>NC_092589.1:109079166-109735833 GCF_047663525.1 Anas platyrhynchos
TGGAAATCGTCTGGACCAATCTGCTCAGAGTGGAGCCAAGCTTCAAGTTGCATCTAACTTCAATCTTTGATCAAGCTGCTCAGGGCTTTTCCAGTCAAGCTCTGAAAACCTCTAAGGATGGAGATTCCCCAATGTCTCTCAGCTGCTTGATACAAAAAGCTAGTCATACCGCATTTATTTTATTTTATTTTATTTTTTTTTAAACAAACCATCTTCATTTTTTCATTGTTGCTATCTTCTTTCATTCTTCATGCTTATCATGTACAGACTAACTAAATTATGTGTGATGCATGAGTAACACACAGTGATTCATTTAGTCTTATAGTAGTATCTATTTCTGATAAAAAGGTAGCTAAGAATAACATTACATACAAACAAACAATGCTTCAACAAAGCACATGGTGAAGATACACAATATCTACACTTCTGTTTTCCTTTGAACTCTGTTTACAGTTAAGAAGTTATGTTTCAGAGCTACACTGTAAACTACGAGTTAGTCACAGCTACTTATCAGTAGATTTCTATGTCCTTGAAAGTCAGCCTGGTTAACCACAAACACAGCAACCCTTCTGCCATTACCAAGGGAGTATACTGTACAAGTTGCAGAGAGTAACTGCTCAGACAGTATCTAAGACAAGTGGAGCCACTTTGGAGGTCATAAAGTATCACAGAAATTCACAGAAAGTGCAGCTTATGTTGGGAAGATGACAGTGTACTATCTGAGTGTGAGCTGTACACCCATAACATTCTGCAAAAGCACATAATCAGCATGCAAAATATCCTTGGGACAACTGAAAAGTTTTGTAGGATAGTTTTCCCTGTATTGTTTGCACCTCAATTCCCACATAGGCAAAAGAAAAAGACAACTAAAATAAGTACTGTAGTATCTTAAGGCAATAAAAGCAGTGCAGTCTACTCAGTTTGGTTCCTGAATTCTCACATAAAGGTACTTGTCCAAATGCTTGATGTATCATGGCTTGATAATTTGGGGGTGTTCAGGAGGCAGAAAAATAATGAACTTCTCTCATCAGGGAAATCAGGAAATTTCTGAAGTCTGCTCAGCCACTTCCCATCTACCCTCTTAAGATTTTCGAGATTTTATTGCTTTTTTTCATCAGCAAGAACAGATGACAATTATGCGTGCAAGATGAAAGTACCTTTTGAAGTGAAAAATCAAAAACTGAAATGCACCTTTGAGTATTGTGCGTTTAGTCTCTACCTAAGGCCATCAAACCTCATATGATACCAAACTGACGGGCTTGACAGGGCCTTTATTTGTTTTCTCTTTATTTCTGAACAACCTGTGCTGGGAACTATGATGTTCAACATATTCATGAATTATCTGAAAAAGTATGTAAAGCAGATCACAGTTATTAGAGGTAGTCAGTTAGAGCTGATTGTGAAGAATGACAGCATCATCCTGCAATACTAAGTGACTACATGATAAAACTCTAGATAGATTTTATTACTGATAAATGAGAACTAATATGTAGAAGAAGAAAAAGAAAATTAGCTATATATATTTAGGATTCATTTACTAGCTGTTAATACTCAGGAAAAAAAAAAAAAAAAGATCTGGGGGAACTGGAAGACAATCTCTGAAAACAATAATTCAACAAAAACATTGCCATACATTTTTATAACATATGTCTAAATCTAAAGATAGTAGTCATCCTATCTGAAAACTAAACTAAATTAAACTAAACTAAAATGGTACAATAAGAGTGCTGAATGTAGAAAAAGCAATAGTGATGACCAACAATGCTAAACAACATTCAGATAAGAAAAATAAATAAATATAATAGGACTTCTAACTGAAGAAGGAAAATGAGTAAGAAAAACAAGATAGAAGTCTATAAAGTCATTAGTTTTAAAAAGTATCAAGCAGGTAAAAAGAAATGTTTCACTGAAATTTAGAAGTGTTATACTGAACTATACTCAGGTCAGTCCAGCCTAGCACCCTATCTGATAAAAACAAAGAGCTCAGACACTCTGTGAAGACAATAAGAATGTGCTAAAACATGTGCATCTGCTAAGAACAGTCTGCAAACATTTCTAGTTTGGTCCCTGCCTAAGTATTCGGGATTTCCATGGATTTCTTCTCTATATTCAATAGATTTCTCTCCAATCTCCCTTTAAATCCACATACACTTTTAGCACCCACGAAAACCAGGAACAATGAATTTCACAACTTAACCTTAATGATTTTTAGAGCAATCCCTTTTGTTTATTTGGAAACCTCCCTTTCTCATGTCAAAAGACAGCAAATATTCAGTTCTCACACTCCCCCCCCCCTTCCCTCGCCATGCTATTCATTCATGTTTTTTTAAGAAAACTATCAAATCCAGCTCAGGGATCTATTTTCCAGATTGAAGAAGAGTCTTATTTGGTTGATCTTAGTACAGAAGCAATTTAAGTACCTTTGATCATCCTTGGTGCCTTCTCCGAGCCTTTTTCAGTTCTACTATATCCATGTATATAAGATGGGGATCACCAGTGTATATAGTGGTCAGGTTAGAGGTGCCTCACATATTTATGCAGTGGCATACTTGTATTCTCTTATTCTCTGGTTTGGTTTTCAGTCCTTTCCTAACAATTTTCAACATTCAGTTTGGTGTGTTTTTTGTTATGCTTTGTTTTATTCTTTGTTTGTTTGTTTGTTTGTTTGTTTCCTTTTTTTTTCTTTCTTTTTCTTTTTTTTTTTTTTTTTTCTTTTGGCTGCTGCTGAACACTGACATTTTCATTGAACCATCTATCATAAATTGAAGAGCTGGCTTCTGTGCAATAATGGTCATTTCAAAGCCCATAATTTTAAATGTGAAGCTAGGACTATTTTTCCCCCTCTTCAGCAGTTTACATTTCTCCAAATTGAATTTTAAGTGCCAGGTTATTGCTCAATCTCACAAGGCCCTTCTATAGTTCTTCACATGTGGTTCTCATTTCTACTGCCCTAAACAAGTCAATATCATCAGTGAACTTTATCACCTTGTTATGCATTCCTCTTTCCAGACCTTTTGTTTTGTTTTGTTTTGTTTTGTTTTGTTTTGTTTTTCAAATAAACTATGAGAAATTCCTTGCAGGACGACTGAGACATATCACTAAAATTAGTATTTTAGAAGCACGGCACAAACAAAACATAACACTTTTCTTATGTAATTAAAATGTGGAACTCCTGGTAACATGTAGTGATGAAGCTCAAAAGCATAAGTGTTTCCAACACTAATAATTGAGGAAAGATATATCCATCCAGAATGCCTTGGCTGCAAACTAAGATTCATAAGATAACAAAATGTTGATTGTCAGAAGCTAGAGGTTACTATGTGAAGGTTAATTTTGTGTTTGCATTACTTCTTATACACTTTCCCTAAGCATCAGGTACTGGACACTGTTGGAGACAAGACACTGTGCCACCTATACACAGACCAGATATATAAGTATATCTGCCAGTATAGACATTTTTACTTTTTTTTTTTTTATTAGATTTGTATTTCAAATTTTTATTTAAAAATATGCTGTATGCTCACAAAATTTACAAGAAGAATACATTTACATTTACTTTGAAATGCGCCACTAATGAGAAGTTGTCAAACCCAATATTCATGAAATCATAAGTGACTGGCCTTCCAAACTCAGCGCCCAATAAATATGCAGGTTGAATACACATCCCTCTTTAAATCTATTAAGATTTTTGAATGAGTTGTCCCTCTTTTTCTAGATTACTCCTGTCTGAATTACTTCCAAAAAGTATTTCAGTGATAAAAAAGAAGGTATGTTGATCCTTCAGTAAACAAAATAGCATAGGAGTATATTTTGTTCTAATAACAGAAGATTTTGACTATGAGAGAATTACTCAACAATGTTTCAGAGGGTGCTTTCATTACACATTCATATACCATAAGTTCTTCATAATTAAAACGTCAGATTTGGACATCAGAAACATTTGCTCTAAAGGAATCACAACTGAAGACTTACCTTATTTCTTAGCCAAAGACTTACTCACAGTTATTCACTTCGGCAGTCTATGACTCTAAAGGTTTCCTCCAGACACATGCTCCTTCTTATATACCAGTCGTGATAAATATTTTCTGAATTCTTTAATTTAGTGTTATTAAGACCTGCCAATCATGAAGCAAGATTTAAACATCAAGAAATAAGGTGCATTTTTTTACATTGTAAGGGAATAAGCACAATGTAACCTATATATACGTTATTTTTGTGTGTTTTTATTACTGTTCCCCATGTGATCCTACTCTAATAAAAAGTATTATCTGTGAGCAGTAAATGTGGGCATAAAACACGTTTTTTGTTTAGGTGTCAAAATGTGGTTCTCAAGGGTAGGCACACAAAATGAGAGGTAGATGAAGTGTCACAGAGCACACGGACAACTTATGTGTTCCTTGTTAGTTCTTTAAAGTCTCCAGATGTGGCAGTAAATATCCATATTGTGGTTTACAAAAAATTGGAAGAGATTAAGCTTCTGACCTACAGGAAAAAAAATAAACTGTTCTTGTAAGTTTCAATTGTCATTCCAAAATATAATTCCTATCATCATACAAAAGTGAAAACACAGATGATGCCCTTTTTTTGTTGAAAAACATCTAACAGGCACAGGTAGGACATCCAGTGCATCAACACATCTGGAAATGTGCTGATTTAATGGACAGAAGCCACAATTTTTACAATGCAGTTTGTATAACTGGGCATTTTTAAAACTGTTTTTTTCATGCATTTAACATGGAATCATTAGGAATTGATTATGACTTACTGTGAATAAATCAACTACTATATATAAAATGATGACTAAAAAATGAATGATGTAAATAATGTTGACAAGGCTGAAACTCAACAGAATTACAAAAGCAAGAATACTTGCTAGTATTTGAGGAAACTGTAGCTTATAATGAGTCTACATTGCTGATAATCAAAGTGTAAATATTTTTCCCTGTGGAAGCACAACTCACAATTACCTGCTGAATTTGGAGTAATCAGTAACAACAGTTAGACATCCTATGTAGTATTTGTAAGGTGAAACCAAGTGAACCTAAAATGTTTTATCCGAGTTATTGTAAAGAGAATGGATGGCAATTTTGTCTTCATAACTTTTAAAGTTATCTTAATTTAAATGAGACTAAATATAAAAGAAAGGTTAATTATAAGTACTGTAAATACTGATGTATCCTTTAATTTGTTGGCATGTAAAACTGCAAAGAACAGGATAAAGGAAAAATATCTTTAAACATGGAAGTTATGATGAAAAAATATTATGCCCACATTAATATGAGCAAGCTTCTACCTGCTAAATAAGCAAATAATTAAAAACAGAGAAAAACTATTTCTGTTATTTTTAGGAAGGGAATGGAGTAGAATGCCACTGCTAGGTAACAATTCTATGACATGAAAAGCAATAAAAAAGCAATAAAGTATTCTTTTTCTTTTTCTTTTTTTAAAGCTTCAACAATCAGACAATAGATTATAATAACAAACACTGGCTTTTTCTCTCTTGAAAAAATAACATTCTTTTGTTCATAAAGTTTGATGCATAAGATGGTTTCTGACATAAACTACATAAACACTGTAGCATAGCTACGGTGTTAACTTATATGTATACTTATATGTATTTGCAAAAACCTTCCTCTCCACAGACACAGAAAAATCCCTAAAGAAATGAAAAATAAAAAGTAGACAAGCACAGAGATAAAACTTCCATTCATCAGCACTCAGTTCTGCCCATCCTGTTTGTTGAGCTGGATGGGAGCATATATTCCTGTGATCCCAAGCTTTCCTGACACTGCTGCAAATTGCAAGAGCATTGTATGTGTCTTCAGCAAGCCCCAGGAATCAGACATAGCGTACAGGTAGGTAGGCTCTTCCTCTCCACTATTGCACAGCATGTAGTGATTTCATATAGCTGAAGGTCAACACTATAAATGAGACATCCTAGCAACTGGTAAATGGTTTCTGTACTGACTGCTTCCTAAAACAACTGCAAGACTATGTTGATTTAATAAGCATTTTGCTTTTAAATTCAGTTATTATTCTTTATAATCTATTTTCATATACTCAGGTGTTGCTAGTTTGACAAAGAAATGGAATTTTAGTAATACTCCTGGTATGAAAAAAGATCAGTTAATCATCTTGATAAAAATCTCCCTTTTAAGTGTTTTTCATAGTCAGAAAAAAAAAAAATGGAAATTGTGGGGGAGGAAAAAGAAACTGAACAAGGACCAGTGCGTTCATAAATCCAGGAAGAATTTAATGATCTTTTTTCAAGAATATGCATCAGACATTTGTGTGCAACAAAAGCCTTAGGGGAAAAAATCTTTAAGAACATGGAGATTTTTCTTGAGTTTCATGCTGCACAGCAGTAAAGTTAGATGGCTTCCATCTCCTGCTCGGTCAAAATTAAACCTGGCAAACTATCAACCTGGGAGAGACCACAAGCCTTTCTTTTTTACAAAGCATCATGTAAACTGATCAACATCATTCTCACATAAAAGATATACCAGTTATATACATATAAAGATACAGATATATACATAGGTATAGATACATTATTGTAGATCATAATTATGTACTGGAATACAATTTTATATAAAATACATATGTACTGGAATACAATTTTATATAAAATACATTATTATGTGTACAAAAACACATATAAAGAAAAAATAGGATGTAGATCTTCATAAGCCCCCTATTTATTTATTTAGTGTGTGTGTGTGTGTGTGTGTGTATGTATTTTAAATTGTGTATAGGGAATTAAAATATACTCAAGATGAGGAAAGAAAACTGATAATTTGTCTACAAATCAGGTGTCCTGTTAAATATCAGATAACTTGCTAAACATCAACAAATTGTTAAAAAGGACCATCCTATAGAGAGGCTTAAAAAAGTCATACCCAGCACCCTGATAAGCAACTAAACATCCAGTAAGTAATAGACTAAAAAATTTATAAACCAAATTTTTCAAAGACAATAAATCATTTAGAAAAATCCGTAAACAGGTGGAGTAATACATGAGATTGGGCAGTAAATACTGTAGATTTAACGTTGTGTATATTTGTCTGTGCGTGTGGAGTTGTCTACACCCACAAATTTTGCATATACCCACCCACATCTAAACAACTCTGATAGACCGTAAGATACATCTCTTTATTATTCAAAATTAAATTAAATTAGGTGGGACAAAACACTTATTAGAGTATCACAGGGTTTGAAATGACATCAGAGAAAAGGATCAGGAATTACTAACTGTTTTTCAAAGATGAGGAATCTAGAACACAATAGGACTTTAAACTTAAACCCCAGCTCTCTTAGCATATGATGCCTAGAAGGGATCTTCCTGGTAATAAATAAATGAGCTCTGAACTGTTGGCCTTTTCAGTATGTAGCTAATTATCACCTACAACTGTCATTTAAAAGTTAAATGTCCAGGGTGAGAGACTCTCAGCCAGATGGTTACTCACCTAAGTCTCTAAGAGAAACAAGATGTGTTGCCATGTGGTGGTATCACAGCCAGCTGCAGAGAGTGCAAAATGGCTTACACTAATGATGATTTCTTTATTATAAATTTATTCAGGTACAATTATTTCCACTACACTGCTGAAAAATCAACATGTTTTAGGTCCAAGACATAAATCTACAATTGACCTATTACCTGTTTTTACCAAACTTATCTAAAAGATAAGATTGAAAACAGAGTACTGATTAACTGATTATTAGACTCAAATGACGGTTCATGGACTGGATCCTCTGTTTTAGAAAATACATTATGTCTGCAGAAGAGGAAATATAATCTAAATCAATGCAAATTCAGCAGTGAAGCTGGGCCAGTGGTGTAGATCCCACAGATTTGAGCACCAGGACTGCCATTTATACAATTAGAGATATTTCTTATCAGTCTGAAAACTACAGGGTGCTTTTCACGTAACTTAATTTAGGACATCTGCATTTGAGCTGACCACTCAAAGTTCCTTTTACAGACAGTGGAAAAAATAGGCACTTCTGGGCTGACGTTAAATCTCAAGTATTTTAGATGTTTAGGATGAGATAAACCTTTAAAGTGCCTATTTCTTCCAACTGACTATACTGGCAGCACAGTGTGGCTAACTCAAATCATAGAATTATAGAATTATAGAATTATAGAATCATAGAATGGAAGGGATCTTAAAGATCATCTAATTCCAGTCCCCCTGCCATAGGCAAGGATGCCACCCACTAGATCAAACTTGCCAAAGTCCCATCCAGCCTGGCCTTGAACACCTCCAGGGATGGGGCATCCACAGCTTCTCTTGGCAACTTGTTCCAGTGCCTCACTACCCCAGTGAAGAATTTCCTCCTAATGTCTACTCTAAATCTATCCTCTTTTAGTTTAAGACCATTCCCTCTTGTCCTATCATTATCTACCCGAGTAAAAAGCCCCTTTCCATCCTTTTTATAAGACCTCCTTAAGTATTCAAAAGCCACAATGTGGTATCCCCAAAGCCTTCTCTTCTCCAGGCTGAACGTCCCCAGATCTTTCAGCCTTTCTTCATAGCAGAGGTGTTCCAGCCCTCTGATCATCCTCATGGCCCTTCTCTGGACTTACTGTAACAGCTCCATATCTTTCTTGTGCTGGGGACCCCAGAATTGGACGCAGTGCTCCAAGTGGGGCCTCACAAGGGCAGAGTAGAGGCTCACCTCCCTCCACCTGCTGGCCAGTCCTCTGTTGATGCAGCCCAGGATGCAGTTGGCCTTCTGGGCTGCAAGCACACTGCTGGCTTGTGTCAAGCTTTTTGTCCACCAGAATCCCAAAGTCCTCTGCAGGGCTGCTCTCAATGAGTTCTTCTCTCAGTCCGTCCTCATGTCCAGGATTGCCCCAAGCCCAGGTGCAACACCTTGCACTTGGACTCGTTCAACCTCATGTGGTTCACATGGGCCAGCTTTTCCAGCCTGTCCAGGTTCCTTCAAATGGCACCATCTTTTCCTTCTTTGGTATCAACTGCACCACTCAGCTTGGTGTCATCTGCAAACATGCTGAGGGTGCACTCAGTCCCATTGTCTATGTTATTGATGAAGATATTGAAAAGCACTGGTCCCAAGACAGACCCCTGAGGGACACCACTTACTATTCCAATGTCTAAATTTGGTCAAGGGAATGTTAGCCTACATTTGCATTGAGATGTCGGTGACTTGAAAAGGTAATACAATATGGCTTCAGAAAAGGATGGAGAAAATGAAAGTGAGAAAAGATTGTGCAATGAACTGCACTGCAGAATGCAGTGCCATGAACTCTAAACAATTTTTGCATACAGAAAGCTGTTGCAAAAGGGGGTAAATAAATCTATCCTCTGGAAAGCATTAGCATGACTGGAATATTGCTGGAATCTAAGTGAACTCATTCAGATATCTCTATCTGGCAAAGCATTATGAAGCACAGACACATTTTAAGATCAACACTATTATTTTATCTTTAACCCATTGTTAAGCTGTCACTTTTCCACTGGGCAAACTCAGCAGGATTAGAGGATGGAAATATCTTCACTGAGACTAGTGTTTGCAAGAAACCTTTAGGCTGAGGCATCTGGACTGCCCTTCAGTTGCTAGATTGAACACGGCGGTAGAGTTGCACTATGCAGAAAAGAGAAAGTGCAACATACATTGCTTTTAGTCCCTGGGCAGATCTTCAGAAGAAAAGGAATGAGGAGCTGTCTCCTTTCTCAGGCTTGTTGCTTAGGAAGGCAATTGGCTAAGAGGACAGGAATCATATGCTGCAGTCAGCTTCTGGAAAGTTCATAGTTAAGGCATTGAAGAAATATGAAGAGGGGATCTATCTTACTGCTTCATCCTACTGTATAAGCACAGGGTGTAATGAATCTTTGTCTAATGATAAATGCCAAAGTACAGTGCAATACAGGGAACAGGTCTGAATAGGTTTGCCATTTTCATAGACCTGCACAGTTCCAGTTTAGTTATTAGAAAATTATTTAAACTCATAGTTTTTAAACTGGGAATGTATCCGCTCTTTTGGCTTACAACACTCTTCAGAGCAAACCACTTTGCCTGTAAAATGCTTTCAAAAATTTTTATCTAAGTCAATGGAGAGGTGTATTACAGAGACATTTTTAGCAACTTGTCTAAAACTTCTGATCCAGAGAGACAAATTCCTGATCAAAACCTCAGGACTGTTGGGTCATATAACATTACATGGAGCTAAATAAAATTGAAATTTCCTTAGACCTTGTTAAATCTGATGAAAAAGTATTATAAGTAATGGTTAGTTAAAATATCTAGTCTAATGGCTCTATTAGTTTTTGGGTTTATTAAACCTCATCCAAGTCAGTACTGCTATCATTTCTTTGGTGTTATATTTCAGTACACCATCCAGTTAGCAGCAGCCTGCAGGGCTACAATAATGAGCTAGAGGCATGGTTGCTTTTTTTTGTTTGTTTTGTTTTGTTTTTCACAGTGAGTTGGTTTTAAATTAATTTCAACTTAGTCCATGATTTTTGGTTCACCTCCCAAATTATAGAAACCGACAGCCACATTATTGAAAAAAATAGCAGCTGGGAATGACTTGAAGTATGCCATCCAGTAATTTAGATATCATATATACATATCGTGTATATATGGTTACAAGAATCATGATCAGTAAAGAATTTGAAAATCGGAGGAAGATGAATCGTACAGTGTACACTACTGTATAACATGAAATGCTTTATCAAATTGTTAAGAATTAAAAATCTGTGTTAACAATGAAATAAGATTCTGTTCACATAACAAACATTCATTATTGCTATATTAAACCCAATTTTGATAAGCACAAAAATGCATGTAATAATGAATAAACATTTTCTGTTAATCTCCAGATACATAGATACTCAGGCAACCACAGTGTAATAAACATATCCAGAAATGCTGATAATGCTTCTAACAACAATTTTGCAAACTTATCTGCTGCATTCATTTCAGGTGTTCCTGTTTCAAGTCTATACTGCTACAGTGTCATTTGTTTTTGACGGCCATATTACACTCTTCCCCCTTTTGCTTGGTTTACTTTTCTATCAGTACTAAGCAAATCACAGGAGTAAGTACAAATATTTAAATTCTCTTATATAATAAGCCACATTTGAATTTTAAAATATAATACATACACAGTAATTGTCCATTTTTATATATAGAATAATCCTCCTTTACACATATGTATATACATTCCTATATGTATGTGTGTGTCTATATATATACTATGCTATATATTATATATATTAATTTTTGGTACAAACCTCCTTTGAGAGCAAACAGTCAATACCAGGCTTGTGTAACTGGTTACTCAATGGAGCAGAGGACATGGCAGACTCCAGAAATGAGGTGGTAAACAGATGAGGGATCTCTGGGGATCTGGCAAATAGGAATAAAATGGATGGAAATGTAACTATATTGGCTATCTATGAAGCTTATAAAGGGAGTGGAAGTTATTCAGGAAGGTTCAGGGAGGCAGAAACACTTGATAGTATCATGTGATGCAGGGCTAAACCATCTGTGATGATTCTCACAGGTAAAAAGTTTTTGAGTTCTTAGGAGTCTTAGAAAGCAGGCTCCAAGAAAATCACCCTTCTTTGTTCCTCCCTCTTCATCCTCCCTCATCAAATATAATAATCCATCAGCACATGCTCAGGTGTTCCCTGAGGTCAGCAGCAAGTGTGTGTGGTGATGTGTTGTGTTACAGAACACTTGTTTACAAGCTTAAAAAGTGATTTACACATTTATCACAGAAAAGCAGAACAGTTAGCTCAGTAGTAGTCATTTTAAATTTCATGCATATCTTTATATTATGCATTTTAATAAACATTCACAAATTTGTATTTTAATAATTACTTTTGTTTTATATGCTGATATAGCACAGTTTGTCTTCAGTGTGGCACTACATTTTCCAGCTGAGCGTGCTGGATGTTATATTTTGGAAAGAGAGGCAACAGCATGATTTTGACAAATACAAATGTTGGCAATTAGAAAGGCAATTATTTAATGGGTTAACACATATAGAAAAAGATTACCTAGTATTATAGATGGAAAGATTTAATTGCAAATGAAATATTTTTTCATTGTGTTGGTTAACTTCTTCTGGCTCTGTCTATTGGTTTTGCACACATTATTTCCTGTAGCCTACCTTCTGGGATGCATCTCCACTCATAGCAGTACATCCTGCTTTTCCAATTTTTGTTCAAAACCAAATTATATCAAAATGTATTAGATCTGAAATAAATTGTACTATGAGAAGTTACTGTGTTTCACAATGCAGTTTAATTACAAAAAGACAACTTACTTTTATTTTTTAATTACAGAAAGTCCATGAAGTTCCAAGTACATTTTCTCCTTAAGCCAGTAAACAGTCCTGATGTTCTCTCCATCTACCCTCCCCTCAGTTTTAAGTAGAAAGTACATTCATGTTATGGGCTACAAGTGTATTAGTAATGCATAACTGTATGACAAACAGTAATAATAAAAATGATGACAAAAATGCAACTAAAGTGGTTCCATCCCCACTACCTTCCCCAAAAGGCTAGGTAGCAACTTGGTTTTTTTTGGTATGCATTGAAAAAAACAGATATTTCATTATTAAGAAATTTGCTAATCTCTCTAACTTTTCTGCCTTTTCCTTTGTTATTTACAGTAATTTCACAGCTGTGCTTCAGTTTTATTTCCTATATTTATTTTTATTTATTTATTTATTTACACATGCCACAATTATATTATTTTCGCTAAGGACAATCACTTATGAATTAAATAAACATGCAATACCGTCTTTGAACATCTCAAGACTGCATGACCATTTTGACTTCATAGGAATTGTTTTGTATATGTAAGACTTCTGCCTTGAGCTAAATGGCAGGGGAAAGCATGATGCTATGTTTAGGACATTTGTAGAAAATGAAATGCTTGTAAGTTTTGCCATTCCTTAGCTTCTAAACAACCATTTTTTACTTGAAGCTTACACTTCTCAGGTCCAGAATGTCAACTTTTTATTTCCACTTGAGCAAATGCTCACTTAAGAAGAGCAACAGGAACAGCTTCTGTAGGGAACACAGCTTACTGGTGTTAAGTCTGGGCTTGTGCCATTTAGCTTTAGACAGTTTACTAAGTGCCTAAATTTAAATGTATTTTTTCTTGATTTTCAGTTGCCAGGTTTCTGGTCTGAATCACTCTTTCAATGCTTCTTTTTATTTCCATTGACACCAGAGGCAATGAAAGAAAAGAGAAAATTAACTTAGCTATCAGATTTAGGTATCTAAAGTTAGGCATTGCATGCACTTCTGAGTTGTGAGTGTATTATGTAACACCAGAGATGATGTTACATAAATAGTATTTTCTTTGCATTTCATTTCATGAGCCTGAGAAAATGAAGACTAACAAATAATCTCATTAATAAAAACAATGAGTTTTAAATTATTTGGTTTGGTACATAAAAAAGTGATCTGAACACATAAAGTCTTTATATTTCATTTAAAAAAAAAAAAAGAAGTAATATTAGTAAAATATATCTTGATTTATCTATATTCTTAGGGGCATCACAAAAAAAATGAGTAAGACAGATGAATGTGAAAGAGGCACATAAAATGTAATTTTAATATAATTATATATAGCACATTAAAGAAGTAAGACAATCTACAGTCATTTTGAAACAGATAATCTCAGTCACACACATTGTTTTCTGTTGATTATCAAGGATCTCACCCTTTTCCAACTGCAGTGTGTTGCAGCAGCTCCATTTAATCATAAAGCCTTGAAGCAGCTCCCTTCTGCCAATCCTTGCAGCCGCATTGCTGCTTTCAGCTCCCTATGTAACAGACAAGTAAATTCCAGCATGCAGAAACTGCATGAAGGGGGCACAGAAGGGAAAAATATCTCCTTCAAATGGCCTGGCAGAACATGAAGTATATAGTTACAGATCTAGATATACGCTCAAATTATTTCTCGTTACATTTATTCTGCTGTTGATTCTTGTACAAAGCATGCGCATAGATGTCATTAATCATAGAATTGTAGAATGTACAGAATCATTAGCAAGTATATAATCATCAGCAAGTATTCTGCATAAAGGGAGAGAAAATACACCCACTGAAATGGTATTCTGCAATTAAAGTGGTGTCTGTAAATTGGGAAGTAATGAAAAAAAAAAGCAAAAAGAGAGAAAGAAAGACAGAAAGACAGAAAGAAAGACAGAAAGACAGAAAGAAAAAAAAAAAAAGGAAAGAAAAAAAATCTCATTACCAATAAGCCACCTGCTGATATAGTGACTCCTCTCAGAGACTACTGTGTCTTTTAATAGTGAAATCTCTACTCTGAAGCAAAGAAGGGAGAGAAAAAATGAGAGAATAATCCTCGGTTTCATTAGATTTTGAATTTCCCTCTGGAGATGCTTATCTCCCTTGGTCTATCTCTCTTCTCCCTAAGCAGAAGCTTAGGGCATCCTTTGGTTTCTTTCAAAGGCATAAGCAGAACGTTTAGGATTCAGTGTCCAAAGCTTAAAGGAAACCTGTGTAAGCCATCAGAGACTGTAAAAGGAACATATACCTAGACTTATGTGCTATTAATTTGCATGCTAAGAATTCTTATGCTTAGACTGTTCATTCTTATGCTAAAATAAACTCTGATACAAATTAAATAGAAAATTTTGGGTCAGATCCTGACTTTGTTTAAATTCCTGTGGCTCCATTATAAGCAATCTGTTATTTAGCTTCAAAAAACATTTAAAGTTTCTAACTGCCAACAATTAGCTCCATTTGCAATATCCAAAGAACCGAACAGCAAGAAAATGAAAAATCCTACAATTATCTATATGATAAACAAGCATGGAGAATCTATTTCTCCAGAGACTAAAATACAATATCATCATTTACATAGATTAAAAATGAATGTGAAGTGGCTGAAAATGCCAATGGTCTGAACTGGTAAAATTCCACACCCAGCTAACAAAAGCCTTCAGTAGTTGCATAAGGTATAAGACAGAACAATCTAAACTGTGGCATAATAGCACAATTGATGTTAATATAATGTTTTCCTTTTTAGTGATAACCCTGTGCATCATTTATTAGGCAACATTTATTAAACTTGTTGACTTATAGCAAAATGAAGCTTTTTCATGGGCATTTTTAGTCTGAGCAGTAACACAGAGAGTTTTCACTTTTACTTACTTTTCAAATAGGCTTTTGTACAGCATTGTTACTGTAATGCAATGCATAAAAAATAAGCCAAATTTTTCTAGAATGATTAATAGCTTAGTTTCTCTATTTATTTATTTTTTAATGAGCATCATGTTTTCAAATGCAGTTGAAGCTATGATATAGGTAACTTGTTTTTATACAGAATTATCGAAATGTAAACAAGGGAAGTCATACATGAAAACACACTATGGAATATCTTCTGCTTAAACCACATTTTTGTATTGTAGATGGGAACTCTGCCACTGGACTTAATGAAAAAAAAATGCCACAAGAAAAGTCCTATTTAAATATGCATTATCCCAAATGCTTTAAAATTCAACCTATACTTCTCTCTTCTTTTTTTTTTTTTTTTTTTTTTCAGCAAGCAAATGCTCAGCACCTTCTTGAAAAGCATGCCCCTCCAGGATATGTCATCTGCAAATGACAGTCACTTAGCAGACAACCCTAAGCTAGCTTTCAACTAGCTGATGGAGATCAGCTCAGCAGCTATGAAAGCATGAAACAGCAGCAAAAACACCCAAGACACCAAGGTATTACCCAGACTGGTTGCCAACACAGAGCTCTGCACTCACGTAGCTACATTGCTGCCTCTAGAAGAGTTACCATGATGAGGTGAAATCATGCAGTAACTGCAATATGGACACAATCAAAATAGGTCACACAACTACTACTGCACTGTGATGCTAAGAAACAAACTTATAAAAAAGCAGAATAAGAGACTGAAAATAGGAAGGAACAAATTGGTTAAAGCTTGTCAAGCAGATGCCACAGCACTCTATCTTTCATTATGCTAAAGATTATTATTAATGATCTGGCAGGCAGAGCAAGCAATGAGGTAGTAAATATGAAGATGACACAAAACAATTTAAATTAATCAAGACCAAATAAAACAGGAATTTCAGAGATACTCGGTGAAGTGAATCACCTCCCAACTGTGCTACTGGAAGCAATCTAAATTTTTTGCATTTTCAGGCTGCATTTTTTTTTTTTTTGCACATGCAGAAAATCAAAACATGAATTGAGGAACAGGAATGTTCTGGGAAATTAAAATACATATGTATATAAAATCTTAAAATTATCATCTTATTGCACAAAAAAGTAAATCTCGGTGTAAAATTAGAGATTTTTGCATATCACACAAGGATAACTTTTGAATTCAATTGTCTGTTAAGTGAAAATGCTCTATCTCCCCATGTATTTGTACAGTACCTAGCACATCAGTTTGTGTTATAATTTGATTTTTTAGGCGTTTCACCAGTACACTAAACATTTTTAACATCTATCATGTGTCTTGCATATTCATGATGGTGTATTTTTTTTCTGAAATAAATAGCAGAATAAAAATGGGCATGACTTGCTCTAGCTACTCTATTTTGTATTTGCCTTTAGTTTGTTCTCCTTTCATCTCCTTGCTGTATATGTCTGCTTTCCTTAGGGTTACTCTTAGGACATGCTAAATTTACTTAATTTATGCATGGTAAACAGTCAGTAACAGAACTCACCATGCATAAAAGTAAACGTTTATGTGCATCTTAGCCACAGAAGGGGTCTACCAATTAGCTGCATGCCATACACGGTCATCAGGTGCCCTGGTCTTTACTACTACAAGAGCAGCCACTGCCACTGCAGCAGCGACAAGAACAGGCAAAAGCAGTTGGGTTTTACATCGAAGGGCAATATCCTTTGGGTTTTATGTTGGAGGATGAGTTGCTTTTTATATTAAGGGTAAGATCAGTTGGGTTTTATATCAAAAGGCTGAATGTTAAGCCAGTTAAAACATCTAATGCTAACTTCAACTCTATTTTAAAGCGTTTGTTGGAAAGAGCTCTTGCTGAAAGTGTAGTTCATAGCGTGAGGTGCTGCCCCCACACACCTGGCAGTTACAGGGGGCTCCAACCCATGGATGGTGGTGTGGCCCATGCTACAATGCCACTGCCCTTCACACACAATGGATACGGACGATGCAGAGGGCTCGGGGAGAAGCCTGCATTTGGCCTCAGCTCACAGGGAATGCCAGGAAACAGCTGTGGCCATCGTGAATCATAGAATCATTAAGGTTGGAAAAGACCTCCAAGACCATCTGATCCAATCATCCCCCTACTACCAATTTTGCCAACTAAACCATGTCCCTAAGCACCACATCCAACCTCTCCTTGAACTCCCCCAGGGACGGTGACTCCACCACCTCCCTGAGCAACCCGTTCCAAAGCCTGACTGCTCTTTCTGAGCAGAAATGTCTCATTTCCAACTTGAACCTCCCCTGGTGCAATGTGAGGCCATTCCCTCTACTCCTATCAACAGCTACCTGTGAGAAGAGGTTGAGCCCCAGCTCCCCACACCTTCCTTTCAGGTAGGTGCAGAAAGCAATAAGGTCTCCCCTGCGCCTCCTCTCCCCCAGCCTAAACCCCAGTTCCCTCATAGGACACTTATACTCCAGGAGAACACAAATGAAGACCAGGGGCTCCCCGGACACCGCCCGGCCTCGCCTGAGAGAAGCCTCACACTGTGCCTGAAACACGCAGACCCCCCTAAGCCCAACCCCAGCCCCCCTCTGCCCACAGAGGCTTCCCGGTGCCTCCATCTCCCCACCCCCCCCCCCAACACGACGCCTCAGCCGCGGGCGCGCTCCTCACCCCCCCCTTCCCTTCCCCTCCCTCACGCCCTCGGCGGGCGGCGGCCGCGCGCATGCTCGCGGCGGGCGGGCGGCGCGTGCGCGGGACTGGCGGCGGGGGCGCGCGCGCGCGGCGCTCTGCAGTGCGGGGCGGGCGGCGGCGCGGGGGCGCGCACTGAGCTGCGGCGCTGAGCGGCGGGCGCGCAGCTTGAGCCGCCGTCCCTCCGGCCCCAGCGCCTTGCTTTTCCTTCATCCTCCTCCTCTTCCTCCTCACCGCACGCTCTGTAAGTGCCCCCTCCCGGGAGGGGAGGGGGGGAGCGGGAAGCGCGTTCGCGGCTCCGCGCTCGTCCCCGCCGGGAAAGTTGCTCCGCGGCGGCGCGCATTGGCGAGGCGGAGGGGAGCGGCGGGTGGGTGGCGGGGGAGCGCGCTCCGTGGCTCGTTCGCGCTTGCAAGCGGCTCGGGGACAGTGGAAGTGTAGGGGCGGGTTTTTTTGGGGGGTGAAAAAGAACGAAAAGGTCGCCGGGGTTTGGGGTTTCCAGTAGGAAACAAACCCAAAAACCCGCGCGGGGCGCGAGCAGCCCTCGCAAGGTCATCCCAAAGCGGCGGGCAGGCAGGAGCGCGCCCCATCCTTACGGTGCCCGTAAGAACCTTTCATTTTTTTTAATTTTTATTTTTTAATTTTTTTTTTTTTTTTGGCTGAATTCTTCTCTGGCAGGACGGGCGCGTCCCCGAGCGGGGGCTGCCCCGCTGCCGGCCGGGGCAGGAGGGGGAAGCTGGAGGTGGGAGGAGGCGGCGAGAGGCGCTGCGCGGCCCCGCTCCGCTCCGCTCCCCCCCGCAGGCGTGAGAAGGAGGCGGAGGGACGGGGAGACGCGAGGCGAGAGCGCTTCGCCTCCGGAGAGCAAAACAAAGGAGCGGCAGGAGCAGGTTGAGGCACAGCGTGAGCAGCACGGGAAGGGGAGGGAAGGGATGGGGGGAAGGAGGCGATTGCGGCGCTGCCCCCGCTGCTCGGGATGCGCGGGGGGCTTCTTGGTGTGTGTGTGTATGGGGGGGGGGGGCGCAACTTTGCGCGCCCCCGAGGAGCGGGGATGGGGACTTTTTTTTTTTTTTTAATTTCCCTGTAAAGCCGGGACGTGTGTGCTGTGCTGGGTGCGGTGCGGTGCCCCGCTGTCCCGGCTCCGGTGAGGGGGGAGCTGCTGGAAGCCCCCTCCCCTATATCCCTCCCTATCCCTCCCCCCTTCCATGCATGCCGCCACCTGCAGGGTGTCCCCCCTTCCTCATCCCCAACCCCATCAGCCTTTCCTTTATCGGGCTGTCCCCCCCTTCCCCTGTTTCCTCCCCCTCCCTTCTTTTGCTCTAGCCTGAGGTTCCCTCCTACACCCCCCCAATGTGGGGAGAAACCACAAGGATTTAATATTGTTGTTACTATTTGGGGGGGGGGACGACGGATGGACGAGATCTTATGTAACTGCAGACCCCCCCCCCCCCCCTTCCTCCCCACCCACCGAAGAGCCTGCTCGGGGGCTTTACAGAGCTGGGATGGGGCTCTCTGCTTTTTTTGGGTGAGAAAGAGGGAGCCCGAGCCTGGCCCCGCAGTGGTCGTGAAGCCCTGGGGGTGCCCGCAGCTGCGGCACCGCCCGGGGACCCGCACATCTCGGGGGGCGCCTACCTGCACCACCTGGCTTCACGGCCAGGGAAATTGGAGAGAAAGCACCCAAAGGCCAGGGGAATTGGAAAACCTGCCCTTTTCATCGCGACTGAAATGTGGTTACTTGCATGCCAGAGCCCCGGGCGGTTAGCGAAAGGGGCGAATGTAGGGATAAACACCGTGTTCTGGCGCTGAAGGTGTTAACAGAGCAGATGTGTTTAAGAGATACAGCTACTTTTCCCAACGATTCCGCTGGCAAAATATTTTTAGCAATATTTTATAGCGAGCGTTTCTGTCGATAGGCGTTTTCCTCCTTCGTATATCGGAAAGTTGAGCGCTTGGAGATCTCGCCGCCTCTTTCTGAAGAAGAGAGAGATGCACGTATCTGTTAACCGGGATTTGCTGAGGAGTGGAACCCTCACATTCAGAGCAAAATGAGTGTGTGAGGAAGCTCGGTCTTTGTAAAATGCATGTTCACTGCCTCTTTTCAGAGTACATGCTTACTAGTAGTTCATTTCTATGACACACTTTCAAATTCATTAGATCTCACTGCGACTCTTTTTCCTAACAAAATGCTTTTTTTTTTTTAAAAGAACACAGCTAATTTAACAACATCCATTTACTTTAAAAGTTTTCCAGTACAATGTTAAACACCACTATCCATTTCAGTTTTGCGGACTGCGATCAATTTTAATTAAAACTTTAATTACATTTTGCCTCTCCACTCAAACAAAGCATGCATAGTGGTCTGGGCTAATGCTGCTGTCAAGGAAAAATAAGGAAACACATTCTTAATCTTCATTGTGTATTATTCCTGCCTTTGAATTAAGGACTGAATCCTTATCCTGCTGGACTTGAAAGGAACTGAATCACAAACTTTTGTGGCACAGAGCCGCAGTACTCAGTCAGGTTTGTGGGCTGCTCCATCTTCTGGCCCCATACAAACACATGGTACATAAAATTACACCAGTGAATTTTCCCTGATTTTTAGAATTGCCTCACATTGTGGAACATTGAACTATTGACACCACATCAGCTGTGTTGTTGAGCAACACCTGTCTCAGACGGTCATGGCTTTATGTAACCACCCAACTGCAGGATGCCAGAGCCGTCCCCGATGCTTCCCATTGCATTTCACAGTTCCCCGTGAATATTCCCGGTAACACACTGGAAGAACCTGCATTGATACAACATTGTGGCACCAACATGAACTGAAATCTGGATAGAAGGGTAAAGCAAAGCTCCATTGTGGGCTGGGATAGGGTATGGCAGGGCAGAAGGATGCTGCTTCTGCTCGTGGACATCCCACTGGCCGTGTAGGGTGGTGATGGTGCAGCAAAGCTGGCTTTGGTGCTGCTCAGAGAAGCATCCTGCTGCCTGCAGCGCTCTGGGCTGTGCCGGGTCTCCTCACCAGCCCTCCAGCACCTCTCTGGTACCTGCCGAGCCATGTTCTCATGTCGCCTTTCCTTCTCCTCTCGTCGGTCTGTTGGGGTGCTATACCTTTCTGGACTTTTCTGTCTCCACTCTACATTCAGCTGCAAGCAGGATCTGAATCTCGGAACGTAGATTCCTCTCAGCAGGCACATGAATGTAGCGAACTTTGTTATGGAGCTTCCAAAATTGTTTACTTGTCAAGCTGTTCTGGTTTTGTTTTTCAGTTTTGGAATTCTAATTTTATCTGGCTGCACTGTGCATTCCTATGTTTTTGGATTTTTTTTTTATTTTTTTTAATTGCATCTGTGCCTCACACTCATTTTAGGGATTCAGTTCTGCAAATTCTGCAGATTCCCCTGGATTTCCAGAAGTTTGTGTCTCTGTGGCAAATAATGCTGGCTCATCCTCTGAGTATGAATTAAACAGCAATGTACACTAGTTGGAATTAGTCAGAGGGTTTAAAATATGATAGGTAAATTTGTTTTTAAAGTACTTAGAAATGCATTGCACTTAACCATGAGAAGCTGCGCTCCTGATCTGTGATGTAACATTTTCTGTGATGGTCTTCGTCCCTTCCTTTTTTAATGCATGCTGTTTTTTCCAGCGTGGCTTGGAGCTAAATGCCCTTTGTTTTTAACGGTTGTCTAAGGGAAGCTTGTTTCAGAGTGGTTTTGACTGCCTATGGATTCTGCCCTTTCTTTTAATTTTGTGTTACACTCATAAAGAAGAACAAATGTGGTCTTCCTGCATTATTTCTCTTGCCTAGTTTTGTCTCAGACTTCATCATAATGAGGCAGATCTGTCCCCATTTTCTTGTGGGTCCACATTACCCACATCTGCATGCCTCCTGCCATCTCATAAATCCTTTGCCTTTTTCGTTTTTCCTTTGGAGTATAATTTTGTGTCTTCTCTGACCTTTGTGTGCCTTCATTGCGTCTTAGGATCCCTTTTCCCTGCCAATTATGTTCTTCACTGCTTATTTCCCTTAATCCACGGGAAAGATCGTGACTTACTCCATCGCTTCTCTACGTGGCATCGCTAAGAGCACTGCCTGGTACAAGAGCACAGCACGAGCAGGGAAGGCTGTGAGCACGTGTAGTGCTGTAGGATGTCAGGATCCGGATGGGCTCCCAGCGCAGCAAGGCGCTTTCTCACCTCCAGCTCCCATCTTTATTCATCAGAAGCATTTTATCCTTTGAATTTTATACTGTTGCTTTGAGAGGAATAGCCTTAATCCTTTTCAAAGATAATGAAACAGATGGATAAAAAGGGTACTTGCTAGTGGAATTCGAAATCTCCAGGTAGGGCTTCAAATCCACGTTGCTTTTTAAGTTGTGACTTAAGTTGCTAAGGATACATACGTACTTCTTCAATTTGTGTTTTAAACTTCTGTGGACATTATCTACGGGGTCTCTTCTTTCAGGAGCTTCTCACATTTAAATATGAATATGACCCAGAGGACAATAATATGCATGTAGGAAATTAAGTCAGATTATTAGAGATGGTATCACAGCTGAAAGTTGTAAAAGCTAAGTAGTTTCAAGGAGACAGTTGAAGAAGAAGGAAGAGATGTCAAGCTGTTTTTGTTCATGATTATTCCCCCAAGGAGAGTAAAGAACAGAATATATTTTCTAAAATACCTCATAAAACCACAATTAATTGCAATAAACAATGTTTATTGAGAGTGAGTTGATAAAGGTATTTGTTGACCTGAAAATGACGTATTCTGAAACTCCAATACCGAGGACAAAGGAAGATGAGATGGATCTTACTGAAGATTTTCTGCCTGGAATGAACCCCATTTAAATCACATTTTCAATCCCAGACTGTAGAAATTTAACAGACCATATTACAGTTTCCACAGTTTTAGTGTTTTGAAAGAGAAAGAGGTTGCTATGTTCCTGATCTTGTCAACAGTCTGTGACTTCTGAAGTCACGAGAGTTGATAACTTGAGATAATCAAGTGGATGTTTTAAAATAATTAAAATATTTTCCCATGAGAAAAATAAAGAATTAAAAAAACAAACAAAAAACCCACCACTTTATAATCTCAGAGCACAGAGCCGTTTAGGAATATCTACACAATCAGTCCAAAATGAGGGGAAAAAAGAACCTACAAGCTGTAATGGTGATTTTTACAGCTTGTAGACTAAAATATATGAGATAATAAGCTTTTTAAGTTTTTAATTATTTTTTGTATTATTTTTTTTAAGTTTTAAATGAGAGTGACTTTTACTCACTTGACTTATAACTGATTTAATTTTAAATAGTTGATGGTTTCAGAACAAAATTGTTGTTTTTGTGCAACTCCACTGTGTAGTTTACGAAATACCAGAAAGAATTTATTATCTGCTTACAGACCTTCTCAAAGTTCATTGATGTAAACACCTACAAACTGAGGGAGATTTATGATGGTAACACTTCCAGGCTCCTTTTCCGGTCCTACCAAAGTATTTCCATAGGCTTAATAGTGGAATTTTGTTTAACTGCTGATGAATTGAATCAACCAGTATAATATCAATCTACAGGGTTACCTTGCTCGTTCAGACTTTGATGAAGAACATACTGTCAGCACTGTACAACTTAAAATGTATACTCAGGAAGAAAACAAGCTGTGATGGTAATTTAAAGAGCTTTTAGACTAATAAATATAAAACTCTAAACCATTTGATGAAAATTGCTTTAATTAATTTTTAACTGGTAGATAAATGTGAAGTTCAGAGAGATGAATGGCTTCAGATTCATGAGTGTTTAACTCTACCAGGAGTATTGAAAGTTTTAACCAACTGTCCACAACAGTCCATGAAACACATTCTTATTTTTTGGGGAAAAAAAAAAAAAGTCTTGATTGAAAGACCACAGATAATGGAAAATTATCACAGATCTCCCTAAGATTTTCTAGTATTTAATTATTCTTGGTGTTAAAAACGTACACCTTACATCTTGCTTCTGGACTTGGTTACCAGTTCTTGAGCCAATCAGTTCGGATAAGCACCTGAAGCAGTTGAAATACCAATCTTAAATAGGTCAGCTGTTGATCCAGGTGTATGTAAGCTATCCATGGCTTGATTTTAGTATCTAAAAATAATTCCACAAAGGCAGTATGTTACTGAAAATGTATGTGTTGATTTTTTTTTTGTGTGTGTGTTTTTTGTTGTTGAATTTTTTTTATATAAAAGATTAGTGTTCCACTTAGTAGAAAGCATTTTTATTCAAAAGTAGATATTAAATCATTCGCTATGAAATGGAATTAAATGGCAGTGAGGAGAGCTGAATAATGTCCTTTTGGCGGACTACATTTCAGAATATCTGTGTATTTAATTAGACTTTATTCAGAATGGAGTCATCTAAAATTAGAACATCTTGTTTATAAAAGCTGGTAGAATACAGCATATTTCTGCGTACTCTTATCAGCTATATTTAGAAATATAAAGTAACTGAAGACTCTTGAAGAATGAAATTGGGAATATTAGCAGTTTGAATTAAAAATGTTTTTGCTTTTTAAAAGAATTTGGCATATAGAGAATTCTTTTTTAAAATAATAAAAAAGACCAATTTTACAAGGCATTGGCACTGAAAATAAAATCTGCTTATGTAATGGATAACGCTGCAAAAAATCATTTGTGTCACTGCCGCTAATACCCAGCATATATCCAATTAATATCACCATAGCTGGTGTTCTTTCATTGCAGCAGAACATATACCGTACTTTTTCAAAGCGGTCATTTTTCATTTTATATGTACATTTTTTTTCAAACGGTACAAATGAGTACAGATATTCAGGAGTGATCTTGGAATACCTATATTGAAATGAAAAAAAGGCTTTCAATTTGGAAGTACGATAGCCTGAAAAGTAGTTTTTATTTGATAAGTAAAACATCAGATCATACTGCTGATTTCTGCAGACCTGGCTGATTTATACAAAAGTACTGTATCTTCAAATACATTTTAAGTAATTTTGACCTGCATTTTTCACCTCCTTTTTTTTTTTTTTTTTTTTTTTTTGGCATCTCTCTGAGTTAGATGTGTTAGTAGTCTTGGATCTGATCACATTGATCACATTGTAAGAGCAAAGGATGCTTGGCACTGTGCTCCAGCTGGCATGAGAACGTGAAGAAGGTTAGTGTATTTTTGGCTTTGAAATCCGAAGTTGACATGTTTTACGCTGTTAAAACTTGATATTATGCCTCCTTAAATGAGGAGGGTCAAAGAGTCGTAAACTGTTCTTCCTGAAAAAGTATATAAAATATGCCTGCCTTCTCCTGTCACAACATACAGACACAGCTGTATGATTGAAATGACAGAGAGTTTTAGAGAAGTAGCTTCCAATGCTCCATTTCCCTTCCTCAGGTATAGTAAGTAGATCACAAAATAGCCTTTATTATTCTTCATTAAGTAGTTTAATTTGCAAGATCTATCTCTTGCTATGGTACATGTTAGGTAAGTGCTTAACTATTTAGTTCAGTGTCAATTTTTTATTTATTTTACTTCTCACCTGGGGAAATTGGAGGATTGGAAAGGGTTATGATTCTTTGTATTTTTCGCAGGTGCCTACCACAAATAGGTGCAACACAGTTCAATAAGAAATATAAGTTCCTACATGGTTAAAAGGTGAACATAACTCATCTGGGCTTCCCTCTCTGTTATGTGAGAGTGTAATCCTGAAGTGTCAGCAGGAGCTCGCTGCCTCCTGTCTCATCTCATCCTTCAGCTTTTCCCTGATCCCTTTTTTCCTCTCTTGCTGGCCTTGCTTCCTCGCCTCTGTAATTCTGCTCCAACAGCCCCCTGCTTCCTGAGAGGCTCCCTGTGTTTGGGGACACCTGGCAGTGTGTGCTGCACCATGGTGTGGGTCTCCTCCACCTTTACGCATCTTAACTGAGTTTTTATTTTATTTTTATTTTTATTTTTTAACTGTGAGCTTTATAAAACAAGGATCTGGCCTTTGTGTACATTCTCAGAAGTGCAGCTGTGTGTATATTTACAAAGCTCTAACATTAAATATTTATATTAAAATTATAACAACATATAGGAGATGTATTAACTGCAACCCGTGCAGAAAGATAAGATGCATATTCAGGGGTTTCATGGAGTGATTCTGAACCAGTCCACGTCTGATAGCAGCATCTGAGTCCATCTCCTGCAAGGCTAATTGAGGCACATTTATTCTGCAGTCGCTAGATTGTGAATGAAATATGCTGACATACTCAAACCAGCCCTAAACCGAGCATTAGATGTACCTGCAGCAAGCTGGACACAGCAGTACAGCGCTTAGCATGGCTTATGTGCTTGGGTCTTCGTCCTGCCCTTGAATAGTTTTTGCAGCCTACACTGCCTTGTGCTTTGGCCTCAGTGCCAAAGCCAGCAGGTTCAAAGCTGCTCCAGCTGCAGGGGCTGCAATGCAGACATACCCTAGAACACTACCAATGCAGCTGGGGTTGCATCCAGATAGCTCTAGACTGGTATTTTCATAAAGAATTCTGTACGAAGGTATAGTACAGTGTGAGCAGATGTTCAATGCAGCTGCATTCCTCCTGTCTGCCTTGTCTGGTGAATCAATCGCCAATGCCATAACTCTCTATATTTTAGTGCAGGGTCCCATGTGTTGCTCCTGGTAAATTCCTGTGTAGTGGAATCAGAGCCTGTGTATTATTTTTTATCGTTTTGTTTTGTTTTCTGGCTTGTGTAATGACAGGGTAGGAAGATGTGATGTAGGAGACTGAAAATGTTGTAATAATTTAGCATAATACATTTTTTCATTTTATTTCTATGTCTTGTTATCAATGATCAGTATGTATGTTACCAGTTAATGCTGTATCATCTATGTTTGGTAATTGGCTTAACAAAATCCATTAATGCAAGTTCTTCAGTTGCACAGCAGTTTGTTTGCTTTAGACAAGACTGAGAAAGAGAACAGTTTGCTAGTTAATTGCTATTACATATGTGATGCATTGCTTTAGTACCTCCTTCAAATATTTTTCACTTAATGTAGGTTTTTTTTTCATGATATTCAACTATGATTGAGAAACAACAAGTTTCTGAATCACTGAATGAGAAATCTGCAGTAAACATGAAAGAATAATTTGTATTTCATTATCAATAGGCAGTCCTATCATTGTTTTCTATTATTGTTGTTTTAATGTTGGTGAAAAAGTCAATGTAAAACTAATTAAAAATTCTGTGACTTCATCTGCTTCAAATAAGTGAAAAATAAATATGTTTAGCTGTAGTTTGAGTTTTAGTAAGTGTCTTATATTTCTTATTGGGCTTAATAAAAGAGAGTAAGATATTTTGAAAGTTCCACTTCTTCCCTATATATTGCAAGGTGCCCAGGGTCATAATATACATGTGACCCATTTCAGCAGTATGCAGCTCCCTGTTGCCAACAGGAATGTGTTAGTGATGATCAATTGCAATATATCAATGTCAACTAATCTCCAGATATGAGAAATAATTAATGGAAAATGTGAGTTTATTTAGGATTATACATCACTGCAATATCTGGAAATGGTAATTCTCCGTGCTGCCCAGTAAACCAAACAGTTCATTGTTGTAGGCATTGATAAATTCAGAATGCCTTCAATGCCTGAAGCTATGCAAGATAACTAACATATTCAGTGTTTCTGCAACTCTGCATTTATTTTTCCTTTTACTCAGAATAGTAATTTATGAGATTCCTGATTCTAGGAAGATGTACGCAGCATCTAGTGTCTGTTTCAGTCCTGTACTTTTGTTTTCCATTGAAAATACTTTCAGAAGGCTTGCAGAAATGAGCAGTTTTTCCCATGTTCTGGATAATCAAAGTGAGTGGTAACACTCTGGACACTGGAATAATGAAGTATTGTTTTATAAGTACTGATTCTAGCAGAATAAAACAAGAAATAAAGGATCAAATTCACACAAGTTACAGGGACAAAATCACCATGTGTGAACACCGCTATGGTAACGGGCCATGGTATGAAAATTCAGACTAGAATAGAAGCAACTATGAGGAGATAATGTGGCATTGGTGGGCAGTGGCTTTTAGCAACTGGCATCAGGTGACAAGCAGAGGCATCAGGAAATACTTAGGAGAAATGGAAGGATGGCTTGATGCTTCTTCATTATTAAACATTCCCAGAGAGTTGAAAGTGGATTGAAAATTTCATTTATGAATCGATCCCTTCTTGAATGAGCTGGACCAAAGTCCAACACCATACAAATGTATGGAGTCATTCTTTGACCTGCTCTATGATATCCCTACTGGGAAAAAAAGTGGATCAAGTAATAGATGTGAATAGTGCAAAGTATAGCCTGAACCATCAAAACACTACTGCAGGAGACTAGATCACAATTCATGGGAAAATCTGTTGGTTTAAACTCCGAGTTGACTAGAAATGTAGGTGTAAGTGTTCAGCAAGCTGGTAGCCTAAAGGAGATGAAACTTGGGGAAAAAGAGGTGTGATCGTGAATCATGTCAGAGATGTAGGCAGGATTGGATCTGTGAGGATTTCACCGCTAGGGAGATGAAGTTTTACATGAATCAATAAGGAGGGGGAAAGTGAGCACAGATATTTAGGAAAGGGAACTGGGTAGCATTTGAAGATAACAGAGTGTAGAGGTGTCAGTGTCTAGGAAGGACTGAAAGACTGAGGAGTAAAGAGCCTTTCACAAAAGAGGTGATTAATTTGAAATGGAAAGTTACAACAGTTCGAGTACTTTTCATAACTTTTTAGGCGCTATGAGAAAACTTTATTGGGAAAATTTGAATTTGAATCACTTTTCTTTGAACTGCTTCTTCATATGTAATGATAGCCAAGCTATATCAGAGCTGTACTAGACCAAAAGCATTCACTGAGCTGGGTGCTTAGAGGATGCCTTACTGAGATGCCAGTAGCTCGCCTGCTGCACTGAGATAACTTTGTTTATATGTATGAGATGGGTGCTAGATGTTGCCGTTGGGAAAGAAGGGGAATTGAGATGGTTTTAAGTCACATACAAGACCTAAAAATGACCAGAGAAGATCCCCCAATGCAGGCTCCCTCTGGCAATGAGTTGTGTGTGGGTGTAGGGGAACTGGCTCATCTAGAGGCATTTGGGACATGAAACTAAGCAGGGAGACGGATTGAAAAATAAAATGTGAAGCGTTTGCATAAGACTTTATAAGTTCTCTCATCATATGATTCATTGGTCTCATGACTGAACTGCTGCTTTTCAAAATCCTGCTTTTCCACAGTAAAAAGCTGTTAGTTTGGGGCTCTGATTTTGAAGAATTTAAATGACAAGTTGCTCATTGTTTTGCATTTGTTTTTATGTGCCATGTAGTTTTTCATCACTTATGTCAGTTTTGAATGGGATAAGACACCTACAGTATTGGCAGATTTATGGAATTTGCTATGATTTCATTCACATCATATATGATGAAGCAGGAGGCAGAAATGTGACTTGTCCCAGAGCTTTTAGCAAAATAATGGCAGAGCAGAGGATGGTATCCAAGACCCTGAAAATCATAGCAAATTGCAGGCTGTGTTTTACCTATCTGCTTGATTATGGTGCTATAATGCAGTTCCTCTCGTGGGAGGAACTCAGTTTGTGCTGCTAATTTGAAAGTGGTAGGGAAAGAAAAAAACACTCAAAACCCCTATTTCTAGTTGTTACATGTCACAGTGAAAAATGTTTGGCATTTGTATAAATCATCTGCTGAATCTACAAGTTTTTCCTGGACATAATAAAGGCCAATCCCTTCCTCAGAAGGGTTGCCCTTGCAATTCAGGTGTAACTCCCATACTACTGACTGTCTTCTGCATCTGGCAGCGAGACAAGTCATACAAGAGCTGCTGGTGGCAGGTTTGGCATTTAAAAAGAATGAGAATGTGGACATGGAAATTTGGATGACAGCAGGGTCCCATTGCACTTTTGTTGTTGCACTGGCCTGTCCCACCATGCAAATCCTTGGTGTACTCAAGACATTGGGCAAGGAGCTGTTTCCAAAAATGGCAGAGATTTTCTTTGGAGGATATAACCCTTTTTGGCAGCAGAAGTGGGTTATGTCAGATTAAAATCCCTACGTAATTATCTTCCCATGAAGTAATGGGACAAATACAGAGCTGTTGTCTGCCTGTAACCTGCTTCTGAGACTTGTCCTTCCTCTTGGCTCTCTGATGTGCTCATCGTGAAGCTAGACAGGATGGTTCAGAAATATTGGCTACCCTTATAAATTCTTACAGAAGCAAGTAGTTTCTGAAGTGCCTGAGTGTAGTTCATGAAATGATGAAAGCAATAACAAACTAAAGTTAATTATGAACTAGAAGTGTTAATTTGAACTTAAGGTATAAAATAATTACTAGGCTATCACTAGCCTAATTTTGAAATATGTATAAAGTGGAAATCAGCAGGTATTCACATTTTTTCCTAGGTTCCTGTGCTTTTGCTGCTGAGATCTGTCGAGTGGTGGTGTGATAATAATGATCCACTTGGGCTAGAGCTGTGGAGGACATGGATTAGAGAGCAAAGATTGGGCTCTTAAAGTAGATAGTGAGGAGATGCATGTCTCTCTTATCTCTGAGTTTTAATTACATTGAATTAATTACATCACTTTATTACATTTACATACAATTATTGTATCAGTTTTAATTATCAGTTTAGCCGTAGTCCTTGACACATTTTTTCTTCTTCATTTTTTGGATAATAAAATGCAGTTATCAGCACTCCATTACATATGTGAGTTTCTCATGCACACATGCTTGTTGAACTACTGTGAAAACATGATGTCCCAGATCAGTTTCTCATGGATTTGAACATTCAGTTTTATGAAGAAGCCAGCAACTGACCTTTTCTCAGTTGTGTGCTTTATGGAAGACTATAAAATGGTAGACCTCTTCTGTAACTTAAAGTTGAATTCCCCTTTAGACAGGCTTTGTGGCTTTTCTCCTTCAGTATGTGAAGCATTACCTAGAGATCAGTTCAGTGAATAAACTGGAACACGAAAATTTCTCAGAAGAGTGCAATAAACCTGCATAACCAGTTACATCCTGCTAATCTGTGGGTTGTGCCTGAGATTTGTCACTACAATAAGAGTTGGCAGAAAAAGCTATTATCAGTGCTTGCTTGTTTCTGAGGGGAATGGGTGTGACACTGTCAAGACTGAGACCAGGTAAAAATAGATTTTTTTAAATATTAGAGCAGAAGAAAAGGGAAGGTACATATTTTTATGTGGAAGGGCCCAGAAGTTGTGTGTTCCTTGTTATTCCTTTGAAAAATCTATATTTCTTTGGCCCACCACGCTGGTGATCATCACTGCCCATCTATTATTATTATGGCAAAATGTTGGAAAGTGAAGTCATTTGAGCACCAATTGCACTGGCTATAGGCCAATTCAACTCCATCAGACTCCATTAAGTTGTTATTAAGTGCTGTCAGCCAGCTCCACATTATGGAAGAAGAGAGATGAAAATCCGTTGTGTGTAAGAGTTGGTTATCTCATTTTTAGGGTTTAACAAGAATCTGGAGCTCGTACAACAAACTTTTCAGCTTAGTTGTGTGTTCTGAAAGTGGAACTCCACAGTCTGATTGTTCTTCAGCAAAAGAGCTTGTCAGTTTTATTCTGTAGCTCCAGGCTGTTCAATAGGACTTTTTAGAGCTCTAAATAATATTTTTAAAGGCATATTTTAGCTGTGGTGGATCTTTGCTTTTGCAGGAACATCCCATGGCTAGCTGAAGGGGCTCGGTCACTTGATTCTTTGCTTATTTTTCTGCCTGAGGCACTTCAACAACATGTGCAGTAATGTGTACCTGCAGTCAAGCTTGTTCCCAGGGGACAGATGAACGAGCAGGGCGGAAACGGTGTCTATCCTGCCTCTCCTCCACGCAGCAAGCATCAACAACCAGCAAGGAAGCTCCCTGCACTGTGCCATTCCTGCAAGGTTTTCCCCAAATCTCCCTTCTACTTGTCCAAAATAAAATCAAGCCTCAAGTAGAGGAAAAGTAGAATATGCCTGGTGGAAAGCAGCAAGCAGCCCTTTCATCTGCAGCAAGCAGATGAAATAGTGGTTCAGAAAGAAGATTATGTTTGAAATATATTCACTAGCATGGAGCTTACTCGACCTGTCTAAATTTTTCTCAGAGTGTATAATCTCCTGAGTGTCTGTACTGCATATTTATTAGCTCATGTGCAGAATGCTGTGGTGGGAAGTAAGCCCTTCCTTGGTTGGCATGTACTGCAGGCTGGAGTTTGCTATGAGGGTCCTATACCTGCAGGCAGTGTGGGCATGGCCTGCTGCAGAGCTCACCTCAGCGCCCATGGCATAGAGGCACCTGGGGCCTACCCCACTGACACTCAGAGTGAACCAAGACCTGGAGGCACCATGGACTGCTGACATGACAACCCAGTTTTTCCTAAGAAATACATGTCCCTCATCAGCTGTGCCCAGGTCACAAGTTTAACCTCCTGTTTCCCAAAGGTCTGTATGAAGCTTTGTGGAAAAGGCTGTTTCACACAGTGACACAGGATACCATGCCATTTCCTACGCCCTGTCAGCTGGCTGCAGAAGAGCCTGACTTTTCCACAAATGTCCACTCTATGTCATTCATGAAAAAATTTGCAAAGCTACCCTCTACTTACTCCCTCTGTCCACAAAATATACAGTATAATACTATATAAAGGCTATATAAAGTTACAAAGTCTTCAACACCAGAGTGCATAGCTTGTATGGGGATCTGTGGAGAATATTTTTAAACAGGTTGAATTTAATTAAATTTAATTTAAATATTTTTTAAAAGATTCTACAGTTCACTGAAGAATCTTCAGAATTTTTGAGTATTTTTTATGCTGTTTTTCTCCTTCCAGTACACTCCTGATAAAACCTTTCAGTAGAATCAATTCTGGTCTTGATTATCTATTAAAATTAGTAACAAAATATAGTTTCTGTAAATATATAGATCCATGGATGTTATGCCTCCTGTGTAAAATAAGATAAGAGGTCATGTTTCTGTAGCAAAGTAAATAACAAAGAGGAACTCTCCTGCTTCTGATGTTCTTTGGGTAAAGCTATTCAGAAGTAATTCCATGTATACGCTTAGTCCAGAAGATTGTTGTTCTCTAGAAAAATGGCTATGTTAACAAGATGCTTTTCTGAAGAACAGGAAAGGGTTATGAGTGTTATTACCTTGAATTTCTCTAGAATAGCTTTCGTAGTTCACATCCACTACCTATTTTAGTCTGAACTAATATTCAGGTGTAGACATGCCCATAGTGATTGAATCATTAGAAGAATTTGGAAGAATTACAGGAACTTGAAAGACTGCAGTTATCAAAGCAGTGAGAGCTTAGGAGAGCTCTCTGTATGGAAGAATAGGGAGCTAAGCGTGAGAGTGAAACCATGGCTTCGTAAATGGACTTCTTGCACACGGCGTTCCTACCCACAAAATCCAGGAGGTAATTACCTGGCTTAATCAGTCACAAATGAAAGGCTGTCCCAGGAAGAAATTACCTCATCCTGAGGCTGGAACTAGGACAAACCTTCCTGGGCCTGAGAAAGGTGTATTTACCTTTCTCAGGGTTTTCATGTTGTAACAGCCTGTTCCTGAGGTGGTTGGTGGTTAATACCTCCTTTTTGTCTCAGTGACGCAACCAGCCTGAAATCTTTTTCCAAAAGCTGAACGTTGTGTGAAATGCCACCGTGTGACCCGTGGAGCTCACTCCTTGGGTACATGGAGCTTGAAGGACAGCCTACGCAGTTTCCAGGGTGTAGGAAACATTAGGAAATACTGACAGAATCAGTGTGATGAAATAAATAGTGTTCTCAGGCTGCTCTTTGTCTGACTTTGAAAACATTACTTTTTATGGCCACAGATTTTCCAGTGGGAAACGCTGAATGCAGTTCAGGACTAGCTTTGTCTAGACTTCCACTGGTCCTAACTCCAAAAAAAAAAAAGCCTATTTGGCTTCTTGCTCACTGAATAAAGCTAGAATTAAATTCACTTTTTTTCTGACAGAAAGTCACTGCTTGATTCAGTGCCCAAGGCCATTATTGCAGTGCTATTGATGCACTGGGGACCCACAGTGGTGTTTTTTGATGGATAAATAACTGTTGCTTTACCTACATCGGTATGTAATATCCTAACTTGGGTATAACACTTGTTGGGCATGTAATCTCAGGTATTTATCTGAAATGTGCTCCATAAGTGCATGCTGCCTTTGTCTAGGTGGTGGAGGTGGTCTTGCTATTTATATATTGGTGTTCTACAAATATTAATAACACTGCGCTTCAGAGAGAACGATAACCATAAACTCGTGAAATGACTCCCAACAGTTCAGCTTGATAGTCTGTTGAAATTGGGTTGCTCTGGCTGTACCCTCTTGAGGCTCACTGCCAATCTCATATTTTACCCTGAAATTCCAGGAGGAGACACTCAAAATAAACACTACGCTAACAACACTTTGAGTTATCTTTAAGGCAGTAGCTAGCATCAGTTTCTCTTGAGCCTCTGTGTGACTTTCTTCATTTGAAAATCCATGAAGTTTGACCTTTTGGATACATTTGCTCTTATTTATTCTCTCTGTTGGGTACAGTGGGAATTGAATTGATGTAGCTGAGGAAAGAATGGGTATAATGTAGATGCTAACCTGTTACAACTAAATTGTTCCTGTTGGTCCCATGTTACCCAGTGCCAGCTGCTTTCTGTAGTGCCTGTCTTCTCACTAGCTTGCTTTCAGGATAGAAAAACACAACTTTTAGATTTGTGTTTGATTTTTCTTAGGAGGAGAAAAAAAAAAGCAACCTGGAAATGACAGGACTATTCCAGGCACCATTGCAGAGTTGTTCGGCTTTTTGTAATGCAAATGCTTCTTCTTTGTCTCTGCTTTTGAAAATAAGCTGATCTTCTCATTTAGTATTAAAGCCTAAAGGTGAACGTGATCAAAATAACCCATCGCCAAGGTCGGTATAGCCATTGAATCAGAGAGGTTTGCTAATTTTAAACTTCAGTGTTTTTCAGAAAGTAATGTATTTCACAAGAACAGAAGAGAGAATGTAGGATCCGGACAATACGCATTGCTGTGCACACACATTGCTGCCAATGAAAGCAAAGCTTACAGGTCTAATTTTAGGCATTTCAGCCTTGGTATTGTTCCTTACAGCACAGTTATTTTCCATACAATACAAAGCAGTCCTTTTTTTCAAGTTTTATAAACTGCTTTACAGAGCAAAGCAAGGACAAAGTGAGCATATGTCATAGTTGAAAGCAAATGAAAGAACCTTAACTAAGGCTGAGGTTAGCAGTGATTGCATGTTGTTTCTATTTTCAGAAGACAATTCTTTAAGAAAAGCAAAAATCTAGAGAAATATATCAAAGAGACTTGAAGTAAAGAGAGTGATATGGTGCCTGAACTAGGACCCTTGGGTATGACTGGATTTGCTTCAGTACATTTAGCTTAGGTAATTAAAATACACTGTGTTTAGATGTCTAGTAACTCATCCTCTTAAAATGTCAAAATTTCCTGTAGTGTTTGGAGAGGCAGGACTTCATGGGATGTCTGCTTATTTCTATCGGCTTAAAACTAAGTATTGTAGTTGCAGTGGAAATGTTACAAATAATTCTTTATGTAACACCATATCGATGCTATTTTCTAAAATTACCATTTATCAATACATTCATAAATAAAGAGTTGGTAGAGTTCTAGAAATATATTATATAAATGCTTGTGTTTTTTCATACACATGAAGTACCACGGATGAGAGAGAGGCAGTGGGTACTAAGCTGTGTTCCCCATGGAACTATCAGAAAGTCAGTGATACTAATCTGTCAAAACTATTCAAAATAGCTTTAAAATTACTTGAAAAAAATAAAGTAAGCTTTAAAAAGTAATTGAATTAATATAGTCCCCATTTTCAATCTGAGGGAAGCTTATCAACTAAATAAATGCATGATAATGGTTTCTAGATCGAGATTGTAGAGGACATAAAGCAGATCTTGCTTTGGTGTGATTTTTGTTAGTAAATCTGGGCTCCAAAATGAGCTGTTTGAGACAGGTGGGTAATTGGTGGTATTGTCAGAAGGACAATATCTTGGGCAGAACCCAATATCTTGAGGCTGCTCTAACATTGAGCTAGTATTTTATCCCCATGGTTTCAGCAGAGATCCAATGCCTCTTCACTGGGTTTCACTAGCCAGTGCCTAGACTTAGGTCATGAGGACCAGAGCAAAATTCGCTTATAGGCTCTGCAGTTGGCCCCAGACTGGGAGAGCCAGCGCAGTCTGAGCTCCAGGGGTAGACTTTGTTTCATGCCAATTTAGTTGTCTAAAAGTTAGATGTATAGTGTAAACTAATCACATGGTCATTCCTGCTAGTCAAATGAGAATAAGCATCCCCAGAAAGCAATTAATCCCACTTATCTTGTAGATATACTTCTAGCATGCAATAAATTACCTCTTGGTGAATTGGGTGCCTGTTTCTCTCCATTGCACACTGGAGCCTTGATGACTAGTTTAGATTAGATATCCAACTTCTAATGGCTACCACCCAGGTAGAAACAACGGGGATTAATCAACTTCCCTGCCACATTCACTATTCTGTGCATGGTTTGTGGATAGTTTGCTAGAGAAAAGGTTTCCTTGGTTTTTGTTGCAATCATTTCAAATTATTTGGCATTAATAGAATGATTGCTCGGTTTTCTGTTGTCTCTTGTTACATAAAAGTTTTGAAAATTGTAACCAATTTTTTGCTATTAACTGTCGTCATTAATAATAGAAACTATTTTCATTTGGTTTCTTGAGGGAGCAGACTATGGTACAGACAGGCAGCTTGATGTCCTTCTGGATTCTGGCCAGATTCTGGGAGTCATAAATCAACCAAGCTCTTTTCAAGTTAAGAGAAAAAAATGCTTCTAAACAAGTTTGGAGCAGCGATACTGGAACAGGGTGGAAGTATGACATCAGCGAAGAATGAGCAGAGTGTCGAGTGGCTTTCCTTGGTGGCAGGAACTAATTTGATGGAAACTTCAAAACAGCAATTGCTTGGTTGTTTGGAGGATTGCAGCTCCTCAGGTCTTTCCCATGCCTGTTGGAGTCAAGAGTTTTTTCCTTTTATTTATTTATTTATTTATTTTGGCAACCAATCTATATGGCAAGCAGAGCAGACAAAAAATTGGTTGTTCTTCTTAACCTTAAAAAGCGTTTTTCTAGATTTTCTGCCTTTTTTTTTTTTTTTTTAATGGAAGTGACATCTCTGACCCCACCACTTTTTCCGTTTCTGTTTTATCCTGTTGTAAGGGCAAACTGGCAGCTTTGACAATCAGCTTTGTTTCTGCTTTTGTTGGGGGGAGAGCAGTTCAAACCTCTGCTTGAACTGAGAAACCTAGGTGAGGAGAGAAACATAGGTGAGAGGAAGGGTAGGCAGGGGTCTCTGCTTCTCCACTTATAAGTGACAAACAAGTCAGTTTACTCGACACTGCTTTGTTAGGGGTGAGGAGAGAAGGAGGAATATGGAATAAGGAAATAGAAAATAAATAGAATAGAAAATAAAATTTAAACCTTTCTCTCTGCTACTTTTAATCCTCGTTTTCTACTGTAGGACATCAGAATTGTTTCTTACTGCAGGTATATGGACTTTTCCTGTGGTTTTTCCTCCTGTCCCACTTTATAGGTGATTACGTTCACCCAGCCTTTTAGGACCCAAAGGTATTGTGCTGTGTCTCACTTGCCAGCTCTGTCAATGAATGCAGCTGCTTCTGCTCCTCCAGTCCACCAGTCATCCTCCCTGGGAGCATTTTCTCCTCTGACCAGCCCGTGGTGGTTTCGGGTGGCCAGAGGAGTACACATGGGTGCACAAACTCCACATGTTTGCCTGCATGTGAGGAGGCATGCAGCAGTCTTGCCTTCCTCCCTGCAACTGCACCTCATGCCTGCAAACCACAGCGTTTCTCGGCTGGCTGCCTTGGGTTGTTTAAGCTTTACCCAACATAATTATAAGCTGCATAATTCACTTAGCTTTACAGCCTGATTTTTTAACAGAAATGCTCTCAAATGCTGTATAGCGTGCAGCATCGGTTAAGCACGCTGAGGCCTGCCCCATCCCTCCCGTGGGGCTCCTGCCTCTGCGAGATGCTGACGGAGCCCTTCTGGCAGCCCGGGCATCCATCCCTCCCTCTCAGCTCGCTGGGGTGCCTGCGTTATCTTTGTGCCTGAAGACGCCAAGACGGTTTAAATGTCAATAAGACGTTGGCCAGATGATTTTCCTACAGCGTAAGCAAGCCGACTTTTTTTTTTTTTCTTTTTTCTAACGCATACACCTTGCATGCTATGAACATAGCTGCTCTTGCTGCTTTTGCTGATGAAAAGCCAGCAAAGGAAAAGAAAAAGTGCAGATGAAGCAGCAGGGGCGATGAGAATTGGCACCGAGTAGGGAATGAGAGCCAGGTAGGAGGGAGGGAGGGAAAGAAGCTGGGAGAAGGAGTCGGGATGAGCTGGTGCAGACTTACTGGGACTGGCTTGGCAAGAGTGCTGGAAGGACAGGAGGAAGCCAAAAGCACAGGAAAAAGACCGGGCGAGGAGGCAGAAGAGGGACAACCTGGGGCTGAGATTCACAGCTTGCTGTTACCTAACCTGCCTGACAACAGAGCCAGGGTAATGCTGCACGGACACTTAGTGTTAAGCATGTCTGCATAATAAAACCAGCTTAGCCTATATTTCTTGCATCTATATAGATATACATCTGTGTAAGTGTAGGTGTTACTCAGCAACATTACAGCCAGGACTTGCGCTGAGCCGTGCAGGCACGTTCCTCATCCCAGTCTGTCAATGTGCGCTCCCAGCTTGGCCCGCTCAGCTCCCCAGGACATCGTTAATGCGACATATGATTATTCATGTGCCCAGCTATTTTTAGGAAGCATTAAATGCCAATCCCAATGTTTCACAGTGATGAGTGTGAAAGAAATTGGGACTTTCAAATTGCTGAGAACTGGTACCACATGAAGCAAGGAATGGGTGTAAAGTTTATCACGGTGAAGTTCAGTGCCTGTCCTGCTCTGTATGCTGGTGTCATTTTCTTAGAAAGTAGAGGTGATAGAGTTTAAGTTGAATTTTGAGCAGGGGATGCAGCAACTAAATACTTCGGATCAGATTTGCATAGCTATTTAGGTACTTGGTGAGATTTCATAAGAGCACTCAAGCTGCTGGAGAGCCGGTAGGTACATTTATCCTGAACCTCACCTTGACTTGCTTGAATATAAAGGAACCAAGGCAATTAGATAACAGTCTCTGCATTAGCAAGTAGTCCAGGCCCATGGAAGCGCTTACATGTCTCTGGAAATCTGGCTCCCTATAATACTTGCCTTGAAGTCTGTGTTTTCCATTCCAAGATACACACATTTTCCCACAGAATATAATGCAGAGTTTAGTGTAAGTGAGAAAAGACATACTGGATCCTTTTCCCTGAAACTATGTCTTGACATACACTTGCTTGCCTCCCCCTTTGCCTGCTCTGGTCAGGAAAGCAGGAAAGTTGAAGGGATTTTTTTCCACCATGAAAAAAGCAGGCAGATTTCCTGAATATCATTTGTTCTGTTTTTTTTTTTTTTTTTTTTTTTTTTTTGGAGACTGAAAAATATTACTACCAAAAGCCCATCATATGGAGTCTTCTCAGTTCCAGAGGGGATTCTGTAATAGGTTCTCTTTATACTGATTTTTTTTGGAGTTATTTACAAAAAAGAAAAAAAAAAAAAGTGCTACAACTATAACCAGCTCAGACAACTCTTTGCCTTCTGGCAGCCAACAGTATTTTATATTGCGCCCTCTGATTTGATTTACTAGCTTCTGCTTTTTTCTTTTTTTTTTTTTTAAATTCCAATGTTTACCTTATTTCTAAGCTGTGTTCTTCATTTCCTTTAACTTTTCTCCTGTATTGTCATGCTTGAGAGAGTTAACAGCTCTACCCATACAGCATTTAGCATAAGCAGGGCATTATACAACTATAGATATGATAGATTATCTGTCGTTTTAAAGCTTTCAGTCACAATCAGGTGCCTATCTAAAAACTGTACTCCTATGACAAAGATTGGAGATGAACTGTGAATTTCTATGTGAAACTCTACTATTTCCTTCCTAAGTAATTACAATACTCCTTCCCAAGTTGTTAAAATGCATGAATCTATGAAAACGCTTTTAGACTTTAATGACAGGAACATGTTAAAGCCATTTTATATCTAGTTGTAAAGTTTTAAAGTCACTTTTAATATTCGTGTACTCATAATAAGTTAAAAGGTAGTAGGCAAAAGAATAGTTATCACACATTTTTACAAATTATGGAAAGATGGAAAAAAAATGAAGTGTTCATAAATGGTTTGTGGAGTTGACTAGTAAAGTGGAAAAGTTTACTTATGATTTGAAATTACCCATGACAGTCAAATTTAAATGCAACTATTAAGTGCCACAGCATGAGTATGTGCTACTGAATATTGGGAAGATAAAACAGTAGGAGAATTTGTTGGCGATAAGAAGAAGGTAATGTATGTGGGATAAAATATATTAATGGACTGGAGATAAGTTAATAGAAATCTGGAGAGAAGCTGGGCATTCCTGAGGATAGGTTTCTGAAAATACCAGTTCAATAAAAATAGCAATTAAAATGGCTAGGAAATACTAAGACTGAAGTGGAAAAAGTATGTCACTGCTTGAGCATGTGGAGCATCCTTTATGTAATTATAGCCACTTGTACGAGTTGGTAAAATCGTAAAACGTATGGAAAAAGGAGTCAAATTTTCTTAGCTAGTCAGAGTCTGGCTGTGTCATGACCGATGAGAAGCAGGCGATTAAGAAATAGTCACTGTTTCTCACAGTACAAGAAATAGGGTCACCAATGAAATTATTGTATAACATTTAATTAAGTTATGAAACTGATTTCCACAGGATGTTGTGGAGACCAGGATATAAATGTGGTCAAAAAGGGATCAGACAAATTCAGGAAAGCTAATTTAATCAGTGATTATTAGACATGATAGTCTGGAGAGTCAACAGAGAGAGAGAACAGCACCTCCAAAGTATGACTCATCCCATCCTAGGAGAAATGTCTTAGATCAACTTGCTGAATCGCTATCTGGAGATGACTGGCCTGAGTGACGATTGTTGTGTAGACACTAAAATCAGAGGATGTTAAAGCTAGGTGAGCTGGATCCCAGTGTAGGTGTTATATTCATATTGTAAAGTTGTATAGGACACTTTGGAAGTTAAAAAAGCTGTGGGTAAAATGAAATGGTGAAGATGGCATTGACTATAAAGAAAGGATATTTTTGTATTTGTCATCCAAGATATTTTTGTTCTTTCTTACCAGCAGTTTGTGCACCCTACTGCAGAAGTATAATAAATATAAAATAGATTATGTCATCATCAAAATCACTCCCAGCCTCTGGAGTCATTAGAGAGAGCAACAGTCATATTTTATCATAAACCTTTTTGCTTCCACATTCTCTAGCGATGAGTGAAGTAATCATGAGGTAATGCCAAGGAGGGCAGTGTTTGATATTTCTAGCTTCCCAAATTGTACAGCCCGAAATAGTCCAAGGTAGCTGTCAGTGTGGTTTCAGCTGCTTAGTGTCACAGCTGGGAGTAAAGGATTTCAGCCGCTGCTGGTTCCTGTCACCTGGGAGCAGTTACTGTGAGAGGCAGGGCCATGTGAATGCTACCTTAACTTTTCCTCCTTGCCTGTTGCCTCCAACAATTCCCTTTGACTTGGGGAAAGACTCCCTTGTTGGCTTCAGCAAGACCCTCAAAGTTGTCTCAGCAAGTGCAACTCTCTTTAAAACAGAATTGTCTATGTTATGTTATGTAATGTTATGTTATGTTATGTTAATTTTTTTTTTCTTTTCTGGCCATCACCTTTGTTTTGTGGGCCTCAACTATTCCCATGGACAATCTAATGACAGCCTATTAGGAGCAAACATCCTGCCCCTTGAGAATTAGAGCTATATGTCATGCCTTTCGGGGCTCATAGCCAATATTATTTTCTTTTTCTTGCTGGGTCTTCTAAAGTAGTTTTCCCAGGTGGCCTTTATCTGTTGAGGTAGGTGGTGAATCAGAACAAAATTTTATTTTCCTAGGCCATTTAATGGAACTGCAGGCTGGCGTTTTAGATTTAGTATATTTAGATTTAGAGGCCATTGAAGGGATTTCTGAATCAGCTTGTCAGTATGTAGCAGTCTATCAGTTTCTCTTGTCCTGGCAGATAATAAATGCAAGGAGTTCAGACAGTATTATTTGTGAATTTCATAATGCCATAATTTAAATATTTATATAGCTTTCGCTTGTTTTCATTCATATTTTTATCTGCACCACCATTGCTTCTTTTTCTTTTGTTCAATATATTGCTACTACCTGTTGTCAGAGTGCTTTGCTGAAGGAGTTCTGCATACATGGATGTCCAGATCAAAAATGTTGTTGCTGGTGCTTTTTTGCTCATCTTTTTCTCTCATCTCCAGAAAGGTAATTCCTGAACTGTGAAACTGTGTGCTAGAAAAACAGCACTTACAATGTAATATGAAAAGTAAGCAGGTCTTTCAAGTAAAAAAATAAAACATAAAAAATAAAATCTCTACCTTGTGTGTTGTCTTTTGGAGGATGAGGCACAGAAGTTCTTCTGGATGTGGCAGTGCTACAAATACGTCATGTGTTGTAGAGGTCTCTTTCATTTCCTCCTCCTTCCTCAGCAAAATATTATATTTGGCCGTGATGAATACTAGTGAAATTTAGATTTTGTCTCTCACTTATTTTTGTCTTTCTCTAATTTCTCACCAAAAAAAGCATGTGTGCGCACACATGGATTCAGCTGGGCAAGTATATCAGTGTTTTATTAGCACAGCTGCAAAAAACAGTTATAAAAATTTATTCCAGTAGAGCTCTCATTGAAAACAGTTGGAAGAAATTGTTCCAATTATTTTTAATGTATGAAATTACAAAATTATGCAGTCCTTTAGCATGAGAGGCTTTTTCTCTTTCCCTACCACCCTCTGGCTTATCTTTTAACAGAAAGACCATATGCTGTGATTCATACTTAGGACTTCTGAAAAGTTACAGGTTTTTTACGTTGCTGTCTTTTGTAACTATTGTACTATAAAAAAGAAGCCCAAACTAGAAGAAATAGCTAACAACTTTCAATTGTTGCATATCCCAGATCTGTTTTGTATTTGTAATGAATTTTATGTTATGAAGGGCATACACGAGGCTTAGAGCCTTGCCATTAAGGTCATGAAATAATAATGAGGTTCCTGTATCAGGGACACAGAGTTTCCTCAGAGAGAGACAGCTTTACTTTTGCTTTGTCCTTGCTCATTTCTCAGTTTCTATCAATATTAATGTCAGAGTGCATTCTTTTCTTTCCTTTCCTTTTTTTTTTCCCCCTAAATATATAACCTTGCTAAGACCTTTGTCATCTGTAAAAATACTTGTATTTTTACATGAGGAAGGGCTTGTGAGACTCATCTATATTATCTGTCAGTCTGATTTCAAATAGCATGCGCTGATTAATGAGGAAATACTAGGGGATGGTAATGATTATGTGCATTATTACTTTTTGATTCTGGATTTGACCACGTAGCATAGATTCTCCATGCCAAAGAACTTATTTTCTTAATCTCCATTATAGCCATTTTTACATTTTGAATCAATTGTGTGCTTTATAACACAAATTGGATTGACAGCTCTGGCAAGTGAAACTCATAAAGGAAGAATCACACAGAATCACACTTTTAAATTCAATCCTAGAGGTCCTAGTTCAGCTTCATGCTTTCCCAGCCTTGACCTTTTTGCTCCCATGTCCATCAAAGATACTAGCCAAAGCTAAAAAATGACTTGGAGATCTCAAGCATGATTTGAACCCCTTGTATGTTGTGCTATAAACTAGCAAGGACAGGCACAAACAACAGGGGTCCGTCCCTGTACTTAGCAGCTCGCCCTCTGGCACAGCTGACATGACGCTGACCACGCACTCTCAGCTGCTTGCACGCATGCTAGTGGGAGTGAATGGGACGGCTGACAGCTTCTTGGTTAACATCGCATAGCAGGAAAATGTCAGCTCATTCAGCTAGACCAGGAACGCCTTATTTTCCATCTCACCTTCAGGTGCACACAACAAAGCCGTCCTACTAGCATTCAGGGGAGGCAGGCATTGTTGAAGGTCTCCAGAGGGTGAGCCTGTTGATAAATCTTGATGAATAAATTTAGATGGTTTTTCTGTGATGACTTTTCTCTTGACAAAACAGAGCAGGGCACTTGTAGATGTCTAAAGTAAGTGGGCAAGATCTCATTCAACTGATTAAGCTGCTAAGCATAGGGGTCTGGTGCCATCTAAAATGTGTCTTGAGACGTCACAAGGAGCTAGCAGATACCAACAGTCATACTACTCTGTCTGGGCAGCTGAATCCAGCTCAGTGTGGTTTAGGTCATTCCAATCAATACTCTCTAAAGTATGACTTCATCCTCTTCCTGCTATGAGATGGTTACCAACCTGCCTTCTTCGTATCACAGTGAAAAATGTCTCAAACACCTATAAATTAAACTATTATGTTCCAAACTGTAAAAATCAAATGCAATGAAAAAAAAAAAACTTTATGTTTCACACTAGAGCAATGAAGAACTTCTTGTATGAAAATTATTTCTGAAGAAAACATTTTCAGGTTTTCTTCTGTTTCTTTTATAGTCGGTGTTACTGAGGGTCAGGTTTTAAGTATATTTTTTCCTCTTCAGGTTGTTTATGTGATTCATTTGCTCACTTGTTTCTATGAGTAACATTTCTGACTGCCCCTCAGTGTCCAACTCAAAAGTGTAAAGCCATTGATTTCATTCTGCAGAATTATGATTCATCATCTCAGTAATGTATTTCCTCTGCATTTAATCATGCTCCATCTGAAGCAGTCACAAGGGATAGTTCTGACGATTGGTTTATAATGTATTTGGGGTGAGCGTTGCACCAATGGATCACTAGCCACAATGTTATAAACACTTTGTTTTGACTCTGAAAGGTTTTTAGGAAAATAAAAAGCTGTATCTGCTTTCCTGCTAACCACTTCTGTTAATATCTATCATAATATAGTCATGTGGTTTTTACTACTGTAGCTGTTTAGCACACAAGTCAAAATCATCAGTTGAAGTCAGCTTATTCACAGTGGTCAGAGATGTGTGTGCAAAAGCAAGCTAACTCCAGAGTCTTAGATGTTCCCTTCTCAGGGAGGAATAGAATGGAAGCAAGAGACTTAAAACTTACACATATATATATGTATCAGCTTCCGTTTATTTCAGTCGTTACAAACCTATTTGTAGACGCTATGCTGTTGTCCCTTTGTCGGTCATAGTTGTCACCACAGGGCACGGGAGCGAGAAAAAGGTGAAAAAGAGAGTTCGAGAGAGTTCCTGTGAGTTGGGAACAGAGAGGAACTAATCCAGGCACTAATCTTGCTGCAGTTATTCCTTGCAACCACCATACAGTGCTCACCACATCTGCTTCTCCCTGTGCATCCAGCACTATGAGACAGTTTTTGCACTGTTGGGCACAGCTGCAGTTGATAATGAGAGAGCTCGGTATTAGAAAGGGGTTGGAGAAGAACAAATTTTTATATAGCTTTACAATGCTCAGTTTCTTATCAAATTAAATTATATTTAATAATAATATTCTTCTTACTCTTTGAGGCCAGGACTTTAATTGACAATAAGAACTATACTGAGGAAAAAGCACAAAGTGACAAGGGGGTAAAGAGAACATCTTGAGCAGCATGGTCTCTGCAGTTCAGCCATTTTGTTCTGGGGCAACCTGGAAAGGGTGGAAAAGAATTAATTTTTCCACTGTTTTGATAGGAGGAAATAACAATACAGAAGAGAGGGCTTGTATTTGGTAAACCATCATATGGTGTTTGTAATGGCATTAGTTACACCTGATTAAAGGTTGTAATGCAGAGGAATAGCAATCAACTTCAGTAATGTATGCACCTCCTGGTGAGATCAGGAATAACATTTTGATTCTAGGTTCTCCACTGTTGATGAGAGGGATGGGATCTTTCTTGCTTCACTTGAAGCATTTAGAAATCCAGTTTCAGATCTAAGCAAGTTTACAAGGCTGCCTCTACAACCGTTAGAAAGAAAGAGATGCTTGTAGAGGGTGATTCATCCTCTCTTAAAATAGGCATACATATATTCATCCTGCCTCTTTCAGACATCTATCTCTGCATGGGGTGAATCACCGTGAAGATGTCTTGCCATCTCCATTGACTGCAGAGGAACCAAAGACAACTAATGTTTTAAACAGCTAATGTTCAATGTGATTAATCCACCTTGGCAGGAAAGTAAGGTGGTATTGTTTAAAGCTGCGATAAGGAATGTGGATATAAATCAAGTATGAAGCTTGTATCATAAGCAGAGCCCAGTGACTCAGAAATGTGGTCCTAAAAGACGTGTGACGGGTTAAAACCCAAATTGCAATGAGTCTGAAAGGTGAGCAGTAAGAGTACCTATTACTAAATATTCCAGCTTAGAGAATTTGGCTAGTTTGTGGAGCAGGTGTGGAGAAAGTACTTATATGTAAATATGAGTAATGACTGAAGTCTTAAAAACTCTTATCCCCAAGCCCAAAGGAAAAATAGCATTTGAATAAACTCTGGTCTACAAATTGACGTGAAGGCTATTTTTCAGGTAGAGGAAGTACTGGTCAAGTTTGGCATAACAAAATTAGAAGTGTAATTACAGTCTGCATAAACGTGATTCCACGGTTCCAGAAGAAGGCTGGAATTCACTCATGGGAACTATAATGTTCAAGCACGCCTTGCAAATTTTTCCTCTCCCCCCCAAAAAAAAAAGAAGTTTGAAATAACTGTCCCAGAAGAGGTGGAATACTAATTGTCAGTAAGTCTCTGAAATACCTAGAAATCACATAAGCAGTTCTTTTGAAATGCAAGAGTTGGAAAGTAATGATCAGTGCTGAAACGCAGTTTGTTCCAGTGGCCACTCCTAGTGATGTCTAGGAAGTTATGATTTTCAGGGCATCTCACACAGGAAAGCATTTTGGAAGTGATAGATTCTAGAATAAAATCTCAGAGAGATCAGCAAAAAACAGTTCTATTTGGCATAGGACATAAAACAAACTTGTCAGAGCAGTGAAAGCTCTTCTGGTGGAATATTCTGGATAATCAGTCTAACCGTTACTCAAATTTATTGGAAAGGTGTTTAGCATATGAATTACTACAAAAAGATACAGTAAATGTTCTGTGTGCATTTTAATATTGGTATTTACGAAGACAAAAATGGAGAGAATAGACCTTTTAAGAAAAAAATGCAAGTGCTGATAAATGATACTTCTTCCTCAATTCACGCCTCCTTGTAATGTACTAGTGACCACAGCTGATAGAGGCTGGGCCAATAGCAAAATAAAATGATGGCAACTGATGCGTTTAAGTGTTTGACATTCAGCGTTAACCAGCGTATTGTTCTCTTCAGAAAATATTCACTAAATTGTCTAGGAGATCTCAAATAGGTCACCAAATTCTGTCTCAGTATTGGAGAATTAAAAGTGGGCATGACCAAAAGAATTACCATAGAAGTTATAGCATGCAACAAAACCAAACAAAAGGGTGAAGAAGGAAGTGTTCAGTAAAAAAAAAAAAATTCTTCAGATTTTTTTTTAAGATAGTCCAGAACCAAAACTTTCTGTAGAAATATGGATACCCTCCTTCTTGTGGTTTGAGACAGAGAAAGAACAAGCAAAAGGGAGATTTTGCCCCTGTCTCTCCAAGGCTAGAGCTAAATGCTAGAGCCTGGAAGCTCTCCTGAGCTCTTGGGTCTGGTTGAACAACACAGATAAGTCTCTGCTTTATGTATTTATGTATTTCTTCCTATGTCCTCCTGTAAAGGAGGAAAGAAGGCTATGGCATGCTGTAAGCAGTTTCCTAATCCAAATTAGGAGAAGGGGCAGAATTAGGAGCCTGAGATGTACTTCAGATCACGTACCTACGGGTTGGTTTATACACAACCTTCTGTATTCAGAATTCGGCTTTGAATATAGCCCTAATGTGCCCCACAGGGGTGGATCAACAGTGGAGCTACCAGTGATTCTGGTATTGGCCTCGATTTGAAAATGCAGAGAATTCCCATTTGGTTTTATTTCAGACTTAACAAAAGACAATATTTTCACAGTTTTAATTAAATAAATCCAAATTCTGTTTCCTAGACACCTGAAGAAAAAAGCCCTACATACCAACTGTTACTTTAGAGCATCCTCCTGTGTAGCTTTTACCTTTCAAATGTTTATTATTATTGTTATTATTATTATTGCTTGAATCTAATTGAATATCCATCTCATTTCAAATAACATTTAAAAATATATCTCTTTTATTTTGCTTAAACCTCGTCTCTCCATTTATTATTCAATTCAGTTGGATAATTGCATCTCTTAATGACATTACTCTCTATTTTCCCCCATTTCTTTTATGCAGAGAGATTGCAGACCTGAATCTGATCTTTGGTAAAACCGGTAGAGTAATATGAAATCATTGGATTTATTCCAGATTTTACTGTAGTGTAATACCATCAGAAACTAGCCTGTTTGCTTCACCCTTATTTCATCATTTGTTATCAGCAGCAAATTATGACTGTTCCTAATTTCAGTATGGGATTGTACACAAAAATTCTGAATTTTTTTTCCTCTACTGATGGACTTTCTGTTTTTCTGGTGCAAAGAACAGTACAAATGTGGTGAAAATTCCAGAATATAGGGTTAAGTACTGTATAAAGGGGAGAGCTCTGCACAGCCTGTCCCTGTTGGGCTTCTGCTGTGTCTGGGCCTCTGCCACTGCCTGGAGTGTTGCTCCTTGTCTGGCTTTTTTGCCCTAACAGTAACATTGAGAAGTGGATTGCATTCATCTTCCACTCCTGCTGGCTGTATCAGCTCTTTCTCCCTGCTGGCAAAGTGCAGGTGTGGAGCTGCAGTGCGTTAGGATCCATGGGTTCATGGTTCAGAGGAGTAGGAGGAGGGCACTGAGCAGTGGGGAGCTGGGGGTCGGCATCCGGCATCTTCTCACGGGTAACTAGTGATAGGACTAGAGGGAATGGCCTCAAGTTGCACCAGGGGAGGTTCAGGTTGGAATTTAGGAGACATTTCTTCTCAGAAAGAGCAGTCGGGCATTGGAACAGGTTGCCCAGGGAGGTGGTAGGGTCACCGTCCCTGGGGGTGTTTAAGGAAAGGGTGGACGTGGTGCTTAAGGACATAGTTTAGTGGGTGACATTGGTCATAGGGGGATGGTTGGACCAGATGATCTTGGAGGTCTTAATGATTCTATTACTCTGTGATTTTGTGATTTCTTCTTCTGTGGAACAAGTGTATTTGAAGGAGTGAAGCACCTGTGGTTTGATAGCCTGCTTCTCTCTATCCTTCATGCTGACATTAGCAGAGGAAAGGCTGTAAGTATTAGAAATAGCCCGAGGAGAAAGGAACAATGCTGGGAGTTGTCAGGAGTTATAGTTATTATCAGCACACAGCTGGAAATTTGATAAACAGCCTGATCAAAAATAACAAGAAAATTATTCTGTTATTGTCGATTATGTGCATAGTTCTGTGCTTTCCCCAGCATTTAATTGTTTTGGGTTTTGTTCCCCCTATATATCTCTGTATGTTGGAGGCTATATGGTGCTTAATGTACCGTTTATAGATTTGTATTGTGTCAAAGATTGCAAAGACACCCACTACGCTTGCCTGCTCAATGCCTGGATTTCACATGTAGTCCCCAGGAGTCAGCATGTTCCTGTGGGAGCTTGTGGGCTGGGAGTGGGCAGAGGGGTGGGGATGAAGCACAGCTTTCCTTCCAACCTAATGACTGCCTGCCAGCACAGCTGAGCTGGCAAAGTGAATGTTGTCATTTGCTTCTGGCATAGTCCACACAACTCGTTCCCGTTTCCCAGAGCCAGGGAAGAGCAAAAAAAAACATGTGCCTTGCAAGGGGACTCATTTAAAGCACACGCCCCATGTGGCTGCAGAGATGTTGATTGACTACAGCTTTCAGCTCAAGCAGGATTACTGGGAAAGCAGGAGCAGGAACACTAGCATGTGCAAAAGCAGCCAAAATACACTGAGATAAGTTGGGTCAGTCCCAGTGCTTAGCATCACTTAACACCAGGTGCCTGTGCCCAGGGATGTGGGTGAATCTGCCTGCACTCCTTCTGGAGTCAGTGAGGGAAGGGAGGTGACCCCAGTCATTCTTCAAATGATCCTTTGGATGAACCCTTTTACTTTCAATGGAGGGTACCTACTGTGGGTATGAAAAGTTAGGCAGTATGACTGCTCCATTTCCCTCTCATTGTTTCCCCAGATGCTGTGGGGCATCTGTGGTTCCTCCCTCTTCTCAAACAGGGTCAGCTAGAGCAGGTTGCTCAGGGCTATCTGCATCTGGGCATTGAATATCTCTTGGGGTGGGGACTCCACAACCTCTCTGGGCAACCTGTGCCAGTGTTTGATCAGTGGCAGAGTAAAAAAGTGTTTTAATGCATCCAGACAGATTTTCCTGAATTGCGGTTTGTGCCCATTGCTTCTTGTCTCGCTGGGCACCCCTGAGAAGAGCCCGTCTCTGTCTTCTTTACTTTAAATTCTCACTTGGAATTTATACACACTGATAGCATCCCCCCCAAACCTTCTGTACTCCAGGCTGAACATCCCCAGCACTCTCAACCTCTCCATGTACAACACATGCTCCACTCTCCTAATCTTATCACCTCCATGGCCCTTCACTGGCCTCTCTCTGGTATGTTCAAGTCTCCCTTGTCCTGGAAGCCCAGCTCTGGACTCAGCACTCCAGGTGCCTATCACTGGTGCTTAGCAGAGAAGGATCACTCTTCTCAACCTGCTGGCAACACTCTTCCTAATGCAACTTAGACAGAAAATAGCTTTATATAACTGGATTTAAGCAAAGGGAGCGAAAGACACAGAACAAGATTTTTGGAGACATGACTGGACATTGCTGATGCTGTCTATTCAAAGGAGTTTGGGTCCTTTTTCAGCACAAATATCATGTCTTTAGCAGCACTCAGTTTACTCTTCCATAGAAATGGACAGTTATATTTGTTTGCACTTGGTCCCTTTGAAAATTGAAAACTTGCCGAGGAGGCCAAAGGGAGAGGAGGGGAAAGAGAGGAAGCAGGTGGGACTGGAACTGTTAGCAACAGTTTGGGGATGTTTTGAAATAATTAAACAGCAAAGGAGCTTCCGTAAGTCATGTTTTGCTATTCACGTTTATTTTTTTTTCTGCTTAGGTCTTTAATAAAATTCTAAATTCTATTTGTAAGACTGACCCCACACTGCTAGTTTAGTGCTGGCAAGCCAAGTGGGAGATACAGACCCGATAAACCTGTGTAGGAACAGCTGTAAAATATTCCAGGGGAAAAAACACCTTCAGTTGGCCAAGAGATTTGGATGATGTCCATGTGGAGAGCAGAGAGCTTTTGAAACACCTAAAGCTTGTGTGGGACACATGGTAGCATTGCAGGAAACCTATAAAGCAAAAGATTTATAAGGGAAAAACTGGAAGACCAGGTATAGTTTTAAAACTGGAGGAACCGTCATCCTCTTGCTGCACATGACTTAATCCCTGTTGTCTCCAAAGCCCCTAGTAAATTGTATAAAAGCAGTTTGCTAAGCCATGCTTCTGAGTCCTTTGAGAGGAGCTTCCAGCTGCTGCAGCCCCTTGCTCGAGCTGGCTAGCAGTGCCCATCCTGAGCTGCAGTGGTGCAAAGCGCAGCCGTGTACGTCCTCGTGTTGTTCCTGCCAGCTGCTGGCACAGCCCGCAAGGCTCCTGTTTTGGAATCTGTTTAATAAAACTCTAGCTTTTAAAACTGACCCTCCTACTGTAGAAACAGCAGCTAAGGTGTTGCTGTGTGAGAGCTGAAGTACCAAGCATTGCTGGGAAGCTTGTTCCTCTGCATGGCTGATGTTTGCTTGCAGCATTTTAGCTAAGAGGATGTGTTTTTTAAGCTCAGCTTTTATTGCTGTTGCTGCTTGTGACACAACACTGGAGTTTCAGTATTTTTCTTGATCTCTAATCTGCATTGTGTTGCCCTTGCTAATATTAAAATGTTCTCCTGCTAGAGTAATCTCATCGGGAATAGACTTGACACCTTTACTCGTGCTAAATGCCTCCCTCTTTGCTGGTTCCTTGTTTATTGTGAATCTGTCTCCAGCATTTGTTTGGAGTTGAAACATGTTGCCTTTTTTTTTTTTTTTTTTCTCTTTCTTGTTTTTTACCAATCAGAAAATGCAACAGAAGATGAATAACACTGCTTGAATCGTCACATTGCATAGTTGGAAGCTTGGAAGTTGGAAGCAAATTTAGAGTTTAAAAGAATAAAATTTTCTAAACAAAGAAATGCTTGCAGAGTGACCTTTCCTCTTCTTGAAGACTTAGTGATTGTGCAGCTGTTCTCTCCTGTATTTTCCTAATGCATATTCATAGATTTTCACAAGGAAAAAAACATGTTTGGGAAACCATGATTCTAAGTTAATTAAAAATAGTTTTTCATTTTAGAAAATTAAATGTGTTGGCAGTGGCTTACTCATTGCTAATGGGTAATTGTACTTTTTCAATAATAATAAGAGATTCAATGAAACTCTAGAAGATGTTAGAATGTGATTAACTAGATAATCTGTATATTTGAGTTTTTATTCCCAAATAAGATGGATCTCCCAGAGCCAGAAGTGTGAGTTTATATTTGATAATTATATGAGACTCTTGAGCTTTCTTGCAGATTATAATTCAATTCTGAAGGGAAAAAAAAAAAAAAAGAGAGAGAGAAGGAAGAATGGGTGCCTCTAATTACAGGAAGACACTGTGACTGGCTTGGTCAGCTTGTTCAGTCCCTCATTTCAAACAGAACAAGACAGAGTATGTGCCATGCTGTGCTAGAGCTGCAAATACAAATACAGAACCCATCAGTCCCAAATTATACCTTCCTCAAGTACTGGTTGTTTCTGTGGAACAGTTTCTGAAAGTGTTTATTAAGATCTTAGCCATGGTTTTCATTGATTTAGTAGAGGATATTAAATGTTGAGGAGCATTAGAGATGGCTGGAAGGTGTTTAGGATTTATTGGACAACTTGTGGCTGAGCAAGCAGCTTACCAAAACAAGGGACCTGCATCACGGAGGCAGAAAAGCTGGGTCTTATTTCTTTGAATCTGATGATAGGAAAGGTTTTATGTATGGATGTTTGTTCAGCTCTATATTCAGGTATTCTTATATATGTGCAGACCCACTCTTTTTCTATGGTGTTTTATGTCCACATTACCAATAATAATAAAGTTATCTTCAGAAGATGGTTACGATTCACACGTCTGTCTGTTTAGTACCAAGTCCAAGGGCTGTAAAGCTAGCAAAATAAATGCAGAAAAGTTACTTTTACGTTAACAGTAACAGAAAATTTGTTAGTGAAAAACACCTGATCTTTGCCCATTGAAAATGCTTTTTTTTTTCTTTTTTTTTTTCTCTTCATGTGTAAGTGCTGTTGAGAAAATATTAATGGAGGTAAGGATCCAGGTGAAAAGAGTCAAGTAAAAGCACACTTGGCTAAATTAAGAGAGCTAGAAGATGCCTTGTGAATCTGCCTAAGGTAGTAACTGTAATTGCTGAGAATCTTTAATGGTCCTCTGGGTCCTAAGCAAAGCACCTTAACACTGCAAGGGGTCACATATTTAAAGGAGAAAAAGAAAAAAAAAGGGGGGGGACACGAAAAACAGGCCCCTTAAAGATTAAAACAAATGAAACAATCTATTGTTTCACTTAAAAGTCATCTGAACTGGAATTACTGTACTTTAGTCTCTGTGGGATTAAAATTCAGATTATGTCAAATTAGGTCAATCTCATACACAAGAGGATGGGGACTTCAAAGCTAAGGCTGGGACAATTGTTCTAAATACTATAAATTACATACCCACCCTTTAGCAAGACAGCTAATTTCTAGGCATCTGCACGTACAGGTAGGCCTGTGGTAGTTAACTGAAAGGTCGAACTCTCCAATATGGCTGAGTTTACCAAAATGTGTGGTTGGGAGATAGGCAAATATCCAAAGAGAGTTTGGCACAAGCAGTGTGCTGCCCTTAAGTAGCAGCTCTGTGAGTCCATGTAGTAGGGTTCCTGTAGTTCAGAGAAGATGCAAGGCCAGGAGCAAGAAAGTACTGAAGCATCTTGCAGGGCTGGAAGAGGAAGGAGGTGCAGAGTATGGGGAAAAAACATCTGTTTGCTGGAAGCACCCCAAAAAAATGTGGACCAGGTCTACCTTCACTTGCTCATCTAGTAGCCAAGGTCTCAAAGATATCTCTAACTGGAGTTTCTACCTTGATGGGTTGTAGCACTTTTCACTGTCCAAAGACTGAATTTCTCAATTTTGTACCAGCTGAATGCTTCGTAGAAAGCATTCACTTCTCAGTGTTGGGGGTGTTTGTGCAACTGAACGGCCTTGGCAGGGATGTCCCGGCAACCCTAACCATCCTGTTGGGCTGTGGGAGGGGATGCTGTGGAGGGGATGAGGACAGACCAGGCAGGGATGTCACCAAAGGCTCCCCTTTGGTGGCCATGTGGTGTTTCGGGATGAGACCTGGTGCCACGGGTAGCATGGCACTGGTGGTTACGTTGGTTACGCATAAACCAAGAGGAACGGGAAGCTTTGTGCCTGCTCAAAGATGGTTCCTCTAAAGGGAGTTTTATAAATATATTGATTCTCTGGAACAGAACAAAATATCTCCTTCTGAGGAGAAAGAAACTAAATTTAGTAATAGGGGAAGATGCCAAAAGCAATAGATTAATATCAGGAATGGGTGGTGATATGGATTAGAAATCAATGCATTCGATGTGGTTCTGTCATTAGAGGCAGATGCTATACTGGAAGATAAAAATGGAAATGCCAAGCTTGGCTCAGGAAAGAAATTATTCATCTCTTTGCAGTGCTGTACAGGACAAGTTAAGTACTGTGTGTCATCTGATTAAAAAATAACTGAAAGACATCTCCTGTCATGAACAAACTGTAGTACAGTAGTACTGGAACAGGTTAAAGGAAAGGATTTCTTAAAAGATATCTCAATTGGAAGGCCAGTGTCAATAGCACTGAAAGTTCTGTACGTACATACACAAATGCGTATTTTGTGTCTGTATGTTTTATGTGTGATATTTACTAGTATGTCTGTTAGATATATGTAAGATATATGTCATGGATATCCCTGGAGTTAACAGTGGTGATAAACCAGTGTGTGGAGCATCCAGTGGTTTATGTTGTAAACCTCTCTGTCCATAACCCTGCACCTGTGAGGAACAGCTGCTAACTTGAGTGTCATACCAGAGAGATTTTCAAGAGAAAGATAAAGAGGAATTCTGCGGGCATCCCTAAATGTGTGAAAATTTTTTATTAAATTAAAAAGAAAAAAGAAGTGAAGTCATCTTTTTTCATCCCTAGTGTGAAGAAAAGTCAGAAATTACAGAAATCACTAAAAATGAGAGGCAGCTTTTCAACGTGATACTAGCACTATGGTGAAATGGAGTAGTACTTTCCAACGGAAGGAAAATACCCTACCATCAAAGTCAAAAGAAAATAAATCTTTCACTTAGACGATACTATTAGTAAAGACAGAAGAGATTTATTTTCAACATTAATTTAAAGGCAAATGAGCAGTCTTTCTCCAGGCCTTGAGATATGTGGGTGAAAGATGTATTTTTCACCATTTCAGCCTCTAACATTCAGGCATAGCTTAGGTTCCTGTTCACTAGGGAATCTGTAAAGTTATGTTTTGACTAAAAGCAGCAGTGAGTGCAAAACAAGTGATGCATTCGAGCTTTGCCACTAATCAAGTTTAAAATGATCACAGCAACTTGGCTAATTGTATTAATTTATTTCTTCTAAAGGCAGAATGGGGAAACAGAATAGCAAGCTGGCCCCTGAAGTGATGGAAGATCTGGTGAAGAGCACGGAGTTCAATGAACACGAGCTAAAACAGTGGTACAAAGGCTTTCTAAAGGACTGTCCAAGTGGAAGACTGAACCTTGAGGAGTTTCAGCAGCTCTACGTGAAAGTAAGTTATTACTAAGTTTCTTCTGTTTGGCCTTCAAAAAGTTTACAAAGTAATACAAAGCAAACACATGGTCAAGAGCTGTCCTTCATTTAAACTAAGGAATCCTTCATTAGGAGAAGCAATGCTGGATACAGGGAGGTAAATGGGAAGTGCTGCCCTCATTGAACTAGCACTTCTGATAGCTACAGTGACCAGTACCAAAAGTTTAAGGAAAAAATACGTGGTTTACTCAGAGAAATACAGCCTCTTCACTCTGTAATTTATGAGCCTTTTTCACCTTCAATAAGAGGTTGCAGCCCTATTCAGTAAGCCATACTTTACGTATTTAATACCACTGGAATATAAGCCCTGGACCTACTCATATAAAAGACTATATTTCTTTTGGTTTCAAACAAAAGTAGTGAGGCTTCATGGCGGTATGTCCTCTGCAGATAAATTATGCACTGTGTACAAAGGATTTCCTTCTCTAGATTTTGAGTACTGCCTTTCTTTTTTCTCTACTGTTTCTTTGCCCTTGATAGATATGAAAGGAAAGGCATGCTGCTGTTCAGTTTATTTTCTTTTTATTCTTCATTATTTTATCATGTCCAATGTAGTCTTTTCCTTACATTTAGTATGTATTTATTCTGTAAAAAGAAGTGCATGGGGGCAGCATAAGAAGTGTATTCATGTTATAAAGATAATTATATTTTAATTCAGAATCGAGTGTCTGCCTAAAGGTCAGAGACTTCAAAGTAATTTTAATTAGGGGGAATACTGGATGGTGATGATGAACACTAGGATCAGAAACAGTTCATAAATACGTGAGGCCCAATAAAAATTTAAAAAGCCTTTCAAATGTGTTAATACTGAGCACACTGACAATTTCTGCAGACAAGTGGGACTATCTGTCTTTTCCCTTAAATGCATACTACAGTCCTATCCTCAATTTCTTCAGTGTAGAACCAGATCACTCTGTGAATCATCACCTAGCCCCTTTTAATTTCTAATGAGTGGTCACAAAAACTGCTAACTACAGGTTATATAAGTAAGCCTCTGTCTTTGTGTTTTAATATTTATGACTAGAGATGTTGCCCGACAATCTTTTTCTTAAAAAAGACTGCCTTTGTAATAACTGTTATTTTCAGATGAAATAATTTTTACTGCCTCAGGTATTGTGCTTGTTATTGACTGATAATTTATAGCTTCTATTTTAAATTGTACTCAGTGTACATCCACAGGATTAGACATCTAATCATTTCTCTGACGTGTTTCTGAGGAAAGTTAATAGTCTTTACAAAATATTCCAAATAAAGTATGTCAAGTGTTTAACTCCTTGAAATCGTTATTTTCTTTTTGGCAAATTGTAATAAAGTGATTTTTTTTCAATGACTTTATGTGTTGTGGGGGAAGCTATCATCTGAAAATAGCTCGAAGCTGTTAGGACTTCCTCCCTTCAAAAGGCTGTTTGAAGTGTTTGCAGATAATTCACGAGATACTTTACTCATGGAGGAAATATCAGAGAGTAAATTCAGGATCAAGTTTACAAAATGGTACTGCAAAATGTAAAACAAAGAGTATAGAAGTACTGAAATCTGGAGACATCTCTGTAGTCTTACTGAATCGCAGTATCTGGCTTTTAGTTTTATGGCCTCGTAAATTTTTGGAAATGCACACCAAATAAGATTGTCTCCTGTGCTTTTGTGGTTATGTTTTTTGAGATCTGCTCTGTAATGTTGCTGTTGTATATTTGGTCCAGTTTATAGTTGTTCTATATATAATGTCTATATACAGGGCAAAATACTAATTTTGCAGAAGAGAAATACGATTAGCTGTAGTAAATCCAGAGCTTTACTTCTCCTTCTGTCACTGAAATGCTTCTAAAATAATGGCCCTCGGCTGTCTGAGAAATTAATGGTCTGAGTGTTGTCAGTGGCGGCGACTTCTTGTCCGCAGGATGTTCTGCTTGCCCTGGCTGCAGACAAAATCCCAGATTTGACATTTGATCTTTCCAGGAGAAGCCACCAGAAGGAGACCCAAATCACGATTATTACATTTACAGCATTTCAGTTCCTTTAATGCATATGTGGGGTAAAAATGTATGAAGCTAGTATTTATTAATAATTTCTCTGCATGAACTTATGGTTGGGAGAGATGACATTTTAGTTCTTGGTCTGAACTGAATTTTATCAGAGAAGATTTCTGTAAACAAATATACTTGGAAAAGAAAGAACTACTTTTTTTCAGTTCAGATTTACATTTTCTTTAAATGATAATGTTTATTTGTTCAAGGGAGTTGTGTGGTACACTTTCATGTGGGTTGAAGGGTGTTGGTCATCTTAGTAAGATACAAAGAATGCTTATCTTTTACTCAGACATAATAGAAAATATCCTCAACTTAAAGAACAAACACATTTTAGGTTTCTCAGGAGCATTGTTTTTTGGTGAATTTCTTGAATATTTTTAGTTACTACTCTACTGGCATAATTACAGAGTGGGGTGCACAAACTTGGGGTGCACAAACTACATTGTTGTGGAGGAAACTTATCTGGAAGATGTGTCCTGGAATCACACCTAATGCATTACTGTTTCTAATGCCAGCTAATAAGCACTTACTCCATGGGTCCAAATTAGACATGGTCTGAATTAAAACATCCAGAACATGTGTGATGTGGATGGTCCTCAACACTAACTCTTCCACCCTATGCATTTGCGTCAATTGTACTGTGCTGTTTACTGATGTAGATGAAGTCTGTATTGACTAACAGGGAGAATTACTCTAGCTTGGCTTGGAAGCGTTTGCTATTGAAATTTCCATTAGGAATACAAATCATGCAATGCTTAAAATAAATAGCAGTTGTACAAAATGGACTCTACAGTAAAATTATTTGCAGCACTTTTAGTGGAAGTGCATATAGGAATATTTAATCAAGAACACTCTTTTAAATAAACAGTAAATAGGAGGAAATATACTTTATACTGCTGCATATTTAGCATTGCTTGCAGTCTCAGAGGTTTGGTAAAACTTAATTTTACATTTTTGGATGCACAGATTCTTTTTGGGGTGTGGAATCTGTGATGAGCTATTATGCCTCATGTGAATCCATGGTGCTGAATGACTGGAGGGCTTGTACAGTTTTTAAATTCATTTACTGAAGACTTGTGTGTATATTAGAGTCCCAGATCCACAAAGAGACCTACATGTTGAAACACCATATTAGCTGCCCCGACCGTCTACACAGAACATGGGAGTGGGGAGAATTTGTGGATACTATTAAAAAAAAAAAAAAAAAAAAGTAAAAATCAAAGCAGCATGTTGTAAAGAAATGTGCCAGTGCAAAGCCACAAGGTAATGATCAAGACAGGAATTTGTATTGAATTCCACATTTCTCCAGGGTATACGCATCTGTTTCCATATGGGAGTGGTATTCTTGAAACCTCTCCTGCAGAGAAATATCTAGGACATTAGGAGTCAAAGCAAAATCAGGTGACTGGAGTCCTTTTACTTTCTCTCTTTAGTAAGGAAGATAATGTGAATACCTTGTCGTTACCACAGTGCTTTAAGTACTCATCAAGCTGTAGGAAACCCAGAATCAATTATCGTGTCCCTGTAAGGAGCTTGAATCTGTACTACTCACCCTCTGTAACTGCTCTGCTGATGAGATAGGTCCTTCTGGTCTGCTGGCAATGCCCCAGTCAACCTCTTTTTCTGCAGGAAATAGTGGTAAGTAGCTCAGTGGGTCCGTGGGACAGTCTGGATCCTGCAGTTTCCATCTCCACAGTGAATATTCTAAGCATTAAGCTAAATCCTTGTTTGTTCTGTTCAATTGCTTTTTTTCCTATCCTAAAAATTCTTCAATTCTTTTACCTTACGTAAAACATCATTAGCATTGTGGGCAGAGAGCTGAAGGAATTAATATACAAAATTCTCATTAAAATAAAATATACCAATAAAGCATGCTGGAATATTCCCATCATTCTTTAGGGTTTCTTGCAGTCTAGAGGGCCAAATACATTTTGCTTCAGATCTTTTGAATTCACTGGATTTAGATGAATATGCCCTAGAGTGTGCAAGGGTGCATAATCAGTACTAATGTTCACAGGAATTATGCGTGTTTATTAAGTGGAAAATAGGCTTCTATATTGTGATACTTGTTGGAACTGGGTCACTGAACATGAGAAGCATATTTTCTGGATTAATTACAGAAACAAGCACCAATAGTGCTTTAACTGGAAGGGTAGGGTTGAGAATTGTAGTATAATGCTAACATTAAATAAAGTGAGTTGCTTTGTGACTTCATTGCACATCTATTATTTAGCTATGTTTTGGGGTTTTATAGATAACATTTAACTGAATGAATATAGTAAAGCCATTTGATTAATTACAGTCAAATGGTCTGTCATATTTTTGGCTTCTGTCTCACATTTCCTGCCTTGAAGGGAATTGATTCCTAGTCACTCATTTTAATATCTCTAGGAAAAAAAAAGAATCTCAAAAAATACATTGATATGTAAGCACATATGTTTGCATCTTCTTCTCTATCCAGATTTTCAGGATAGGTTGGTCTGTTCTCATGTGCCTGGTGACAGGAGGAGGGAGAATGGGCTAAAGTTGCGCCAGGGATATTTTAGGTTGGATATTAGGAAGAACTTCTTTACTGAGAGGGCTGTTAGGCATTGGAATGGGCTGCCCAGGGAAGTGGTGGAGACACCATCCCTGGAGGTCTTTAAAAGACGTTTAGATGTTGAACTTAGCAATATGGTTCAGTGGAGGACTTGTTAGTGTTAGGTCAGAGGTTGGACTTGATGATCTTGACGTCTCTTCCAACCTAGACAATTCTGTGATTCTGTGATCCTTCTAAAGATGGCACATTGCTCCTCAAAATGTTAGGTTACAGCTGCATTTTAGGCTTTCAGTGCATTTGAAGAAGTGGGATTCCAGAACAACATGGCTGTGTTTGCCTCGAACGTCGATGGAGTTACTCTGGTAAAAGCTGATTTTCCTGGGATCATATCTTTTAACTGGAAGAGGTGTGCTGGCTTTATGAATACTGTTTGGCCACTGAAGTTCTTCCTGTAACAGGAGTAATTTTTAGGTATATTATACTAATAATCCTGTGTTGCTAAAGAACTACAGCATGATTTGAAATCAGGCAGATTCTAAATATGTGTCTACTCATACAATGATTTTAGTCCATGCTGTTGCTACTTTACAGAAGTCTGCATCTGTAGTGCTTACAGTCCTCCTGGGCAATATGGTAGTATCCTGGACAGTAGGGCAGATGCACCACCTGATTTTATCTGCAACTCAGAAAACATTGTATGTATTTCTTTCTTGTAAACATGACTCTAAAAATCCTTAAACAAGTTACTAGTACCGCTGTATTGTTGGATTTTTTTAATTGCCATGGGATAGTAAAACCATTATTGTTACATTAGAACCAATTAGAGATTTCAGTAGATCAAACAGGTAAAGAATAGCTCTGGTTCAGGAGCATTACAAGGTGGCTCTATAAGAAGCAGCACATATGTAGATAGACAAACTCTTTTAAGTAAGGAAGAGGCTAGAAAGAAGTACGAGGAACTTTATTTGCATCAGTGAAAGTTTTGCTTTGTGGGAGAGTTGTAGAATGGTCTTCTAAGTGAAGATTCTTAATGCATTTCTCAAACACTTAAAATCCACACGTTTAAGACAATTACAGTAAAATCATTAGAAATAAATGCTCCTAAAGAGGAAAAAAACAAACAAAAAAACCTCTTTCACTAGAAGTGCAGTGAAAGGAAAATTAATATAGCAGAAGCCAAAAGAGAGAGTGTAAAGTATGCTGAAAAGCACAAAGCACATGTATATGCAGTCCAACATTATCACAGGGGAGAACTTTTCAGGCTGAACTATGTGTTTAGTGCTCCAAAGCTGTATTAAAATTAAGTTCTGATGACTTTAAAAACAAAAGAGATCACAACTGCTTTTCATACAGAACTTGTTGTTTGTTTGTTATTGTGTTCTTGTTGTTTTTGTTGTTGTTTTTTTTTTTTTAAAGGCATGATCTTGCTGCCTGGATGTCTTCCATGCAAACTGCTTTTGCCGTTGTTCCTCCTTCTCCTTCTCCGTATAAAAATGAATAGTCAGGTGCTGTGCCAAAATGTAGGCCTACTAGAAAACCACATAAGAGGCTTATTATATGTTTCAAACAGAAGCTGAGATTGTGCTGTATGAATTTTAAAACAAAGGCTAAGGATGCTCCTTACACATAAAAACAAAATCAAACAAACCCCGAAGGCAGTGTTAACTTTGAAGCTGACTTTGAATGATTCGGGGAAGGGGAGGATGCTAGTAACATGCCCTTCTGCATTTCTTTCTTTGCACGTATCCCAGGAAAAATAATGGCTGGAAGTCATTTTACTGAACATCTTTTTAAATCTCTCTTTAGTATGCAGAGCTTTAAAGATCAACAAGCATATTGAAAAATAAAATATAGTAAACAAACATGAATTCTCATTTAAGCTGCAAAATAGAATGAAAACAGTAATTTTCAGAAGAGGACTGGCACACTGCATAGTGAACTTTTCTGAAAACACGGCCATAAATCAGACCACTGGATACTAAGAGCCTTTATGAAAGTAGAATGGAGTCACTTCAGATTGAAATCCTAATCTCATTGAAGCTAATGGGAGTTTTCATTCCTGATCCTTATTTAAGAGCTTAGAGCTGCACTGAGCTCTTGAAGTTGTTTATTATCCTGAGTGCTGGGAAGTCTGGTGTGAGCTCCATTAAAGTCCAGTCCTGCAAGCTGGATCTGGTGTCTGGAGAGCTCCTCTCATGAAGTGTAAAGAACATACACAATACTAGCTGTCATTTAAAGGCAGCAGTTACTTATAAACTAAATCTGCATGGATAAGCATTGAGAATAAGTAAGGGTCCTGAACTTAGAAAAACTTAGAAAAACAGATCTGGAAGGACAAATCCCTTTCTTTTTGCACCATTCTGGGTAGTGGGTAATTTTAAAGGCTAAAACATATTTTTTTTGCTTCTGTTGCAGAGCACATGATGGCCCATATCCTCCAGATGATCTCTGGAGAATCTAAATCTAGAAAATGAGGAAGTCAGGCAATTCTGAGAGATGAAATCTAAATAACTGAATCTTAATTGCTCCAAATAGCAGCTTGTGGAGTGTCCAGGCTTCTGGGATGAATCTTCCTGATAACAATTTGGTCGCATATGCTGACACCCACTCAATGAGAGGAAGGAGTAACGGTCACAGTAGTCCATAAAGCAGTCCAACTGTCCAAAGGCATCTCCAAGGCTTAGAGTCAGCAGATGTGTGTGCGTGTGAAGGTTTAGACAAAACCTCTAGTTGTTGCTAAGTATTTACTAAGTATTGAATAGTTCTGTAGTGCAGTGGTTATATATGGTTCCTGAAGGTACTCTAAAGTAACTGGAAGTCCAAAACATTAACAAGAGTATGTCCAGCCAGAGCAAGAAAATCCAACCTGGAATGCTTTAAAATCTCCACATGTACATTCATGCCCTAGTTTTCAACTTGTCCTGGTAAAAGAAGCCAGGCTGGGTAAATTCTCCAACAATAGCATGTAAATTACTTTTACTGCTTTTTAAAAAGTTATTATTATTTTTTGAATGAAGCTTGCTGATTCCAAAAAAAACCATGCATTTTTATAAGGAACCTTGTTCCATTACAGCTTACCTTTGCTCTGTGTTGGATTCCTTCAGATAAATCAAAATAATGAATTTTGGATGCTGTAGTTATTTCTGTAGCAAAACACTGAATTAATGAATACAGTTATGATTTCCCTGAAGGGCAATACAGAAAATGTGGTGAAGGTATGACAGAGGGAGCCACTGTTAACACATAATATGAAAGACCTCAAAAAAGTCCAAACACAACAAATCCACTGTCAGAGCCAAGTCCCATATCTGTTAGGGCATTCAGATTTACTATTTCTTATAATGGTATTTATTTTAACAGTATTACAGTAATCCGTAGAGCAGTTTTCAAGACTGATCAGTGGTTCACTACCTTTATCCAACCTGTTACAGGAGTCAAGTATTTTGTCCTTCTTCTATCCTGTCTCCTAGGCCTTCCATTCCATCTCAGTGCTTTACTCCTCATCCCGAGGAAGGCTGTACACAAAACTAGTGTAAACCCATAAGGACTGTGGAGTGGAGTGAGGGATTAGTGATGTCGAATGTACTTTTTAAAGAGATACTTCATTCTCTTGCGATCTAAACAAAATGAATAGAGCGTTTAAACTCTCTATATTTATAGATACAATCAAAATACAAATGGTTCAGTTACTTGCTTGAGGTTACCCTTTGTGTCTCTGGCAATTTTTTATCGGTCAAAATATAAATAATGCCCTTCGTTTCTTCATTTTACTTATTTGAAGTAAGTTTATGTTTTTTTGTTCTTTGTTTTTTGTTTCCTACCTACAGAATGGTTTGAGAAGGGGGTTCTTTGACTTCCAAGTATCATACAATGCACATTATAGTATGGTATACATGGCTAGGCTTTCATCATGTATGTACTTTAGATCTACACTGTAGATATGTGGTCTACAGTTAAGCTTGGACCGGCCATATTTTAGGCCTTCAATAGCTCTGATTTAGAAAACTGGATCATCTTAAAACTTGTTCTGAAGACTGGTAAGAATGGGTCTTTTTGTTTTCTGAGACAAAGTGACCTAAGGTCTTTCAGGGCCTTTAGTTTGTCAATTTCTTGGTCTAGAAGCATTTGTTTGTTTAAAATAAAAATAAATAAATGAATAAAAAGCTGTTTGATATTATAGGCTTCCTGCTTCCTGAAGGAACCTTTGAAACCAGGGCATTTCATTTCAGCACTGGAGTAAACTAACATGAAGTCATAGAATAATGTAAAGTATTTTGTTTTAAAACATAGAAGTGTTCTTCTCTAATATCAAAGTCTGCTTCCAATATCTCCCTTGCACACAAGACCTGGGGCTGAAAACAGCTTTTGTTTTGTAAGGCATAAATGGGAACTTAGTGTTCTGAATGAGTCCCTTGACCCCGATATGACGTCTGTGGCTCCATGCCTTAGCATCACACCCATTCTGCTCCCTCCACCCCAGTGAACTCATCAAATCTTCAGAAAATTACCTGAATGATATGTACTTCCAAAGCTTCCCAGATGGGCTCTTGTGAGTCACTGTAAATGGGTATGAATGCTCCAAAAATTAAAGGATCCCGATTAGTCTGTAACATAGCTCTCCCAGCCATGCATTGCACCTCAGTGTGCTCCGTGTGCTTCTGGTATTTGACATGGCAAATCACAATTACCACTGTAATGCATTCTGCTGTGAGTAGCTGTAGTTATGCAGGTAGTGAAATCTGAGGTGTTTTAACATGGTTCTGAGCTGTGGAGAACCCTCAGAGCTCAGTTAGTTACGAATTTAAATACAGTTTTTATCATCATGTAGACACTAGTTGAGATTCCAGTCAGGTTTCCACTAATCATAGTCTGAATGTTTCCAGTACCTTGGGATATCAACTTTATTTCTCTTCAATGAGAGTAAATTTCCATCTTCTCATGTTTAATTAAAGCTCATAGGAATGGTTTCTTTTCACCGACAAACCTATTGATTGCTGAATTGAGATGACTTACCGCTACTTGGCATGAGAATTAGCTAGCTGTCTTAATTGTATATTCAAGCACAAACAAAACAAAATGAGAAAAACATGTGGTCTGGAAGATAAAGTAATCAACACAAGGAAATTCAGACTAGATAATACTGTTGCCATTTTGCAGAAATACGTACAAAGTATTTTCAGAGGAGTTTGGTGTGAAATATACCTGTACGAGAAGTTGTGAAGTTCAGCTGTCTGGTTGCACTGATAGCCCAGAACTGAGTACTCAGTTTTAAATAGAATTTCCCTGTAGACCAGAGAAACAGCAGTATAGGCATAAGTGTAAATCAACACTACAGTTCACCACAAAGTGAGTATAAAAAAAAATAAATAAAAATTTGTGACTTATTAACTGGAATAAGATTTTATATGGACCTTGTCAACATTTTTCAATAGAAGCATATTGAATTACGAAGTTATTTCTAGATGCTTGTACCCCCTTTAGGTTGGAAGGATATATCCTAGAATTGCTGTTATTCCTTGCTTAGGAATTACACACCTGTATGCAAACTCATGACTCTTCACAGCTTTCTTTGAAGGGAATTCACTATTTTGCTCCTTCCTGTCAAACTGATCATACCAGGGGACAGCTAAAATCCAATTGCAAGATACATGAGTTCTGGCTACGTGATTCCTGTTCTTGTTGCCAATACCAAATACCTAAGAACTGATTAAAAGTAAGGAACAATTGCTGAATTTGCTTTCATGCTTTTTTTCCCCATTTGTTTTCAGGCTCCAGTTACCAGTATTTTGTGTGTCCATGTTGACTATGTCTCTGCCTCTCTTCTTAGACCTTTTTTGGACTGGAAGCAGTTTTAGTTGCATTGGTATTTATTAATGTAGCAATTACAATGGCTAATTTTATAGTATGTGTCAATGCAGATAGTTATGTAATCAATTAAAACTAGATATTGTGCAGTGAAAGCCTTGCAAGGCACTACAGATAAAAGCCCACAGATGACTTTGGAAGACAACCTCCCTCCTAGCATAGTTCTGCTTTCACTAGAATAAACTCCAGCCAGCTGCTTCTCAGCCAGCTGTTAAATACGGGTAACTGGAAGGTGATGCTCTTTGGACGTGGTCCCAGTGAAATGCTAATATCCTCAGGTCCCTTCAGTCTCCCTACCCACACACATGCGTTAGCCCTGGCAAGAAAGGATGCAGTTCTTCATCCCACTAAATCACTGCTTCCTGCTTTCCCTCTCATGGATGCTGGTGTCACTTGGGCAGGGCAGGTGCTGTCCCCTCTGCTCGATTAGCACTCCTAACTTCATTTAGAAGTAAACCACATCTCCTTTCCTCAGGGTCCAATTTCTACGTTTTAGTATCCAGCATCTTCAACCCAATGAGTCTTATATTACGTGTGGGTTGGTAAACTTCGTGCAAACATTATTTGTGCACATTGAACTTTTCCCAGTTTCTTAATTAGAACAAGTCACTTAGGTGGTGATTCACTGCCCTGAGCTCACAATTGCATAGTGGTGACCAAATCCCAAAGCTGTCTTAGAAAAATACAATCCTACTGTTTTGTGCACATCTAAAGCTGCAGAAAGGTACAGCTGAGCATCAGCTTCACAGTAATAGTACTGCACACAATTTTCTTCTCATCTCTTCTGTTGCTCATTTGTGCAGAACAAGGGAATCTTTAACATTGCATTTATTGCTTTAGAAACTTAGAGTTCCCAATATTTGACTTCTTTAAATAATATTGCATTTTTTAAAGAAATGTAATACTTCCAATAATACTTGACCTGAGAAGGGTTTTTTTTTGTTCCAATATAAAGTGGTTCTTAAAAAGTCAGAAAGAAAACTGCAGTTAAAATCTAGACCAGCTCTTTAAAGATTATTTAATGTCTTTTTTTTTTTTTTTTGAGCTGGAAGAAATGCTGGTATGTGAAATATGATTCTGAAAATGGGCCTTTATAATGGAAATAGTTATGTTATTTAATTGTAAGGTTGCTGTATTAATATTGGCTTACTGAAGCAATTATTTATCTATCAATTAGTTTTTTTGCTACAGATAAATACATTATGTAACTCAGGGAGCTCAACAAATTGCTGGCATTGTGTTAGAACTGCAAACTCCATACCGCAAATTAGCCCCTATGGTGTCTTAGTGTATCTGCTCATTTATTTTTAAGATTCTTTTCCCCTGGAGTTTTTCTGTATGGCAGGAAAATGGTGTTTAATGGACCTGATTTTATTTTCACAGAGCCATAAATTCTGGAGTTATTCTAATGTACGGCCAAGAACAGGGAGAATAAGCATGCTCTCTACTTCTTGTGTCTTCTACCCTGGGGTGTCCTTGGAACATGAAAGATCATGAAAGAGAGCACATACTCTAAAAGAACATGTACGGAAGCCCTATCTTCATTCTCTGAAGATTAGGTTGATCATGTAGAAAATCACCAGCAGGTCCTGGGCAATAAAACTGAATAATAATAATTTAAAAAAAAAGCTAACAAAAATGGTGGAAATAAAAAGTCTTCGTATGAATCAGTTTCTTGTAAAGTGATGTACCTCTTTGTTACCTCTTTATGTAAGAAAAATTACATTTCTACAAAGTAAGCAAATCTGTTTACAAAGGCAGAATTTAACATATTCAGTATGAAAGTTACATTAACATGTAGCCAGATTTATTAAAGGCTTTGGAAAAGGATTAATTTGGCACACAAATTTCTAATAGGCATCCTGTAGAAGGGAGCTGTCAGTGGGAAATTAGCTCTTTAGCTCTATCCAGCAGGCAATTGACAGTGTGAGGTGAAAGAACCTCGTTCTGACTCCATCCAAGAGTGGAATTTTTCTGCACAGGCACAATAAATACATTTCTGCTAGAAATAAAGAGGCTGCCAAATCAACCTATCTGAATAAAAAGTATGTTGTGCTTTACACATGGGAAAAGTGCTCGAGAACAGTTAATCCCTATGAAAACATTACCCCTGCATTATCGCCAATAGTACATGCCTTTGGGCTGCTTTCAGTTATTTGTTTCCACTTTCTATACATGCACCCAGTGTTCTTTATTTCCATGTGATTGTTCATCTCAATCATTTTCTTTGCTCTCGTCTATTTTGGGCTCGTGCGCATGCTTTTTACGTATTGCCAGAATACTGTGGGCTATTTTTAAGTTTCCAGATTCATAGAAATACTGTTCTATATACAGTGTTACAAAAGCAAGTGCACAGTCCTAAGAGGACCACTGATTTCCATGGGATAGCTACTGTCACGGATAAGTACACCAGTGAGCAAAAACACTTCTTCCTCTTCTCCTTCCTTTTTCTGTACAGGAAAAACCTGGAATGGTGTAAAAATCCCATGGGTGGTGTGAGTTAACATAGCTCACTGGTTGAAGCATTTTGATGCAAAAGACAAGAGAATTCATTCTCTTCCAGTTTTCACTGCCAGGACATTGGTGTAATAGCTAGGTCAAGGGACAGCTGAAGGTTTGTTACTGTGCAGACAAGAATGCATGTCTTGGAGCCAAAAGAACAAGGGGGAAAAAATTACAAGAAAACTTTTTTTGTTTTGTTAACTAATATTTTGTTAGCTAATTCTTGCCATATCTGGCTAAACTCACTAAATGGAATATGATGAGAAAATATGTTTTCTACCCCAAGAAGCAAAAAACCTTCCCTCTTGCTGGAGTGGGTCAGCTGATGCAACCTTGACATCTCCAAGGTCCTGCACAATCCTGGCTGTCAGACATACCAACTCCTGAAATCTACCCCTATTTATTTATTTATTTAACCATAATGTGCTTTGCTTTTATTCTGAAAGAAGAAAAGCAAAGTGAGAAGCTTTTCTTCTCAGCTCCTCTCTTTCTTTCCTAGGGCATTGGCTAGATGAGTGGCATGGCCTGATGTAATGTGTGTATCTTTGTCTTTTTCTTCTCCAGCTTTTGAATTTATGCAACTTTGTCTTGTTGGGCAAGGGATGCTGTGGCTTCAGCAAAACGAGAAGCTTGCTGTTGGTTGTGCTCATTCAGCCAGTGGGCTTCATCATTTTAATTTAGTTCTCTCCTTACCTGATAAAAAGGGCAGTCCAACATCAGAAAGCAAGCCCAGTCCTTTATGCAAAGGGTGACTTTAATTTATAGCTGAAAATATATGTAAAATATGAATCTATGAGCAAGTTTCTGCATAAAAAGCCAAGTGAGTTGGCACAGTTGAACATTTCGTATTCACTGTTAATGGAGCTTTTTGAGAAATGCTTTAAGAAATGGATGTGGAATCTTTTAATTGAATTTAAATGAAAGTTCTACAGAAAGACTTTTCTTAAAAGGAAGAAATTTCTTCCTTTTAGTGTTTGAAAATATATATTTCTAATCTGGTATTTCAATTTCACTTTTTTTATTTTTTTTATTTTTTTGGCAAAGTGATTGGGGTGTCAAACAGTACAGGTTTAGGTAGTGAAAGAAAAGTAAAAAGAGAAGAAATAGAGATAAGATATTACCAGATAGTAATCATACTATAGGCACTGGAAGATTTAAAATGTCATATTTTGTTATAAACTTACGTGTTTTAAACCTTAAGACAGATGATGAAGGGAATGTTGTTAGGGGACATTATCTAGAGAATCCATTCCATGTTTGATGTTGCACATCTGTGATAAGATACATAGTTCTGATAAGAACCATACTGCCCTTTTTACACAAGCATTCCTTAGGTTACAAATGAACAGATTGAATATCCCCTGGTCCCATTGAAATCCATGGGAGATTTGACACCTTCTGTGGAATCAAGACTTGATTGCATTTTGCCAGTTTCTTGTTTTATAACATATGATATACTCCGGAAAGGAATGACAGATGGCCTTACAATTCTTTTTTTTTTTTTTTGTCATGAGAATATGTTCACCTCTTTTTGTCATTTGTTTTGAAATTCCTTCTCTCTTGCTAACTTCCACAGGCAAGTAATCCGTTGCCAAGCTTATCCTCAAATGACAAATATAGTATCTGGACATGCACAAAAGAAGAAGCTGGGCCAGGCACTCCTGGGAACTCCCATTCAAGCCATTGTGTTCCGTTATTATTTTTTTATTATTTTTCCAGTTCATTTTTTCAGGCTAAGCAAATTATATTAGCACATCTGTTTAGCCAGATGGTCTTTCAAGTGTCATGAGGCAAGTACAGTCAAAATACTGTCTACAACTAGCACAAGAACTGTGGAGTAAAGGAGTTACATGATGGAAAACCACTGCTGATGGCATTTGATGATGACTTGCTCTTCTAGGAGGTGAATGAACTATGATCATGATGTTTGGCTGTGGCTGGGGTACGCAAATACTGTGTGTGGGGGGCAGCCTAGGAGACTGAGTAGTGATCTGGCTGGTCTCTGGATTGCCAGTTAGGAACACTAATCTTCCAAGGTAAGGCCCAATAGGTTTAATGTTATCAAATTTTTTTACTTTGTTTATTTTTCCAGCAGCTGTCACCAAAACAGTGTTAAAAGTATCTTAAGTTCATTAGACTAGTTCTCTTTCTTCTGTTGCATCCATTGTATGTGCATTAGTACTGTTGTATTAGTACTGTCTATGCTACATAATTAGAAAAGAAAAAAACCATCCGAATTGTTGTCCTTCTAGCTAAAAGAAATTAGATGAGAGCCCTTTCCAAATTATCATGCAGTTGATTACAGCCCTAGAAGGAAGCTTTTCCAGAGGCTAATGCAGCCTTGGTTAACTCCAAAGAACTTGCAGTGAGTGGCTGTAACGGTAAAGCCAGTTGAAAGTTTTAAATGTTGCGTGACACTTTTGCATAGTTATTAAATTGTCCCCATAGACCTCAAAAATTCCAATACTGCAGCAGAAGATTATGGGAACATGTTATTACAGGAGATCAAAGGCGTATCCAATGGACAAATCATCTCATTACAAGATAGATTTTGAGAGGTGGCAGAAACCATTCTCCACTAAAGGGTGCCGGTGAATTGTTAGATGGCTAGAACTGGGAAGAGGTGTCCAGACACTGGTTAGAAGTATTACAGAGTAAAAAAAAACACATAATACATTAAAAATTAATCCTAATTACAAGGTATCTTAGAGATTTTATGTCATTTTGAACATATAAGCATGTTTCATATCAAGATCTCATGTTTTCTTAGCAAACTGTAAAAATCACATAAAGTTTCTTAACATACTCTTCTTTGCGTTGTTAAAATCAAAGACCCTGTCTTTGATTTGACCAGCTGCTGTGGTCATTGGCAAGATTTTCTTTCCCTTTGGTGGAAGCAAAATCAAGTCCTTGGTGGACTCAGATAATGGGAAGTAGAAACTGAAATACTTAAAGGGAAAGTGTGCTTATAGGAATTTGTAAAATCTTTCTTTGCTTAGCTTAGTGCAGTTTCATAGCACAAAAAATACGATTGTTTCTGATTTTTATTAGTTTTATGATAATTATAATAATTACTTTAAAAGTCACAAGCCAGGAAATTCTAAATGAGACAGTATAATTATAATATATAACCATAATAATGCTTCCTTCCATTCCTCACTTGGGTATTGTGAGGCTTAATTAGTTAATGTTTGTGCAGCAGTAAAATGAAAAACACTATACAAGTATTAAGCATTTTTTTCCTGGTTCGATTCTTCAGTATATCTGATTATCTTTAACCATCGTCTTAAAGGGGGACAATTTAAAAACTTCTACATAAACCAAACTGTATTTTATATCTCTCTTGCCAGTAGTTAAGTGGTAAATCACTGTTAACTGCATCAGTATTTCTTATGGACACACTGACACTGTGACAATGGATTTGACCTAGAAATATTTGCTGATTATCATATTTGTGGGCCTTGGAACAAAATTGAAGTGTTCTCGTGGGAGCCAGAGACACAATTAATGGAAGTGAACGGAGAATGAGTGACACGAGCTGACAAACCATCATATTTAGAAAAGATAAAAAAATCACAAATAAATGGTGTTCAATTGGAATAAATAAAACCTTTTGTAAAAGGTTAGAATAGGAAACTCTGAAATACGATTTCTTCCTTTCTGCTGAACAACAACAATAAAGTTAAAAAACAAAACCAAAAACCTTGTGCAACATATACATCTGCAATGTGTAAGTACCAAAGGAAGTTAGAGCTCTGGGGATGTGGCACTGTGGCCTGGAATATGATGTTTTAAATTATCTCTGGGTTGATGGGGTGCAAAAAAAGATCTGGGTATCAAAATAACTTCTTTATAGACTGTAAGAACCAGTCTTGGTTAGGGATGGTTAAGTTAGTTTTCAGGAGATTATTAGCACCTTTGGAGATAGTACTCAGATCTTGTGCGTTAACATTTAGGACGTTGCTTTTTTAGTCACATTCATCCCTGCCATTGAGCTCCACCACAGATGTAAGGATTAATTTTGATATCTGAAGACTAGTTTATTACTGAGGCTCCATTAGGGTCAATGGAAAGAGAGAGGCATTTCCACAGGATTATTCATTTTATCTGCTTTGTATAAAACCACCTTAGTTTCTTTAATAGCCAGTGGATTGAAGGAGAGTACTCAAAAGAATTCATCTGATCTTAGACATATTTGGAAGAAATGAATGATGCTATGGAAATACTATTCACTGTAAAGGGATTCTCAGGTTTCATAACTGTCTTTCAGATGATTAACTGTTAGATGCCTAAGCTAGGTTGTATTCTATGTGCAAAGAATTAGGCCTTATACCTGTAGTGATGAACATGGGCACAACTCTCCAGGATGCTACACGCCAGCAAAGATATTTAAGTGCGTGTAGGAAGTGACAGCCATCATCTTTGACCTGACCATGCTCAAGTCTATTTGTTTCAGTCTGGGGACCATTTTAGGTTCCTTCTTGCTGATGGTACCATAGAATCAGGAAGCATCAGCTCTAATCCATATGTTTCTGTGAGCATATGGACCTGTCAAATACAGATTAAATACATATCTTTTTTAAGCAGAGATGAAATGCTAAGCTTTGGTTTCACATCGACATGTGTCATTGCTTTTAAAAATAGGTTTTAATGAAAAAAACAGAGATTTGAAATCCCAGTTCTACAAAGGCAGTGAAAATTTTGTAGTTGACTTTCATGAATCCATTATTTCACCCACTAAATGAAATGGAATGTAATCTGTTTTACTGGTAATCATATGATGGTTAAAATGCTAGAGAGATCAATATATAAAAACAATCATAATTAAATATTGACTCCTTTTTTTTTTAACCTCAGTCTATTATCTAGGTTGTGTCAGGCTGGTTGGCTTTTTATTCAAGACTATATTTTGTTTGGAAAGAATTTTTCTAATCTAATATTGCCACTTACTCCGCTTCCAGCCGATTTATAAACATCCGCTTTTAGCAGGCAAGAGCTTTCCACTTTTGTAACCGCGAGAATTTCCATTATTGCATTTACATGTGTCTCAGCTGCTGCTAAGCAACAGGTCTGAGTTACCTGCCAAAGCTGGGATTTAAATCCCAGGTCTGTAAAAAAGATGGATAGAAATATAGATGTGTAATATACTTAAAATAACAAGTGAAGAATGTGGTTTTGGAAATATGTGGAAATGTGGAGGTATAAAACCAATAGAGTTCCAGTCTAGAAACATGTAAATGAAAGTAGTATATTAGAGAAAATTCAGAGAGTGAATCAGTTTGTTCTGTTTAGGTGATTTGTTCTTGAAAATAAACAATTAGGTTGTTTTTGCTTTGCCAGATCTTACCATGAAGGTCTACATGCAGTGTTACATAGCTGTGAGCAAGGAGTAGGGTGAACATCAAGAAGGAAACTTGGTTAAATATATATATTATTCACAAATAGACAATGCTTGATTCAGTGTTTTGTAGTGTTTTCTGTTTTTTATTTATTTATTTATTTATTTTTTAAGGCAGAAGTATTTATATTTGGATACGAAATGAGTCAGTCTCATGTGTTTTTCGAAGATTCGATTGACTTTTTTTTCTATTGGTGTTTTTCTTTCTGGTCTCATGTTTGGCGTGACACACTTCAGTGGTGGGACTGTTTCTAAGAAATGGTTTGTATGTTAGAAATGCTGTTGCTGTTAATAGCAACAGCATTTAAGGCTAAGGGTTCATTCATTATAAGTGGTGTTGTACCAACACATGGCATACAGATGGTCCTTACCATGCAGACCTTACCGTTTTGTATTTAAGGAGGAAGTGCTGGATACGGAAAATGGACCACAAGAATAAAAGCGAGTAGTGAAACAACACTAGTAGCCCCAGAATTCACAATCCAAAAGCCAGCCTTTGGTAGCCACAGACAGAGTTCAAGAGGGCATTTTGAAGAGGAAGAAGTACCCTGTAGTAGGTGTGTAGTGGAAGGGTGAATGTGCTGTTTGCTCCAAAACAACATAGTTATGGGTGGCATCGCTGCTTGAAGAAAGGAGCTAGTCTATATTTGTCTCTCTGGTGAGATGGTGGGCAGGACAGGATGGAATGATTTTAGAGACAATTAATTTTTGCTTGGTTCCACAAAGGCAGCAAGTTTTTTCACTGCTTTTGAAGCCATTTTATGATTCTTTAAGACTTTCCCTCCTTTGAATAAATTGCTGTCTTTAACAGAGCATTTAAGAGATGTTTTCTGCAAAATGGTTGCTCTTTTCTGCTCTTCAAGACACACAGTCTGATGAGAATATAGCATCATAAAATGTCATTTTAGACAAGTAGTTTATTCAATAAATTCCTAATACTTTCTTTAGTTCTCTGGGTTTGCTTGGAAATGTGTATACATGTAATCCCTTAACACCGGAGCTATAAGAAAGAAAGGAGTTTCACACATATTGCTTGTACTTTGACACACTGTTTTACTAACAAAACTGTTGAAATGAGGCAACAAAACTGTTGTGACATTTGGGACAAAACATTTAGGTGCTGAAAAACAGTGAAAAAAAATGCAAAAAAAAATTATACTAACATATTTAAGGCTGTGGAAAACAAGAACAGAACAACTGAATTTGCAACATAATTCAGAAAATTCAGGACCAATTTATCTTTCTGTAATAAAACTACACTGTATTTTTAGAAAGAAATTTGGCAAGAGCTATGGAAAAATGACATATAAGAAATCAGATTAATCAATGGTTCTGTCTGACTGAACTCAGATTTTTTCTTCAGCACCCGGATAGCTATATCCCCTTTAGCTGTATTTTAGCAACATCACTAGTATGAAGTCTGCAATTCATCTACTGAGATCTATGTATTTACAGCCTGCTGGGAAAGGGTCGACATTGTGCATTCCTTCCACACCTCTTGGAGTTCTCTGAGGGGCTAGGTGGGCCTGTGTATGAAGGTAGTCTGGTTGATACCATTTACTTGACTTTCCAAAGACTTTTGACAAAGTCCTTCATGAAATGAGAAATGAGTGTCACCTATATTTTTTTTTTACAATGCGAAAAGAGATCAGCTTCTCCCCAGGGTCACCCAGCACAAGGACCAGTTCTCTGATCTGACCCTGTGTGAAATGTTTCACACTCTGTTAACTACAGAGGACCCTAAGGAAATACATCTCTCTTGGACAACCCCAGCCTTTAGAGCTGCTCCCTTTATATCCATGCTGGGCCTTTAAGTGGACTTTCTGGGTTCCTGTGTCTCACTGTGCTTTATTATTTTTGTTGAATATAATATGTTAATAGTGTTTTAAAGGGCAATGTATTCTCAGCCTAAACTGTCTTTTCTTCTGGGGATATATCTAAAGCTGTAATGAGAAGCAGTGGTTATCTCATTTAAAAATCTTGCTGCTATTCTCAGGGAAGTAATTGATATCTCAAGGAGTACGGCTACCTTTTCCTTTTCTCATATGTATTATGATTCATAAGAGTGGATCTAATTACTTCTTGAATAGCAGTACCTGAAGTGCTTGGAATAGAGATTCTGTCATTGGCACCAGTGGAGGAAAGCCACGGGAACAAAAATAAACCATCAAATAATTTGATTACTTCTCATGCCAGGACTTCCATTAAAGTGGTCTCTCACCTGGGCTCATGTGTTTTAGCTTCACTGAAACAATTTGAGCAAATTTACCCAGGGAGAACTTGAAAAGCAAGATAAGACTAAGACTAAATAACATTTTAGGGCACAAGTAAAAGGCTTATAAGTAAAGTAAATGAACAACATCAATAGAAAAAAAATCAGCCAAGGAGAAAAAAAAAAAACACACAAAAAAACCCACCAACAAATCGTGGATTACATCAGTCAAGGCAGCCATTTAACATTCTTTTCAGTAGCCTGTTAAAGAAAAGCATAGAGGAACCCTGTTCCCCAGGTTAACTAGCTTAGAGAATGATTCTCTAATAGCACAGATTTTGGATCAGAGGGGAGTTGTGTTTGCCCGTGGTTGTGCTGGCAGCTGTGCTTGCAGTGACCCCAGCTGGGACTCCCCGGGGGTCAGAATTATGTTATTGTTCCTGAACCAGCAGCTCTTGAAGCTGGGACCACAGGGCAAATCAGGAAAAAGCAGTTTGTCTTTGTTCTTGCTCTCTTCAAAGTGCCACCTCAAAGCATCCTTCAAAATTGCTGTTCTGCATTGAGCAAGTAAGAAACAGTGCTGTGAAACTGGCAACGCTGTTTCATTTATGTATAAACCAGGAGCAGTCTACTCAGAACAGAGGGAAAATTCACAGTCAGATGGACAATTCTGGTAATGGACAGACAGCAGGAAAATAGACTGCAAAAGCTGTGGCAGTTTCAGTCAGTTGTTAAAACAATTTTTAGTTCTTTTGGACAATCACTCATCACTAAACTAAGGAGAAATAAATCACTGAGTGGTCTTGTGAGGCAATGTTTTAACTCATTACGGATATGTCTTCTCGTTGGCTTGCCTTGATCTTTAAAAGACATCTTCCTTTTGGTATAAAAACGCTTTTCTAGTAAGAAGGCTTACAAATATCAGTGAGCATTACACTGTACAACCAAGAACATGTGGTTGTCATTTTGCTTTCTGTTGCTAGTGGAGGGCTCTACATGTGCTCTGTGTAATCACTAAATTGTATGTGAGCAGTGGCTGTTCTGTATGGCAAACCATGTGTTTTACAAGCCAGGGACCCATTTATTACACTGTATTTGCTAGAGTTTGTTTTCTTTTTCACTGTGGCAACTTGTGAGAAAATCATTGTTTATCTATCTTGGCCAAGAAGAAGGATCTGGATTGGATGATTCAGTGCCAGGATCTCTGTCTCAAACATCCCCATGTTATGCTCCAGCTTCAGAAGGGAAACCCAGGTGCTAACAATCCACCTGAAGTACTTGAAGCACTTCCCAAGGAAGAGCTGCCAATTATTTGTGAGTGGACTGATTTGGAAGAAGCAACAAAAACCATCTGCATAGAAGGAAAGCAACTTTGGAGAGAGTTTGTGCAAATAACGTGCACAAATTGTCCTGCTTGTACTGGTATAATAAAAATGTTAAAGAAACAAAAAATGGATTGGTAGGATTGACCTATGCAGACAGATTCAGCAGGAAGTCATTTTTTTTTTTTTTTTTTTTTTTTCATTCACAAAATTGTATGTGTATATGCCTGCTCAGTGGGTGGGGAGAGCTGAGACAATTGAGACCTTGTTCCCAGGGGAGAGTTGCGATGCTGTGATGAGAAATAACAAGGAGGAGGGAGTTGTAGATTAAGGCCTCCTTCCCAGCAAACATGCATCCCGAGACCTGGGCTAAAGATGGTTGTGGCCCTCCATTCTTGGTTCCTGGAGCAAGCCAATTCCAGCCTTGCCACAGAAGAAATGTTTCTGCCTCCTTCATAGCTCACAGTGTAGTACCTAAAGCGTACCTATTAATAGCACACCATTAATAACACACCTTTTAATACTTTCATGTAGGAAAGACACCATTGTGCTCTGAAACCTTCATATATATCAGAGAATTCACTCAGGCACTCTACTGTGAGCTGCTCGAGGCAATAGAGCTTCTCCAAGTCTTCTGCTCAGTAATTATCTGTCCTCTGTTTAACAAGTTTGATGGCTCATTCAATATTGTCCTTAATAACTTTTGAAACCTATAGAAGCAATCAAGTTCTTGTTTCTCTCCCATTCTATTAATGATATTTCTAAATGTGTTAAAAATGTATCAAATTATTTTAATCTTATCATTCTGATTTTAAATGAATTGCTTAAAATCTAGTAGCTTATAATCAAGCCTTACATACAGATCTTGATAAATGTCCCTGTCTATTGTAAATTTGTTAGTCAAGACCTCAGGTATGTGCTGCATACTATTTTCATGGCTTTTTAGTTTTGATATATCCCTTAACACTCCAGTGATGTGATACAGTGGTTGTGTATGTGGAAGAGGACTTCATTAATACAGGTAATAGCTCTCTTTAATAACTACATCTGCTCAAATGTCCCCATATTTTAGAAGCGTTTTAGATTTACACTTTATCTGTAATGTCTGATTTTTGAGGAATGACCAATTTAGTGCTGCAGACAGTATCATATAATATATCACATTTCTTTCAATCCCAAATCAACAGACGAAATGTAGCAGTTTCACTCCCAGTCGTTCCCCATCCATATCTTGAGAAGCATCCAGTTCACTACCTGATGAACTGTACAGCTTGTATCAGAAAATAACTGCTTATGAAAACAATATAACTAGAGCATAATTAGAGGTAATATTAGCAGGCAATATCATGTAATCATTAAAAACCATGACATTGCTAAGTTATTTTTGTTTGCATTACAGCTGAGTTTAATAAGTGCTTTGCTACAACATATCAGTATTCTAGAAGGAAATAATCTCGATTCCTTGTACTGACAGACATCACGTCGTTTAGTCCCCATGCAAATTCAAGTGGTTGAAAGATGTGTTGAAGGAGATGGGGGTGTGCATCTCTTGTCCAGTATCATGTCTTAAATGTATTTCTCTCTTTGTAAAACTACCCAGTGATCTTTTCTCAGGTTAGATCATTAAAATAATCTTCTTTCTTTCTAATCTGGGATGATCAGCTTTAAATGAGGTTTGGGGGTAGGGCTTTCCAGTTGACTGCTGTTATCAGCTAGTGGTGATTGTATTGAAATTAAAAGTCTCGAGAGCTAAGCTACTAATGCCATAAATGATTGATTTATTATAACTGGAAATGAACTTTGTCATGGAAGGGAACTCTAGAATGAAATCTCTCTATTACAGATATAAGGGGACAGGTTCTCAGTGAAAAACCATGAACAAATTTTAGAGGCTAGGTGTGGATGTTGCAGCTGGTAGACTTGTTGATCTGTTAATGTTAGGGAGCATTCAGAAAGGCTCTGTGCCTACCTTTGCAGCCCAACCCACTCACAGGCAGCAGAAGGGCAGAGCAAGTTGGTAACTGTGGGTGCACTTCTCACTGGATGATGTCCCAGCTGTTCTGATGTCCCAGCAGAGCAGATGCCAGCGAGGATGATGCAATAAAGGGCCCCTGCTTACGTCCTTTTCCTTAGAGACAGTGTAAACATAAGGGCAGTATAATGCCAGATCTTCCTTGGCGTAGTGGGGAGAGCTGCTCTCGGTGGGAGATGATCTTGGCTGATCCAAGTGGTCATGCAGGAACTGAGGTCCCAGTTGTTCCCAGTAGAAAGATGTTCCTCCCTCCCTGTTCCCTCTAATTCTCTGTGCAGGACTTACCACAGTATTCCTGTTCCCATCTAAAATGCCATGTTGTTGTTTCAGAACAGGCTGGGGGAGGATTTTTGCGGATGATACATTGATTTTCAACAAAAAGCCTTCAACATTGAAGAGCACTTGACTACACAGCCTCCCGCTGCTCAGAGGCTGGATATTCTGGGGGATATGGTTTGCAGGATGAGCTGTATAATCTGGCCCACATCAGCAGCACAACTCAGAACTGGGCTACCAATTGTAGCACCTTTCGAAGTGAAGAGCTTTTAAAATGCAAATTGAAAGAAGTTGACATATAACAGACTCTAGATTACAGTACGCCTGAAGAAGTAGTTTCACTTAAAGCTGAAAAAGCCTTTGGGATACAATCCCATTTCATCCAACCTGTTTGCAAATTAATTATGCTAAGCAGGTTCTTTTAATTACATTGCTTGAAGGAAGAGCAGCAGAACATGTAAATTCCATACAAGAGAAAGCAAAGATTTCCACAGCCAATTATGGAGCTAGATTCAACAGAGGCAGCTGAATCGTGATGTGATAGAATGTGATTATTTTAAATGAAGTCTAGAGAAACTCCTGAATTCCCCATTCTTATTTTTCTATGTACACTGCAGAGCTCAACTGTTTCACACTGGGCATGACATTATTCCAAACTATTAAGGCTTTCTATTATGAAACTTGTGACGCAACAGTCTGTAGCATGTTAAAGCACTTGGCTCTTGCATGGGAAAGATCAAGAGTGTTGTTGGACTTACACCACAGTGGAGGTCTGTGTGTGAAATGTTTCTTCTTCATGGTTTCTGAGAAAAGCAAACAGAACGCGTCCAGATACTCAGAGTGTGGTGTACACCACCACCATCTAGTGGTTAACCTTATAGCTCGATGGGTAGTTGGATGGAAAGTACAAAGCAGGATTAACCAGGAAAATTCTCACCTGGAGCTGTTATACATCAGTATATTTCAGTATCCTTTATTTGTATACTTAGCAAAGATATTCAAAGAGAAAAAAAAAAATAATACTGTTGATAAGTCTACCCCTGTTTATCAGCTGAGTGGCTATTTGAATGAGTATGGAACTTGAACAATTATGCAATAGGAAAGTGTGCTACTTTTATAAGGTAATGCTGAGTACAAAATACTTGGAAATGTGTCTCTTGGAATGTCACTTGAACAATTCCAAAAATAAGTGGAGAAGTTTTAAAAATTACTTTAAAAGAATGTTGTGGTTTTACTCTGTTAGGTAGCTGAACTCCACCACAAATGCTCTCTCACTTCCCATCCCCTAAGGAAAACGAGAGAAAACACAATGAAAAGGGCTCACGGCCTGAGGTAACGACAGGGTGATCGCTACCATTACAGGCAAAACAGACTCAACATAGGGAGATTAATATAATTTATTGCCTATGACTAGCAGCCTAGAACAGTGAGAAACTAAAAGAAAACTAAAAACACCTTCCCCCCATCCACCCTCTTCTATATCTTCCCCTCCAGGCAATGCAGGGGAATGAATAACGGGGGCTGCGGTCAGTCCCTGACACTTTGTCTACACTGCTCCCACAAAGTCACTCTCTGCCCCTGCTGCACATGGGGTCCCTCCCACGGGATGCCGTCCTTGCCGAACTGGGCCTGCTGGGGCTGCCCACAGGCTCTTCAAGCACTGCTCCCACATGGCTCCGTACCATGGGGTCCATCCCCCAGGAGCAAACTGCTCCAGCATGGGAGTTTGCTGCCCCACGGGCGGCAGCTCCCCCCAGACCCCCTGCTCCTGTGTGGGCTCCGTGGGCCTCAGCCTCCTCCAGGCCACATCCACCTGCTCCATCAGGGGCTCCTCCACTGGGGGACTGTAGTGTGGAGATCTGCTCCATGTGGGAACCCTGGGCTGCAGGGGGACAGCCTGCTCCACCAGGGGCCTCTCCACAGGCCGCAGGGGAACTGCTGCATGCCTGGAGCACCTCCTGCTCTCCTGCTGCACTGACCTGGGGGTCTGCAGTGCTGGCTCTCACACTCACTCACTCCTCTCTCCCAGCTGCAGTTGCACATCAGTTTTGTGGTTTTTTGTTTTGTTTTGTTTTTTGTCCCTTTGTTCAATCTGCTCTCCCAGAGGCCCAACCAGTGTCGCTCACTGGCTCAGCTCTGGCCAGCATCAGGTCCCTTTTGGAGCTGGCTGGAGCTGGCTCTGATCTGATATGGGGCAGCTGCTGGACTCTGTTCACAGAAGCCACCCCTGCAGCCTCCCTGCTACCAAAAGTTTGCCACATAAACCCAATATAAAGAAAAAAAGTATGACTCTTTTGGCATGTTTCTTATACTGAACAGATAAAACAGTGCTGTTTATTGTGAGGAAGAAAGACTTTAAACCATCATTTTTAACTATAAGCTTCTGTTTAGGCATATAATTGGTTTGTTTTTGCAAATAAATATCTTCAGGTAACTTGGCTATTACGTGTAAAAAATTTGTGCTTTGTATAACAGGATTGCATTATATATAATCAGGAATGCATTGTTCACCCAAAGTATTGAGGCAGAATGTTCATGAAATGCTTGAAGAGCCACTCTGTTTGCAAAAGGTGATGTTCAACTCCTGCAATTTTTGCTGTGTTGGAGTCTAAGTAAGTTAGATAGATAGTGGGCACCTCCACCAGCCACCCACTGAGGGAAGAGTTCATCTTACCCATTCCAAGCAGCCTTCTATTTTAAGGACAAATCTGATGGAGACGATTGCTTCTCTCTGGTCACTGTCGATGGAACCTTGATAACTCACTGAGACGGGATATGTGGTTTTGGAGCAGATAAAGTGAGATAAATCTCTTCCAAAACAACAAAGGCACAAATATTAGAGTAAAGTAAAAATATTTATTATTTTTTTTAATTTAAAAGTAGAAAATAGAGTTCTCTGTTCTAGTCTGCAACTGGGAGGGTCTGTCTGGAAGCCATAGAGTAATCAGGCCTGTCCCATATTCTAAGAAGAAGGCCTTGAGAAAGCAGCAGTAAAGACTTCTTCTTTTTCATCATTTCTGGGTTGGCCCTTGATTTTGACTGTATGAATTAGGAATTCATCCTCTCTCCACACCTCACTTATTGTTTGGCATAGTGCTCTGACTCTTAAGAGGGATCCTGGGCTGGGGTGCAGTACAAGTTAGTGAGATGTGTCCATGCAGGCCGTTCTCACTATCTGTGGTGTCTGCTGTGATCCACCTCAGAGGCAGTAGTGGGACCCACAGCGTACGTAGTAAGTGCTTCTCTAGACCAGGTTGTGACAACCAGAAATTTCCGTGTGGGGAAAGACCCATGCTAAGGTCATCTCCTGTGCCATCATCCTCTGAGCTTATTCAGAGTGCACTACTACTGCTTCCCTCTCAGCCTCTTTTTCCCTGCTTCAGTCTGCTCTCTGCCTTCCTTCCCCAACTCCGTGGCTCCATGTATCTCTGGACCAGGCCTCTGTTTGAAAATATCAGTGAGAGGTCCTGGGCGATGTAAACTGATGTAGTTCTGTCACTTTGGTGGGAGCACCAGCCAGGGATTTAGCCCTTCATTTGGGTTCAAGGCAGGAGGGTTTCCACAGCTCTCTTTGAACTTTATTTTTTTTTCCTTTCTTGCTTTGTCCTCTGTTCCCTTAAAAAAAAAGATTTATTACTCTTGAGATATCTCAATTTGACGCTAGCAGGCAATGAAGCTTTTTGGTAAGGATGTAGAGGTCCTCTCTCAATGCCCAGTCAGTCCTTGACCTTCCTGCGTAGAGTTTTAACAGCATTAACAGCTCTGTTGATATGTTTTATTTTTCAGATACCACTAGCAATTAAACCAGGACCACCATCTCATTCTTTGTCACTGCCAGACAGTTGTCAGATATTAATGACCAGAGTTTGTTATGACCAGAGCTGGATTAAAACTGGTGACCTACATGTGAAAGACTTTGTATCTCATTACTTCAAGCTATTTATCCCTTGCTTTCTTTGAAATGTAATGCTGCTTTCTGTCTTGCTCTTATTAATCATGTTTGCTGATGTCTGCCTGCTCTGTTCAGTGAGGTGTCTGGGGATCAATACTCTGTGGTCTTCTCTCTGTTATTGCATGCATTTTTCACCCATCTTCAGTTTTGTTCACTCTGATTGACCTTAAGAGAACTAGAAACTGGATAATAACCCAGGAGTAAGAAGATCAAAGCTTTTTGCATCTAGGTCACTACTAATAATCCAGTGGTGGTCATTAGAGCATATGTTTAGCAGCTGATGGAAATTGTTTCAATTGCCTTCTTTGTAGTCACAAAATAAGATGTGGCTTTTTTTTTTTTGCTTTTTTTTTAACACTTTTGTTCGATTGTTTTGGGTGTTCGATTAAAAATGAAGCTTCATGTATTCAGGATTCGACCCTGGTTTAGTAAGCTGTTTGGTGACTGCACTCATTTCTGTAAAATGGGAAGCAAATAAAGATCAGGTGTTGGAAAATTAAGATGCTCCAAGCTATCAGGAGTGCTTAGACCCTGCCTTGCCATGTGCTTCCATTTTGGGGGAAGATTGTTGATGCGGGGGTCCTACAGAAAGCCTGTATCTGCACTGTCTTTCCAGAGAACACAGAATATGAAGAAATAAAGGTTCTAGGCAGGGTTCCAAATCAGGGATGTTGCCAGAGTTCAGTCTGCATTTTAATCTTCTAGCACACAAATTTTCCAGACAGACTGGTTCGGCAATTCAGATGGTCCCACCCTGACTCCTGGACAAAGCAAGTGAGATGCATGACATATACACGTGTAAGAGGGAGAAATCATTGTGCTGCAGAGCTACTGCCAGATATAAAATACCATTATGGAACAGAGAAATGCTTTGAATTCTGTCATGCATGCTTTTGGAAGGAGAGTGATGTTATTAGCAGTGAGATTCTCTCCTGAAATGGAAATACATAATTCAGTTTGTGGTTGAGTTAGTTCTATTAAAACTTTGTCTTTATTTCTGCTGTCAAAATACATTTAGAACAAAACCGTCAAGTAGAAGGCAGGAAAGATTAAATTGCTCTTATCTTTTCAAGTTAAACTGAAAAGAGATGTTAGTGGAAGGGGAATCTGGAGGTAGATGGAACAGTCTGTGCCAAAGCCTCTTTGTACCTGCTGCCCAGGCAGAGGGAGGACAAGCCTACATCATCTCCATGCAAGCTGAGAAATGTGGGGGAATCTTCTATTCCAGTGCAAGTGGTCACTCTTCTCAGGACCCCGGAGCTCCGCCAGCTCCCTAAAGCTCATTTGGATCCTGCCTGAGTTTTAGCAGACTGCAGATATTAAGCTGTGATAGACACAGGGACAGCAGGAAACCAGCCCCTCACTACGGAGGCCCTTAGTAGGTCCTTTATGCTTTGTATTCCCCCTTGGTTTTGGTCAATCTTTAAGCTGAAAGCCTGGCTGCAGTGTAAAGCTATGAGTGATGTGGATGACTAACTTTAAGGAAATAGTTGGGACTTGTTCGGAAACATAACACAGACAGAAAAGCCTCATCTTACCTCATTGGTTGGACTTGGCATCTATTTCTAGTGCCTGAAAACAAAAAACAACCTTTCCATGGAGAATTTGGAAGAAGATCTGTTTTGTGATCCAAGGTATTTAGAAACCAAGATATCACCTGCTTTACATGGAAACTGTAATTCCTGGTCTTTTCAGAGCAGCCAGAAATGTGCTTGCCCTCTCAGTGCTGCACTGTTTGCTGGCTTCTGAGCTGCAGATGATTCAGCCATGCTAATTCCTGCCAATACCAAAAATGCAAAAAAAAAAAAAAATAATGCTGGTTCTCATCATTGTGTCTGGACTTGGGAGTCTTCCTGGGGAGAGTCACGTGATCCCACACCTTTCAGTATAAATAACAGTTAAATTGCCACGTCCCAATGCCTGCCTGTTGTATAAGTTGTGCCAGAGCAATGAGCTTTGCACCTTTTGTTGTCAGCACTGGGCATGTTGTACATGTGCAGGTTGATTCTGCAGTGCATGGGCTTTGGCTCTCTTGTGCCCAGTACATCCCAGACTCGCTGTGCTTCAGCAAGTGTCAGGTGGCCTTTTCCCTGGGAGTTTTCCCAAAGACTGCTTAGAGCAATTACTCTATGCTGATCTCCACCCAAGAGTCCCAAGCATATGGACCAAAAACGTAATCAGGTGATGGGTATAAAAGTGGCAGAATTGGTAGGTGGCTTGCATGTGTATGATCTTGCAAGCTTTTTTATTGCCTTGCTTTGCTGGTACTCTGGTGTCCACCTGTGTGGGTCGATTGTGGGATTAGACTGATGCTAGCAAAGAAGTTTGGGATCACTCAGATCTCTGTAGGTGTGAAAACAGCTCTTCTTAAATTTGAAAACCTGTTATTAACCACACATCTTGTGAATCCATATAGCTACCTAAATCTACAGATTATTACATCTCCTGAAGCGATGGGAGCTTTGATATCTGTCAAAGGAAAAGCACAAAATAATTTGCTGTGACTAGAAAATGTACATTGCCCTCTTGTGAAAACACAGTTAGCTCCACTGCAGCAGTAGAAATAACCAAAGATACATTTCAGTTCAAAAGTCAATGTGTAATGCCACTCTTTATAAATACAGCACAGGTCAGTTGTTCCTTCAGACTGACATCTCAGAGAGAGTGTGCCCGTAGGACAACAGCACCGAATCTTTTGTATTTATGTGCTCAGGGTAAGAAAAAAAACACAGCTTATTTTCCTTGGCGCTACAATCATTCTGGATTTTAGGCTTTTCATCAGCATGCTAAATGATACATGTCACTGTACTGCTGTGACATCTTAAGTTATATTTCAGTGCCATGACAAGTCTCAAACACATGGTATTGTGACCTCAAATTTGCATTGCGTTCAAGCTTCAGTGCCACACCATCGCTGTCTCTTCCTGTCATTTCTTATCAGAGGTTAGAATGTTTTTTTACAGATTGCAGATATTTATGAGTTTTACTGGAAATTCAACAGGACTGTCTAGTTCATTAGTAAATGTAGAAAGGTTACAGGTATGACATCAGTTAAAGATTGCAGCAGGAACTAACACTTCATATTTCAGCTGAGAATTAAAATCTTGTTATTTACTGACCTATTCTTGTAGCCAGGATAGTGTCATGCAATCCTTCATAGCACAAGAAGTCACAGGGTACTCACCCAAAATGGGATTCATGTCATGGCTGCTCTTACATACCTGTTTCGGGATGCATCACCCCAGCAAGATGCATCATTTCTTTCCATGGATAAAGAAGATTGAAGCAAGGAATTCTAAGTTGGTGTTTGTCAGGCTGCCTGTTAAACCACACATTACAGACTATTTAAATACATTCACTAACAAAAATATCTTTTTTCAGAAAACACTGCTGCCAGGATAGAGGTAGTGTATTCACAGGAACTGCTGTTCCAATTAAATATCAGGACTGTCCACAGCTGAGTGTCAGTCAGAAATCTAGTGAATAAGAGAAGCCAGATAACCATTTTTCAGGATGAGGGTGAGGGTGGAAGAAGTATTGATGCATAGTTCCCTCGACAGCAGGTGGAAATGATTAGGTACGAGACCTTCTTTTTCTACCAGCAGGGCTTTATTTAGGTTGAATTTAGTTGGTTTTCTTCATGAATAACCTGGACAGCTGTGGAAATCTACCTTTTTCTGTGCTTCCTTTGAGTATACTATCACTGTTTCCAAAATAAAGAGAGCCAAAAGCTTGACACAGGCAATCTCCAACTGGTAGACCTCTGTAAAAGTACTATTGACCTCTGTTAGCTTCCTAAGAGTTGGTGGTCCACTTAAACTCTAGCGAGTGAGACTGAGCTATTTCAGAGGTAAAGACCCTTTCTGATACTTGTGTAAGAATGGAGGGACAGAGCTTTGCAGGAAGTAGTTTCTGGTTGACCTGAAGAGATTTTGGCACTTTCAAAATTCTCTCGTCATCGTATTCAGACAACCCAAAATACTGCCACTAACTGCTAGTGATATTTGGTTGTGTGAGTGCTTAGAATACTCAGTTTGGGAGCTCTAGTGCTGTGGTTTAGAATTTTGCTTTCTTTTTTATGAGCTGTCTCTGCCCAGAGCCATGTCAGATACTGCTGCCAAATCTGCCCAGGCAGTGAGACCATATCCTAGTCTTGCTGTAGGATATAGTGGGCTTCTATATCCTGTGGGCTTCATCCCAGGTGTGGATTGAAATGCAAGTGTTGTGTTTTCTAGTTGGACTCTAGGCCACAGCCTGCAAGACAGTTTTCTCCATATTTTGACAGCAGTAAAAAGCAGTAGAGCCCATTAGCTATGTTAGGCTTTTTTTTTTTTTTAATTATTTTCTTTAGACATGTCCTACCTAAGGCATATTTCAAATTTCTTCCCTTGTATTGTTTCACAGGGACTATATATACACAGTTGTCCTATGTTTCTTGTTCAGTAAGAACTCATTACATCCTCAGAGACTGAATTCCCTGGCTGTTTTGCTGAAGGTCTTTGCCTGGCTAGTATTATCACCCTTAGGTATTTAGCTGTCACTGAGGAAAGACGCAAAGAATTTTGAGACTCCTTTACAAGGAAATCTGGTTGCAGCATTTGTTATGAAGATGCTGCCACTTCTCCATAAAAATCTCATGCTATGGGGAGGGGGGTTATGCCCTATTTTTATGAGAGCATGTACAGATGAAATGCCAACTGTGTCATATATTTTAAATAAGATGCTATGCAGAGTTACATTCTAGAGACAGCTGTCTTAACAGAGTGGTTGTTCATCGAATGCCTCTGGCAGATGATTTATAGTGTTTAGAGGCTTGAAAATCCTTTGGCCATCAAAAAGACCCTTCAAGCCAGGAGTGTGTTGAGAAAGGAATTCAATAGGAGGACAAGTCCAGAAAAGCACCGATGCTGGATAAGGTGTCTACCTATTAATTCTGTGGTAATAGCAGCTAATCAAGGTGATGTGATGCTTTTTTGTTTAATTCTCACCTTCTTGTAACTTTGGTTTTGATTTTTTTTTGTTTGAGAATTTAACACTTTACCAGAGTTAGCTAATCATTTTTCAACTTAATTACACTTGATACACAAAGTGAGTCTATCAAATATGTATGAAATGTATTGCATTACTGTTTCTCTATAAATTAATCCCTAGAGACCATTACATGCGGTCAACTCATAGAGAAGGTATAAAGGAACTTGGAAATGTCAGGAAATGTCAGGGTGTATCTCCCAGCTGTAAGCTTCAAAAGGACATTTTGGCAGTTGGCATCACCAAGAACAGTCAGTGTTACTTGGAGGATCCCTCTTGGCAAATGTAAGCCAGAATCCTTCTGGAAAGCAGCTGGTAGTGTAAGAGTTTGGTTATGATTACAGAGTTTTTTGTTCTACTATTAATGTCTGTAGGGTTTTTTATTCATCTTTATTGACTCTAGGATACAAGACTATTAAAGATGATGAGATCTGCTGCTCTCATAAGATAAGAGAGCTAACTTATCCAAAGGCATGTATGACTAATCCTCCTTTGAGTTCTCACCACTATACTGAACTCTTTTTGCTATTATTATTGTTATTGTATTGCCTGTTTGCTAAGGATTGAGTAGCTGTTATTGTTTATTCATGAAAGCCTACAACCTGATTTATTTAACATGTTTACCAGAATACTTGGGGGAAAAAGTCAAATCTATTACTCATATTCATTACTCAGTGTGAAAAAGCAACAGTTGTTCCCCAGTGTGAGCTAGTTACCATAATTATAATTTTGGGCTGTTAGATTGCATCAGTCTACATTTTTGAGCGTATTTTTGAGGTTATGTTTATTAATGGAAAACATTGGTTCTGATACATCCCTCCAGTTATTCCTTGCTGCATCTATAAATAGACCTTGTATTTTGCTTCTTGCAAGTGTATTTAGTTGGGCTTTCAGGTTTTTAGAGGATTTTTGTGTCTGAGGGGAAGAATTCAGATGGATCTGATTTTGAAACAAAATTGCAGTCACCAGTACAGTGAAGGCATAAGCTCTACACTTGTCATTCTCAGAATTTTATGTGTGATGCCAGTGGTATGAATATCTTCAGTTGGTCTGGTGCACAGAGAGTAATCTGATCCGAAGAACGTGTAACTACTCGAAGGTTGTGTGATAAATAAAGCTGTAAGGACTCAACATTAGAGAAGTGTATTGCTGATGTGTCTTTATTGTCTCCTTTTCAGCTGGCTTGTAATTATGTTATTGAAACTGTAGTCATTATGGTGATGTCAAATAGTACATGCAATGAGATATCTTGGTAACGATAAATGGGCATGGATAGCAGCTTTAAAGATGCATATTGATGTATCTTTTTTTTTAGTAGGATTCTCTTCACCTTTTTAGATAAAGATCATTTTAATTTAAAGGTCACATTCTCTGCAGTTTTTAGAATTTATTTTATGCTGTCCTTTTGTATGGCTGTTCTTGGCAGGTCTTACTGCGTGCTAGTGTTAAGCCATTTATAGACAGAGTATATGAATAATTGTAAGATCTTAACGGAAACAAGTGTTGGGAAAAATCTTAGCTGACTGATTTATCGGTAACAAAAGAGGCTGCTCTACCCATTATAGCTTTTTGCTTCAGAGCAGCATGTATGATGGCTTTCTGATGGCAAAAAAGGAGCTTCAGCTCCTTTTCAAAGGTTCTATGTACTGATGGATTAAAGTTATTCAAGAGTTCATTTCTTCATTACTTCAGTAGGTCGATGCAGGAGAGATGCCTGCTTCTCACTTCCAGTACTTTAAATCAACAAACAGCATGCACCAGTTTGTACTAAAAGGTTTACGTTTTTCTCTAAAGTGGGCCCATGCCAAGGAGCCCAGGAGTTTATTGGAGTAGGAGGGATGGAACTGGGGGGAAGCTCTACTCTGCTAGATGATAGTCTCTGCCTTAGCTGGCCAGCAGCATAAAACGGAGAATCCTTTGGGAAACATTTATTACTGAATATCACTACTATCAATACCCATGTTTTATCTGCATTGGCTTGTGAGCAGAGTTATTTAGTAATAGCACAGCAACAGCATATCTAGGGTGATGGCATCTCTGCATAAAGGCAGGGATCCATATGGCTCACAGGGAGGTGGTTCTACATCTCTTCCTACAGATGATAAAAGAACAAAAATGATAGAAAAAATAATTCATATACAATGAGGATTTTCCCTTCTTCCTGAACCCCATTAGGTTCACATCTCAAGCTTGTCCAGGACCCTCTGGATGGCATCCCCTCCATCTCTTGTATCAACTGCAGCTTGATGTCATCTGCAAACTTGCTGAGGGTGCACTCAATCCTGTTGATGTCACTGACAAAGATATTAAGCAGCACCGGTCCCAGGACAGACCCCTGAGGGACCCCACTTGTCACCAACCTCCACCTGGACATAGAGCCATTGACCACCACTCCCAACCACAAGGTGTCCTTTATTGGTCCAGTTCTTAAGTTTTACCAACAAGCTCTCAACCTGTTTCTGACTGTTTCTCAGAGGCAGCTCTTTGCAATCAATCCCTTCCCTAACACAAAGGGCAACACCCACACCCTCCTTTCCTGCCTTTCACTTCTGAAAAGGTTGTAGCCCTCTATTCCAGTATTCCATATACTTATGCATGGTCCTTAGTAGCAGAATGATGATATTTCATGGTTTTTAGACACTATTGGGCTTGTCAGTCATGGTATCGACCTTTTAAAGCGTTTGTGCTTTAAGAGAAAGCTTAAATATGGAAGAAAATATGTTGTCTTGCAAAGCTGGAATCCTAAAACCACACTGTATTGAAAGAGTCCTTTTTTATTATTATTGTCTATGACAACAGAATTGGAAGGTTTACAGATGGATGAATCTCTTAAGTAGGTCTGTACAAATTTTTCAGAAAGAGACACGAAAACCTATCACTCACAGCTTTGTTGCACATGAAAAGCTTTGGAATAGGCCTTGAAGCACTTAGAAATGTGGATCTATTTCCAATTTCAGATAATTAGAAACTTCATTTTAGGACAATTCGTCTGTGACTTGTTGGGTTGCTTTCAAACTCACTACTAAAAAAGAAAGTCAGTAAGATATGCCTAGGGAAAGCAAGGGAAAAAAAAAAGAAAAAGAAGAAGATACCAAGTCACTGCCCACCTACCCCTTATTTATTACGTGAGCTATTGCCACCATCCTTCCTGCCTCTCATGTCAAACACTGGGGTTGTTTCCATTCCATCAGCTTTTCTCCCTTTTGTACTGCATTGAAACGTTATTCTGTAATACATCATTTTAACGACTCTGATCAGGTATCTGTTTATGTTCCAAAAGCTTAGGGACAGATATATGGTCTCCAAGCAAATAGCTGTCAGGATTCACTCGTGTTGGTTTCCAAGCACTCTATCATTAATTAATGCCCTTAGGTTTTCACTTTGGGGTACAAAACAAAAAATAACCACTCCCAATCCATTCCCCATGATTGGTTGGGAGCAGAGGGATGAAGGTGGCGGTTATTTGCATAGAACTCCACGATGACTGATTTAGAGACGGTAGCTGTAATCCAGACATTTAGCCTGTTACATATGTTCCTGTTGGGACCGAGCTGCCCACTGGGCATATCTGTAGGTGCAGGCTGGGCTTCCCTCTTCTGGCCTATGCTGGCAACAAGCAGCAGGGCATGCTGATTTTGTGGGTAGTCAGCCCTTCCCATTTTCTGTCTTTGAATACTTTATACTATTCTCAGCAGGGCAAGTTCTTGCAAAGTGCTTGTGGTATCATACAGCTTTCATCTTTCTCCACTCCTTTGGTCTTTCTGGACTGTGAGGGTGGTGAGGCACTGGAATAGGCTGCCCAGAGAAGCTGTAGATGCCCCATCCCTGGAGGTGTTCAAGGCCAGATTGGATGGGGTTTGAGCAACCTGGTCTACTGGAAGTGTCTCTGCCCAGGGCAGGGGTGTTGGAACTGAGTGGTCTTCAAGTTCACAAATCATTCAGTGTTTCTGTGATTTCAGTGATTTCAGTCTTCTTTGGATTAAAAGGTTTATGGACTGCCCTACTGTCAAAGGTTGGATTAGCTGGAAAAGATATCTGAGTCCACCGGTTTCCAGCTCACTGGAGTGATTTGTATGTGTAAGGGAATTGGTAGGGCTCCCTAGAAGCTAAGGCTTTTTGTTGGTAACTTCTGAAATGGCAGGTTTTGCACTTCGTATTAAGAAAAGGAATTCTGTAGTTTAGCACTCACTGATTTCTTGAGGTTTGAATCCTCAGATCTCTGATACTCCCAGCTACAGCCATTTTCCTTCTCTTTCTGCAGTTCTCTTTCTGCAGTACTGAGTTATAACAACTCCATCGTGTTTAAGAATTTTAGGAGGGCATGTTACATAAAGTGTATGAGACATTTCAGGCACGAGGCTCTTTTCTGTGGTTCCATCTGCATCCGTTCATAAGAAGGATATCTCAGACTTCAGTGACTCGTGTTTCAAATCCCTTTTTGGCTGGAAATAGCACTTACCAATGCTTCTATAGCCCTGTTCTTCTCAGAAATTTGCACTAAGGGCTTCACAACACAGCAGGCACAGCATTCAAGTTAATACTCTGAACCTTCGGAGCCAAAACTCACAGGGAAATTAAATCTTTTTTTTTTTTTTTTTTTTTTTTTCCCAGAAATCTAAAGAAGTTGGATGATATTTAAGAGGGGAAAAAAAAAAAAAAAAAAAAGAAATGTCCCAGTGTATTCTCCATCTGGTATGTTACCAGATTCCTAAAGAGATAACATAGTGTCAAGAAAAAGGATGTTGCAATTAGTCTGGGGCATAGCTACAGCACGGCAGGATCCTGACATTGTCATAGCCCTGTGCTATCACTGACCTTGGGGTAGTGGAAGACTGTGCCAAACTTAAAATAAATAAAGTGTTCCAGTGCTGTTTTTCAGTTAAGGGAGATCAAAGAGAAATAACATTTAATCAGCCCTGGTCCTCGAGTTATGTGTTAGCAATACTAATTGTTTTGACGACAATTCTCTCTGAAGATTTTTTTTTGTTAGCAGTGACTAATAACTGATCTGCTAGCGTATTGACCTATAGCACTACCACAGCTCAATTAAGTTTCTCATTGTCCAAATCTAATCAGAGAAAAGCTGAGATTGAAAATCAATTCATTTCCTGCTAGTTAATGACTAATTCCCCACAAATGTGAATATAGAGATTAACTTTTCAGGTTGAAAGTTTTTTAGAGGAAGACCCTGCCATATGGGTGTTCCAGAAGAGGAAGTGCTGTCTCTTTTTTCCCATCCATCTTCCTCCAGCCCATTGGCATACGCTGGCTGTAGCTTGTGCTGTTTTACTGTGGGACTTACTTTGTTATAGGCTTTGGTTTGTGCTTGTTCTCTGGTCTCCTAGCTTGACCTGTATCTCATGTAATTGCAAGGAACCAGTATTGATGATCCAAAGTCTGTGTCTGAATTCTCAAATATTTCTACTCTGCACGCTCCAAATGGACATTTCCTCAGTGGCTCCAAACACATTCAAGACAGGATGACCTAGGCCTCAATATTAATGTAAGAGCTAGTGGCTGTCCTTGGAGAACTGAGAAAGATACAGAAAGACTTTTCTCTGATCCTACTTCAGCCTGTATAAGTCTTGAATTGTCCCACTGAAGGGGAGAAATTTCAAGGCTCTTCCAAATATTTCTTCTTTATGTGAAGAACTAACAGCTACTTACAAGCCTCTGAATGTGTCTATGCATGCACACATGTTCACAGCATTAAAGCTACTGAGCAGAGACACAAACAGTAAACATCCATGAGATCTGGCAGCTCTCCCCTGTTCTTGCTGGCTCTATGACTCCCACTGCAGCTGTATCTGAAATAGTTGCAATCTTTCGTTGTGTTGATCGCTGCACGCCTCTGAGGTAGGGATGCATCACGAACTTACACATGGAGAACTGAGACCTGAATCTAAAAAGTCATTTGGATTCTGATATTTGGTAGTCCTCAAGATTATCCTTCATAGAGACTCAGCCCTACAGCTCAGCTACTGATCATTTATTTATTTATTTAATTTTGCCTGTCCTAAATCTTTATCTCAAGTCTTTTTAACAGTATTTCATTCTTCTCACATTCTTTGATGAGACACATTTCTAATGTTCCTATATCCTTCTTGCTCTGGAACTGATGTTTTATCACTGATGCTTTTATTTTTATTTATTTTTATTTTTTTAATTGATGCAGAAAATACCTTGCTGGTTTCTGCTTTGCAGCAGTAGCAATGAATTGTGGCAGTGTTGAAAGGCTCATGTCCATATCTTTCAGCTGAAGCTCAGATGCATGTGTATCGATCCACTGCAATCCTATGGGGGTAGTCTCTGCCCTGATACTCAGCAGAACATAATCAGACTCATATTTTTGGACAACTTGAGAGGAAAACTTGATTATAGGCCTCAGAAGGAATCTGGCTGATAAAACCCATGTGGACCTGTAGTACCAGGTTGTGGTATTACATGCACAGATCCTGTGTTTTCCCACTGTGACAGCCCTGCACCTTTTGTATATATAAAACACAATAAAAAGGCTAGAGCTGAGGCATAAAATGCCTTTCTCCCAGTTACCTAGCAGGGATACACATGCCTTGGGTGAGAAGTGTTTTGGTATGTGTACAACAAACCAGGAGGAGTTAATAACCCTTGAAACACTGAGTGGGAGAAGAAGGTAGAAAGAGGAAATCAGGTCATACTATGCTTTCAGTAAAGGCAGCAGCAGGAGGAACACAAACATGAATCTGACTTCTGAAGCGGTGCAGCTACATTAACACACAAGAAAAATACATCGATGCAGTTGCTTCATTGCCTATTCCATCAACAGAAGCTGCAGTCTTACATATGAACAAGGTAAATGTCATCATCTTGCAGTTTCTTGGGTTATGTTAGCATCTGAGAGTAATGCATGGAGCTTGGATTTGAAAAGGTACAAACTCTGATGCAGTAGCACCATTTTTATCCATTTATTTGCATTTTGGAAGGCAGAGGGAACACAATTCATGAATCATGAACAGAGTTTATTAGAGGGCTATGCTTGCTTCTTCCAGCTTCATCTGCAAAGTAAAAATAGCTAGGAAAAGATAATTGAAATGTTCTCCACAAAACCCTGCTGCTATTCCCTGCAGTTTTCACATGCATCATTAACCCAAAGAGCCCAATCAGCCAGCCAATTTTCCCCTGGCTTTACCTGTGAGGGAGCAGAGACCTAGGATCCCCCATGAGACCCACTAGTGCAGCACTTGCTTCAGGTCATGTGGAGGGGCACAGCATTGCTTCTGCCCCACTGAGATTAGTGCTGTAGCTGGGGGTAGCTGTTGAGAGAGCACTGGGAGCTCTCCTAGGATTTTTCTGCCTAACGCAGTGATGAAGCAAGGTGAGGAGGAACAGAGGATAGGGAGAAGGTCAGAAGATGTACCACACATCTGAATGCCATGTCTGGAAGTGTTCCCAGTGTTCCCACATGTTACAGCGTCACATCTCTAGCACAGCATGGAGACGTCCAATTCCTCCCCTCGGAGTTTCAGTAATGGAATTGAATCCTAATAGCCTTCACTTGATTTCCAGCGTATATGAACAAAACATCTCGGCCCATTTAAAGGCATGCGATGGAGTGGTGTATGTATGCCTTTCTGTGCTGATGTCTGCTGCTCTGTGGCTGAGAGCTGAGAACTGGACAGAAACATCCACATCTCTGGGATCCAGATCACTTAATATTTGATCAGATTGTTAATGGAAGCCTACATAGCTTCCAAAGTTACTTCTGCTTTCATGGAGCCAAATTCATGGATTCTCGTTCACTGCCTGATAAATTTGTGCAGTAAATTTCTGCCTTGGAAAGCTCTGAGACTCAAATGCTCAGTGGTTATCTACATTTGTCTAAATGCTTTTCATTTAAAGGGCAGTTGGGGATAGTATCCACAGAAGGATTTAGGTGGAGTATGGTGTGAGTAACTGCCTCTGGGAACAGGATCTCAAAAGTCTACTGAAAAGAGTTGTGTGAGGAAAACCCTTGGAAATCCTAAGGCAAAACATTTGGACACCTTAGAGCGGTGGAAGACCAGGCTATGTATGTGATTGCTCAGCACCCCTCATTGCCTGTGTCCATTTGTGAGTTTTGCCTTGGATGCCTAAATGCCCTAGGGAGTTTGGACTTAAACATTTAGTTATGTTTCAGTTCATTAAATATCACTTCCAATAATAGAATCATAGAAAGGCTTGTGTTGGAAAGGACCTTAAAGATCACTTAGTTCCAACCCTCCTGCCATGGGCAGGGACACCTCCCACCAGACCATGCTGCCCAAAGCCCTATCCAGCCTGGCCTTGAACACCTCCAGGGATGGGGCACCCACAGCTTCTCTGGGCAACCTGTTCCAGAGCCTCACCACCCTATGAGTGAAGAATTTCCTCCTAACATCTAATCTCAATGTCTCCTCTTATAGTTTAAAACCATTCCCCCTTGTCCTGACATTATCTGCTTGAGTAAAAAGTTGTTCTCCATCTGTTTTATAAGCCCCCTTTAAGTATTGAAAAGCCACAATGATCTCGAGGTCTCCCTGAAGATCCCTGAAGCCTTCTCTTCAGGCTGAACATCCTCAGCCTTTCTTCAAAAGAGGGGTGCTCCAGCTCTCTGATCACCTTCGTGACCTTCCCCTGGACCTGCTCTAACAGCCCCACATACTTCTTGTGTTGGGGGCCCCAGAGCTGGGCACAGTGCTCCAAGTGGGGCCTCACCAGGGCAGAGCAGAGGGGGACAGTCACCTCCCTCCACCTGCTGGCTGCTCCTCTGCTGATGCAGCCCAGGACGCAGTTGGCCTTCTGGGCTGCGAGCACGCACTGCTGGTGCATGCTGAGCCTTTCATCTACCAGAACTCTCAAGTCTTTCTCTGCAGGGCAGCTCTAAATGAGTTCGTCTCTCAGTCTGTACTCCTGTCTGGGATTGCCCTGACCCAGGTGCAGCACCTTGTAGTTGGACTTGTTGAACCTCATTAGGTTCCTATGGACCCACATCTCAAGCTTGTCCAGGACATCCGTTCCTTCTGCTGTATCAACTGCACCACTCAGCTTGGTGTCATCTGCAAACTAGTTGAAGGAGCACTCAATCACACTGCCTATGTCATTGATAAAGCACCAGTCCCAGGACAGGCCCCTGAGGGACACCACTCATCACCAGCCTCCACCTGGACATAGAGCCATTGACCACCACTCTCTGAGTGTGACTTTCAAGCCAGTTCATTATCCACTGCATGGGCCACCCATCAAGTCCACATCTCTCTCTAATTTGTAGACCAGGATGTCATGTGGGACCGTGTCAAAGGCCTTGCAGAAGCCCAGGTAGATGACATCAGTCAATGGATGCAGTCACTCCATCACAGAAGGCCAGCAGATTGGTCAGGCACAATTTGCCCTTGGTGAAGCCATGATGGATGTCCTTGTCCTGCATGTGCCTTGACGTTGCTGCCAGAAGATCCCGTTCCATGATCTTTCCAGGCACAGAGTCTTTCCAGGCTCACTGGTCCGTAGTTCCTCGGGTCCTCCTTTCTACCCTTATTCAAAATGGGAGTCATGAAAAAAAGGGGAGTAAAAAATGGATTAAAAAATGGGAGTAACAAATAGTAACATATAAATATAAATATGTTACTATTTGTTTTGTATATGTTACAACATACCTTTGACGGAACTAGAAGTAAAGAAACGGTTTCAAATTTAGCATTATCATTCATAGGCACAGTTCAAACCCTGAAGTAATTAGATTATTTGCATCAGCCCATACTGCTCTAGTGTCAGGCCCACACTGTATTTAGCATCATAACATTTAAGAGGCAGATGAGCTTAAAAGAGAACTGTGAAAATTACCTAAGATAAAGCAGAGTTTAAAATATACTTACTGGAGGAAATGCTAGAATCCAAATCTTCTTTCTCCTAAAGGAATTCCTCAAGCACTGATTTGAGAAAAAAAACATTTGTCTCTTTCTGATTCCTCTAATATTAGTTTGGGCAATCTGTTCCCAGTTTGGAAACTCACAGTTCCCTGATCCCCAGTGAGCTATATCTGGCACTTTCACCTGAGCTCCAATTCAGTTTGTCTCAGGCAAGGAAGGAAGCATATGTGGGGTTTCCACATCCAGGCCAAGACCTTTCAGCAAGGGAAGGATATTACATCATCCCACTGCTGGGATTTTGGAAAGCCTGGTATGTAGGCAAGCGCTGAAAACACTTGCTCAGCCAAAAATATATGGAAGATAGCTAGGAAAAGGCCTAGTCTGAGGATTATAAGAAGCCTCCCCACTAAGGGCTGTGAAAACTTCTCAATTAAAAATAATTTAAGCTCAATGATCCCTCTGCTTCCCCTGCCAGTCAAGGGAGATGTTTCTTTGACCACTTCAGGCTGCTCTTTGGAGAAGCATCTCTCCATTAACCAAAGAGTGATGCATGACACATCCCCAGGCAATGCTGAAGCTCTCACACCCACAAATATGGGCTCAAAAACAAGGTCCTGCTTGGCCTTGCCCCGTCCTGCTGCTCCCCTCCCTCCTGGTCCATGCCACCCATGCAGGGATGCTCTTTGCCACTTTCCACTACAGCGTGGGCATGGTTGCAGCTCCCAACCTTTCACATTCATTTCACTGCCGTTACTCTGGAGAATGAGACTTAACAGAAATAATAGTGGCACATTGTGCCTTACCTACCCTTATTTTGTGCATCCTCAGGAACTCTTTGAAACATGGGTTTTATCTATTTTAAAGATGTATCAGTCCTGACCTGCCCTTGAGCACTGTATTCCCAAGGTAGTCAAATCTCATCCAGAAAGACAAAAGTACTGGGTCATACAGGCTATAAAAGGGCATGTTCTGCCTTCTGCTGTGTCCTTTTGTGCTGTTCTGCTTATGCTCCTGTTACATCTGTTACATTAGGTTTCAGTTTTGTACAAAAAGATGCTGGCAGCCCTGCACTTCACCCCTGTGCTGGAGCAGGCACGACTTTCCCGAAGGGTCCCAGCCATCTCTGCCTGTAAATCTTCTCCTGTTCTCATGCCTTAACACATGAAATGTAAGAGTACAGTAGGTTATATTACTTTTTTTTTCTTTTTTTCCTAAAGGACAGAATTAAAAAGGAACCCATCTTCTTATCTCACCAGCTCTTGTGTTTGTATGTCAGTTTTCTGGCAGGAACCCAGAGCTTTGTCCTCTTGAAAAGCTACTGAGCAGCATCCTGCATTATTATAGACATTTCCCTCAGTGACCAAAATACTGCCGCAGCTTTAGCTCATGATGGAAATATCCATCGTGCTCATGCGCTGTGGCTTCAAACAGATTTAATGCTGTGGCTCTGCAGAGTGGAAAACTGTATCTGAGCCAGCTTAAAATGATAACACTGACATACATGGCTGGAGATAAGACCTCGTCTGAAATTGGTCCCTCTATAGAAAATATTGTGGGTAACAGTTGTTACAACTGTTATGAAAATACACTTCAAAGGGCTTCTTTTTTCTGAGGATCTGTAAGATGGGGCTTGACTAGCAGCTGTAGGTGTCTGAGTTCAAATTTAAGAAGGTGGCTACAAAACCCATCAGTCTGAGCTTCCAAAAGAAGCCAAACTTTCCAGTTTTCAGAGTGCTCATTTTCTCTCTCAAAGGTGAACTGTGTGGCTAGCAAACTTATTAAAGGGATGAAAGAAAACCTAAAGGAGTAGATAAATAGGATAAACAACTACTTCCTAAAATGCATTTGTAGCAGGGATTGTCTAAGGCCTTTCCCATAGGAGCCGGCTGCACCACCTGCCAGTTGCAATCCCTTGCAGTAGTCTTTTACTGACCCTTGAAGGTTTCAGACTTGCAAGATCCCATTTACCCTCATCTCAGCTGGTTCCAGCTCTGTCACCTTCAAGACATTTTTCTTTTCCTCCAAAATTTAGTGGTAAAATGAGGGACTTGTATTTTTTTCTTCCTTTTTCCTCTCCTAATTAGTAGCTGTCTGTAGAGAACAGTTCCTTCACACACCAGCATATTGAGCTAACCAGTCTGGAAAAAAAGTGCAGGCCAGGAAAGAGATTGGAATAGACAAGCAGAAATAAAGAAATGACCAGTGTTTGGTCACCCGTAGAACTGAGTGCTGTAAAAAACCCAGGCAGGTAGAGCTGGCTGTGGTTTTCGGATGTAAAGGGTAAAGCAGGATACATGACTGGTGTTTAAAATGAGAGTGCACTTTTCAGTAGTATCACTGCAGCAGAAGGGAACTGCTGCCTTTAACGTGTAAATTCATCACCTGGGCAAGGGTTTCCTGAGGAGGCTGAGGATCCTATGGATCTGCCCAGATGCTGTAGGTCCCTTGAGAATCCCCGTTGTGTTTCTGTGCTTGTTTTTGAAGCATTCAGTGAGCCCATGCCAGCATGCCATATGAAGCAAACTAAACCACCCGCATATTCCTTCCTGCCAAAACTGGTGTTTGTCTTCCAGTGAGCCTTGTCTCCCATTTCCACTTAGCTAAGACTAATTTAACATAGTTAACAGCCTGTTTTTTTTTAATTATTATTATTTATTTATTTTTATTTTTGTTAAAAGGCTTTACACCTTACTAAGGCTTCACTGTATTTTAATGGATAAATATTTTACCAGAGCTGGCTTCTTTTGCTCTGCAATTGTTTTGTTTTTCTTTTACTTCATTTCTTATTAATGAATCATTTCATAATGGGCCAATGGACAATGGAAGTCTTCAAGTAGGTTTTTAAACAGGTTTTGACATTGCTTTTGAGTTGTTCTGGGCTAAAAATAATACAAGCCAGCAGGTACAGAGTGGAGAATAGTGTCCTCAATCCCTTAAGGACCTTTTACTGCATTTGTTCCCCAGAGGGAACCAAACAGAGAAAGTAAAAAAGGCTTCGATTCCAAGCATTCCCTTTGCTAAGCTGTAAATGCCACTACCTTTCTCAGCTCAGAAGAGAAAAATTGTTATCCTGTTTATGATGAGAAAACTGGGAGGATGCTTTCCTCCCTGTTACATGAGGTCGATGTAAGACAAGAGATAGGCACAGCTTGCTTACGCTCATCTAATGAGGGACTGAATTATGTGCTTGTATTTCCCCATGAATAATTTAGAAATGGTCTTCAGCATCTCCAGCCACCAACCCCTGCTAATCCCCAACTTCATCCTGAGGCTCTCGAGTGTTTCTGAGTGGCTGTCACTTAGCCATTTTCATAGGTGACCTTCTTCACTGAAATTCAGTCCTTTAGTTCTTCAGCTATGGGAGAAGGAGCCAAGAGCCAGCAGCTGGATGCTGACCCATCCAGATTCAAATGAGAAAACAGGAGCTCTAACAGCAATGTTAACCTGAACAAAATACCTCTGGAAAAGGGGTACGATGTGTCCCTCTCTCTCTGTGCTCACAGCCTGTGTTCCTGAAAAGACACGTGGGAAGTGTGATGAGCATATCTGACACCATTTCTGTGATAATACAAAATCCTTCATTCCCTTAGGGTAATCCACAACAGGGCAATATTCTGAATGGATGTGGACAGAATTTAGCCCTATGTCTTTTGAGAGCAAGAAGCAATGTTTGCAATGACCACAATGCCACTGAGACAGAAATCATGTTGCAATCATACCTGTACAGCACTGCAAAGGTTATCCAGAACTGTGTCTGAAAAGTTGATATCAGAGAAAATAAGTGTGAAGGTAACTTTCAGGTTAGGATCCCTTGGGCACTGTGCTGGGAATACAGAAACAAACATTATTTGCGTATAGTCCCTTCACTGCAATGGGACTCTAGCATTATTTAAACTCCCTTTCTTATGAGATACATTTTCTTGAGTCTGGGTTACAGAAATAAATAGAAACTACTGCTTCAAATGTCTTAAATTATACTTTTTCTTCAAATGTCTTAAATTATACTTTTTTTTTTCAAAGGAAAAACATCAGCCAAAAACCTACATCTGATGGTCATTTTAAATACTTTGTTAAGTGACTGTCAGTGTTCACCAACAGCAGATATTAAGCATGAACAGCATTGCCCTGTATTGTTCAACCGAATCTCAGTTTTCATGATATGTATTTATAATGTGTTTGTTGGCAAAAGAGAACATATGTTCCTGATTTTTCAAGCTATATGTGGATTTTTTAAATAAATAAATTTTTGTAACAACAAGCCCACACATCTACTTGCTTGCAACAATCCAAGGGCTGGTTACTGCTAAGCAGAAAAAATACTGTTAAAATTCACCTTGGTTGCTGTATTTCATAGTCTGACAATAAAGGCAGCAAACAGTAACAGTTGTAAACTTAAATGCTCCTCGGAATTAGAAGCAGGCACCCAGTCTGAAATAGTTTAAAAACGTGGTGTAGAGCAGACAAGAATGAATGCCAGCCTGTCTCTGGCACTGAAAGCACCGTCTGTCTCCCTAGCACTGCACTACCCCAAGGTGTGTTTTCAGCACTGTTTGTAGCATTAAACAGGATTTGGTCACCCCACTTCGTTACAGCTCGGGAACTGCTTCCTTCAAAGAACAGAGGCCATGAGATGAAGTGCAAAATGCCACAGGTGCAGCTTAAGCCAGAGACAGTTCTGCTAATTTCTCTGATGGGGTTGAATTTAAACCACTGGGTTGAACTTCCAAGGCTGAAAGATGGCAATTTGTTTCAACTAAACATGCTTCCTCTGAAAATTCCTAAAAACATGGAATGTATGGAATGTACCTACTGCTTTACATCACTGTTATTAGGTACAATCTCTAATTTGTACCCAATTGCATTTTAATGGTCTCATTAAACTAGCGTTTTTTAATTTCCTTTACAATATCTTTTTAGCATTAAATCTGTAACACTGTTTGCAGTAAGCTAACAGATTTTCATAAGAATAATTTTTTTTTTTAATAATTATTACACTTTAACTATTGCAGAAGTTTACCTTGCATCTTTTCAGTTTTACACAAAGCCCACCAGCAAATCTTCATAAATTTCTTACTTTGGTATTTTGCAGGCAGGTGCATAGCGTGCTCCCTTGCATTGCCCACAGTTCTGTTTATTATTTTATTTTGCAGTTCTTTCCGTATGGAGATGCTTCAAAGTTTGCCCAGCATGCCTTCCGAACCTTTGATAAAAATGGAGATGGGACCATCGACTTCAGAGAGTTCATTTGTGCACTGTCCATCACCTCTAGAGGCAGCTTTGAGCAAAAGCTAAACTGGGCCTTCAACATGTACGACCTAGATGGTGATGGTAAAATTACAAGAGTGGAAATGCTGGAAATTATAGAGGTGAGAACAATGTGGCACTCAAAAAGAACGTCTGAACATTAGTGAAGTTTAATTACTCTTTTACGTACCTTTTAGACTTTAAGCACATGAGACTTTGCACTGTATCATTAAAAAGTGCATCTTATATATATATCCTATACTGACTCATGCCTATGTGGTACAAACACACTACCATTTTAATAGATGCGTAATCTTTGAGAATTGCTGCAATTACATATGTGCATATAAGCTCTTAAATATCAAGAGGTAAATTTGTTTTCTGATGAATGGATTAAGCATAAAAACAGCAGAGCAAAGGATTTACAAAGCTCATCTCAAAACCACTTGACACCCATGAAATTACTGTTTTGTAGCTTGAGTGGCTGAAAGCTTAATGGAGATTAGCTTTAAACGATTGCAGAAATTTACAGGGATAACACCACAGTATTTTAAGTGAGCTTTCACAGGCGGGCTTTAAGATTTAAGACAACCGTCATATATAAGGGGAAGTGTAGTTTACCTGACTTTGCTCACACATACGTATGGAAAGCTTTTGAAAGGAGGTAACTTCTAAAACTGTTTATTCATAGTTTATGTGGGATAGCTCAAGGGAATGACGAAAATGAAACAAATAGTTCATCCAGGGAATAGGTTACAAAAGCTTTGCACTGTAAAACAGAAAACCAAAGAAATTTACTCCAATATACAAAATGCAACCATTTAAAGAAACATTTAAAGAAGAAAGGAAAATCCATTCTTCCTCGTTTTAAGTGAAAGAACATCAGATTCTAAGAAAAAGAAAAATCCTCAGGGAAACTGGCTATCAGTTTATTGTTAGAATATCATTCCAGAATTTGATCAGGAAAAAACAAAAATCTAGTTCATCGTATGTTGAGTTTTCTATGTGGTTTCTTCCCAAAGGCCATCTACAAAATGGTGGGCACTGTGATAATGATGAAAATGAATGAGGATGGTCTGACGCCTGAGCAGCGGGTAGACAAGATCTTCAGTAAGATGGATAAGAACAAAGACGACCAGATCACACTGGATGAATTCAAAGAAGCTGCAAAGAGTGATCCTTCCATTGTATTACTCCTGCAGTGTGACATTCAAAAATGAGCTTGTGTACAATGCATCATAGACTGCACAGAAGTTTAATGTTCCATTCAGTTTGCAGCTATTTCCACACACACAAAAATTTGCTTGGACTACCTATAAATGGACTTGCTTCTTGTGTTTGAAACACTTGTGTGCATGAGAATGTCATTTGCTAAAGAATTTTAAAAGTATATATTATAAAAATAAACTGCCACAACGTGATGTGTGCACTGTCATTTCATAACAGCCCTATTCCTCTGAAGCCTGTGCAGCAGTCCTGTGCTGCAGTGAATATTATTTATTGTTCATGTTTTACTGATGCTAGCTCTGTGTCTCCTAGACTGAGTAATGTTAGTGACACTGAATTCCCACGGTAATGTTAACTGTTTATTATAAACCATGTCACCATTCTGCTGTAAAGTAGTATTGGACAGACAGAGGGAAGACTTCCTCAGTTCTTGAGTCTGATCCACACGTGCTTGTATTGTCAGTGGATATAAATGTACTTCATTTGCATGCCTTTTAGGTTTGCCTTAATTCTTACCTCATTTGCATCCCTTCAATCTGGAAAGAGCTATGTCAGAGGAATGCAGTATAAAAAAGCAAATCCTGCTAAAATGATCCCTTTAAAAGTATATATAAATATATATATATAATGTTTAAAATATTGTTTTATTGGAAGTTTAAAGGTTTTATTGGAAGTGTATTGATCTTTGCCTGAATTTTCAAAAGCTTCCACAGAGGTTGCAATATATATGTCCCAAAATAAATTTATAACATTTGACCTTTTCCCCTAATTCTTATTTCACATCTTCAGCATGGTAACAGGAAAAAAAAAAGTTCTATCTTTAATTATGTGTCACTGTACTACTGGGAAATATATATATATTTCATTATGAAAGCATGAAGAAAACTTCTTTTCACTCACTCGGTAGAAGTCATATTATACAAAACCAACAGTTGTAGTGCTTGTGTTACTAACAGAACAGCTGTTTATCCTCTAAGATGTTAATGCTAAGATTTAACAGTATACCTACAAGACCTGTGCTTACATAACTTTTTCAGCCAGCTGGAAGTCAAATACAGTTTATTTGCTTGGCCTAAACCTGGTCTTTTAATGGTTTCCCCAGAAAGTAAGAGTCTTTCCTCTTACAGTATGATATGAAACCAATATAGGCATAAAATAAAGCGATATTATCAAAAAATTGTTATTGATAAATTAACCTTACAGCATGATTATCGAGAAGAGGTAGTCGAGAGAACCCCCTTTTGTCCTCAGTTCTACATGCAATCAAGTTTGTCTATGCCGTGGCAAGTATGAGTTTTGCACAGCCCTAGGAAAGCATGGAGAACTATCAGACTGCAGATAATCTTTCCTATACACAAGGTTTTCCAGTTGCTCCATTGCTTTAAATAAAGGCCATTGCTCGTAGGTAAAAAAAAAAAAAAAAAAAAAAAAAAAAAAAAAAAAAAAAAGTTGTCTGAAAAGCTCACTACTGCATGTTTGATATTTCTTCTTTGCCTTATGAAATAAGACAGTACTCCCAGTAGCTAAAAATCAGACAATAAAACATGACAAAACGAATCATACTCTCCACTTTCAAATATTAAAGTGAAGCTCATCTTAAAATTGAGGGAAAAACACCACGCTGCTTAACACATTTTGCTAACAAACATATTTCAGGGGGGAGGGAGGGGAATCAATCATGACCACAACCACAGCCATCCTCTCCTATTTAATTTTCCTCATATTCCAAACAACGAAGTGTAGAAGTTTCAATTACATTATTTTTTAAAAAACAGAATTTTACTTCGCCTACACAGGTAGTATTCTTGCCAAATTAAATAGCAGTATACTTTGTATGTTTGGCTGTAACTTAAAAATTCTGAAAAATCTAACATATTTCTGAGTACGGCATGCCCATTGTTTCTACCTAGTCTTCAATTACTAATGGTAGAGAGGATGTTGAATAATCCTGGGATTTTATGCATCTTTTGCTTCCACATACTTATTAGGGCATCAGTACATCATTCTGCATTTCCCTGCGCCTCAAATTTATGTAGCTTGACAGGCTCCATTTAATTTAATGCGTCCTTTATTGACTGCATTGCCATCCAAAACGGCCAACAGCTCAAACAGTCTCAAATGTAACATCATCTCCAGGTAGTTGGTATAGTAAACCCAAAGAACCAAGAATAAGATAGCTTTGAGAGCTTGGTAGAATCGCTGCAAAAATAAGTGTATCCAAGCAACTGTTTCAGTAATTGTTTATTTAGAGCTAATCCTCTATCATGAAACCAGTTACTTATAATTATTATACAGGCAAGCACACATTTTCATCAAGTACAATGGCATATTCGAATAAATACAGGATATGATTTGAATCAAAGACCAGAGTCATTGCCAATTCCTCCAATATTTCAAGTAAATCTGTAGAAAACTTGAGAGAAATCTGAAGTGTTAGCTCAGTAGGAACGGGGTAATTTTCCTTAACCTCTTTTCTCCCCGCAAGCCATTATAAAAATAATAATGGAGATAAACATTTTTCTCCCTCCTGCCTCTGCACTCTTGCTTATTTTTTTGGCAGCTAAAAAAAAAAAAAAAAAAGCTTTACAGTTCTCACTGTAAAAGGGTCTGAAATATACTCCAGTTCCAGCATAAAGTCAAGTCAAACTGAACAGGTGGCTCAAGACCACGTAAGAGTATTGCAGACTCACCCCAAAACACAAGCTGGGTTCACATTCCAGAAAAGCTTTGCCAAGTATGCAATCTGCATATGTCCTCCCATGCTGTTTTCACATGATTCTAAACAAGTTGTAAGTATCTTCCATTTCATTCTATTCACAGGATTGTGGGATCCTTGAGTTTGGTAGGAACCTCTGGGGAACTCTAGTGCAATCTCTTGCTTGAAGGAGGTGCAGCAGTATTCAGAACCTGAAAGCCTCCAAGGATAGAGGTTCTACAACCCGTCAGGACAATATGTTTAAACGCCTCATCCTTATCGTGAACAACCCCTCACATGATTATCTAGCCAGAACATCCACATTTCAATGTCGGGCCACTGTCTCTTGTGCCCCTGCTCTACACTTCAATGAAAAGCCTGGCTTTGTTTTGTCAGTAACCTCCTCTTAGACATGGCAAGCGTGCTGCAAGTCTGGTGTTGGCCATTACCCTAGGTTTTCAGAAGTAAACATTCAAAGTCTTTAAAAGATCACTAGATTTAATTCCTAAAGTTAGAATGCACCAAGAAAACCAACTGTAGTTCTAGCCTATTTCCTTCAGTTCTCAGCTAGTTTTCATATTTTAGAGATAGATACCCACAAATTTAACAAATACTTGCGTAAAAACTAAACAGCTTTAATAAACACAAAATACCATCCAGTGACTAAAACTAAATTTGGCTTTTAAATTTTGGCTACATTCACTTTAAACTTAAACTGTAAAGATATTTTATTGAGGAGTTGCTATTCAGTAAATAATTCTGGAATCTATAGAGCTGTTCTTTGAATAATCTTAATGGCTCCTGTATCATCCAAAACCAAACAAACAGAATTATGCCTAGTGGCTGAATAAATTGATTGTTTCTGAAGAGCTCCCAATAATTGCGAATTCCTGGAGAGAGGAGAACAGGATAGAATTAAAGTTAATTTGTGGCAATTTAAAAAACCTGGCTATTCTTTCTCCTTCTATCCCCCCAATAAATATAATTTTTTAAAAGTAAGACTCAATTTTATTTTAACAACTCAAGTATAGTCGAGGTGTGGGGCAGTGGGGTGGGTTGGGAAGCCCACAATCTAGAAAAGTTACTCTAAGTTACTATATTATTTCTTAAAACTACACCACTTTGCTCCTCTATGTTGAAGGACTCCTATCATTTTGTTAACATAATGCATACCTGCGAACTTAGTCTGTGCAAGAATTGGAATTAAGAATATAAAATTTTGAAGACATGATTTGCTTGTTTTTATAAGCACATGTCCTAAGACACACAAGCTAGTCCCTATAAAATTTAGGAATCAATACTTTTTCCTGCTCAGAAAATAAACTGAAAAAAGTTCTTCATTTTCAAAATTATGAAATTTTGGAATTATGAAAAAAAAGCAATAATTTTACACGTTCAGCTCCTGTGGTTCCGCTGTAAATAAACAAACGTTTTACTGCATGTATTAGCACACATTCAAGAAATAAAGCAGAGATAAGCAGAAAACCAGATTTTAAACTCAAGGCCAGTTTGAAGAGTGCAGAGACGCTAAATCATTGTCACAAGTATTAGTTCCCATAGTTTATTAAAATAGTACTCCACAGTTATACAAAATACATGTCATATCCCCCTTTCTCCCACCCTCTCTCCTTCCCCCAAGGAAAGAAAAACTAGTAGTTGTTCATTAAAATAAAACCCTGAATGCTCAGTTGATTCCATGAAAATTGTTCTTATCCTTGGGCTATAAGAACACATCCAAGTAGTTCTGAGATTAAAAAAATAAAAACCAGGAACTACTTATTTTCCTGAGGGTATTTAACAAGAGGGCCTCTTATCCAGCAACAGGCAGTATCAACTGGAATTTACAAGCATCAATGTACATTTATCCTCAATATTGTGCCATATTCATACAATTTATACTCAATCATCTTCTTCTTCTTCATTCCTATTATGGAAATTCAACTGTGTTTGGCCTCTTTCAGGGTCTTGCATTCGGAGGATTCGAATATGAGAGCTCGTAGGCAGAGAACTAAAAATAAAGTATGCATCATTTAAATAGTGCACCTTCTCCACAAACTTATTGTTTCCATTTGATTCTTTCCATTACATATTGGCCTTAAAATTACTGCATCTATTTTCTTGGACCCTTTTAAAACAGTAGCATGGGATGAAGATCTGGCTTCACTGAACTGATACTGGAGCAAGACGAATGAAAGCTTCAGGTGACAGATCCTCAATGATACATCTCAATCCTTCAATTTTTAACAATTAGACTATGTTAGTTACAGAAAAGATACTTTTTAAGAGAAACTCCAATGTAAGTAACAATTAAATATGGTTCTTATTTGCCTTACAGATCCTGAAGGGGCACACACTTTATATACGTATAATTACTCTCATCATACTAAGAATGAAGTTACTAAACACATATTCTGGCTTCTCCAGTGATAGCTCCTACTATTTTATTGAATAGTTTGAGAAATTCCCTCAAAGCATTTCCATTAAGTAACATGTTGAACACCCCGCCCCCCACCCTCCAGGTATTAAGAAGGCAAGATAATTACAATAAATTAACCTAATTTTGAAGATTGCTTAAGATCTTTGTATATTTCGCAGGAGACAAGAAAAGAGAAGAGAGGAGAGAAGAGAAAATGTGATAAGAATTATCCTCTGCAGGCTTCACTGATTACTTCTGGCTTGTAGAGAAGAACTGGATGAATAAGGTTAGACAGTGACTGTCCCCTTAACTGGGCATGGCTTTACCATAGAATTATATGGAGGACTGTTGTTTGTTTGTTTGTTTTAAAAAGATCTGGGTGCTACAAAAACAAACAAACAAACAAAAAAAAAAACACAACAGCAAGCTATCAGCTTGTAGATTTAAAAAAGTCAACTCAAGTAACATAAGCCTGTTAAAAGTACAGCAATACTAATAGGAAAATTAGACAAACACAGAATATTCTATCCGTTTTCTGATGGGAGACCAGGAGACCACCTGGCTCCATGCAAGGAATCATTTCAAAAAGCTCCTCTACTTTCGATAAAATGATTCAAGTTTCACTGAATTACCACATTACATATGGAAAAGTGGAAAATATTCTCCTAAGTTCTTAAAAACATCAGCAATGAACTGCTTGATTGTTAATGTTCTACCACTGAAAATCACAAAAATTCTCCTCAGATTTCCTTCTTTCAAGTGATACTCATTGCAATACAACTTTCATGTCCTACTTCTACTAGGAAATACAACACAACATTATTACCTCATGCTTTGTGGGGTGAGCAAAATGAACTGCCGATGACGCTGAGAGTCAGCCACCTTCAGAATCATATCCATTGCAATTCTTCTGTTAACCATGTCCTAAAGACATAATATTTATCAGTGAATACTGACTGTATACTTCACTGACTTCTTATTGCACAGATTAGGACAGCTACCTAGTAATAAATAAATTAGAAAGTATCTTAATACTAAGACCTACCTAAAGTAATATATAGACGGTAAAGCTCAGATAAACAGAAACAACACTGGAGAAATACTAGGGTTAAATTCTAAAAGCTATGAAATAAAGTTTGGGAAATCTTAAAACTTTACTTTAATATACACACAAAATATCTATCTATCAGAACAATCTATCAGCTTCTATCAGAACAATCACACTCCTACTCACATTATTTTTCTACCAGCTTTTATATACACGTGTAATACTTCTTTATTGGTATGCTAAGATGAACTTTATTTTAGTTGAATAACATTTCTTATAAATTTCTGCCTCAAAATTATCTGAAAGGATTTAAGGGCTACATGAAACCTAAGTTACTTTGTAGCCAGATTATTTATTTATTTCTAAAAACATCCTTGCGTAGGCTTATTGAAAAATATGTATATTTTTCAATATGTGAGGATATGGTGAGCAGGGGTTAAATAACACTCTGCTTCCACACCATCACACATGAATCTAGCTATCTCCCTTATAAAAAGGCTGATGGGGTCCTCTTGTGGTGGGTCTCCAGGATTACAGCAGAAGTAACTACAGATGTAATGTGGAAACAGTATGGTGTGCTTATTGGCACAGCAGTAGAAAAACAAGTGTTGAGGAATTATTTACAGAATAAAAGACATCTAAGTTCTCTGCAGGGCTACAGTTTTGACTATCCATCTTTTTCTGGACATATGAATAAACTTCAGTACAACTAATTTGTAAGATAATACAAATTGAGTAAGATGATAAGATGAGAGCTTTTCAAGTTTGTTTGTGGAATCAATGATTACATCACTGATTCTATAACAGGGAAACCTCAGACATTTAACATATGCTGAAGTATGTCTGCTTGACCACCTTAGATGCAGATGTTCCTTCCTGGTATTCTTTATGTATAAAGTACACCACCTGTTTTTTTCTTTCTTCTAGGTCTTTGATTTCAGTAAATAAATCATTGATTTAATGTGTGAGGGACACTGAATCCAAAGAAAAAAAAAATCATCATCAACTACTGTCTTTGTCTCATGGAACTAGTTCTCCAGGGAAGTGATACACAAAGATGATGTGTATCACAAAGATCAGTTTTAGCTGCCATTAGTATTTCCTATTCGTTAATCTGAATTTCAGCATCTTGGAAAGTAGGTACAAAACAATTATCTGAGTACCGAATCAACTGCTATATCTGCACTGAAAAAATGCATATTTAACATTATATATATATATATACACACATATATATATTATGATATATATACACATATATGTATCATAAAGATGTAAATATGTATCATAGAAGCCAAGGCATGTGCTAAGCCAAGGACTGTCACACCATCACACCATCATACAGAGGCAACCTCTGACAAAAACAGTAACTGCCCAGGGAAGTAAAAACCTTTATTTTATGATTTTTCAGCTGAACTGAGATTTGAACTTGCAGAGTAACATGATATTCCTAGTTCTTAGTGCCAATTATAAAACATTAAGCTTCAAAAAAAGTCACTAAGCTCAAAAAGTCACTAAACAAGACCCCTAATGAGCACTTCTGTTTAATATCACTAACTGTTACCTATAGTATTTTAAATTTCTAACCAACCACAGGTCACAAATCAACTATTTTGCTAATTTATACAAATCAGAATAGCAAATGTAGTTTGAACTATACCATGTAGACATCAAATTCATCCAAACATCTGAAAGGAGATTCAGTAATGGACCACAGAGAAAGAATGAAACAAACTGTTGAGAAGGAACGTTCACCTCCTGATAACGATCTCACATCGTTAAGAGCAGCTTTGTCTTCCTCTCCAGGCTGAACCTTGAAATAAAGATAATAAAATACTTTTTAAACTTGGAGACTTCCTAAAAAAAGAAAAAAAAGTTATTGGAACTGCAAACATGTTACATATGAACAGAGAGATCACTTGAGGAACAGCTTATGTACTTCACTGCCACTCTGGAAAGAATTCAGAATGAAATGGCTCCTAGCCATTTTTGAGATCACTGCAACTTTCTCCATCATAGTAAGATACACTGAACAGATTAAACAGATGACTCTGCCAATGTTTTCTTATTCAATTCTCTATTTTAATACCTATTAAACAGATTAAATAACTGTCAACAAATGTAATTATATCACAGTAAAATCCAATAGCTACCAGTTGTAATAGAAAAGCAGGTAATTGATTCACAATAGTAGCTTAAAGGAGGAAGTTTACCAGAACAAGTGAATCGTTGTAAACAGTCACTCCCCTCCACTAATTATGATGACACCTTGTGGCACTCTCCATTTAGGATTAAGCTTCAGTATTTTCTTGTCTTGCTAATTATATTACTTTTAATGAACTAAGCAGGAAGATTTTTTTTCTTTTTAATCTTCCTTGACTATATTTAAATTTTATGCATGATAAACATGAAATATGAGTCACAAAAAACGTAAAAAGAAAGACAGGCAATAAACTGAATCCATAAAATATGAAGTTGAGTTTTTTGGGTATCTATCCTTCACCTGTTTAATGAAGAGCGTGTCAACAAGTATTTGTGTCATCACTACACATTTTCCTCCTCAAATCCTAAAAGCAAAGTCTCCCACAGAATAAATAAATAAATGTTCTGTGACTAAGACTTTCTGGGAAGCATGTTAAAAGATACAAACTTACAGAATACAGAGAAAACATAATATGGAAGCCATCAACCACTTAAAGGCAGTAAGATGTTACACAATCATAAAAAGTAAATCTTCCTGTTATTCTATGTTATCTAGCAACATCCCCATTAAAGACAATGATACAGTTTGGCTTTATTCTTGTTTGTTTTCAACAGTGTGCTACAATTTGGCATATCACTTCTTGGAGAGGGGAGAACAATTCTATTCTTTGCAATACATGCTCTAGCAGCTGACACTAAAAGCAAACAAAAAACCACACTATTTTAACACGCATTATCATACTTCAAATAATATCAAATAACTTACTGTTATTGAAAGTGTCTCATTCTTGTGGTCGAAAAGTATTTTTCCACAGCAAGCTCGAATGCGTAATAAGTAGTCGAAGTACAGTTTGCATCGTAAAGAAAGGAGCCTTAAATCAGTTAAATCATGCAAACAAACATTAGCTCACCAAGTTTAAAGATACTTGAAAAAGTGACAGCAAATTTTTTAATCAACGGTTTCACATCATCATCTTTTTTTCCCCAAATCTCAAACAGTTAACATCGGAGAGAAATTAAAGACACAACATAACAAGTGTAGAAATACAGAAATACAGAGATTATATTTTCTGTGAATTTAATCCCTGCTTCAATTCTGTGAGATTCTGTGATTCTGTAATCGACTAGAAGCTTTTGACGTGCTTCTTTCGCAACTTCACCATGAAATAACCAGACTCCACTGCTATTTCCCTATCCACTGTTAGTGCTGCATTGTTACTATAGTGAAAAATTTACAAGGACTCTGCTAGACTCCAAGAATTAAACATTGTTGATTCCCTCTGCACTCCCTTCCTTCCTCAATTCTAGTACATAATTCTCCAGCAGACAATACAACACTGTTCCTCCAAGAATTTACTATGGTTCTTTAGTACACATTAGAGTGGGACCATTCTATGATTCCATGATTCGTATTCAAATTCAAGCACTAGGAACAAGATTCAGTTTGACCCTTATAGGCCCCAAAAGGCAAGTACCAGATTCTGCCGGTACAAATTTATCAACTGGCATTTCTATACTTCCAACGCAAAAGATAGGATTCTTTTGATCATTATTATCTCTCAAGATTGTACTGGCAATCCCATCCAAATCCCAGACTGAAAAGTACAAGAAGCAGAACCAACACATATATCCCTCAATTTCTGCTGAAAAAAAAAAAAAAAAAAAAAAAAATGTGTATATATATACATATACATATATAAAGGACAGTAAGGGACTGCAGCAAGAAAAGCAGTGCACTCCCAGTACAGACACTATGTCAGACTGACAGCTGTCAAATAACAGGACCTGAATAAAAATCCTGAATGTTTTTTCAGCATAGGGCAGAGAAGGAGTGGCTGCCCACAATGAAGTTATGGGAGCATACCACTGATAACTAGACTTAATGAAAACGGATGATAGGCTGGATTATTTCAACGTTAGCATGTTGCTGATATTTTACTGTCCAAAACCAGTACTGAAACAGAACTGTCTTGGATTGAGCGTGCATTGCTGAGGCCTGTGGTGTGAAGAAAAATATTTGCAGCCTCAACTGATTCATGTTGTTTTTCCATCTGTCAGTCCAGGGAGACTCTAAATTGTCAGACATAATAATATTGATACTGAGAGCAAGATGAAGTTAAAAAACTATGCAAGGCAAAAGTAAGGCAAAGGACTAGTAGCTGTGCTGACACAATCACTAGAACTTTGAGAGTCATCAGCTGTGCACTGCCTCACCTCAGAAGTATTATGGGACCTGAAATAAAAAAGGTATCACTTCTGTCCCTGGTCTGTCCAATATCAGGTAATCTGTATGATCTGTCAAGTGTGTCAGAGCACTCACTCACAGCTTCCTCAAACTGTCTCATACCTGCTGCCTTGTTTAAAGCAAGTATCTCTACTTTCAAGAATGTTAAAGAAAATCAAAAAAAGTACTGTCAAAATGAATCTCATGTATACCTAACCATGTGTGACATATCAGTCAGCCTGATATTTGAAAATTTCCAATGATAAGGATCTATAACTTTAGCATTAACATTTAGGCTCTGAAACAGGTTTAACTCTAAGACCATCACGAATACCATCTTTACAATACCTAATTCTCAAGGGTTTGCTCTGTAATTTACTCTGGAGTACAGGCAAAATTTACGTATCACCAGTTTATTTTGTTGGCCACAGAATGCAATCTCAGACAGCACTGAACCACACACCTCTGCCAGCAAGTCAAAAGAAAATACTTTGTAGCTGTTCAGCTCTTCATTCAAATTATAATAAATATAATCTTATGTGTGGAACAGTTGTTTGTTTATTTTCTAAAGACATTATTGAAGAAACACATACCTACATACTAATCATCTGAAATTACAGCATAATTAACTTACCTTAGGAACTGTCGATATATTCTGAATCTTTGTGTCATTATTTCTTCCAGCAGCATAATAAATCTCTTTAAGTTCTTTACTTTAATGTTTGCATCTTCGTATCTTTCCTTTGCATCAAGAAATTGTCTGTTTTAATTAACAGAAAGTCTAGCATTAGCATGCATTACATTAAAACCAAGCAATTGCTGAAGAAACAAACAAACAAACAAAAAAACATTCACACAAAAAAAAAAGTTTTGTGAGGCTCTAAGTTAAAGCTAAAAGCATTTCAGCATGTTAGGTAAGCTATCTTTCACGAATGAAAACAAGTCAAATTACTAAGGGTTCCTTCCAACTCAGGATATTCTACTACATTTTACCTCAGTTTGTTTTCCTTTTAAATGGAAGCTCTCGCACTAAGGAGAAATAGTGATTGGGCTCCCCATATCCACGAGGAATGATTTCTTAAAATTTTTTTCTTGAAATGCAGTCAAAACCTCAAGTAACTGCCTAAATTCTACATTAGCTACTCAAACTAGAAGCATGCTTAATGCTCAGTGCATCCCAGAGCAAGTGAGCTTTGTTCACACCACCTAGTCATAGCTGGGGTACCTCTAAATACTAAAAGAGCAAGTGTCTGATTATTAGTAACCTCAGAGTATCAACCCTGTGTAAGATCACTACAGGGGCAGTTCAACTCTCCTAAGACCATTCACTGGCTGCTCTTGGCTTGGACTGGCGCACGCTTCGTTGGGTTAGAAACTGGCTGGATAGCCGGGCCCAGAGAGTTGTGGTAAATGGAGCCAAGTCCAGTTGGAGGCCAGTCACTAGTGGCGTCCCCCAGGGCTCGGTGCTGGGGCCGGTCCTCTTTAACATCTTCATCAATGATCTGGATGAGGGCATTGAGTGCACCCTCAGTAAGTTTGCAGATGACACCAAGCTAGGTGCGTGTGTCGATCTGCTTGAGGGTAGGAAGGCTCTGCAGGAGGATCTGGATAGGCTGCACCGATGGGCTGAGGTCAACTGTATGAAGTTTAACAAGGCCAAGTGCCGGGTCCTGCACCTGGGGCGCAATAACCCCAAGCAGAGCTACAGGCTGGGAGAGGAATGGCTGGAGAGCTGCCAGGCAGAGAAGGACCTGGGAGTGATGGTGGACAGTCGGCTGAATATGAGCCAGCAGTGTGCTCAGGTGGCCAAGAAGGCCAACGGCATCCTGGCTTGTATCAGAAACACTGTGACCAGCAGGGCTAGGGAGGTGATCGTCCCCCTGTACTCGGCTCTGGTGAGGCCGCACCTCGAGTACTGTGTTCAGTTCTGGGCCCCTCGCTACAAGAAGGACATCGAGGTGCTTGAGCGGGTCCAGAGAAGGGCGACGAAGCTGGTGAGGGGCCTGGAGAGCAAGTCCTATGAGGAGCGGCTGAAGGAGCTGGGCTTGTTCAGCCTAGAGAAAAGGAGGCTCAGGGGTGACCTTATCACTCTGTATAAGTACATTAAAGGAGGCTCTAGCGAGATGGGGGTTGGCCTGTTCTCCCATGTGCCTGGTGACAGGACGAGGGGGAATGGGCTAAAGTTGCGCCAGGGGAGTTTTAGGTTAGATGTTAGGAAGAATTTCTTTACTGAAAGGGTTGTTAGACATTGGAACAGGCTGCCCAGGGAGGTGGTTGAGTCACCATCCCTGGAAGTCTTCAAAAGACGTTTAGATGTAGAACTTAGGGATATGGTTTAGTGGGGACTGTTAGTGTTAGGTCAGAGGTTGGACTCGATGATCTTGAGGTCTCTTCCAACCTAGAGATTCTGTGATTCTGTGATTCAGTAATGATTGGCTATACAATCATCACAGCACGTTTCTAAGTCTTCATACATCACTTAAGTATTAAATTCAGTGTAAGAAAACTGTTGTTTCCCCAGTCTCTTCCATCTTACCTGAACTAGACAGACATTAAAGATGACTTACTGTATTATTTCTTCTCTGTTCCCATGGTGATTTTTTTCTGAATTGATCCGCTCTCTTAAGCGATTCATTTCTGCATCCAGACTCTTAACAGTTCTGCTGACTTCTATGCGCTCTGCGTAGATTTGCCTAGCCTGGGCAGTTTTTTCCTACGGTAATGTTTGAAATTCAATTGTTACTTGTTGCAAAGACTAACAGACTTTTTAAACCAAGTATTTTGTCCTATGGAAAAAACCAAGACCTCTAAGAAAAAGCAAGTTTTCATATTGTTCTTTGCGTACAGTCATTACAGTAATTGTTATTGTCAACAACTTTACTCTAGATGTTCATATGTAGGTAGTTACTTCAGTGCTAAGAACTGTAACCATGTGAGAATTTTTCATATGTTCACAGTTCTTGATCTAATGCAGATAAATAAGGAACTAAATGTACTCTATTTCAACAGGGCCTAATCTTCCAGAAGTCTTCAGGAATGTGACCATAGAGTTCATCAGTAAAGCCAGATTAGTGAAGTATGCAAAAGATCAGGCATGTGATCTGTACGAGAAAAAAAGCTAGCATCCAAAAAGCAAAACAATACTATTCAATTTAACTTAAAATATGTATTTTAGGATTAAAGCATTCTAATCTTTGCATTGCATGAATGTAGAAAAATGAGTCCCAGGTGGATAACCATTAACTTATCTATCAAGACTGAGATGGTGCTCTGCCAGACAAGAGAGATCTTGATTCATTTATACAAAGTGAATTTTACTTGATTTAGACATGAACAGCTTAGAATACAGCTAAGAAAATACTCAGTTTAACTGGGCATTAACATGGTTTGTATGGTGTACAAGGAGAATGATTCATTACCAAGTTTTCAAAGGATCTTGACCATAAGCCTTCCATTAAAAATAAACAAACTTACCTCTAATTCTTTTTCTTTGGCAGCTAGTAATTCTTTATGTTTTTTTATGCAAGCCAAATGTTCTTTCTTTCTGTCTTCATAGTGCTGCCAACGACGTTTTCTGTTTTCCACCTCCGAGTCCGCTTTGCTTAATTCATCCTATTTTTGAATAACTCAAGATTTGAAAAGTGTACTGTATAGGGTAGATTCCTAAGCATCTCAAATATGTACACACCTTTCACAGGTTATCAGGTTACCATGCTGTTTTGTTTATTTTATTTTTTGTCACAATAGTTAAATGTAACTAATATATTTTTCAGTTGCCATCCTTAACTATTTCCTTCCCATTTGCTCTTGCTTTCTTAATTCTAGCTGACTAAATATCAATACACAATTTATGTGAGGCATACAAGAGATTCCTACAGTGATAATTCTGACTTTTTCCTCATTCCATACAAGCTTCCTCATTCTACAACTTTAGAATACTGTTTATATGCTGGACTCTGTTATTTTCATTTTCAAACCATTAATTCTTGAAAGCATAAGATTATCAGGATTCTATTTGCCAATACCAAAATTTTGCATTTACCTTCAATTTGCTATTTATCTCAAGCCTTGTTAATTCTCTGTGATTTCCAGGTCTCTTTCATACAGAGCTATAAAATCTATTTTGTAAACTGACCAATTGTGCATATTCTTAGCCATGCCTTAGCAGAAACAAAAAAAAAAAAGCCAAAACAAAAGATATGATCCACTTAAAGAAGAATTTCAATTAAACCATTTTTCCTGCTTTTTCAATTCCTGACTAAAACCACTTGAAAACAAAATAACCTCTCTTTAAACCTGAAATATTACAGCAACTAAACTTAACTATCAACATTATCTTCAAAATACTGCCAAGCTTATTTCTTGACATAATTTGGAGGAAACGCCCTACTTCTATATTCATAGGCAGCTCTTAACTGTATTAGGAACAAACATTCTTTTCTCCTGCCTCCGTTTAACCTCATTCCTGTTGCCACACCAAGGGAACAAAAAATACAATATGGAGTTATCGGTACCTTAATTGGACCAGCAATTTCTTCTACTTGATGAATTTTTTCTTTTATTTCTTCAAATCTTTTTTCGGCCTCCTGGAGAATATTGTTCAGTTCTTCCATTCTTCTGCTTTGCTCCTGCATTTCTTTTTTTGCAGATTCCATCTTTTTTTTATTTTCTTCAGACACATCTTCCTGTCAAAATATTTTAAAACGAAGAGCGAAAGGAGTTCATATATTTGCACATTATGTGATTTTTATTTTATTATCATTACCAGGGCATAGGCAATACTCTAAGCTCTCTAATGAGAATAAAAACAGCTCAATGTAATTGCCATGAAGGCTCAAAAGAACAGACGGATAAATTATCTTGAAATCATATAGCAAAAGAAAATGTGGAACTTCTTTATCTGAGTGAAAATTAAGCTGACTTAATTTGGGAGTTGATGGCTAGGATTTTGTGAAGAATTAGCCATGCTAATGATTTACTACAGTAATTTACTAAACAAAGAACATTATGACTTCCTTCCGGATCTGTGACGGTGACGTACATTCCATATACAGAGGAATATAGGAAGAGGAAGTGGATTTTCACTGTTCCCTAGAAAATTATACCATTCCTAATTGATTACTACTATACATACTTTCTGCTCTGAAAAGACAAATGCTCCAAAACTTAAGAAAAAATGTGTAAGCAAAACCTTGTATTGTGCTAATATTCTTTTTCACTATCAGACAACTGGGAAATCAATGTAGGAATGAAAGAAATAAGTGAAAGAATAGCAAATACTACATAGAAGTGATCAGAAAGTGCAGAAAAAAATACCAACGAAAATCAAAGAAAAGACTAAGGAGAAGTAAATATGTAAAACTACCAGCTGCATAAGACTATTGTCAGAAGGCAACAGTACAAATTCTGTTGTTGAATAATTGTCTTTTTTTTTTTTTCAATCACAAAAAATAAAAAGATACTCCCCTACAAAGAGATATGATCTTTTCAATTCCATTTAAAAGACAAACAATGTACATTTTCCTAAACCAACAAAATATTATTTGAAACAAAACATAAGAGTTCACAGAATCTGTATCTCCCAATCCTTTACTTTTTGGGTATGTTTTGAAGGGTTTACTCACATGAATATGTTCACTTGCTGAAAGACAACTTACTGTAAAGCTAAGAGGTTATGCAAGTTACCATCTCACTGATCCCATGGCATGGAATTTAACCAAAAGAATTGTAGTCAGCATTAACAGCATTTGTCAGACTGACTCTATGAATTAAGATCTTGATTGTTTGTAGACACTAGCTTATTACAGAGGAATAGCTAAAATTCCATGGCCACCAACAAAAATTATAATAGATTACTAAACATTTTTACTCTATTCTTAAATTACTAACTATATATTCTAAGAACATATGGATAAGCACTTTGTAGGAATCACAATAGTGCAATCCTTTCTTAGGATTTTAACTTTAAAACTGCATGATGAGTTTACTATAAACCAAGAAACTGTGGATACAGGACAGAGAAGCAGTACTGTGACATAATTTGCGCTAAATAGTGATCTTCATCTATGCTTCTAAGATGCTAATTCTGTCCTTCAAACCTACATCACTGCTCCTCCCCTGCCCAGAGTTTTATGGCACTGCATATCTGGAATGATGAAAGAAAATGCACAGAACATCTCTTTATAACACCACCTTGCCTTCCATAACTCTGCAGTACCATTGGTTTGAAGAAGGTGATAAACAGAGGAAAATCCAAACAAACAAATGAACACTCACCAAAAATACTACCATTACAATAATTGCACACTTTCTCTCAAGTATAACATTTTTCACTATTTTATCCAACTTGTGCCCTGGATGGTAATCTACAGTATTTAGTTGTTTCTTATTTTAAATAATTATCAACATTCAAAGGCATTATTTCACATCCTTATTAGACGTAATTCAATAATTTTTTCTTACCAATATTCGGATGTCCACTGACTGGTTTTCTTCTGTATTCTCAAGATCTGCTATTTCTGCTTTTGTTGTTCTTATTTTTATCTGGAAAAAAATATATTAAGTTTACCTTACAAGAAAAGATCATATAAATTCATCGAAGTCAATACAGAAAGTAATATATTTTTTTAGCTTCATTACTGCCTACGGAAGAACATTCTTCCCAGTTACCTATGGAATCCATTTTAATAAGGCAGAACTTGCCCTGAAAGTAACATGCACTTTAAAATCATTATTACTAAAAAAGCAGGAAAAAGAAACTTGTATCAAATTTTGCAGCAACTTCTTTCCAACTCCTTTCTTGCATCACAAAAAAGAAGTAGAGATTTCATTTGTGAGATTTAGTACAACTGAAAAAAAAAAGATACTATACAGAATAACAGCAACATATGCCAGGATTGATATGACTTGAATCACTTTGTCCTAAACAATGAAAACATCCTCTAGATACTAGCACGCAGACCCTTGTGTTTTTGCACAAGCACCAAATGAACAAAGGTAAGCATAAATATTGAAAAACTATCACCCACTCAAATTATAGTATAGAATTCAAAGTGAAACAGGAAAAAAGTGATTAACACCTGAAGATTAACACAACACCTATTTTTACCTGTAGTTCTTTTTGGTGTTGTCGATGACGATGAAGATGATCTTCATTCCGCCTAATCTCATTTTGAATGGAATACAAATGTCGCTGACATGCTGTCAACTGTGCCTTCCTGTTTGCAACTTCACTCTCCAAATGACTTGGAAAAAAAAATGATACTGAGATATTATATACATACAAAAACACAGACATACACGTATAAGTTATTGAGTGACCAAAAAAAGTACATGGAGAAACAGGAGAGTAGTGGAGGGTGGAAGTTTCTCATGCACATACATCTAAATAGAAAAATATGCAATTCTACTATTCATGTCAGCAAATGCACATTTTAGAGAAACAATGTAAAAAGATGCTTACTTTATTTCTGCTTCAACATTTTTGCTGAGATACTTGGGTCTGCGGTAGTCAGAAGAATAGTATCGTCTATCAAATACTTGATCCCCTTCAACAGTGAAAGCTTCTCTACAATTTCTTGGAGGATTATTAGACTGCATTACTTCACGAGCTTTACGGCTACTCTGAAAAATACAATTGCCTTATCATACCTATAGAAAATCCACCATAATTACAGATATTACTTTAAAACTAATGTAGAAGTTCTCTCACTCAGAAATCATTTACATTTCTAATGAAAAATAAGAAACACAGTAATGAAAGAATAATTTTAGAGTATGTAGCATTAAGAAACTGCTTTTCTTTGTTGAATAAGTCATTTGCATTATTAAACAACCCACTTACTTTAGTTGCCATTTTCTTTTACTCTGGTACAAATTTCTCTAAATCGTAAATTCTGTACTCTAATCAATCCCTTATAATTTGCTCATAACATTAAATAAAGGCTGAGGAAATCTGCTGGTAAAAACTACTGTTAGAGGCCACAAGCATGGCCTCTGTCTGAGGAAATTAATGTTTATACAGCCAGATTTCAGATTCAGTTGAAGGTGTTCAGGTAGGTCTCTAAGGTGATAATATCATGAAGATCAGCAGTCGGTTAAAGCAGAAGAGGAAGAACAGAACTAGTATTTCTGCCAAAAGAAAAGGATGGGAAGATTCAGCCATTATGTATCCCATTCAGTAACAGCCACACATGCTAAACAGCCAGTCAGCTCTGGATTAGACAGAGCATAAGAAGTTTCTTCCAGTAGGAATGTCAGACTGGACATTGGGAAAAGTATTTGTTTGTTTTTTTTTTTTTTTAGAGAAGAAACAGTCCACAAAAATGCAAATGTCATTAGTTCTGCTGCTCATGAAATACCTTCCTTTAAGTAAATTTACGTTTAACACAAGGACAACCATACATCTTATTTTAATCTTTGAACAGTCTACTTATAATGTTATTTGCTGGAGTCTGTATCTTCAGTAGTAGCAGAAAATTAATTAAAATATACACTTTCTTTAACGTAAAAAAAGAAAGCCATGTGACAGCAGGAAACAGTTCATTAATATGCTTTTATCAAAAAACATAATCAAAATTACAAAATCTTAACACTAGTTGCAAGTTACCTCAATATAAAAGTCTTCATAACTTTTTTTCTTAAACCTGTCTAAACCATAAACTTATTTCGTTGCACCCTCTCATCTCAAATGTTTTAACAGTGCACAGACCGAACTGAAGTGGCTTTGGCTATTGTGGTAAGTAAAGAATAAGTTAGGCTGTGAACACTTTCATACAACAGAATTTCATGTAGGTGTAGGTGAGTGAATGCCCAAAAAGGAGCTTTTGAACTCTCAAGCACAAGCCTGCTACTCACAAGGTACAACTGGCAGGGGATGGTTGTAAGTTTTGGTAACACAGAGATGACACAAAACTGACACATACGGAATCCATCAATTAGTAAAGAGCCAGCAATTAGGATGCTGATCAGAGGCACACAGACTGTTTAGACTGGAAAACTAGAAATCTAGAAAGAAGGTCCATGATGGGTTGTCAGTTTACTCTGTCTCTCCCATGATAAAACATGGTGTTCCAAGTGTTCCAAAAAATCTGACAGTTTATTGAATGTCAAGAAAGCCTTTATGGGGAACCCTTCAGTGGAAAGGCATCGGTGTACGGACTGCATTGTTACACAGATAACTGTTGCAGTTATTGTCTTTACGGACCTCACCTCAGTGTCTGTAAGTTATGCTTCTGGGGATGAAAAAATAAAAAAACAACAAAAAACAAAACCAGAAAGTCACCACACCTCTACCTGCCTGTCACAGACAAAAACCAGAGGAGGAACTGGATATAGACTATATAAAGAGACAATGCCTTTCTTTAGAGGCCAGTAGGGAGGGGAGAGCCTTACTTTAATCAGCAGGATTTTTTCTATACCCCTCATATCAATCAAACAGTTGGCAACCACTGGATCATCTATTTCCAATGCTGTAAGAACTGATGGGAATTCTGGATGGTGAACTCCTCTAAAAAAAAAAAAGTAACAACAACAAACAACAACATACACATGAAATTCTTTGAATCAAAATTATACATAGTTCTTTCAAATTGATAACAATTGATAACACTAACTACGTAACAAAATTCAAAATGTAACTTACCTGTGTCTAACATCATAAACTTTATCCTGAAATTTATTTACAATTATTGAAGGTCTAAGCCCACGTGGATAATGATTTGTCATCAGTTGCTGAAGAACTCTTTCATCACTATGATTATCACAGCAAAATGCCTGAACTAAGCTCTTTAAACAAGATTCAATAGCCAAGGACAGTTCAGCATCTTTCGGATGAATGAAAGCACCTATACAAACAAACAAGACAAGGCTTTAGGAGCTTTGTTCCATAACATATACTTACATAATGCATTTTTACCGCTGTGTTTTTGTTTTCATTTCTTTCTTTCCTTTTTAAAGGGTCTGAAATAAACCTCTATTACAAGAAGGAAAAAAAAAAAAAAAAAGAGTTCACTAAAAAAGAAATGGCTCTACAACAGACAAGCTACCCTGACAACAGACATAAATTTGTCTTCCTAGAGGCCTGCGCTTTTTTTGTTTTTGTTGTTTTAAGTTCTTTGAGAGGCCACTAACTCCATTAAGATACTAATTTGAGGGCAGCAGAGCAAGAGTGTGTCATGGTAAAGACTACTTATTAACTGCTCCAAGGGTGAAGGCAAAGGAAAACTATGCTAAAAGTTAACATTGTATCACCTGCCATCAGTAGCAGTGTTCACACATCCCCACCCTGCAGTAAACACCTAGTTTTCCAAGTACCTACAAGGGTAGGTAAGATACACTGACAGCCACACATAGAACTGACTCTTTCAACTGTACTCCTTCAATAATTAAACTGAACAGTTTTTGTGTGTTTTTCTGTTGCTATTGTTGTTTAGTACACCAGGCAGGATTTTTTTCCTCCATTTCCCTAACTTTTATCAGACCTATGAACTAGAAAAACTGCTTTTCTAATAACTATTTATTTACTCTGTGCTTTTAAAAGGTCACTGCATTGCAACACATCACTGAAACACCCAATCCCCATCATTATCTTTAACTATTCCTCCATTGGTGAGTAAGAAGGTTTTGACGGATGAGACCTTCCTGCAACACACCTCACCAAGCAAGCAGCATCAAGACCTTACAACCAGACTTAACTCTCCCCTGGAATTCCTGTTAGCATGGTCGATCTAATCTAAGAGCAAAGTCCTCAGCTAAGCATCTCCCTACCTTATGATACTTGGCAAGCCCCTTCAAATGTCATAATTCCACTCAAAACTCTCCTGCTCTGCAACACCATTCTGAAATGTATTTTACAATATCTTCACAAAATAAACAATTGGAGAGTTGGCATGACAGCCAAAGAATTTTTTGATTTAAGATGTCTTCAGAAGAAAATTACCCAGACTCAAAGGGGAACAGCTCTAAGATAACAGCATAATCTCCCAAAGTCTCCAAACTTCTTCCCAGAAGTTCTAGAAATACTGCTAGTATCACACAGTTTAGCCAGATGCCCTTTCCTGAGTATAAGTGAGCCTTTCATGCTATCCAAATTTAAAAGCAGGAAACCTTTTAAACCCCCAAACTCATTTTTTTCCACAAATAGCCTGAAAGGATGAATTAAAACAAGATCAGTAACAAGCCATGAAACCAAGCCAAAGTTAAGAAGTTGTGTAGGAATTGGAGGGATAGCAAGTTTCACATTGTAACTGCATAAAATACCATAATAAAAACAGCTGCAAAATTAGGAAAGACAGATTTTACCTAAATAATATGATAAAAAGGACAGAAGCAAAAGATAGTCTACCAAAACAAAAATTTTAGTCCAGGAATTACAGAAGGTATATTTTGAACTGCCTCAATAACAAATAGCTTTTCTAAAAGTTCATTGTTGACAGCAGCAGCCATTCAAGTAAACCTGTAAAGAAATATTCCAAAAACTGTATTTTTAAGCTGTTATTCTTACCTAAAGGTCCAACAGGTTTGCGTTTAAAGTGTCCTTGCCTGTAGGCTGTTTCAACTGCTTCAAGAAATGATGGTACATGTTGCCCAAATCTTTTAAAGATATTTGTTTTACTATCTCTCAGCTCTCTCAGCTGTTTCTGCTTAGCATCCAATTCTTGTTTCATATCACCCTCTTCTCTCCTAAAAGAAGAGATTTTTTTTTCAGTAGCAGCAGCTTATGAAGTCTTAATTTTAGAGAAATAATTGTGGTCTTATTTTTTAAGTATTAATATAATAGGATATCATGAGAAGACCTCCATACATCAAAGTACAACTAGTTACAAACCCACAATTATTTTAGAGCTTTAAGAAACATGAGACAAAAAAATAAAAAAAAACACAAGAAGATTCCACATTGCAACATAGCTTTACATGACTTTACCATGGTGAAAGGTACGAAGAGAAGAGCACAACACAGATAAAAATGCTAAAGCAGATGTAAAAACACCAAAATTATCTCAAGCAGTACAGAATGCTAGAGATACATATTGATAAACAATTTTACTTCGTGAAAAAAAACAACCGAAGCAAAAAGCACAACAGCAAGACAATATTCTAAGATGAATTTTGTCTTACAGAAAGACACCTAACAAACTGTAAATTTGTATTGTGCATTATTTACACAGTAATACATGTTATAAACAAAAAATGACAACAAAGTAAAAGATCAATACTACTTTCTATTTTCATATTTCAATTTCACCCTCTTCTACAAAGGTCTTCAACAGAAGAAAGAAAATACTGTCTTTGATATTTGGTAAAAGATGTTTTGTTAATAACACATCATGTATAATGGGCAACAATTCTCAAATGTCTTTAAACAATAAATGGCAACATAACCATAACCCCCTCCGGTAACCACTGCTCAAGTTCAGGTTTCCAAATCACAGCATATAAATGCTTTGTTTTTCTAGTTCATTTATGAGTTAAATAGACATTTGAAGCAAGTGGTTTAAAGTCTCTATAAATTTACATGTAATTATAGATACAATAATTATCTTTAAGTGTATATAATTTGTTACATCATGTTGTAGATCTGATGACGTCATACCGGGATTTACTAGCATATAAAACATGAAAATAATGCAAATCATAGTCTTCCCATAAGGTGATGATACGAGAATAAGTGACAGACAATGGGAAGAAAGGAGGACATGAAATTGCAGCATAGATTTAAACCAGGATTTAAATTAGTATTACCTTTCATCTTTAATAACATAACGGTTTTGTTAATTCTCCAAAAGTTTCTGAATTTAGCCATACTCTGCAGAGAAAAGTTTAGCAATTCCTAAGATCAACTAGGAAGGAGAGGGAAACAACAAACAAAAGCAAATATAGAAACTGAAGCCTAATACTTGAATGCAAGAAAATGAAGGTATATAAGAGACGATCTCTCATAATTTGAAGTAAAAAATAACAACTCTAACTTACCTAAGTTTAGCATCTTCTTCCTTATGTTTATAAATAGCCTGCTGAAACTGATCCATCTGTTGGCCAATCATCACTTCCTCATTATGAAACGCCTGTAACTTTTCCTTTAACTGTGCAATTTTCCTTTGTTTTTCCATCTTTTCAGGAACTGAAACCCTATTAGCACTAGAAGAGATCACACTTTAATATTTTAAAAACTGCATGATAATTTGTAGTGTTTACTTAAAACTTTTATCATTTTAACTAAAATTAGCAAAATACTACTTCTGATATGTACTTACAAACTTCTAGTACGTCACATATAGATCTATGAATCAAAAAAATGTATTTAAGATTCAGAGCATTCACAAGATCTACAAATCAGAGTGATCTTTTTCATTTTAAATTTGCAATCACACAATTCTCGCATTACATTCCTATAATAACTGTTTTAAAGAGTATTTGCTTTTGCAACACTGTATAAGCTAGAGAAATGTATACTGTCACCAAGGAAAAAGAAAAGCTTTTTTCTGCCCAATTGCCTCATGACCTTCCAGTCAAAATCTTGGCATACAAAGAAGCATGGCCAGAGACATTTAAATGTTTAATCTTCAGAAGGGTCTAGTTAAACAACTGTTTTCTGTTACTACAGATTTTCTCATTAATCAGAAGAACTCACTCTGTACATATCTATACAATAAATATACACCATAATCACTGTATCTGTATTTACCTGTTTTTCATTTCTTCAATTCGGTTACGCAGCTGTTCATCATCTTTTCCCAGACGTTTCAACTCAGTTTTGACACGGTTATAGAGTACCTGTGAAGGAAACAGGACATTATCTTAGCAGAAACAAGAATAATTTCAAGACAGAAATACAGTTTTGAGAAAGTAAACACTGAACTGCATCCGAACAAACAATTACTAATACTTCCAATAATAAAAAAATCAAATTAACTGTTATACCTTCTTTTTCACACTCTCTAATTATATGCTGACTGAAGCTGTCCATTGCTTAACACCTGTGTAAAGATATAAATTCTATGACCCTGAAGAAAAGCTACTTGCCAATCAATCACCTTTTTGAATTACACTGAGCTACACTACACATTCAGGAAGCTTAGACATAGAGAAGCATATATGGGTAGACAAGGAAGAGAATTAAGGCTTTAAATCAGTTTCAACATTGAAAGTTGCTTTGCCTACCTCAGCTTCATTAACTGCTTTTCTTCTTGCCTGCACATCAGCTTTTAATAAAATACACCGAGGTTGCAGGGTTTCTGCTTCTTCATTTATTGTTCCTAATTTCTCTTGTATTGTTTTGTACTTCTCCTCTGCTTCATTTAGTTTAACCTTTAAGACAAAAAGAAAATAATATGCAAGTAGTAATGTAACAAAATTTTCTGCAAAACCTCTTCATGCTACAGAGGAAGTATGACCTAAAAGAATCCATCTGCTGACACATCTCACAAGTCATTCACAATATGCAAAGAGGAAAATTAACATAGGAACAAACTCAGGAAACCAAAGACTATCAAATCTTTTTTTTTTTTTTTTTTTCTTACTTATGCTTTACTCAAAACACGGGACTCTAACTACAATAAGGCCAAATGGAGAGAGGTGAGACCAGTATCAAGACAATGTTTCTTCAATATTACACATACATGTTTGGCCATACAGTAAAAAAACACTTAAATTTTAAAACAAATATATACTTTTAGTTTTGTTTTTTTTTCCAATATTTTAAAAAAGTGCCAATTCATAGAATTTGGAGAAGTTTCAAAAGACTGAAAAGTTTAAAATAACAGTGCCTAGTATTTCCCTGCAAATGATGCATGTCATCGCAATTCTGAATGTTTTGCAATATTATTCTTTTCTGCTATCTCCAGAAGCTCCAGAAGTTTTAAGTACCATCCAAATAGTCTGTTTAATTTCCAGATGTCTCCTGGAATCAGACATTCATCTTCAGTGCACTGAAAACTAAGGAAACCTAACATGACACATCTCTGAAGGATATTCTGCTGTTAAAAGGCACAGGCACTGAAGGAGTACTCTCAACAACGAAACAATTTAAGTTCACATTCATTGGGATAAGCAATGGTAGCCACCCAAAATTTACAGTAAAAGTAGTGTAATTATACCTAGATCTAAAGCATCAGCATGAAAACCACTCATATAAACCCCTATTAAAAAGCAGAAAACAAAGCGTCCTAGAATTTTTCTCCAATTGGATGTGGAATGCAAACATTACTGTTAAGTAAACATTTGCAGATGGTAAACACTAGTATCTGTAAGGCTACAGAGCCTTGAAAAAAGCCTAGAAAGTCAGTTTACAAGCTAAAGGAGAAGCATAGTTTTCAATATTATTTCTATTCTTAAGCCAAGAAAGCAAAACCAAAAATTGAAACATATTTTAAACTTTATATGTACCTGGCATTCCTCTAGCTTTTGATCAAACTTTTCTGTATTTCCTTCTTCAGCTCTGATGCCTTCTCTGATTGGCTGTATTTCTCTTTCCATCTCACCCACCTAAATATTAGCACATATCAGAATGTCTTCAGCAGTTTAGGAATAATTTAAAGTTGGTTTTATATGTGGAAACATTAGAACAAGGAACTTACCACAGCCCATGCCATTTTATGTTTCAACTCTTCAAGATGATTTCGCATTTCATTCACATACCCAATGCTTTTGTAACGTTCCTTTTTTTCATTATAAAGCTGCTTAAGCTCTTGAAGACGCTTTAAAAAAAAAAGTTCAATTGTAGAAGCATAATGCTACAATGCAATATGAAATGTTGGAAAGATTTTTTTGAAACTAACTTTGACTAAGAACAAGTCAAAACTACATCGTTTTAACTATTAGCTATTTCAGTGCTCAAACCTGTGTTAATAATTACTGTGACTTTAACATACCTCTTCTCCTTGTTCTATCTGAAGACTTGTATTTTCTTTAGTTTTCATAATATATGAATAATCTTCTTTCATTTGCTCCAGCTGAGTCGCCTTCATAAAAAACTATAAAAGAATAAAAAGATGCAGATGTCAAATTTATTAGTTTACCTAAGTGAGCTTTATATAATTACCATGGGAAGACCACTCATCCCAACTGCTATGTACAATAACTGGTACATTAAGCAAAATAACTGGTGAGGTATTTTTGAATAATGAAGCAACTCGGCAGCATCCTAGAAAATTTAATAATTTGGTCAATAAAGTATTGACCAAATACGTCTAAAAGTTAGAAAAAAGAAACTACAAATAACTGTTTCTGCAAGTGGATGACTGCTACAATCAGGTAATTAAAATCAAGAATTCTGAAAGTTTGTGGTTTTTTTTCCCCCCAAAAGACAGCTCTAAAATTTTCAAACCTGTATTTTTTGTTTCAAATATTTCTCTTTATTTTCCTGGAGTGCATTGGTTTTTTTTTAATTACGTGAACCAAACTGACTAAAAGTTACCTTTTAACATTTAATCAATGTATTAAAAGATTTTTCTTACCTTATACTTGTCACCTTCATTTTTAGACTGTAAGAAGTGCTTACTCATCTCTTGAGTTAAAACAGACATGGGATTATCTACCTGTAATGTTAGATGCACTACTTTATTTTTATTTTAGAGAAAAATTTTAGAGAAAAGAGGTACCATGTAACTGCGATTAGGGTTGGGATGGGAACCATATGCGTGCACACACACATACACACACACACACAAAAAAAAAAAAAAACAACCCACACTCCTAACACAAATTTGAATCACAAAAATGACTTTTAAGGAACTGTTTTTAGGGAAGAAAAATGTCTTCTGGAAAGTGCTTGTTTTATCTATTTATTTAACAAGATTAACATTGGGAATTTCATCCAATGCCATTTAATTTGTCTTTATTTAATTGCCCAAAGTATATCATTCAATTCAATGAACTGTCCAATATATTCTTCCAGAAGTTCCCACAACATAAAATCAATACATAGTAAATGAAGTTTATATTATTTGACAAGCTGAATATTTTGAATGTTTTATACTTGATGTACACTACCTAATCTTTCCTTAATCACATAGGCAGCAAAAAAATAAGAAATACATGTGAAAAAAGTCTACCACATTTCCGCAATAGAATAAGTTGAAAAAAATCATCAGGGGAAAAATAAATAAATAATAAGGTCCAGGTATGTAAGAAACCTACATAGGCTAAGAGTTTCATTAATATGATACATAACTCAAAGTTTGCAGATTACACCAAATATTTACTTGTCTGGTACAGAGTCTTATTCTGCACGATATGAAGTTCATAAAATTTTAATTTTCTTTTGCCTTTGGGAGTGATCATGAAAGAACATGCAAAAGGTGAACTTTTCTTATTACACAAAATGAAGCATCGCATTTAAAGAATTATAAAATATATGTATTAATATAGTACGTCTTAAATTACACAGAATGTAAGCACTGCATCAATTACCTGTATGTTAAAGTGATCCAGTATTCCTAAGAGTTCCTCTTTCTTCGAAGAAACTACGGTCCCTGAGAGAGAGAATAACAATTGGTCCAAAGAAAAGAGACATACAACCTTCCAATCTTTTGTTCAATCTAGTGCTTCTTACTGAAGATAAATGAGATTAGTATTTTTGTAGCATTGCTTTATTCCTAAACAAGATATATATATATTTATATATATATATATATATATATGTGTGTGTGTGTGTTTAATTTTTCCAATATGATATTTGCATTTGCACAGGAATTTGTACTTCTGGTTAAAGCCACTTCTTGCTTCAATTCCTCTGTGACAGAATTTAGGTAAATCACACAATTCAACAGCAACAAAAAAAAACTACATAAAACATAATGTTGTATGACCTCACATCATGCAGAACCTGACACAACTGCTTTTTACTTTCTAACATACGAAGGTCTAAGATGTTAAGGTAAATGCAAAACTGCTGACCTTATAAGAAACAATCTGTCACTAACAACAAGGCATTTAAGGCAATGAGAATATTTGAAGAGCTTTAAAGACTAACACCAACCAGATTTGCTTTTCAGTCTGTAACTTCTGCTTCCTTCCAGAGTAATGTGCTGATTCACTATAATAGAGTCACCATACACTTCTGGTTTAAATGCATCTCTACCTTGGTTTCGCAATGTTATTGAGATATCTGCAGAACTTTAAAAAAAAAAAAAAAAAAAAAAAAGAAAAAACCACAGGCAAACTGAAATTAGTTCCAAATAAAAAAAATTAAAAAACACAGAACATTCTAATTTTCCACAAAAATTGTCATGTCTTGTGTAGGTAGCAACTTAAAGTTAGTCATAGCACAAGTAAGAACAAAGCATACTGGTGCTGTTTGAGCCAAAACAGACATATAGCCAGAAACATTGCTACACACTGTCCTTTTGCACCTTCAGGTAAGTTAGGAGTCAAGAGCAAATAGTTGTGAGAGCAGATTCCCCCACCTTTCCTTCCCATCTGACTGCCTTCGTGTTTAGGTTGCAGAATCAAGTTCCTTTTCGGTTCTTCTACTGTCCCCAGACTGGTTTCTGGGGTAAAAAGCTGTTTGGCTTCTGTAAGCCATGCCTAACAAAAGTAACCTATAATTCACTGCTGAAAGCATTCTTCTAGGAAAGAAATGATGTGGTGTCAATTCTGAATTCAGATTTTCTGGTTCTTAGGTGAATGATGCAAGTGTTATTATGTATAAGGCACATACTGCAAAAATTTGTAGTACCAGGCACCTCTAAAAGGAAAAGCCTAGGACTCTGGGTTAAGCACTACGTAAATGTAAGCTTTTAAACCTCCTCCCATCTTTTTTTGGTTCCCCTAAACATACTAACTCCACTCTTGCTGCAGACACAAATTCACTTCCTTCGCATTAAATAATCCACCTGCATGTCAAGGTCCTTGCACTCAAATCACAGGACTTATCACTTATCTGTGAGGTTAACTCATTTCCTATGATTTTATGATTTTTTTTTTAAAAGAACTCAAATCCTTCTGTAGGATATTCAAGTATGCCATGAAAGCAATATACAAGAACTAAGCAATAAGCAGCTCATTTTGCTATGTCTTAGCTAGTTCAGAGCTAGTGGCATTCTACTGGTAAATTTCTATTTATTTATTTTTAATATGGCAGTGTTATGCTTTGCTTTTTTTTTTTCCCTTATGAGTTAGACCCAGTTGGAATTCCCAGAGAGAATGAAGTTAACAAAAGGCTGATCAGCTAACCATAATCAAAAATCACTGAACTACATATCCCATCTTAAAACGAAGAAGTTTTACTTACGTTGCTCCAGTTTTTACAAACATTTTTAATGAGGAACCTCTGTTAGTAGCAGTGGCTTTCCCACCAAGTCCAACAATAAGAGCAGTTAACACAGAACTTTTACCACCTGTAATAAAGGCATTGAAGTTTTTATTTTATTTCTTTTTTTAAAGTTCTTGTGACTTTTTATCCAATTCACTCACATTATAGACTTTCACAGAATCACAGAATTGTCTAGGTTGGAAGAGACCTCAAGATCATCAAGTCCAACCTCTGACCTAACACGAACAAGTCCTCCACTAAACCATACGTGTATCACTAAGTTCAACATCTAAACGTCTTTTAAAGACCTCCAGGGATGGTGACTCCACCACTTCCCTGGGCAGCCCATTCCAATGCCTAACAACCCTTTCAGTAAAGAAGTTCTTCCTAATATCCAACCTAAAACACCTCTGGTTAAATTTTAGCCTCTTCCACCTTGTCCTGTCACCAGGCACGTGGGAGAATAGACCAACCCCCACCTCGCTACAGCCTCCTTTAAGGTATCTGTAAAGAGCAATAAGGTCACCCCTGAGCCTCCTCTTCTCCAGGCTGAACAAACCCAGCTCCCTCAGCTGCTCCTCATAAGACTTGTTCTCCAGACCCCTTGCCAGCTTCGTCGCCCTTCTCTGGACTCACTCAAGCACCTCGATGTCCTTCTTGTAGCGAGGGGCCCAAAACTGAACACAGTACTCGAGGCGTGGCCTCACCAGAGCCGAGTACAGGGGGACAATCACTTCCCTAGGCCTGCTGGCCACACTGCTTCTTATACAAGCCAGGATGCTGTTGGCCTTCTTGGCCACCTGAGCACACTGCTGGCTCATATTCAGCCGACTATCAACCAATACTCCCAGGTCCTTCTCTGCCAGGCAGCTTTCCAACCACTCATCTCCCAGCCTGTAGCTCTGCTTGGGGTTGTTGTGCCCCAGGTGCAGGACCTGGCACTTGGCCTTGTTGAACTTCATGCAGTTGACCTCAGCCCATTGGTGCAGCCTATCCAGATCCTCCTGCAGAGCCTTCCTACCCTCGAGCAGATCAACACACGCACCTTACTTGGTGTCACCTGCAAACTTACTGAGGGTGTGCTTGATCCCCTCATCCAGATCATTGATAAAGATAAAAAGAGGACCAGCCCCAGCACCGAGCCCTGGGGAACACCACTAGTGACTGGCCTCCAACTGGATTTGACTCCATTCACCACAACTCTTTGGGCCCGGCTATCCAGCCAGTGTTTATCTCAATGAAGTGTACGCCAGTCCAGATTGAGCTCCAGATGAGCTTTGGCCTTTTTGCTTGACTGCTTATGTATTCAAGCACTTAAATTCCAATTTCTGTCAGATACATAAAATAGTCATAGCTGTGGAAATAAACAATTACCAGACAAACAAACAAACAAAAATATTCATTCCTTAAAGTACCCCCCCCCCCCCCACATTCATTCTGAGCCAAACTTCTGTTACTATTCTTTAGCAATATGCATTCAACAAGATGTCCTACCTCAGGAGGAAAAAAAACTCCCTTCCTCACAAGCATGCAGAAAACATTTATACAAGAGAAGAAATCAAATACATATTATCATTCAGTTAACTAAAAGGTTTTAAGCTCTATTTAAACGCTTATATTTAATTTTTGAAATGTTCCCTCCAAAAGAAGTGAACTTGCAAAAAGAATCACATCCTTCTAAAACAGCTTCTACTTCACATAAACTTGGACAATTACTATGTATTTTAAAATGAACATATGAGTACTTGAAGTTTATATTTGAATTATACATAAATTTATATAATAAAATGTTTTGCACATTATCTTTTGCAAACCTCTGAATTTAAAACTTCACTTTTTCATCAGCTCTGGACTACTGGCATAGACCCATGGGATTCCTGAGTATAAAACTGAACCAATCTACATTTTTAGAATTGTTAGCTCACCTATGTATCTTTCTTTTTTTTTTCCAAATCAAAATTAGATGTTTTAAATTATTACCAAAAGCAGTCTTTTGGCATAGCAATGTTGCAATTAATACTTACTTCCATTGTTTCCAACAACAAAATTGAGATTTGATCCAAACTGAAAAGGTCCCAACATGGAATGGCACATAAAGTTCTTCAGCTGGATACTTTCAATTATCCCAACTTCCCCTACAGTCTAAATAGATATTATGTTATGTGTGCATTTTAATTAAATACATTTCATCTATTTTACATTTAATGAGAATTCAAATGACTATGATAAAAAACATCAATGTTAACAAACCACAGGGACATCCGAAGGGTTTAATGATATTGTGAAAAGTTGCTTATTACATAAATTAAGATCAAAACAGTTACCCAAACTTAACTCTTAACAATGGCAAGTTTCAGTTCCTGCCATAAAAGATCAAGATCATAATACAGACATTAGAGCAGTAAGTAAAGAGCACCATAGAGAGATTTCATTATTTAAACAACACTAAAAAGTCTTAGCACAACGTTGAAAAAGGGAAATAGAATTAAGTTAGGAAGGAGGAAATGAAACTAGAAATGAAAGGAACACCCCAATGTTTAACTCATACTATTTTGACAGGTAACTTTATCTGCAATGCTTCAGAAAAGCAATGCTTTCTAAGCAAACAAAGTTTTTTTGGAAAAATAAGAAAATCCAACAACACAGAATAGGTACTGTTCAAGAAAATGAAGTGAGGAGTTATACCTCTGTGGATCATAAATCAACTCCAGTGTCTTATAACATGTAACACTGTATTCGTGTGCTCAAAAATTACTTTTTTAAGAGTCCAACATCAAATTAAAATTAAATTATTACAGAAAAAATGAAGAAAGATATTCCTATTGTCAAGTTTCACTTCTAAAACAAGCATTTCAAACATTTTTAATTGTCATTTCAGTGTCAGCTATACAAAAGAAAGCATCTAGTGCTCCTTTTAGTAAACCATTTTTTTTCTAAGTATTTTTCTGCTTTTCCTACAGCCCTAAACCAAATATGCCATACTTCTATTAAACAAAATCTTTCAACTTTACTTGGTTGTCAACTTCAATAGCATTCATTCCATAAAACCAGAATACTGTTATTTTATGATCAACTGTCAAAACTACATGATCCACAAAAATATGGTAAGAATGAACTCTTTCAGAAGTTCTCATTACAGTCATTCTATTTTATTTTAGATTGGTTCAGTTGAAGCCTACATACAAGACTTATTTCAACATCAACCAAAGATAGAGAATTTTATACATCAGTTTTCTTAGTTTTGGAATTTTTTTAAAACAACTTACCGACACAGAAGATAAATTACTATCAAATGAAAACAATAAGTTTTCTTCATCATTCAACCCATCACTGTGCTCATCTGTGAATTCTTGCCTCTGTCTTTTGTGGGATCTAGGCTTTGAAACACTCTCTTCCTTTCTCTTACCCATGAGTACTGAAAAAATAAAGTAATTATAGTGAGGATGTATCAAACTGTAGCCCAATATGTAGTACTGAATTTACTACTGAAACTCACAATCTGTATGTTACAAATATGCAGTACTGAAATGAGATTGAAACTTACAACCTGTTATATGAAAACATACCTACAGATAATACAGACTGCGCTTATTTAATTAGATACAAGAAATTCAGTTGTTGCAGTACGATCAACACATTTTTCAATGAAATGATTTGCACAGCCAAAAAGAGAATGTATTAATTATATGTGGTTGAGAAATGTATAGACAATATGTGGAATACATAAAGTCAAATAAAGGAAAATTTAGATTCATAGTGTTGCTCCCTTCCTGCTTCTGCGCACAGCCAACCTGCTTTTGTTAGACAATGTTATGTGATCACAGTAAACAAAACACTGTCATTTTACTAATGAAGGACAACAGTTCTCTATATAGAAAACTTACCTATACATACATGCATGTACATATAAATGCTTCCTCTACAAAGAGATAAATAATCCACCTCACTAATATGACTAATAAGAAATAAATCTTGCAAAAGTAACAAAGTCTACTAAAGTTGCATAGAAACAAAATAACAGGGGTCTAGGATAGTCAAGATTTCACATTTTCTGCAACAGTATCTTTAGGGTGTGGTTCTTATTCCCCCTAAAGTACATATTACACACTTTATACCTAGAGTCCCAAAGTACCACACAAAACATAGACCACATTACTTTTATCCACAGTAGAAACAAGGTCCTGTTCATACAAAGACAAAGGTAAAGGCATTTCCCAGCAGTTAGGTCAGCTATTGATAAGTGTCCAGACCATGTTCAAACGGATATCCATTACATAATTTTTGAGTATCAAAATGTTTCCACAGTTGAGCATGTTCTCCTGCTCATGCACTGTTGCTTCCTTCCAAAAAAAAAAAAAAAAAAAAAAAGGCAGCCAAATCACACAAATCTCACCATGCAGAATTCAGAGGCACTAAATGCAATTAATGTCCCCAACTACAGAAAAATCACTGAATGGCCTAAGAGTAGGGTGAATTCATTAATAATGAAAAAACAAAAATAAAAACAAAAACATGTGGGGTACCAAATCACTTCTTGTCACAGATATATTTGAAGTTAATGAGTGACAGTTTCCCTGTCCTAAATGACAGATGATATGACACAGGAAAGAAGCCTGGTGGGTCAGCCCAGCAGTTCTTAACATGACCTCCTGGATCCTTCAGGGAAGACAACAATGTTCAACAGAAATTTACGTGGGCAGGCACAGTGGTTCCAGCCATGCAATGTATGGTCCCAGGGGACCCCTACTCAGTGAAAGTCCTCAGGCATGCCCATAGCTTCTCCATGGTTCCTTCTCAAGGCTTGCCTGGGCTCTTGCTCCTGCAGTCTTCTATTCCAGGACTCTCCCCAGGATGCTCCAGACCCTATCAGTTACAGGACAGGGTAAAACACCAGCTTGAATTCCTGGAGCACCTGATGACTGGCTGTCACCGTCACCAGCATTCAGCCAGTAGCAGGATAGCAATTTTCAGTAGCAGGATGGCAATTTTCAGGTTACTCAGGGGCATGTCATCTGTGGATAAACTAAGTCCAGCCAGCCCTCTCATCTGCCTCCTCTGTTTCTGTCTCATCTCCCTGAGTTCAAGCAACTCTTTATGAAGCAGAATAATAAACTGACTGAAGGCACTGAAAATTGATGCAGGAAAAAAAAAAAAAAAACAACATATTTTCTTAAATTCCCAACCATTTCACCATACAAATTTGTATGTTTGGGTCAACGTGGAGACAGAGTGCTTCTTTTACTTGTGCCAGCTTAACGTCCCAGTCAAACTCTAGCCTCATTTCAACAGAAAAAAAAAGTTTGAAAACCTCATACCATAAAGCAACAGAGACAGTAAATATCATTTATTATATCAAACACCACAGACATTAAAATTTGTTACATCACTAAAGACCTCTGAATTTCTATTCTGGGTATTCTTTGGGTTTTTATAAAACAGTACTTGATTATCTCCTCATTAACTGTCTTAGACAAAGCACACAAATAATAAGAAATAGTATACATCCCTTTCCCTCAAGTGCAAAAGATGAACTTCAAAGCAAAGGCAGACATGCAATAAGCTTCCCATCTTACCTTCTTGCAGTAATATCAGGGATGTCAGGTTAAGCTCTGGACTATTATAATGTTAATTAAATATTTACAGGGAATCTGCCGTTTCTATTTTATGTTATGTAGTTTAAGACCATACACATAAAAACAAGCAAGCAAATATGCTTCATCATTCAGTTACATACCTTTTACTGTGCTACTTTCAGTTTCCTATATAACCATGTCATTATATTACTTGAATCAGGAAGGAGTTGCTTGTATGCTCTTGGAATTTATCCATCACCCAAACGTGAAGGTAGGCATTTGTTCAATTTGCTGTTCCACTGAAGTCTCACTCTACAAAGAAGAGAAAACACAAGACTTAAATGCTACAATGAATATTAACTAAAGAACAGGGCTATGAATTCCATTGCTATATCATTTGCACATCTAAGGAAAAGAGACTACGAGAACGGAAGACAAAATAGCCTAGAAGGAAACTCACTCATGTAATCTAAGCATAAGGAAGTCAAACAGTTTTCACTCCAGAACTCTCAAAGAATTAGTACTGAAGATAAAATTTAATAGAAACTTAAACTATTGAAACAGCCTCTGAAATTGTTATCACAAGTACCAGAAGATGCAAGATCAACAGTGCGTATAAAAAAGCAGAAAGGCAGAAGAAATTGACCTCATCAACAAGGAGTCCACTAATCAGAATTCACAAGAAACTAAGCTTGAAAAGTTAAATACAAATACAAAAAGAACAAATAATTAGACACACACACACAAAACCCCCCACACGCAAGCAAGCAAGCACACTGAAAATGACATATACTACATTCAAGCTTTACTTTTAGACCATCTTGCTGTTTCTGACAAAAAGTTCCTTTTTTTTACATTAATCACTTGTACCATGACACACTGATTTTCTTCATTAACTTTTAAATTGAAAGAAATAATCACTTGTAGTGACATTTGCACTGCTTATCATGATTTTAACAGCAGCTTGGGAATACGTCAAGGAAAGGAAAAGCTGCAGATGTGACCATTAAAATGTGCAAGTATCATACTGGAAACTATTAAACTGGCAAAAATAAAGATTAGTACAAGTATTTTGATGTATGCAATAGACTAATGGGAAGTTAACAATGAATACTATTGACAAACATTAACAGAAGTTTGTTTAAAGGACTAGACATCGTATTTTTTAAAATGAAGTCTAAATGTACAGTTATGTTGTAATATGAAATAGGATTATGTTAATGGAAACTTGCAATGACAAAGTCAGGAACATCAATAATGTGAGAACTAGACTGTCATTCAGAAAGGCAATAGAAAAGTGCTCATTTAATAAAAAATGATCTTTACTAGCATGGAATGTAAGAGCACAATAAGGAGTAAAACCCACAGCTATTAACCGTGAGTGAATAAGGGCAAGACATACCCAATTACAAAAACATCACAAGATCACTACAAATCATAACAAACAATTTTCATGCACATAATGAGAAAGTGAAAGGAAACCATAATTCCAAGATGTGCCACATGATACTGTCTAAAACTATTTTAGGACTATTACATGTTATAATAGAAAACTATTTACACTACTAACATCAAAGTATAGGAAGACAAGCTGCATGCACTGGAGGCAATATGCATCGCCCAGGGCATTGCCAGGGCAAACCCAGGGCATCCTATTTCCAGTTTCCATTGCAATGCAGTTCTAAATTTTTCTTCCTCTTTTCTTCCTTCCTCCCTGCCTAGCTGGTCACAGCTGGTATTGATAAATGAACTACATATTAATTCTGATAGATTCTAACAATAAAGGAAATAAACATACACGGCCAAGAAAACCTTTATTTTTTTTTGGTACTAAAAGGGTATGAGATCTCTCAACACAGCCCTCTGGTGAGCCAGCTGCTCATGTTATCGGGCACACAAAGCCTGTACCACCCCACACAGACACTTAGCAAGCACCTGCCGGAGAAGCAGCAAGCAATGGCAGCTCTACCTCACCTATGGGGAGGAACAAAATCCCTCTGCTCTCAGCTCCCACACCACAGTTACTCCTTGTTTGTCCCAAAAGTTGCCCTGGACGACCTGAAAGGATGCAATCACCTCCCCATTGCAAAGCTTATGTCGGTAGATGCACCGGACGAGAGAAACCTCACGTTAGTTTCATATCTGCCATAGCTGGGAAGAGAAGGAGGAGAAGCAAAAAGACGAGGGAAGTATGAGGAAGAGTAGAAAAAGGAGGAGGAAGGCGCTCCCTGGTCAGTATCTCTCTCTCCCCCTGCCTTTATAATGCCGGATGCCTCGGGGCAAACCCCATACACTACCCCTGAGCAGCAGGCAGGCACCAGGGGGAAATTTCACCCAGCTCGACCGCCGCAGGGACAAGTCAGAAACCAAAAAACCCACCCTTGGGCACATGAAAAAAACAAAAAACAAAAAACAAAAAACAACACCCCTGGGCACTCACCCCGGGCAGGCTCAGCAAGGGCCCGGCCCTACTCTGCTGACAGCACAGCACTGCCGCCACCAGGACCCCTCACCCAGCCCCATAAAGACGAACCGTTCCTCACCCTACCTCTCCTCGATCCCACCGCCGACCGGTGGGGCCGTTACAAGCGGCTGAAAGCCGCACCCTCGCGGAGATTCCGAGCCCGTCACGGCGGGAGGCGGCCAGCTGGCTGCAACGGAAGAGCCGCCACGGGCGCGGCGCCTGCGCGCTCTCCCGACCGCCTCCCTGAGGGGGCCGTTTCCCGGCGCCCGCCATTTTCTCGAGGGCGGAGCTGCCCTCGGGGCGAGGGCGGTTGTCAGGGCTGAGGAGCAGCGTGAGGGAAAGCGGGTGGTGTTGGGGGGCCCTGGAGGTCCGAGCTGGGGAGGTAAATTTGTTTTAATTCCTGATTAGAGTTTGGTTGCGCTTTGCTCTGCCGCGTGGCAGGCGGCTGAGGAAGAGCCGAGCCTCTGTGGGGGCTCGGGTGGGAAGGGGCGTTGGGTCCCCTGCGGCCAGTGTGGGGCTGGGGCGTTAGGTTTGTAGGCGTGCAGTCATTTTATGCATCTTGTTATCGGGCAGGGAGGCCTCTGGAGAGGTCTCCTCGTTGTGAGCAGGCAGTCGGGGAACTCCTCTCTTCTTTCAGGCGCTACTTCAGGATCCCGAGTTCGTACCGAGGCGGGAATTTTATGTTTGAACTGAAGGCGCATGTGCGTCTCGGTGCTCCGCTTTCATGCGACTTCTTGGGGGAAAAGCCTTAGGAAGTTTATCTCCAGTGATTTAGAAGTATGTGGGGAAAGAAGGAGGCTTGACATCCCTCCTTTGGAAGTTTCTCTTTTCTAGGAAGACTAGAAACCTGCTATGAATGAACTTCAAAATCTGAATAGGCAGATCACTCCTATTAGGAGTAGTAGGTCTGTCTTTATGCAGGATCCAGACGTAAATATTTTACAGAATACTCTCAGAAAGTAGAAACTGGATGTATGGTAGGTCTTACAGATTTTCATAATTCAAACCGAAATATATTTTGAATGTGAGTAAGGAAATGTTACTGAGGACAGGACAGGATTTTGTTGGGAAACAAAATAGGGAAAAAGTTATTTGATTGTTTTTTTGTTTGTTTGTTTGTTTGTTTTGGTTTTAGTTTCAGATTTTTAAAACTATGTGTTGTTTTTTTTTGTGTGTGTGTTTTTTTTTTTGTATTAACTATTAATCTTGTCTTCCCTGTTAATTAGGTACCATGCAACATACCCTAAATTATGCCACGTGTTTTCATGCTTTATTTATAATTTTAACACATTTCGTGTGCTTGAGGCATAACAACAAAAACCCTCAACGTTACTACATAATGTTCTGAGAGCATAAAACTAAAACCAGGTTGTGTGACTGAAGAAGCGGATTACAGAAACATATCTGTTGAAAGTAGATCTTTCCTTGAGAATGTGATTTAAAAACAACCTGGAATACCTGCAGCAGAAACGGTACATTATTGAATAGCAACCTTGCTTTAAAACAATTCTAAACTTCAAAAAAAGCACCGTACAAAGACAGACTTTTTGTTCAGACTGAAGGTGTTGAATGTGAAAGATGCATAAATTTAATGTGGCCGTGTTCACGAGAAGCCACAAGGTGGCATAACTACTCGTGTCCTAAGCAGATCACAGAGTTCAACTAATCATGACTTCAAAGCTGTATGTTATTTGAGCGTGTAGTAGTTTCAAAATCAGGATGCAAGAAGTACAAAACATTCCAGATTTTATTTTTTATCTTCTAATATTGGAGGAAATGACAGAAAAGGAAATAAGCGTGAGGCAAACTTTGTATGGTAAGGCAATGTAGGTATAGATGGGTGTTGTGAGGGAAAAGCAACGTATGTGTTAAGAGTTGTTTATATAAAAGTGGCAAGGTATGAAAACCAGAATAAAAGGACTGTGAAGTAAAGGAAATCCAGTTATAGGTAGTGTGAGAACAGAGCTGCTTAAGTAAAGAAGAGATAAAGAAATATTCTTCCTAATGGGTGAGCTAGCATTCATTGTAAGTATCTTAGTGCCAGGCACACAGTACTGCAATTTAAAATAGTAAGAATAGGCATATTCGCACATTTCTGGAATCATACTTTTAGAATTGCTGAAATATTTGTTGAAAGGGAATTCTGGAGGTCATCTTCTCTTGCAGAGAGGGAAGTTCTACCAATATTAGATTAAGCCACTAAGAGTGTGTGCTGTCCAAATGTTGGAAACGGAGAAGGAAGATTCTGCAGCCTCTGTGGGCAACCAGTGCTGAAGTACCCACTGTCATTATTTCCTGATATTTAACTTCCTAAGCCACAACCTTGGCCATTAACCCTTGTAATATGATCTTGGACTAGCAAGGAGAGTTTGATTTTTGTCATTGTAAATATTCCTCTATCTACTATTATATGCAAGTTACTGTAATACGATCTTTTTAAAATGAATCCTACAGCCTCAAATCAGAAAATAATGGCCTTATGGGGTGTGGATTTTGTTTTCTTTTTAAATAAGTCTTGGTTTCTAGCTGTGTAAGGGAAATATGAGACTTGGAAGCATGTTACGTATTTTCGGCTTATTTTTATTTATGTTCAGCCTATTAGCAATTAAAATGTACAATCCAAAGAAGGTATTTAGTGATAAACCACCTGTGAAATGGAGTCACTGCATATTTGGAATGCACGATCGCAAATGCTCTTGACTTATAAAAGCAAAACTGATAATGTCTGGTTATTTATTTTCTGAACTTAATGTTCATACTATGTCATTTCATATTATATTTAAAAATATTTTATTTTGTTTAGTCTTCACAGCTAAAACGTTCACATTGACAACAAAGAAGGTGGAACAATGGGAGTGACTAATCTGTGGCAAATCCTTGAGCCTGTGAGACAACCTGTCAGCTTGAGCAGTCTTAAAGGAAAAACACTTGCTGTTGATTTAAGTTTGTGGGTTTGTGAAGCACAGACTGTTAAAAAGATGATTGGAGTAGTTACTAAGCCACATTTGAGGTATGGTATCCATAGAAATTATTGTAGCCCAAAGTTTTGGAGCTATATAATTTAGTTTTGGTACTTCTAAACTTAAGACTACTTACCTCCAAAATTTATATGACTGTGTTTGTTTTCTGTTATTACTTGTGCTATGTTCATAAAGGATTTGAAATGAAAGCATGGTCATACTGGTTGAACCCAACTTAGTGCTTAGGTGCAAACAGGAGAATTTCTTAGGCTCAGCATATCTTTTATTGAGGCCTTAACAGTAGGTAAGATTGAGATGGGTATAAGCAGAACTGTGCTGTGGTATAGCACTGTGCAATATGAAGATTATCAACTGGCAAGCACAAATCAATGTGCTAATTCCCATATATTTCTGAGTATGTGTGTTGGAAGGTACTGTGGACTGCCTGTTTATGACAGCAGTTTGGAGGCTGGTAGATTCAGAACATAATGGGAGTCAGGCATGCTTTAGCCTGATGTGGTATACGAATTGAAATTTTAGTTAAACATATTTAAGTGGGAGGTCTGAATCAATCTTCAGGCTTATGAGCAACATTCAGGAATGGTGTATATGTTTAATTTAAAGTAGCACATATAAGCAGCTATAACTTCAAAGCTTTCTGCAAATGATGCTGATAAAAATGAAATCATACATATATTTTTTCTAAATGACCAGTTAGCTGGTTAGCTCAAAAATATTGAGTTAGTAGCTGTTAGATGTTTCTGTGGCTTCTGTTGAACTCTGTTAATATGAAATATTAGCATCTTCTGAAAATCTTTTCTTAAAATATTATACTTAGGACCCCAGATTGATAACTGGGTAAAAGTTGAAGCTTAACATGAATTTTTCTCTATGATAAAAAGTCCTATGTGCAGTGAAATGCAAACATCAGTCTGGATCTCTTGTGTAGTTTTTCCAAAGCAAGACAAAGGAATGGACAGATTTCTACCAGGGGAAAAAAGATTTCATGCAGTTGGAGATCAAATTATTTTGCTAAGTATTCTACAGAAACTTTTTTTGTAATCAATTGATTTTCTTTTCATTTTTGAAAATAGAAATAGCCTCAAGAGATCAACTTATCCTCTTTTACCAATAACAAATATCAAAATTAAATCCAGAATAGTGGTCTTTCCTTGTAAATCGAAGAGAGATAAATGTTTGGTCACTTTCTTTGGAAGATTCATCCAGGAATTACTGGAAGAAGCATATGCCACCTGAGTACTCTGAATATCACTGTTTAGACCAAGTGGTTATTATTGCTTTTAAAACTGAAATTCTTCCCATCAGTGGTGCAGATTTGCACGTTAAATAAATTGGCATGGTAATGGTATCTATGTATCTAATATTAAAGCATTCATTTACTTCAGATGTGCAGGCATATCTGAAGTAAATTTTCAGGCTTAAAACAAAACAATGCGGATGTGTTTGAAAGCAGACTTAGGACTTTGAATATATTTTATTTAGGCTTCTCAACTTGTTTCTGTTTTTGTTCCGTAAAAAAAAATCTATCTTGTCCTTAGGTGATATTTTTTCAGGTGTTTTGTAAAGCTGTTACAAGTTGCTAGTAAAACTATGTCAAGGAAATAGATAAAATCTGTTGGCTTTGGGGTAAGGGAGTCATAGAAGATGGAGAGGAAGCTAAGGTTGTTCCTGGGGCAGACTGAGGGACATAACAAAAATATCTGAAGTAATCAGGATTCCCTAATTCTACTTATGGAACACATTACTTTATTGCAGAAACCTATTTTTTCGGTTCTCTTTCTTAACATCAATGGGAATTAAACTAGTGTTTGTCATGGAAGGAGAAGCCCCCAAGTTGAAAGCAAACACCATGAGTAAGAGGAATGAGATGCGCTATGGATCTTCCAAGAATTGTGGGTTTGCAAGAACAGGGAGATCTCATTTTAAATCCGTGTTAAAAGAGGTGAGTAATCAAGGGGTATGTTTCAGTATTTTTTAAATTTGATAGAAAGAAACCTTAAATAATTCAAAGACAAGAACTCAATAGTTTTCTATGCAACAAATGTCAGCAATATTATGAGTTAGAGGGAACAAACCCTTTTGTAATTGGGCGTTACAGCATATGTTAATTTATTATAGTAGGGGGGGAAATGTCAGAATATTTTTCTTGTTTGATATGTTCTTTGTGTTATGCTACAGTGAGCTGCTGTCATAATCAAGTGCTTATTACAGAAATTCCAGCTGTGTTCTCATGGCTTTGGTAGATTGAATGTATCAATTCATGTTTTATTCTTAAATTCTAAAACAATTATTTTTGTTCTAAAATTTGTAGGAAGTATATATTAGTATATTGAAGTATGTCTTAAACTGTTGTAGTCTTCGGCCAGCAATACTGTACTGTCATGCTTTATGTTTTTGAGTAGTCTGACAGTTTGAAAGATGTCTGTGCTAGCCCAGTGTTACTACTGAGTAGTAAGCAAACCATGTCGCTTTGTGAAGATAAACTCTTCTTTTGCTTTTAATTTGAAAACATCCTAAAAATACATTTAAAGCATACAGATTTCTGTGAAGGTGTTTATTCTGTACTTAGTGTATTGTTCTTAGTTGAGTACTTTTTTGACTGCTTTATAGGAAAAGTAGTTTACTGTTACAGTTTTTGTATTGATACAGTGTTTCATGGTCATTGCAACAGTAGCAGTTTTCAGAGTGGACATACATGCTTCCCTGAGAAAATTCATGCTAATAACTGGATCTAATTTAGCATTCAATCTTTTTTCTTTTGTATTCTTTCAGTGTCTGGAACTGTTAGAGTGTTTAGGTGTCCCTTGGGTTCAAGCAGCAGGGGAAGCAGAGGCAATGTGTGCTTACCTAAATGCAAAAGGCCACGTTGATGGGTGCATTACCAACGATGGAGATGTCTTCCTATACGGAGCTCAAACAGTTTATAGGAACTTTGCCATGAATGCTAAGGTATTGTACTTCATTAAGGCCAGAAGGAGATTTTGCTTGCTCTTTAGAGTTTTTCTCAAAGTAGAAATTAACAGGAGGGCCTTGAAACAATTACTTGGACACCACGCTTATCATCTGGTAGTTGAGGTTATTTAATATAGTCCTTTAAGACAGGAATGCTTTGTTGTATTCACTGCCTACCAGGATTTGAGAGCAAAACAATCAGATTGAAGAACACTTGCAGTACTGTCATCTGTGTTAATGCTGTCCTGTGATGTCTAATAAAGCTGAGTAGCAATTTTATATTTCCTTCCTCAACAGTAAAGAATTTATTTGAAATAGCTGATTCCAGTAAACTTACAATTAGGGCACATGGGAATGGTTAGCCTTTTGGTTGGTTCACACATTTACGTCTTACATGTTTATTTTATTCATTACAAGTATATTTACAGTTAATACTGTTAGTCTCGAATATGAATAGGACAGGGATTATTTGTCTGTATAACAATCAGTTGTTGTGACCTTTCCATTAAAAAAAAAATAATAAAAAAAATCTATTAATCAGTTTGTGATCCTGGTCTTGTTCAGAGTGCAGTTTTCTGTAACTGAAAAATGAAAATGAAAGATGATGTTGGGGTTGGAATTTTAAATCTTTATCTGAAAGACTTGCCAAGAAGGTACTCAAATAATAGGAAAAAAAATAGAACCAAAAAAAGCACTAGGAATGACTAGTGAATGACTAGGGAAAAAGTTGATGGAAAATGATTTGCTTTGATGGCACTGTATTTGGGGTCAAGACAGTCTAAATCTTTTTTCATTCAACTTTCTTATTCATTACCAAAAATGAAGGTGGACTTGATCTTTCAAGGGTATTTTATTACATATCTTAAGATACTACCTATCTGCCTATTGATATAAAAAGTAACTCTGTGTGGGTGTTTGCGGGTGTCCATTTGGGGCATCTGTTTCAGATAACAGGGTTCTGTTTGTTTTGTAGGGGCTTCCTATCTTTTTCTTCACGTTAATCATTATTTAATATTGTTGTGTTTGAGTCCTGTCCTTAAGGCTTCATGTGTTCCTTTTAGCTCATAGGTATAATGTTAGGTTACAGTTTGACTTCCTTTGTTCTTTTTCTTTTTTTTTTTTTTTAAATTCAAGTAGCGCGTTATAAGGTTTATATGGACTTAAAAACTGCAGTTCCTAAGATATACAGCCATTAGTACTCAATAAAGTTAGTTTTACTCTTCTACAGATAGCGAGCAATAGAGAAAACAACTCTTACTTTAGTTTCTTTGAACAGCTGATGCCCACACTTAAAACCTGAAAGTCCAGAACTGTAGTTATTGATCTGGTGCCCATGCATGATATTGTAATTTTAATTGCGGCTTTATATTTATTTTTTTCGCTGTTGGACTCTTCCGTGTGTTATAGGAAAGGCCTGTTGCCTGAAGACATGGGTGAATAGTGGTGGCTAAACAAAGTGAACGTGATTAAGGCTGTTCCTTCCTTGATGTTGTAGAAATAAAACATACAATAAATTTCTCTTGCAGGAACCATATCTTGACTGTTACACGATGTCCTCTATCAAGGAGAAGCTTGGTTGTGACAGAGAGTCTTTGATTGGGCTAGCTGTTCTTCTGGGTTGTGATTACCTTCCAAAGGTAAGCAATATAATTATTTTTTATTAGGTACTTACAGTTTATTGTTTTTCAAGACAGTGTATCAAGGGAGACTTGTGCATGCTGACAAAACTTTGTGCAATGCATGATTATTGAGATTCAGTTGAAGATGCTTAGTAACTATACATGTATATATGATTTTTGATGGCTTAAAGATAATCAAATTATTTAATAAACATTAATCTTTCTAAATCTATTTTATGTATTATATCAGACTGTAGTCTTCACCTCCATTATATGAAAGTTTCAACATTGTTGATAATGAGGAAACGTGAAAAGTGAGTGATTGCCAGGATACTTTGTACCCATTAGGATGTAAAGTACATTTTCAGTAGAGTAGCTGAGGAAAATGAAGAAAAAACATTTCTGTTTATTCTGTTTGGAATAGTTAGTAGTGATGGTTTTGAACTGTAGTTATTAGTAGCACCAGTTCTGGATGGAGCTTGGACATATTTGATAGAACTAAAAGGGGACTTTACATGATTTTCAAATAGTTGACACCTACTTTGTGAATTTGAGGTAATGAATGAAGTGAGAGGGATCTCGCTAGTTACTTTTTTCTTTTTCATGAAAGCTTTTGAATTTTATTTTTGTTGAGACTTTCACCAGAAGGTGTTGGAATGGCTATTTGAAATGGAAATTAAGTGGTATGAAACTTGATTTCTATACAGTTCATCATTCTGTGACCATAGGCAACGGTTGCTCCCATTCAGAACTGCAGTGGATGTCTAGTTACTCTTAAATCATAGTATATCAATTTGATAAAACTGTCCTTTTAAACAACAGACAGTATGCTGAATGACAGAACACATCGATCTAACCTTTTTTTTTCTTTTATTAAAGACAAGTCTGAGAGGGAGGCAGAAAGTAGTGGCTAATTGGTACTTACTGTAATGCAGTTAGCTCCTGGAATGCCAGGTTCTTGCATATGTCTTCTGGAGTCACACAATCAGCAATACGTGATAGGTCTTTTGAGTTGCTGCAACCTGGCAAAGCAACGAAAGATAGAAACTTCCAGGGAAAGCTGAACTACAGGAGTGCATTGTGGGTGTGACGACTGGCAGAAAAGATAAATGAGAAGACCACTCTGTAATTGCACTTGCTTTGTTGATTGCATATGTGTGATGCTTTCCTTGCAGAAGGCGAATACCTGTCTGCCTGAGTGGCTGCACAACCAATGACAACTTCCAATTGGTTTTGAAAATATGTTTATTTCATACAGTTGTATATATTCAGTTATTATATTTAAATAAAAACAAGCTACTAGTTTATTTGTAGTAGTGCTGTAGAAAGGACACTCATACTGTTTATATTAAGTGGTACTGATTCTTGATTTAAATCATTCAGGTTATTTTGAATCAATTGTCTGTCACTCTTCAGTATATCTAGGGTTTACTATGAAGTCCTAGATATCAGCCCATGAGCTAGCTTCTAAAAAATATTTGCTGTTCCCATGTATTACTTATAGGGCTAGTCTTGTAAAGGACATGCATACTACAGATATAATAACAGCAAAATCAATGCAAGATGTAATAGCAAAATCAAGCAAGTGATTGTTGAAGAGGAAAGGAGGGCTTCTTTCAGGTTTGGGTTTTTAATTATTTTTCAGAAAAATGCTCTTGCAATATTTTTTAAGTCATCTCTTGGAACATAAGTATTTAAGGGTAAAGCAGTTTCTTTGTCATAAAGCCACTCTCCTGTAAGTGACAGCTTTTTGGTAAACATTTTTCATCTGAGATTCCAGTCTTTTGAGTTTAAAATCCAAGACAGATTCATTCTTTGGTTTGTCTTTCCAAAAGTTCTGAAAAGTTTTATCTCTCTGGCAGTTAGCTGTCAAGAATGTTTCAAGTATTTCATATTGTAGTTTTGTTGCAGATGGTGTACAAAAAAAAAGAAAAACAAAAACAATTATAGAAAGTAAGTAGTGGAAAATGGATGATTTTATCTTTGCAACTACTGGGTGTCTGGTAGTACAGCTGTAATCTGTCACCTCTGACTACATAACTATGTCAAAAAATATTTTTGTCAGTGTAGCTCAATGTCTGTTAATGTTTTATCATTTCTGTTGATAAGATTGTGAAGGCAATTTATAAAAATCTGTATACTTATATGTCATTAAATGATGTTTAATATTTCTGTCTCTATAGGGCGTTCCAGGAGTTGGAAAAGAACAAGCTTTAAAGTTAATTGAGGCTTTGAGAGGTCAAAACTTACTGCAAAGGTAAATTGAAAATTTACCTTGATTTTATTCTAATACTTGCTGGTATGGGCTTCATCTCCAAGACAATGTTACTAATATTTCCCTCTTAATTTTTTTTTTGAGGGACAGGTTACTACATTCCTTACTTCATATTTGCTAAGCAAGCTTCTTCATTTTTTTAAAACACGAGCTGACTCCTAGCTTTTGAGTTAGCAGGTGTATGTTGGTGTTTTAGGAATGCAAGTCACAAGGACTGATGAAAGACTTGCTAATTTTTTTTTTTTTTAACTGGGTTGTGGATCAGGATGGGATACTAAATGCTTTCTTGGTTTTAATGTATATGTCAACACTAGAAATCCAACAACTATGTGCTCACAAAAAAAAAAGTCTATTTCATAAGTTAGAAAACTGCTTTTTAAGCAAATGCCTGAGAAGTATAAAGAGTGTTCTTTTTAGTGTTTTGTTTGAAGTACGAAAGCTTTTACAGTATTTTGTAATGATTTCAATATCATCCTTCTAGATTTGAGCAATGGAAAGAATTTCAGTATGATGATAATCCAACTGTGGTTGTTAAAAGGGTAATTCACTGTTCTGAGTGTCATCATCCAGGTCAGTGTAAAAAGCATTGAATTTAATTTTTACCTTAATCATTTGTTGTTTTTTATTCTGAGCATGAGGGGTTGTTTGTTGGTTGGATTTTTGTCAAAAAAAAAAAAAAAGATTAAAAACTACTTTTCTTGTCATTCAGCTTCTGGGCTGTATTCAGATTTTCAACGGTGTGTATCTATGTAAGTGCTTTTTTGAGGCTGGGGTTACTTTTCCCAAATGTGAAACCTTTTGATAGCAGATGGAATATTAACAGAATGTCCTTGTGTGATCCCAGGTACTTGCCTTTTTAACAATGTCAGTGAAGAAAATGTGCTACATGACAAGCAGCTTTTTTTTTTTTTTTCCCTGTCTGAGTTGGTCTTGCGTAAGGAGGGCTGAATCCATTAGTATTGTTGAGTTTTTAGCCCTTTCTTAAGAAGTTAGTCTTAGGGAACCTCATTTTGGTAGCACATTTGATTGTTGTACTCATTCAAAGCTATCACTTGGAGAAGAAAAAGCTTGTTTCAAATATCCATTGCTTAGCATGTTTGTGAAGGTGTCACAGACTACTTAGGTTTTTTTAGGTATTAAATTCTTCAGCATAAGGTGCAAAACTGCTTGTTAATTAATCTTGATTAAAAAAAAAAAGAAAAAATGTCTTGTATTTGTCAGTTCTTACTGTAAGTATATAGCTAATGCACTCGGATCTGCTATTATAGCTGAATATAGATCCTGTTCCTCTCAAATTCATATGTATTCAAAATTCTATATTTTTACTACTAATTTTGTATAATTGCAAGGCTTTGGAAGCCTTCTAATTGTGATTTGTATATCTGCTTCTGTAGGGTCTTACAAGGAACATGAGCGCAGTGGATGTAAACTCTGCGAAAGCACAAGATACTGCAAACCCAATGACTCCAAGTACTGCTGCCCTTGTGAATGGCATCAGTTAGAACAAGTGAAACAAGCAAATGCAGTGGAGGACAATATCAGAAAGTAGGAGTGTATTGAAAATAAACTACTTTTCCCTGTTTTCATGTGCAGGGTGAGAATTTAAGCTGTGCATTTTTCCTCTTTGTGCCCAGTTTCTAACACATTTGTTTTACCCGCAGAAAAGCTAATAGTTGTGAAGGCTTTCCATTCTCTGAGGTAACAAGCCTATTTAAAGAAATTTTTCTTTTAATCAATTAATTGAAATTTCAGTTTTCTTCCCTCTCTTAAATTGCCTTTTTTCTGTTTTTATCTCAAGGTTATCCAAGAATTTCTTGTAAACAAGAATAAATTAATCAAGATAATGGATTGCAAAAGGCCGAATTTATTGTCCTTTCAGGTACATAACGCTACTGGGTGTTTAGCTCTATGTGGCTTTTATTGTTTATGCATCTGTGATAACTTTGATCTTGATCAGTGATTTTACTGGAAATAAGAATTAAAGAATCTTGCTACAACTTTTTAATATACTACACCTTTTGAAAGTCTAAAATGACAACTTCAAAAAATTAATTGATTTTAAATATGTATGTAGAAAAGCAGAAGTAAGAGAACTTGAGGGAGGGTCACTTGCCATTCTATTTTTTCACTGTCCAGTGTTATTAAATTGAGTTGCAGAATGTTGCATCATCTGTAGTGTATAAAGTACTATGTGGCTATATGGCATAATGTTTCAGGGATGTTTAACTTTTTTTCCTCTCACCTTTCGTTAAGGTATTAACAGATACAGCTCTTGTTTTTACTCATACCTGTTACATCTTCATACTGTCACAGTGTGTATGTGACTTGCAGCAAGTCATGATTGCAGACTTTTTTCTTTAACTTTCTTTTTAGTGTTTTCTTAGCATTATCAAGATTAGCAGCTTCTGTATGTAACAGACAGAAGAGGCTTTAATTTTTAATGGTGCATGTGTTCCCAAAACCAGATAGCAGGCCGGTATTTAGCACAATACTGCCAATTTCCAAGTTTAGAGGCCCTTTAATTCAAAGTGCACAAAGCTCAAAAGGCTTACAGGCTGTTCTTTTGTCTAGAGAGTGAGGAATAAGGCTTCTGGGGTGAAGGTAGGAGGAGATGTTTGTATATACTTGCTGTTGGAGTTGTTTTCTAAGAATGATTTTTATTATGTATTTTTACTGCTGAAGGCAGATCTTTTATAATGTCTCATTTTCCTGAATTGGTATGTTAAGTTATATAAAACATGATAGACTACTGTTAAGCATCATGGTTTTGATGAAGGTCTGTATTCAACTTCCTCTCACGTGTAGAATCAGTAATTTTCACAGCTCCTTGCATAGCTGTCCTCTGTCTGATAAGGTGTTTAGTAACTGTCTTATTCCCGCTGTTGCAGCCACACAGCTGTTCCCTGGACCTGTTACTGACAGCAGAAGAATCTACCCAGATAAGGATAACTGCTCCCTCACTTGACAGTGAAATATTACTCAGCATTACCCAGATGTATAAAATGTTCAAAATACTTTAAATGTTCGGTCCTGTGTCCCTCCTACACAGCTGTCAAAATTTGATATCTAACAGAGTAAAAATGTTTTTAAAGTGTGTTTTTGTTTTACACTAACAGGTATTTGCTTCTGAGAAGATGGAATGGGCAAAGGATTATGCTTGTAAGAAACTGTTAGCACTGTTGACACTTTATGATATGAACCAGAGAAAATCTGGCTACATCAGTTCAAAACAACTGCAGGCAATACGGTAACTGGAGTTCTTGAACCTAATGTTTACCTCTGTTGCTTAAGGAAAATTCTCTTGTTTTTCTTCATTTTTATAAACATATAATGGTTTTCTTCCATCTGTTTTTCAAGCTATGTGCTTATTTTGATTAGATCTAAAAAATTTAGATCCATATGCCAATATGTGTGCTGTTGCTGCTGCGCAAAGTAACACAGCAGTTTCCCTCAGTTCTAATAGGGTCTGCTATGGTTAGTTTCTATTACCATCCTTATTTCCTTGGATCTACACTCAAAATTTAGCTTTAAAGGTTTGCTTCCCTGCTCAGATTATTAACAGAATTTTGATTGACTTCAGTGATTCAAGATACGAGCATGAACATCAAAATGAGCATCTGCAGATTTGGTTATGTGTCTAATTAATTCGCTGGCTTACAGTTAATTTCTGCTACCTGTTTTTCTCTAAACATTTTCTTTGAGGACAGCTGCCTTTATGATTATGGAAATGGCCAGGTATCCTGTCACTAAAAATGGGTACACAGGAAAAACAAGATAAACAAGTAACTACATCCCTCTGAATATTTTCCCAGCATCCAGGTTTCTGTTACTCAGGAGTTTTCTGAGCCAGGTTTAGAGAGCCATCAGCCCTCAAAGCATTTTCTTTTAAATGATCTAATCTTTTCTTAAGCCCTTTTCTTAAGTTTACTTAAACTTTCTGAATCTACAGTGTCTGTTGGCAAAAGGTTCCTGAACTTAACTTCATAGTCTTAAAGAAATTATTTGACATAGTATCAAACGACAGGCTTTTTTGCTATTCATTTTTTTTCCCCAAATTCTTACATTGCAGGAAGGGTTAGTAGTTGTTCCCTGTTTCTCAATGCCTTTCAAGACTTCATAGACCTTAATTTTAAGGAGAACAGTCAGAGTCAATATGGTAGTATCTTTTCTGGATTAATGAGTCACAGTCTGTCAGTAACAGCCTCTTCCTACAAAACCTGGATGTAGATAATATTTTTTAGAAAAAATCTCATGAAGTTCCTGTTCAGTTCACGTCTTAGATTCCTTCATGCTCTTTTGCAAAAAATATGCGTGATACTGTCTGTTCATTGAGAAATTTACTGTCTATGGCAACAGCCTTCTCCATGGCATAGCTGAAGATACCAACCTGGTGGTTGTAGAAATTTGTATTATGGTTGTATTTTACAAAATGGCATTTTTGATTTTTAGTTCTGCTACTCTAAGCAATATCAACTAAAAAAAAAAGTCAGTATTCAAAATCTAGACAGAGAACTTATACACAAAACTACCTTTTTTAAAAAGCTAAGTTTACTATTACAAAGATAATTTTTGCTCAGAAACATTTTAAATTAGAATACTCGAATATTTTAAAATAGCTTAAATTTTACATTTCCTGTTGAAACATAATCATTTATTATGTTCTCTGTTCTTACAGGATAGTCAAGACACGTGTTAAAAATGGGATTCCTTGTTTTGAAATTGAGTGGCAAAAACCAGGTTGGTGTGGTTTCCATGTACGTTATTGAACAATTCACAGGAAAAGAACAAAAGCATTCTTGAAAGGGGAAAATAGTTTGACATTTATGAGGAAACAATGTGTGGGTAAGATTGGAAATTGTGAAAGATGTAGAAAATGTGCATCACGTTTCAGATACCCTGAAACCAAAAGCAGTACTTAAAAAAAAAATAAAACAAAAGCAATCAAACAAAACAACCACCAGGTCAAAACTAAACACAAACTCAAACAAAAAACATCCTACCTACCTACCAAGAAAGCAAGAGGGTTTGTTTTCAAGGACTTTTTGTGGTACATGTTAATAAGACCTGTACTCTGTGTTTCATGTCTTGTTTCATTATATATCTGAAGCTGTGGCAGCTTACTAGCTAGAAACTTCCCTCTTGACAGACTTCTATTTTTAATGTGCCTGCATGACCCGGGCACCTGGCAGAAAGAAAGCAGTTACAGTGTAGCTAAATCTCAAACCTTGTGCTGTTTGGCTTTTTACATATCTTCCTTACACTGAAGTCTTTTGTTCTTTCTCTTTCTTATCCCATCCTTTGAAATACTCATGTATATATATGTCCAATATAAATTCATTGTTCTAGAACATTACATTGATGCAGAAGATGAGCCTGTGGAGTTGTTTGTAATCACAGTAGAAGAGGCATCTTTGTTTCAGGCTGCTTATCCAGATGTTGTTGCTCTTTACCAAATGGAAAAGTCAGAAGCTCTGGCAAAGAAACAGAGAAGTAAGTCCAAAAGTTTATATCTTATGAACTTACGGTTCTTGCCAGAATACCAGAATCAAAAGCAGCAAATATTTCTCCCAGTCTTGAGCAATATCATGTTTGATCTGCACCTCTTTTTTTTCAGACAGGAAAAACAAACCAAAAGAAAAAGAGTTATCAAATGTCTGTGATGAAGTTACTGATCTTCTGTCTCAAATGAATTTTAAATCTACAAGTGAAATTCTTACTGTGCAAGACCACACACCAGATACAAAAACTGCACCTGAATTTGAGATACACCAGAGTAACTCTGAATCAAAAGAGCCAGCAATAGCAGCAGCTTCATGTGTAACATGCCTTCAGATGCCAGTATCAGCAGTTGGGCTTTCTCTGACTGCATCACCTTGCTCGCACTCACAGGGTACGTTGGCTGACTCATCTGTATTACCAGCACAATTTACTAAAAGTTCAGAGAGATCATCTTCTTCCTCTGTAATAGCTGATCTACAATTGAGCAGTATTGATTGGGAAGGAACTTCCTTCAGTGCTTCACCAGCCCAGGGGTGCGATAGCTGTGATCCAGCATCTGACTTGACTGCATGCATAAAGCGCTCACAACCACTACCTCATGAAACAGGGAAAAACAGCTCAGAATATTCTGGGGCTTTGCAGTCTGATACAGACCATTCTGACAGTGCAGATGATTTTGTTTCAGATGGTGGTATGGCAGAACTTCAGAAGTTGTCTTTAAGTGAGCGTATATTTAGGAAGACTTCTATTCAGTCAAAGCCTTTGCTGTTAGAAGATGTAATGCAGCGAGAGCCTCTCAAAGGATTTAAGCACACAAAGGCAGCATTGAATCCTGATAAAGATTCTCTCTCTTCCTCATGCCCATTAAACAAACCAGTGCAAGAAACTAATACTATGCTATCAGAAACCTGTTCAAGGGAATATGGTGTACATATTTGTCAACATCAATGCAAAGAAGCTGACAGCCTGTATGAAATGATGCAGAAAGGCCACAATATAACATCTCTAGCCCCCTGTGGGCAAACAACAGAGCCATTGTATACTGTGTGTGAAATGCTTCCTCCATCTCAAAAGCCAGAAGATATGGTAACTGGCCATCACTTTACAAAAACTTGTACTCAAGTAAGTTGGAAAACTTCTTTTAAAAAGAGCGTGTGTCAGAACAGATGTTCCTCTAGTGAGGACAGTGATGATGGCAACACTAATAAAAATCTAGTTTATAAGAAACAAAAAAGGCAGCTGAACACCGGACAGTTTAAAAAATCTTTTGAAGAGAAAAGGGGTAACACTGTTAGTAGCAAAAGAACAAGCAGCGACTCAGCACTTATACTTAAACAGAGGAAGAAAAATACAGACTTTAAGAAATCTGGTAATAATTTGTCATTGCAAATATCTCCAGAACCTTCCTGTGTAGTGGAAATCGATTGTTCCAAAAGTCCAGAACAACTGACCACTTCCAGTCCTGTGCAGCAAGCTGAAAGTGATGTTCAGATTTATCCATGGGCAGACAGTCCCCTTCCCCTGTCTGAAAGACTAAAAGGAAGAATCAAAATCAATTAGGTCCTTCATGAAATAGATCATGATAACAATTAACTCTGAACCTTCAGCTCTTACAGAGGTCTTTCTCAAAATCTCTGCAGTGTGCTCTGTCAGTTCAAAGTGGACAAATTCATAATGAATAACAAGTGTACTGAAATACATCATATTGGTGCTAAAGTTTGAAACTAAAATGTTAGCAAAAGTATTAAATCACAACTTATAGGCAAATACCCATTATTCTAGACTTGATCATGTTCTGAACTTCGTATGTAAGCAGTATTCTGTAGTATACAAGGGAGCAAAAGATGTTATTTTTGAAATATGAAGTCTGTTTTTTCCCAGCTAAGTTGTGCTTCATGTACAGCTATTAGTCCTTCTGATTACAAAAATAGAGCTATTAAAACAGCGCCTGTGCTGCTGTTAGATATGCTTGATAAGACAAAGCAATAGAGCTTTTTACAACTGAAATTTTCCATTCTGCCCAACTAACTTAATTTTGCTACTTTTAAAATAGGCACTGGTTGTGTTGGTTATCTCTAAAGGATCAGATAGAGGCATGCAGCAGATGTACCTTGCAGCGTAGCTAAATTTATATCTGCCATGCCCTATAATAAACTGCTCTTTGAGTGTGTGCACCTTCCAAAGAATAGAAAAAGCCATCTAAGGATATTCTGTTTTTGTAGCTGTGACTTCTGCTATTTAAGTGAACGTCATGGCTGTTATAACCATATGCTTATAGACCGAGGCATTTTTTACTTACAAAAGATGTGAAATCCTATCTAACATTTGCTTCTAATTATATTGGGATGAAGATTAAATTACAGAAAATCAGAATCTAATAATGGCATTGCAGACTCTTAAAAATATCACGTACTGTAAATGTTTGTTCTTGAACTTGAATACACTGCATATTTGAAGGTGTTCTTCCTCCCTCTTTAATACACAAGCAATCTGGTTATAGACAAAAAGAAAAAAAATAGTCTTCAGCAGCTTATTAGAAATGTTTCCTTGCCTATATTTAAGCATTTGTAACTACTTTTTCTATGCACCAACCAGAAGGAAGATCACTCTTACTAACAAATAATGTTAATAATAGAAATCAACTTAGAATATCTATGCCTTAATGAAAATGTCAATTCTTTCCTTATAAAGGTCAAAGCTTTAGAAGTTAGGAATCTAAACTCCCAACTGTGGTTAAGGAGGAAATAGAAAATTTAATTAGCAAAAATAGTAGCTTCTTAACATTGCCTAAAGGTAGATAAAGTTGGTTTGGAGCAGGTTTTCCAAATTAGATATGCATTATGTAAATAAGAAAAAAAATCCAAAAATATTGGAAATGTTTTCAGTTTTGAAAATGGTCTCTTGTGGAGACTCACTCTGCAGCTGACATGAGAGGGCAGGTGAGAGAACAGAAATGCTATGAAGTGGCATAGCAGTCACCTGGGGCTCCCCTATCTAGTGATCAGTAGTGGACAGATCAAACTTTTTTTTTTTTTTGGGGGGGGGAAGAGGGAAAAAAATGTTGTTTATGTTTGATTCTCTTACTGCCCTGCTGCTGATTTTGAATACTGAAAGTTGGAATTGGTACCTTTATATTTTCATGAATAAAAATACCATCATCATACAGCTGTGCTTGCTTTTGTTCCCTCTCTATGTGTCCCAATCCCTTATTCTACTGGAGACATCAAAAATTTTTCACTTTAATGTGTGTGTGTGTGTGTGTTTGCTTTCCAAACCCGGCTATGATGGCTGCCTTAATAGATGATTTGCCAAATATACTGGGCCAGAATTACGATATGATGGAAATCAGAAATGAGATGGTTGTAAGGCACTGATAACTGGGGGGGGAGGGGGGGAGGACACTATGTTTTTATATGAATATAAATTAATATGGTTTTCTAAGTACAGTTCAAGCACAAAAAGCATGAAGACTTCAAGTTTTTCATTTGCAATGTCTCATTTTTGCATAAGTTTTCCACCCCCACTTCAGAAGCAGTGGTAGATTTGAAAACAACTGTATGGGATGCCCTGTCTCATTTAGACTCTAGCTCCTCATTGCAGCAAATTGCCATAATGTTTATCCTTGAGGGTGACTTGTCAGACTTCTGGTTCACAATTAAATTTGCCATTTGCTACAAAGGGGAAAATACTGTTTAAAAGTATTGTGACCTCTCACTTTGCTGTAACTTACTCAAGGTGAGGATTAGGGTCCATTTCTTTGGAACTGTGTTTACAGTACCAAAGCTGACTGCTTTGCAACCCCTGTATTTAAATAAATTGAATGGGTGTAACATAACCTCCTTCTCCAGGAAATATTCCTGCAATATCATATGAAAATGGCCATAAGTATAAATGAATATTATGCATCATTTATACTAAATCTATTTTCATTTACCGTCATGGTCAGCCCAAACAAGCTGTATCAGAATGCTCTAGATAAAGTAATAAAACTATATCTGCTGTGGAGATGGGGCACGTAGATGTATCATTCTTCATGAAAGTTTTCCTATGGAAGCACTGTAGCAGCCCCTGTACTTTGGCTAACAGATCACTTCTGATACCAGCATCCCTTTGGCCTGGAGAGATACAGCCCAGAAGTGTAGGTTGTCTTAGCAGTGCAATGGCACTTATTGCAAGTGCAATTATTTCCACTTAAAAGCAATATTAAACATCTAATTAGTTCTTCAATGTAGCAAATTATAGCAAAGGGATACTTTATTTGGCATTACTCATGGTGATTGTAACTCTCCCTATTTCAGGTCCATAGGGAATCAACTAGAAAGCAACTGTTTGCATAGAATATATAAATAAATAGATACAGAAATATAACAGACAAAAAGAACAATACCAAAACAAAACAAAAACTAATTCCTGTATATCCCCCTATCAAGCTGCACCTGCTTTTATTTTTTTTTTTTCACTGGAAAATATTACTGGCATACTTAATCATGTTCACACCTTGATAGAGTGATATTCATTTTCATTACATTTACCAATTTTTACTTAACTAATAGAATTAATGAACACAATAATTTTGTGACAGTTGACAAAGAAATTTCCTACTTGGTTATTTAGCTGAACTTTGAGGATTTGCCCAGGCTTGGCTTTATGCTATCATATCAAGAATGAAACTTGGAAAATGTGGTGGTGAAAGAGGCTGAGGGCAGCTGCTACTCGAGACAAGCTTGAGTCTTTTCATGTCTAAAAAGGTGGCAAATCCTGCCCTATATTATCAGCAGATAAAAGGAAACCACGGTTAGAATATTATTGGCAGCTGCTGCGACCCTAAGTGCTACTGGTGCAACAGTAAACTCAGTGTTAGATTTGGCGCTTTTTTCCTCCAGGAAACAAAACACTTCAACTGTTTCAAGAAAACAAAATTACCATGGGTGACAGAACCACTTTAGCACAGCTCTCTTGCTGTCCTATCCTGCACCGTAGCTACCGTCAGTACTGAAGTTCACTTAGCTTAAGATTAGGCACTAAATTAAAATAATAGAACTTTAAAAGTTCTTTAAAAGTCCCATCTCCACCCTCTACCCCAAGCTCCCTTGAAGGGTTGGGGGAGATACTGTCACTTCAAAGACTGAGAACAGCTGGAAAAAGGGCTCTCCTTTGAAATTTTTGCTCCATAGAAACTTCTAACCACTGATTTACTGATGGGTATTCACAATGGCTTAGATGTCTGACTGAAGTACAATGGGGGGGGGGAAGCTAACTTCAGCATATTTTTAATGCTTAGTGTATTTTTGTAGAATTATCTGTGCATTAGTATTATGTTTTTATTGTAAAGCAATTTGCTCTGCAAGAGTGATTCCCCAGCCAAGCTTGAAGCCAGATTAGTTGTCCTACCACGAACGCTCCTGGCAAAGGCTAGCTTCTTGGTAGGCTACTGCTATTCTCTGGGATATAGCAGGAGGAATGGTAAGTGTGGTCTGCTTTGAATAAGTTTGTGGGAAAGCTTACTAGAGGAATCCTTACACAGTATCTTCTCCCTCCACCCCAGCATGCCAGTGCTGCTCTGGCAGTAGTAACACATAATGAATAATAGGCTCAAGTTTTATCTGCTGCAAAAACAGATGAAATTCGTGACCTCATATCAGACCGAATTCAGGCTGCCTTCCAGGATGACGTGACTGCCAGAACAGCTTCAGCCCTTAGGCCCCTCTGTAGCTCAGCCCACTGTGGTGTGTTGTAGATACTGCCTTTAAACCTTTCATGCTGGTGAGCTGGATTCACTGGGTAAAAAAGAGCCCTGCACTCTGATTCTCCAAAGCCTGAAGTTTAATGGAGCAAAGGGCTCCAGGAGGTAAAGCCATGTGCACACCTGTTGTAAAGGGGCTTTATAAGTCTTTTCATCAAGACTAACATGTTGTTAGTTTTTGTAGTTATTGCATGGCCTCTACCAAATAAGACTCTCCAGGTAGGGATATGGGATATATGGGATATGCTCTATTTTCTTAAAATTATTTACAGGGCCAATGTCTCACTGTGACCTGGGATGATACTGCTGACGTAGTATCTTTTATGTTAAATGCTGCTGAAGGAGTGGGCAATTTGTAGTTCACAGAAGACAACATGGCACTGGGCCAGCGTTATTAATTGCATCTTTCTGTACCCAAGCTGCTTTTGTGGTTTATCTGTGGCAATTATTCTTTCTTCTTTCTTCTCCCCACAGAGCTTGCTTAGCCATGCAGGCTGCAAGTCGCTTACGTCCAGTTGATTTTATAGAAATCTGAAAGCTTCCTGAGAGTGAGCAATCAGAACTATTGCTTAATAGAATTAATTTATCTTCTCTTATCCTGTTGGATAGATCAGGAGAACATGGGGTGTCTTTTTGCCCTGGAAGTTCTTAGTAATGAAAGAAATTCAGCTGGAAAAGGGAAAATCATGTTCAATGCCCTTCTTGACCCTGGGTGGCTTCAAATCATCTGTCTGGGGGAAAGTAGCCTTATCACCCAGTGAAGCCTAAGGGAAAGATGGCTTGTTTGTGCTGTGTGACTTCCCTTCCCCATTCATTGATATTTACCACAAGCCCACAACTTGGAAATGCTTTGTGGCACAGCGAGTGACAGCTAACAGGGAAAGACTTCAAAGCAGTAAGGTCCTCCTGGTGTGATGTGCATGTAGGTGTCTGTATCACCTTGCATAGCCTTCTTGTACATTACTTCTAGAGAAAAGACTCTGTTCATGCACATTGTGTTTAATCAATCATGTAATTTAGAGTCTAACCCAAGTGGGTGACTGTGGAGATAGGAGCATGCCAATGGGGGAATATATCAAAACGTTGAAGAGCCAGTGAGGAACAAGAAAGTGCAGGAATTACCAGCACGGATGTTCTGGGCAACCCCACCTGGCCCTTCTTGAAGGTGCTTGCTGAGGGGTCTCCAGCCAGCTCCCCTCACACAACCCCTTCCCTATCCTGACCAAGAGCTTTCAGGTCAAGGTGTACCCTATTACAGCGATCTCAATAAAGCTCTCATAGGAAAACCTCACTGCATTTTTTTTGTTTAACAAAGCAGTGTGCTAGAATTTTACCTTATAGGTCAGCATTAGGAGTTGTTGAATATACATATATATATATAAATCCTCGCTCTTTTGGTCAGTTAAATCGATCAAATACTTGCACAGTGTCCCTTGCGTAACTCTACTACATAACATATCTATTTTAAGAAGTAGGAAAGAAAAAAAAAGTTGTATTTATTCCCAATTAAGAAATTATTTATATTTTCAGAATAATGACAGGCTGAACTAAGGATGGATATAGTGTTTTGTCTATCTGGAGAACATAGAGCTTAGGAAATGAACTTTAACAAATTCCCCTAGATTTAATTCAATGTCATAGCCAGGAAGCCAACTGATAATTTCTAGTGCATAAATCACAGTAGCTCATAGTTTGGCCACTAAAAAAAATAGCTTATTGTGAGGACTCTTTTGACCCTGTAATAACCCATTGTCAGAGTTCTTGGTTTAACTTTAATACCAACGTTATATGATCACAGATTTTATTTATGGATCATTTGAATAATTTATTATGCAGATATTCTGATTAGTGGGCTATTGGACCATTAGCCAAATAAATCTAAAGGTAATAAAACTCACAGGAAGATAAATGGCTTTCTTTTTCTTGTTCTTTTCAGCCAATTCAGGCTAATTTAAGCCTTTCACAGAATGGTGATAATGAAGGAATTGTTCTCAGCAGCGTTATGGCAGGTGATTTGCATTTGAAAGTTTGACACATTTATAGGCCTTTGATCTTTTCCCTCCAGGGCTGTGCCCCTGGCCAGACACCTACATGCACTTACTGCCAGGTGGAGCATCCAGGAGCTATAACAGCTCTGAGAGTTACTCTGAAGATGTAAAATAGAAAAAATAGTTATATAATTTGTTGCCAAAAATTCTATCACTGAATTTGAGTGTCCCTAATACTGCACAGGGAAAAAAAAATCCTCATAGAGGAATTTAGAGAAATAGAGTGTGATATAATGTTTGCTAAACCAAAAAGATTGGCTTCTTTTGTCAGTTTGAATTTACTATTAAAAGGGCACATCTCCCTGTAGGACAGCAAGAATTTTGGCACCTAGCAAACTTGAGAAAAGACAGCCATGGAGCAATTTCTTAAATACATATTTTTGTTTATATTGGGGAAAAATAAACAAATAAATAATAATAAAAAAGTAAAAGTAATTCTCTGAGCATGAAAGCAATCTTTGGGCTGGAAGAGGAAACCCTGAAAAAAAAATAAAAAATCAGGGCTTTACAGGTATCATGAACATATCTGAACAAAATCAGGCATATAAACTAGGACATATATAATGGATGTTCTTAGTGTTTCTGTTTGTTTGTTTGTTTGTTTTCTACATATAATAGTTTCTTACTCTTTTACCCCAAAGAAAGTAGGAACCCATAGGATTCACAGGGAACATATCACAATATTTGAAATAGGACTCTTGTATCCTTCTCTATTGTGTAAAATTAGATATAATCAGTGATTTTCTCTGCTCTGTTGTAATGGTTAATTCCAGGCCCATGTGTGCTAGGGATACATTTTATTCTCTTCTCAGAACTGATTCCTAAGGGAGGCTGGGTTCACTAATTAAAAATTGCCTACATGAAATTCCTTCCTGTGCAACAACAACGACATTTCTCCAAACTGCTTTTCTCCTGAAAGAAGATAGGGCTTGGGAGCTTTCTTGTAGGAGGAAAGCCTGTCTGAGCTCAGGGAGGCCCCAAGGACGTTAGAGCTGGCTTCAAGCTCTATGTTGTATTTGGGAGGATGGGGCTCCCCCCAGGAATACTTAGGCTTTTTAAAGCTGTGTAATGAGTATTGATTAGTCAGTGTCTGAAGTACACTGAAAGTAGCAGAGACTATGTAAATGTTAGCTTACTTCAGATGCATATTAATAGGGAATCCCTATCAGCTCTGTTGAATTTTTTTTTTTATTATTTTTTTTTTTTTTCCCTCCCACTCTTTTAAAAGATGCTCCCACAATCTAAGAGTTAACTTCATGTCGAAAGCACTTGAAAAATCAGTTACTGGTACATTTTGTTCTTCAAAAGAGAGCACTATCCATCTGTGTTACTTTGCTTTCAACTCATCACAGAATGTCAGCTATCTGATAAAAGCAGGAGACTGATGAGTGTGCATCCAAGCCTGACAGGTCAGGTCAATGTCAGGGAAAATTAAGATTCCCACCCTGCCTCTTTTTTTTTTTAAATGCAACCCATTTGCTAGTACTTTAAAATTTCACGGGGAGATGGGGGTGGGGGGGTCTCAGCTGGTTTAAAGCAATATTGCCTGGAGAATTTAGATTTGTTATTTTGATAGTGTCTCCATTTTATGCAAAACTTTGCAATAGGACAATGCCAGAAGCTTTCAGTTGACCTCTGTGATGGGCATCATGGAGGAAATTTCTGCAGAGAGGGAACCCTTCTCTGGCACAGTCACTGTCTAAGGCAAGGAGACATTTGGGGGAGCAGGAGATGAAGATGGGGTCTCTGTGACCATGCAGGTCAGCAGCAGGTCTGAAAGAAGACCATCTGACTTCCCATCTATGTGCTTGAGCTGCCTCTCTCAGCAGTGATTTCATGTTTTCCCTGCTTTGCAGCAAATTGGGCTCCAAAATAGCAGAATTTTAGTCAGGCCCAGCTGCCCTCAAGATCTGCATACCTGCTGGTGTAAGATATACCTGCTTATTCATGCATGCATGCACCGATTTTACACAACCCAATTATCATTAACTAAGCAGAAACTTAGTGAGGGTGCAAACCAGACGTCTGTGTCTCGTCAGTGACAGGGTAGCCAGCAGCATGCAGTGAAACAGGTTCTCAGAGTGAAACAAGCTAAGAGATAAGCTGTTATCACTTTTTCTCAATAGTTCTAGTATCACATTCTTTTCTTTTTACCTTCACTTTTTTTTTTTTTTTTCTTTTTTTTACCTAACAGATAGGTATAACCTTAATTTACTGGCCCATAGATATTTTTTCCTAGTTAGAGGTATTTGTTCATTTGTTTGTATGTTTGTTTTTGTCTCATGTTTAAAAAAAATAAATTAAAATAATAAAAGAGTTTGCTAAACAACAGTGGCCTCAAGTAAATGACTACTTGCACCTGAGCCTCTATCTAAACTATGTACTGTAACTGTAACTACTGTAGATATTTATTCTATAATCTGTGCTTTGGACTTCCTGAAAAGCCTGTTACAAGTGGATAATTAAATGTTTCCTGCTTCTAACATTACCTTTATCCATGCAGCTGTGCAGATAAACAAAGATGTATGATTTATATGGGCAGGGGATGTTAAAAAAGGCATCCTGTTCTACTTGCAGTATCAAGAAAAATAAAAAGAGAATGAGAAAGAGGCTGAAAATCAAATAATCAATTAGATCAAACTTTAAGAAACTTTAAGAAAAAAGGAGGAAGGAATACAGGAAGGAAGGGAGGAAAGAAGGGAGGAAAGAAGGAATGAAGGAAGGAAGGAAAAAATAGAGAAAAAAAGGAGAAGAAATAATATCTAGTCACAGAGAGGAAGGTTGAAGTGGAAAAAAAGTAGAAGAGATGGAAACTAAAAGTTGATCATGAGACAAAGAAAGGGAACAAGATCTTCAAGTGGTGGAGAATACACTCTTGTGTGCTTATATTCTTATCACTCAAGGACAAACTTCTAAAATTCTAATAATAAAAAAAAAAATATACAAGTATTGGTGTCCTGTATCACCAGAACTACAGTGAGAAACCTGTAAAAAGCCACTGAGAGGCTGAAAGCTCTTAAGACTCAGCACCTGATATACTCATTGTCTCTTTTTCCACTGTGAATCTCTGCAAAGAAAGAGCTTGGCAGCTCTTTTCTCTCTCGCATCAGGGAGCTGCTGGCTATGATCCAGGTCTCCCTGGATCCTTCTCAGCTCCAGACCCAGCTCTTTGGGCCTCTCCCTACACTCTGTGTACTCCAACTTGAGGGTCTGTTGCTGGACCTGCTCCAGATTGTCAACCCACCGTCTTCCCCAAGTCTTCTTCTGCAAAGCTACTTCCTGGCCAATCACCCTGGGCCTGTTTTGTTGCATGGGGTTATCCTGGCTGCTGCAGAAGTTTGCATTTGCTCTCCATGCACCTTCTGAGGATGCTCACAGATCATTTTCTCCAGCCTGTCCAAGTCCCTCTGAATGTCATCTCTGCTCTCCAATATATTAACTACTTCCCCTGATTTGATATAATTTGAAATCCTATTGCGTGTGCAATTTATCTGTTAAAAATAAGAGTAATTTTACTAAAATGTATTCAAGTTTAACTACTGAGATAAAATTCATTACATTCAAGGCAAATGCAGAAAAAAAAAAAAAAAGTACTTAACGCTGTTCCTATTAATCAGTGGATTGAAGGACAGACTTTTTTTTTTTTTTTTTTTTTTTTTGAAAATGACTGTGTTTAAAATTAAGATTTAACAACTTGCCAAGAAATGTATAACTGATGTTTAAAATCAATGATCCTCACCTACGGGTTAACCACAAGCTTGGGAAAGGTAGCTTGCAACACACATACAGCACTTTATTTCAGAAGGGGAAATATGTAAGAGCTAAATAATATTTCTAATCTAACACTTGTACGTTTTCTCTTACTGTAGACTATTGATCTGTTTTATAATTGTTAAACTGAACTGCAGGCTGTGCTCAGAGCATAACTTCATTTAGCACCAAGATGAAATGCGGTTTCTAATAGCAGCAAGCAACAATTCTACACATCAGTGCTCAGACACGGGAGAGGGAGAAATGAGCAATCCCAGTGAGGTATGCTGGGTGAAAAGTAACAGCCTGAGAAGAAATGTAATCACAGCATTTGAAAAATAGCCTGCTTCACAAACACTCAGCTTTAGCTGTGCAACTCAACTGGAAATAATCACGACTGAGATTTTAATGCTAATTACCTGGCTATTGGAATTTCTCATAAGAATTAGAGTTCTTTAAAATTCATCATGCTGCAAAATGAACCATTTAGAGGATGGGGCACAAAGAATCAATGTAGTAGTAGGAAATCAATAGTACCAATCTTGAACTTTTTCTGGGACCCTTACATGTTGTCTCAATTTTAAAAATAGCCCTGTGAAACCACTGTCAGACATGGCAAAAACAATTATGAGGGTGTTCTCAAAGATAGCATAAGAAACATTCGGAAAAAAATATATATTGTACTTTATCATTCATGCAACTTGAACTTATGCTTTTGGGCAGAAAGGAGGTACTGCTTATGATCTTAGTACTTACAACAGGTATCCCTCCACCTCTCCCATTAAAAACTTTGAAATACATCAACTCAATTTCAGTAGATTTTTTTCTAAAAACTAATGTGAAAGTTGATACAACAAATCTGCACTAAGAGATAATGGAGCTCTCCCACCTAAACAGCTTCTTTTATTTTGATAATACCTATTACTTTTCATTTTCTGAGCAAAATTAATCTCATTAGACTCCCATTCCTCCCCCAGTTTTTTGCTTTCCTTCTGGCTGAAGTAACCAGTAGACATTAAAGACCAACCACATAGCCTAACCTCCTTTCAACTTCTGTTAACAGGGGTATTAAAAAGACATGCCTGAAAAATCAGCTGAAAACCACTAGGTAATAAACTCCACTTAAAAGGTGGATAGGTGTAAATTCCACACGTAGGCCTTTTCATCTAGGAAGCCAGTTGCTTGGAGATCAGATGTTTTAAATGAATTGCGGGGCTGATGTCACTTTTTGGTCAATAGAGACTGCCACTATTTGGAGGATCAAATGTGAGGATGTAAAGCTAATAGATAGGTCCTGATCCAACCAGGGAACTGTGGAGAGATCCTTGTCCCTGTGCAAAGCCCTGGTGAAATCAATGATACTTGCATGTTTCTCCTCCATCACAAGCCTCTTAGTTCGGTATTTTTGAGTTGAGAGCACTAAAAGGTTTACAAGTTTAAGGCAAGATTTTAAACAGCACTAGTTTTCTGCTCTTACTACAAATGAATAACACTGGGTTTGTTTGGCCAAAGGTGGTGATAACAATTAGGGATCCAATTTGCACATGGTTTTCATGGATTGCAGTAATGGTTGTGGGCTTCCTCTTATAGATGTGGACTCAGGATCAGTCCTGGTTCTCTCACTGCCTTCCTTCCCTCTGGGAATTGCAGCTAGCTGTTCTTCCACAGTCTTGCACAGTCATCTGCAGTCTTGCACATGAGGGCATATTGTCCTCAAAATAAATAAATATATAAATAAAACTGTATTTGCTGACACAGTCTGGCTTGCTTATCTTCAAGTCTTATAAGTCTTATTTATTTAATTTGAGATTGGATGCTCTTCCACAACTACAAAAAAGCTACAAACTCTACTCAAAAAAAAAAAAAAAAATTTCTATCCAAATTAAGGAAAAGCCTTAAAAAAGAGAGAAGCATTACCTGGTGGCTAATGTGACTCCTGATAACAAATGTGGTGATCCTTCTCTTCCTTTATTGCAAGCTTGGGCATAAATCGAGGTGTCCAATGTTACTTTTCAGAAGTGTTGAACACCTGCTGTGTCTGCTGAAGTCAGAGCGACCTGCAGCTGCTCCTGCTACGTTTTATATATGGGTAGCCAAATCTGTGCAAAGCAGGACTGTAACAGCCACTTCCACAATGAGTGGGAGGCACAGCACCTAGTTCTTGGGAAACCTCTGGTTAAATAGGAGATGAAGCAACTTTAAAAGCTTTGCAGATATATATTTTTATTTTCCCTATGGTACAAATTGCAAGCTGAAATAATATCATCTAAGTGCTCCACAAGGCTATTTGTATGATCTGCAATACAAAGGACTTCTGTTCTGTCTCTCAAGGAGGTTGACCGCTAAGGTATTAGTGTTACCAAAATACATTTATTCATGCTTACTCAGTTTTAGCTTGCATTCTACCCATTCAATATGATTTTTATTTATCATTTATCATTATTGTTTCCTCTACCAATCTCACAACTTGGTGAAAATCTACTCTAGATTTTTATAGAGAAAAATATAGATCTGTCCTTAAATAACTACATTAATAATTCATTACCTACCATAATTGTGCATGGCAGTGATTATTTGGACAACTTCTTTTAAATTAAAAGGTAAGGTAGACATGTAGAGAAGCCCTAAAAATCTTCTAATCTATACATTTTTTTTTAATAGAAAAAGATTTGGTCCATACATGTTTCTCCCTTCTGTAATGAATGCAGAAATCTGAGCAGGGGAACTTTCATTTTAAAAGAGATGAAGATTGAGATGTTAGCCTTTACATTGCAGAATAAATTACTGAAACGGAAATCAAAACTGTCAGTCAAACTGAAAATCTTTTATAATTTTTTCAAGTGTCAGTGAGTATTTCATTGGTGTTGACCTCATATCTCACTACCCTTCAGTGTTTTGGCATTACTGACAAAAAGGAACTTCCCCAAGCCTGTGAGACAGACATAAAATAAAATAAAGACTGCAAACATATTTCTTGCATGTATTTACATTCTAGGAAGGTGCCACCTGAAATATTAGACTTTCTTAGACTTTTTTTAACAGGAAAGTATCAAATAGTCACAGCGTACAGAAGAATAAACCTGGTATTCAGCCCATAGCCATGCATTCCTCTGTATCATACTTTTTAAAACCCTGTATAAAAGAACACTGGAACAGTTCTACCATTGCCAGTTTTTTTCCATTGCCTTTTTTTTTTTTTTTTTTTTTTTTTTTTTTTTTTTACTGTTATCATCGTCTCATTACTTTGTGATATAATTTAATTTCCCAACTGATTATTCTCATGAGGACAGAGGTGTCCAAAATTAACTAATCAAAGAACAGCTAAATACCACAACACTCCATTGACTTATTTAGGTTGTGGATCATTCAGGAATCATGAATAGAGACCTTACGTTCTCAATTTTGCCAAAACCTACGCACACTTCATGCGAGTACATTTCGGAAACCTGGGGACTGTGGGTAGAAATGGGAGATTATTTCTCAAGATCAGACCTCTGGCTGCATCTGTGCCAGTAGAGCAAACAGTGTTGCAACCTATTTTCTGGCTCTGAAAAGAAGCTTGCCAGACCGAGTACATTCATACAGGTAAACTCTCTTTGCTCACCCCTATATCCTTGGTGGCATCCCTTGAGCCAGAGTCAGGCAATGTCTAGCACATGACTAGTTGGTTTCAAGCTGAAATGGTGCCTGGGAGCATTCTGGTAAGGATACAGGAAGCACAACTGCAAGGCAATGTGAGCATTACTCCTGTTTATTCATTATATAGAAAAGCCTGTAAACGTTCTTTTTCCATGTAGCAGTTCATAAGTTTAGAAGCTGAGCTGCAAGAACAGCATAAGCTTAGAAGATACAAAGATTTTTCATACAACCAGATCAGATGTCTACATACTCTAATATCCTGCCTTAGTAGCTCTAAACAGTTATCCAGAAGATATAATAAAAAAGCAAAAAATAGATAACAGTATAATTTATATTACTTTCCCCTAGCTAATCTCATCACAAATCCCTACATATAAAAATATAGAGATGAAATCTGACTGTGTGCAGTCACTTATAGCAATGGTATCTTGGACAAGCACAGTTTTTTAATTCTCTTTTTGGTATCTAAACAATATTTTCCATCATTTACTCACAGATTGAAAGTATAAATTAACTGTCAGCACGAATTGTTTAGTGATTTGTTGAAATTTCTGCTTCTAAATTTGACCGTGTTTAAGAGCTTAATATTTGATTCCAAAATAAAAACCATGAAGAAGAATGGTTCACATACATTTATATGCAGTTATACACAGACTATGAAGGCACTATGAAATACAAGTGCTGAGAAGGTAAGAGAAAAATAAGTGGGTGAGAGATTTTAACTAGGACAAGAATGAGTCTCCTACATATGCTAAATTAGATTTTGTTTCTAACTTGTGACTTGGAGACCATCAAAATGATGCTCAGTGAAGCTCATTCAGTTCACTGATGTCACAGAAAGTATCTGTCGCTCATCTTGTCTTAATTTTAATTTGTAACAGGAATTTGTGATTCTAAGGACTGTTTCAACTCATTTTCCTTAAAAAGAGAATAAATAAGAGATCAGAACACCACTGGCTAACAATAAAACCTAAAGCAATCCTGACTGCGGTAAGCTGTTCCCTAAGTTTCCGCATGGAGTACATTTCATCAGAGTCAAACCGTCTTACACCAGGCTGAAATGCTGAAACCTTTCACTTTGTGGTTCCTTCTTACTCACCTCTGCATAAAATCAGTAAGTATCCTGCAAGCTACTTCCCAGTGTTTTGATCCCAAACTCAACAAATATACGTAAAAGCATTCCAAATTATTTCAGCGAGTATTGAATGGGCCCATAATTTAAATGCACTTTTTTTTTTTTTTTTTTTTTTTTTTTTTCCTCTTAGTGATTGCAGTGAGGATTTCACAATCACAAGGAAATGGTGTATTCCAGTTTGCTTTGGCTACAGGCCATTTGGAGGCATTTCCCCCCATTTTTCAGAGTGGATTATGGAGCACAGAGATCATTACACAGAAGCTCTAAAATAAATTCTACTCTACTTTTCCGTTTCCCTTAGGTTGGCACTCTCTCTCCCCTTCTTTTATATTTTAAAATATATATTATATTTTGCTTCCATTATGAGCCAATACAAAGACATGGCTGGCAGCTGAACTGCTCAGTGGCTGCAAAGCCCAATAGTTTTGGATAGTTTTCCTGGCTCTCCTAATGATTTGTTGTGTGTTTTCGGGCAGGATCCTCCTTGACTATGCTTATCCATTTCCCCAGAGTAACAGAGATCATTAATCATCACTGTAAACTCTTCTGAGGCCTACAGATGAAAAGTGCTCATTATTAATGCTATTAATTTAGATGGTAGTTTTGCATTTTATGTTAAAATTCTTAACATAGAACTGTTACATTCTTACTGTTGCATTCAGTAAGGACTGAATATATTTTTTAAGTATTATTATTATTATTATTATTATTATTATTATTATTATTATTATTATTGGCAGAAGTCCTAGAGGTAGGACAGGACATTTTTAAAAAGTAGCTTTTAGTCTTCTCCTTCATGTCTAATCTGTATACTAGTTTGTATTAAATTTATATATAAAGCCTTGTCTGGGACCAAAGTTTGCATTTATTTTATTTCCTAGACATTTATTTTTTTTTTCAAAGACATTTTTTCATCCTCATACAACTTTTTTTAAATAGGACTTTGACTTTGTTTACAATTATAAATTTCCTCTTTGCCTCTCAACCCATGATTTAAAATGACAAATAAATTTGCAATCTACAGGGAATGCCTTGCTTTTCTCCTTTAATCTTCTGAAAACCACGTGATCCAGAGAGAAATGACAATCTAATGAGAAGAGAAATCCACAGAGCCATAACATACCAAAATACAATACAACCATCTCTGACTTCCATGATTAAGACACTTATAACGAGAGACTACCTCAGCCACAGTCTGCATGAATCAAATCATCACTGATGCAGTGCCGTTGCTTTCAGTTACACAGAATACTGGGCTCAATGGTTGAAATTCAGGGGCTGTGTTAATGCTCACTATCTTTAAACTCTCTATCTGCTAACTATTTTGCAAAATTGTTCATTTTCTTTTTCCTTTCCCAACACTTATTCCCCCAGTGCAACGTTAAATGTTGATGCGCAGCCTTAATTGGTTTAGTCGCAAGAAGATAATCTTTTTTTCCTCCTTTCTCACTGTTGCCTGTTAGCTTAAAGGCTTTTTAGCTGAAGGTTGATAATTATCACTGAGAAGAAACTAGCACATCAGGAGTTCATTTTCCATCTTAGCACTTGTGGTGCTCCTTTGAACTCCCCTTGCCAAACCCACGCTCCCACTTTGTCACTTTCCTCCCTCCATCATAAAAAGGTCTCAGCAGCCGGCGGCTCCAGCTTTTGCTGGCGGGCAGCGGGAATTGCTTCTCCTGCGCGCTCCTCCAGGATGGACAAATTGCACGAGACGCTGATAAATATGGAAGATGCTTTGGGTTCAGAGCACTCCGTCTGCTTATCTTCCTGGGACTGGAAAAACGCCACCGGGGCTTTCGAGCTGCACTCTGTCTCCTCTCCACACAGCTTGTCCCCGACGCCATCCTTTGAGTCCTACTCCTCATCCCCTTGCCCGGCGGCAGCAGAGACCCCCTATGGTGGTGGCAGCCTGGTGGGATACGGCCTGGTGGACTTCCCCCCTGCCTACCTACCCAGCCCCGGGCAGGCCCGGCTGCCCAAGGGCACCAAAGTGCGGATGTCGGCCCAGCGCCGAAGGAAGGCCAGCGAGAGGGAGAAGCTGCGGATGAGGACCCTGGCTGACGCGCTACACACTCTGCGTAACTACTTGCCCCCCGCCTACAGCCAGAGGGGCCAGCCCCTCACCAAAATACAGACCCTGAAGTACACCATCAAGTACATCAGCGAACTGACGGAGCTTCTCAACAGCGTCAAGCGGGCGTAGACCCCACCTGGAACACCTGCCCTTCTGCCCCCTGGCTCTGCTGTAAAGAGCCTTTACAAAAAACAAACAAACCCAGCAAAATTTCTTCCTCACCGGAGCATTGTGACACTGGGTGCCAGAGGAGCAAGAGGGAGGGGGAGTGAGGGTCACTGGTATACATAGGACACGATGCTGGAAGGTGATGTAGGATTGCCTTAAAGCTGAGTTACAAGTTGCTGAGATGGAAGTCTTGCTTTTTTCTTTTATCTTTTTTTTTTTTTTTTTTTTTTTAATAATAAGCTTCTGAGAAATTTTAAGCTTAGTCGGGTATTAAAGTTGAAACAAAAAGCTATCTGAGTTTCCTAGGATTTACATATCACTGTTCTGACTGATCTGTTTAATGAGGACAATAGTAAATCCATAGGATTTAAAGTGATTTTTTAAAAAGTAAATAAAAAAAAATATAAGGATAATAACTGTATTGGTTTGTAGGCACTTTAATGTTAGGACAAGGAAGAACATGTATAGCTAGTTCAAGTGTTGTCTATTTATCCACATTTCTGCTGTACCTAAAAATCGAGAAACAGAGTAATAGTAAGAAAATCTTTGCTCATAAACAAATACATATCAATGTCATAGTCTGTATCTTGTGTTATATATCTGATAAATAGGTAAAATCTAGCCATGACTACTAAATACTGGAACTGAAATATAAGCTGTCATTGTGTATAGATAAATTACTGTCAAATTCTATCTTCTGTATTAATATATACAGAAACGTATATTATTTCTGTATTTAATCTATAAAACTCTTCACTTCTATGTCTAATAAATTGCAGAAGACGTTTTTAAATCAACTTTCTAGAACAAATAAGGCTGAGTTCTTTTCCTCTTCTTTCTCCTCTCTGGCATGAGATAAATTGATTCGGATATCAGAAAAATGCAAAGTTTTATCCTCAAGGTATACTGAAATGTAGGACTCTGACAACCATAACATTTCCTTAATAAAAGCTGTCATGTCAGACATTTCCTACAACCAGTAACAGTCCTGTAAAACACACCCATTAAAATTAAAAAAAAAAAAAAAAATGATGACATAGTCCAAATCTTTAATTTCTTTGCCTTTTGTATGATGGAGATCACACAAGTCTCACCAGCAAAAACAAAGAGAAAAAGTTTGTTTTGTATATCTCATTGCAGATTGTTTATAAAGTCTTGGATACGCTAAGACCAGCAATGCACAGAGAGGAGCAAAACCTGGGGGCAGACTTGATGCATTGCAGGGCTGAACAGTGCAGAGCTAATTAAGACAAATTAACCTTTTCTCCATGGGGAGATGTAAGACACTGAGAAAGCAGCAGGCAGGAGGTAACAGGTTTGTCTCACCAGGATGAATCAATCAACACATCTGTGTGGGGCAGATGGTCTAAGTTTGAGGATGCATCCTGTAGCAGAGCTCTGCAAAGCTAAAACTTTATTGCACCTTTCTCTTTTTTCTTTCTTCTTTCTGGTTGTTTGGAGTGAAATAAAATTGGTTTTGTACACTTTTTCTCCCTGGTTCAACCTAAGCTGACTCAGTGTTCTTCTCACATGATATGTGCATGTTGGAGCAAACAGTGTGAAATCCATCACTGTCTGAGAAAAGCAGCTAAGTTCAAATTTATGCAGGTAGCAGTGTCACTCAAAACGTATTCACATTTAAGCATATCCCCTATGCTTCTTTTTTGTTTTAACCCACATTATATTTCTCACAATCTTTCAGGCTTCAGCATAGGCAAGATCGATGTGGATTTTTATTTATTTATTTATTGATTCGGTCCTCCTACTGTTTAAGGAAGCGAATTTGTATGTTGGCCACAGGATCTTTCACAGAGGCAGAACTGAGAGCTTGATGCTGAGTCCTTTCACAAAGACTCTCACTGTAGGTGACAGCAGTAAAGGGGGTACCTGCTCACTGGTGCTGGCAAGCCACAAGCAGATACACAGAGGATAGTTCTATTATTGTCATCTTGGTCGTAGACCATCATCATTCAGAAGTATACTGCTTTGATAGACCAATGTACTATAACAGATAAATTGTCTACGTTGGGGAAGTCTTTTAACCTTGTTCCTTAAATCTTCCAAACCTGGAACTACAAGTAATAACTGTGTTTCTAGCTCTTCATAAAGTAAAGGAAAGGAAGTAACAGCATCCACTCCTATGGCTATTTTATCTGTAATTATGATGGTCATATAGCATTACTGCCTCAGTTTACTCAACTATAAAGGAAGACAGTGATAGTTAATAACTTCTGAAGGCTGCTGCTCATAAACAAAACTATGTAATGCTGTATGCAAAAAGATTGTCCCAGTAGAAAGGAGACAGCCTACAGATTTGAAGAATGGCTCAGGGCTGGCATTGTCTACCCACCCTCCCTGCCCTTGGCCACAGGAAAACCAAAGGCCCTGAAGATGCTAGGCCATATCTCTCTGGGTGTCCTGCAGAGTCCTTCTAGCAAGCCCTATAGGACATGCTATACTCATGGAGTTTGATCTGTTAATACTGACAGAGCCACCCCCCTGTCATGGAAGCTCCAGTTGCACCTGTAAATAATGAGGAAAAAGTTATCAAAACATAGGAGTAACAGGTGTAGGTGGGTTCAGTTCATGGCTACAGGAGTGTAGTTATCATGTCAAAGGAGATGATTACGGTCTAAAGTAGCACCAGGAGTGTTTTAAGTTTGATATTAGGAAGAGCATCTTTACCAAAACGGTTGTTAGGCATTGAAATGGGCTGCCCAGGGAAGCAGTGGAGTCACCATCCCTGGAGGTCTTTAAAAGATGTTTAGTTGTAGAGATTAGTGATATGGTTTAGTGGAGGACTTGTTAGTGTTAGGTCAGAGGTTGGACTTGATCTTGAGGTCTCTTCCAGCCTAGACAATTCTGTGATTCTCCTCTGCTCTGAGACCCAAGCTGGAGTCTCTGGTCATAGGCCACCAACATATGAAGGACAATGAAACTGTTAGAGCCAGTCCAAAGAAGAACCATAACAATGGTCAGAAGGCTGGAGCGCCTCACCTGTGAGGACAGACTGAGAGAACTAGGGTTGTTTCAGTCTGCAGCAGTAGGGTTAGAAGTAGATGGTCTTGAAGCTACCTTCCAGCCCAACTCATTCTCTGATTCTTTGACTCTAGGATTTGGATTTCCTAGGATGTGCCATGCTTGCTTTGCATAATACAGCTTCTCTCTAGCACTCTCCTGTTGTAGTTCTTCCTCTTAGCGTATAAGTTTCACTGAAGGTGAAGGGAGGGTTTGAGTTATTGTATTCATGACAGCAACAGGACTTGGACTATAATATTTAATTTTAAGAATATCAGAGTTAATGTTGCCAACAGGAGCTGTATGAGAATAGGCTCTTGGTTTCTTGTACCTCAGAGACTAGCATCTATTCTAGTGCATGTGGAGGTAGGCTTTGTTGAGTAGGGAGCCTATCTGCAAAAAGGAGGAAATCCAGTAATCAGGGTGCCAGTCCACCTGCAGTTCCATTCCCTTTGAGATCAGGAGAGCGGCAACACTACTGGCCACGTGAACACTGCATTGATGCACATGAACAGTGCTGAAGATGACAAGGAGGTCAAATTGCCTCTTAGTGGAAATAGTAAGTACTTCAGAGAATATTTCTCAGTGGTTAAAAGACACAGAACCAGAGCTAGCCTTGAGACATTCTGTGAGCTGCAGAAGGGGGGGAGCTCAGGGCTGCCTGCCCCCACACTGCACTTTGAAATTCTAAACTGAGGAGCACCACATAGGTGCCAAGAACTTTTATGGTTACACATTTGGGCTGCACATAGGTGTGCCTGAGGGGAAGAAAGGCTCCTGCTAAAGGGCTTCAGATGGTTCTTCAGTGGAGCCTATCTCTGCAAGGCAGAAAGTCATGTACATCTATATGTGTATAAAACCTATACATAGTGTACATTAATGTATGAGTACAGATGCACCCCAGCTTCTGAAGGGCCAAGTTTCTGCATTTATGATAAGGTACAGTAAAATTAAATCAGATAAAATTCATGGCTATAATATATACAGAACTTAGTCATAGAGAAGTCACCCTGTTCCCAATAAAGCAGCTTTGCTGCCCTAAGTTAGAAAAACTAGAGTCCCTCCAAAAACGCTCCCTGGTTAAGCTTCTGCATTTCTGCTTCTTTACACAACATGAGCCTAGTCTTGTTCTCTTATCACTACATTAAATACTGTAAGGAGACTGATACAGCTTACTTATGCTTTGAAACATTTGAAGTAGGAACCTGCCTAAGATTTGTCAATGCGCTTAGTGTACTGCTTCAGTGTTTCTGGATTTGCATGCCCAAATGGAAGTAGAATGTGTTAGGAAATGACAATCTGAAGACTGACAAAAGAAAAACTATCAGGCAGAAAAAAAACACACTTGAACTAAAGACTCTCACATCATTAGCTCACTCTTAGAACATAGTTCCTGTTGATATATGGTTATGACATTTAGTCTTCTAATGAAGACACTAAAATTTAAAATAAAAACCAAAAACAAGTGTACCAAAGTGAATTAGGTCAGAGAACAAGCGTTGTTTTTCTTAATCTTTACATATTTAATAGATAGTTGTTGCTGTTCTAAGAGACTAAAAGCAGCACATAGTTTTAAGAACACTAGCCAGGTCAAAGTTAGAAATGGTTCTTTTACTGTACTGTATCAACAGCAAGATAGAGTGTGGCTAGTTATAGCACTGACTTATCACCATTTTTTTTTTCCCAAAGGAAAATATCTGTCTGCAGTAGAATTCCATTATTGTTTCTATTTTCTTAGAAAAAAAAAAAAAAAAAAAACAAAAAAACAACAAAACAAAAACAAATCACACAAGACTTCTTTTCCCCTTAGATTTTTATCATTCACCTGTTGAAATTGTAGGAGACATTAAGCATAAACAAAGAAGATGGATCTTCTTTCAACTTGTGTTAACAGGGATATAAAAATAACATCCCAAATACCAGAGGGAAAAACATGTGGTCATAAAATATCCACTTAAAAGGCAAAGAGGTGTTGATTCAACACTTAAAGAGGATTTTTTTTTTTAAATATATAAAACCAGGAAGGTGCTTACTGAATTTTAGTATAAACAGTCCTCTAATGTAGACAAAGTATTACTGTCACATTGTCTTTAAAATATTTGCTGATACTGAAATTGATTTTGTCACACATACTGTTGTAAAATCTGACAAGGTTACATGAATCTTAGTTCAGCCATGGAAAGAAAGTTGGAAAGAATTTTCCTTGAATTATCAGTGAAGAAAATTAAGGACCATCTTATCTATTAAGAACTCTCATTTTGCAAACTGGCAATGAACAATTTTTTTTTTTTTTTTTTTTTAAGAAAGACTGTAGACTAGAGAAAAAGTTAAATGGGCATCTTATAGCTTTTTTTTTTTTTACAGCTCTTAAATCACTGTCAATAGGGAGAATCTTGAGATGTTGACTAACTTGGGGGAGAACACATCTCCATAGATGAAAGATTTTAAATACTGCATTTATATTAAACAATTTCATGTTTGAGTCGTGGTTTGATGAGAAGTATCAGATTCAGGAAACCACATCAATTACAGAGTTCATGATAGACTGACCCTTCCTCATGCTTGGTTCTCACATCTGTTCCTGGATATTACATTTTTCCTCCCCACCCCTGTAAGAGGGGAGAAGGTGGCTCAGGCTACCCAAGGAAGCCCACACTGTGCTGGTAGATCACTGGCAGATGAAAGCTGCAGCTCCTCAGAGGAAGCACTGCATTCCAGGCTTATATCATGCTGATTGTCTCCCAGTAAATAAGACATACAGGGAAGTTGCGATACCACTTAAAGTGACTATAATTGTATTCTGTTAGGTGCAAAGCCCTAGTAGCACGTTACAGATGTGCTCTGTGAATTCTCAATAGCTCATGCCCACAGACTGAGGAATAGCTGGTGCTTAAGCCATTCAGTTAATATAAGGAAAAACAGTAAGCACGAAAATCACTATCATGTCAAGTCTCATCAGGCTTACAAGTTTTGCCTTTTCCTTTCATTTCCTTGCTGACACTATTTGCTGACTCATTCCTCAATATCATAGCTCCATAACTTCAGTCTTCACCAACCAGAGAAGAAAGAAGACTAATTTAGCATCATAGCCTCTTCTACTGGAGGACAGTCCTGTGGCACAGCTAGGGACTTTTTGCCACTCATCATGAAGCCCTGTTCCCCCCTGCCCCCCCGAAACATTAACTACAGTTATACCTAGCAGACAACTGGAAGATGGAGAAGACTTTGAAACATGATCTTGAAATTATAGCATAATCTGTTTAATGGAATCTCTTTACAGGTATAACAGCAGAGCTACAAATGTTTGTGTTTTTCTTCACAAAGTACAAATAGATTCATGGGATAGTTTCTTGCTCAAGGTACCTTTCACAGCAATCTCTTGTAGTAGAATTCCATTTAATATAAAGTTAAAAAGCAAACAGCACTGTACACCCATTATTGTGTCTCCGGCTCTAAGCAATAATGATTCATGCTAAGCAGTCTTTCCTTAGAACAGGAAAATACAGTACTGAATCCAAACTCTTCTTATATCACTACTCAGATGCAAAGAAGTCAAGCAATCTTCTACCCACTTAAAAAATAAAGGACAGGATTATCTGACAGGAGTGCCTAGTTAGCATACCTTATAACAAGGAAAAATCCTAAACATTTTATAGATGAAGTCCATGTATTATCATTACTACTATAAGTCTCCACTAAAAGCTTTTTTCCTTTAGGGTGACAGATTACTCTGCTAAGCAGAGTTACTGATGCTACTTGTGACTGATTTACCCCACAACCAAGGGAGGCAATTTGACATTGCAGAGCTACAACCCTCCAGTGAAATCCATCCACAGCTTACAGGTTTTCTGACAGTTGCCACTACAAAATATATTTATTCCCAGATGCTTCAAAAAAAAAAAAAGTTACTGATATTAAGGTCCCTGCAACACTTTATTCACCTTAAAACTTTTTTAAAAAGCATATAATAATGAATGATTTGCAGTTGACATTACATCTGCTGCTACCTTTCCCTTTCTACACCAAAACAAATGCTTCCCATTGCAAAGTGGCTAGACAAACTTCAGGCATGTTAGCTGAGAAGACTAGGTCAGATGCCAGTCACACAGAGATCAAAACTACTAGACTCTAGAGCAGCAGAATTGAGCAACACACTAAAGTTGATTAAGAGACAAAGATGCAGCTGTACGTGGTTAGTTGACCCTTTCATCAGTAGACAGCGTATTTTGTAGTGTCCTTACTTGAAAGTCGGGGCAGACTGAATTTGCATAGGCTATTTAACTGAAAATTCATAAAACTAAACAGTTCTGTTTAGTCTTTTAACCTCTGTCAAAAAAGAGTGTATTCACCTACAGAGAGGAGAGAAAAAGGCTTCTGTGCATTATGTTAAATGAGCAGTACATTCAGCACATCAGTAATGTGATCTAAAAGCGATACCTACCTCTGCCAGTCATGTTTTCCTTCCTAATAAGCACTGCCCCAGATGATGCTTGCCCATGCGGTTGTGGTTCTGTACTGCGGTCTAATGAAACATTTCAGCTTTTAATATTCTGTACAGCGCACACTAAGACTAGGAGTCTGCCATCTGACAAAGCTCCTGAGAGCATATGCTGTGTTGCTGAGCAAGCTTCAGGAATGACTTGAGAAATGTTTTTCTTACCAAGTCTATGTTTCCCAGGATTGCAACTCCTCTGACAAAGGAAGTCGGAAGGCTGTGGCATAGTGCTGCAGATCACCACACTGCAGTGGAAATACAGCTACAAGGTAAAAATATTTGTAGTGTGTACAGGGAGTCTTATTTGGCAAATATTGGATACATGTACTGATTCCAAATGAGATGAAATGAATGATGAGTCACTAGTCTCTATTTATTACTCCTATAGTGTTAAGTCTTAAAGGAGGTGGCTAATAGCCTCCAGCAGCACCTGGCCAGCTAAGATCTTCTACAGTATTTGCTGCATGCACTACTCCAGGCTCATACATTGAGATCACTGCACAGGAAGCCAGAGATATCTCACCTGCTTTTGTAATTGAGTGGTGCCTTCTATAAAGGTGAACATTGTCACTTCAAATCTCTTCAGGTGCTGAGGAAATTTTACTCTGGTGCTGTAATTAACTTTGTGGAAGACTGTTCTGTGAGAGTCTTTGCTGTTTCCACACCTTTTTGGGAAAATTAAAAGAAAGTGTATTTAATCTAAATCTTTATCACTTTGACAAGGTCCTTCTGGAAGGAAGGAGGTGAAATGCTGAACTTTCCTTTTTTTGCTGAAGCCATGGTGGTAGATGATAGAGCCTCTCCCAGTAACAGTCCCTGTCTTTTCCCATGGTATTTAGTTGTAGTAATAGTTACTTTTAATTCTCTTATGAATATTAGCTAGAAGCTAGTATTTCTGCCAACCCCCGGTGACCTTCTAACACCAGAAGGCATAGCTAGTGTGCAGGCACCCTTGTGCCCTTCACAGCTTAATAACAAAAACAGATTCAGGACCAAAAATCCTTCCCAATTGACTTCTGTTCTTACTCTTTCCTTCCAACTAAAGCTAGAGGCTTTGTGCTCAGCAGTTACCAGACACAGGAGAAAAGCTCTCCTTACCCATTTATGAGGATTGGCCACTGTGGAAGACTATCCTGACTTTTTGAGTTTGTAGCCCAGCAGTCTTCCAGGTTTAGTTCCAGTCTTGGATCTGCAGGCTGCAGCAGTTCTACTTCAAAATATAGTGTTTCCTTCAGGTATTTTACCACAGGATATTCCAATTCTTGATAGAGGTCAGAATAAGACTCATCTAGAAGAAAACATTGATGGCAAAGTTTCCTTTTTACAGAGTAGGTATTGACCAGCTTTGAGTCACTCTGCTTTCCACCCCTATTTGCTCTATCACAGTGGCACAAAAAAATAGAGATGTCAACAAATAAGGCTATGATGGTAGAAAAATAAGAACTAGTAAGGAAAGCAAAGACTTGAACTGTATTTTTTGGCTCTGAAGATCTAGAGGGGAGAAACTTCCTTCTGTAAAACCTGCTAAGTCAGACTCATTCAAAACTGCTTTTAAAAAGATAAAGCAAAAGCATCAGGTCCACTCCAATCAGGGTGATGGTTTTGTTTAGACTTCAGTTAGAACTTTTTGCCAGCAGTGTTACCATTTTACAGCAGTAATGCATGTAGCTTTCTTCTGGCAGAAGTTATGGTTATTGTGGTTCGTGGTAATTTCTCCACTTGCCACACTTCAAGCACTGCCATCACTACACAGAAGTTGATGTGCTCATACCAAGCAGAAAAACCATGAGACTTGGTTGCACTTGGAATGATCCACTGTAGATACTCAACCATTTGTGTTGCATTCTGGAGGTACCACCTCTCTCAGAGGCCTTGAAGAGATTTTTCAGTACACACTGGTGATATTCAAAAGTTGCCTGGACATAGTCCTGGGCAACTTGCTCTAGGTCACCCTGTTTGTGCAGGGTAGTTGGACAAAATAACCTCCAGAGGTCCTTTTCAACGCCATCTATTCCAAAAATTCTGATCATGAAGTTACCTTTAAAAAGCTTCAATGAGAGGTCAAGAGAGCCAAACCCTGGCTTAATACTGGATGATGGGTTGTTCTTGGTTTCATAACGGACATCAACAGTCTGCTTGATTGTGTATAAGCATACAAACTTTAATCTGAGGGAAGAGGTTTAACATTAGATTTTAGAAACTGAAACAATTTGGACAGCCTCCCTCTAGGAAATGTCACTTACTTGTATACTGGTGAATCATTTCCAGGCCTGAAGTAGATTGCCTCATTCTCATATGTTATTGATGTGCTATTAAACTGAAGGATACATACTGTTACAAACAGGACAGTTACTTTAGAAGTGACTTAGGTTTTTAAAAAACATCCACATCCCTTCATTTGACTGGCAGATGGCTCTGAGCAGAGTACGCTTGGAAGTAGTGAGAAGTTACTGTCCTGCACCTACTGAACCAAAGCAAGCTACAGCTAACAGAGTCATTATCAAGAAGTAACTTATCAAGTAACAATATCTTGAATGATATAGCACCACAGAAAGAAGTGCACTGGACCACAAAAAAAGGAGTTCTGTTGATTATGTTAGCAGAATCATTGCCTAGCATTCAGAGAAGCAAGCTGCTTTTGGTGTGACTAGAATTTGAAAGTGATTTGATCTATTATTTTTCCCCCCCCTCCTATCTCAAGCCTCTCTATTTAAACAGTATGTGGCAGGAAGAGGAAACTCACTCTAATGCTGGTTTAAGTATTCACTAGTGATACAGAACCAGCTTCTATAATACATATGAGTATGCACTGACAACAAAAAAAATCATATTCCAGACTTACTAAACAATTCAGAAAATGTTAGACTACATGCTGGTTTCAGAAAACAAGCACATCTGTTTCTGAAAATTTCTTTCACTAATTAGGAAGGTGAAGTTTCAAAATTCAGCCCAGCAGAATTTGGTATCCTCAGAAAAGGACCTTAGGTCTGCCTCATATTGAAAATGACTACTTATGAGTTGTGACCTTTTGCAGCTTCTACTCAGCTCTGAGCTTCTGGCAGTCCTAGTACTAAACCTATCCCAATAAAGAGTAAACTTCATATCATTAAGTGCTCACCTTTCTTCTTGTTCCACATGTATTCACATTGAATTTGAAAGTTGCAGTCTTCTCTGTTACTAGGCTGGGCTTGCAGTTTCTGTCACTTAACACAAGGAGGCTGGTATCCAGGTCTGCAAGTCTTACCAGTTTTACTGCAGTAATAACCACAGTGCCATTGGGAAAACACTCTAAAAGAGAAAAAAAAACATTTTTCAGTACAAATCAGTTCTTCAGACTCCAGTTGTTCTGTTCTGTAGCTTAGTACAACTAAGGTGACAATTTAACTCACCTTTCTCCTCCTAGAATATTTCACTCTCTCCCAAAGATTTTTCTATGTCTGTTCTTATTTTGTCTATGACAAAGTGACATGCTTGGTGGATGAGGGAAAGGCTGTGGATGTGGTCTACCTTGACTTCAGTAAGGCTTTTGACACTGTTTCCCACAACATTCTCCTCAAGAAACTGGCTGCTCTTGGCTTGGACTGGTGTACACTTTATTGGGTTAGAAACTGGCTGGATAGCCGGGCCCAAAGAGTTGTGGTGAATGGAGTCAAATCCAGTTGGGGGCCAGTCACTAATGGCATCCCCCAGGGCTTGGTACTAGGACCAGTCCTCTTTAATATCTTCATCGATGATCTGGATGAGGGGATCAAGCACACCCTCAGTAAGTTTGCAGATGACACCAAGTTAGGTGCGTGTGTCGATCTGCTCAAGGGCAGGAAGGCTCTGCAGGAGGATCTGGATAGGCTGCACTGATGGGCTGAGGTCAACTGCATGAAGTTCAACAAGGCCAAGTGCCAGGTCCTGCACCTGGGGCGCAATAACCCCAAGCAGAGCTACATGCTGGGAGATGAGTGGTTGGAGAGCTGCCTGGAAGAGAAGGACTTGGAAGTATTGGTTGATAGTCGGCTGAATATGAGCCAGCAGTGTGCTCAGGTGGCCAAGAAGGCCAACAGCATCCTGGCTTGTCTAAGAAGCAGTGTGGCCATCAGGGCTAGGGAAGTGATTGTCCCCCTGTACTCAGCTCTGGTGAGGCCACACCTCGAGTACTGTGCTCAGTTCTGGGCCCCTCGCTACAAGAAGGACATCGAGGTGCTTGAGTGAGTCCAGAGAAGGGCGACGAAGCTGGTGAGGGGTCTGGAGAGCAAGTCTTATGAGGAGCGGCTGAGGGAGCTGCGCTTGTTCAGCCTGGAGAAGAGGAGGCTCAGGGGGGACCTTATTGCTCTCTACAGGTACCTTAAAGGAGGCTGTAGTGAGGTGGGGGTTGGTCTATTCTCCCACGTGCCTGGTGACAGGACGAGGGGGAATGGGCTTAAGTTGCGCCAGGGGAGTTTTAGGTTGGATATCAGGAAAAACTTCTTTACTGAGAGGGTTGTTAGACATTGGAATGGGCTGCCAAGGAAGTGGTGGAGTCACCATCCCTGGAGGTCTTTAAAAGACGTTTAGATGTTGAACTTAGCAATATGGTTTAGTGGAGGACTTGTTCGTGTTAGGTCAGAGGTTGGACTAGGTGATCTTGAGGTCTCTTCCAACCTAGACAATTCTGTGATTTCTAGCCAAGATATTCTGTACTTTCAATCCAGATGAGTAGGTTTTCAATGATTTATGACAACTGACACCCTATATGCCCATCTTCCCACCAAAGAAACAAGAAGCACTCAGGAAAACACCCTAAACAACCCAAAACCCCTTTCACGAAGTTTTATGCTTTTGGAAGTGTGAGGGAAGTATATTTTCTCTCCTCCTTCCCAAGCCTTGTACTAGAAAGGATTTTTCCCTACAGACCTTAAGTTGAGTTGTCTTGTAGCATATTACCCGGCAGAAAAATTGACAGGCAGATAGGGTATCACATTAGTGTAAGCTCTAGAAACATTTCAGACAGTGTGGGCTTATGTGACTTACACAACCCAAAGAGCATTAAAAGCTAAATATATCAGTGGCAGTGTACTTACGTATTAGCTCTGAGGGGGAAAATCTGCAGGAAACTGAGAAGTTCTTATTAGCCAAGGTGACTCCATCTTTCAAGGTTAAATGGAGTGAAGCCAATACTCCAGAAGTATGAATTTCCTAGAGAGGATTATCACAGGTTAAATGAAGACCCACTACTCTTATAGAAAAACTAAAGAACTAGGAGGAGGTTATCACAAGCCAGAGGTAATTGTCTTTGACCAAAACTAAACCCACAAGAGATTTTTCCTCTTAACCTAGAAACAGATGCAGAACTTCTTCAGTAGATTCACAATACAACACAAGTGTGATTGCCTGTGCAATTACCATTAATTGGTTCTTCAGCCTTTAAGTACTGCCAACATTAGCCAAGGGAAATAAGTGTTCTTTCAAGGAAAAAAAAGTCCTTCTTTAATCCTTTTAAATCTATCCAAAGGGAAACTATTTTGAAAGCTTCATTTTATCTACAAGGTCGTAGTATATCATGTTCATCTCATAGCTAGCACGTCTTTTAGTTGATACAGACTGGCATCCTTACCTCATAGTCCAGGAGGGAAGAAAGGAAAGGGACAGAGATGGCCAAGTGAGTACCATTATCACTCAGGCTGTAGTTGTACTTCTCTGCAGCCCCTGGTGTCAGGTGTCGGCCTGAGATGAAGGGCATCCAGTTCTGGTCCACATTCCCATGAGTGATGTGGAGATGGAGGCTGTTCTCATCACAAAACCCCCTTGCACTGGGCAGTACTGTAATACAGCTAAGGGTCAGACAACATGCTAGGTGCTGTCAGAGTTTAATAGCACTATTTAGTACTGACAGCATCGCTGGCTGAACTTCACCCAGTTAGCAGCTGAGTTCACAGCCAGGTAAATTGCAGCCAGATAAATACAGTTTTGCATAGATTTCACTAGCTTACCAGCATCTTTAACAGCAGACAGTGTAACGATGGGGACAGAGAAGGTCTCGCTTGTTGGATGAATGATGAACTCCAGTGTGACATTCAGTGTGTATGTTCTTATGTCATCTCTCAAATACTGAAATAAAACATTTTTAGAAATAAAAATTTACCGAGTGATATCATTTCTACACCATGGTATGCTGCACTTTCTTAGTACACACCTCTTTCTTAATGCTTTGGGCATCAAATGACACATGTATTACATAGGCTTTGCTTTGATTAGCATATTTAATCTCATATGTTTGATACCCATGCTGAACAGCCTCAGGTACTGTGACAGTTGCCCCCTCAACGGTCAAGTTCACAAGCTCCACATCCAGGAGGAACGTTCCCACTGTCACATTCATTATCCTTGCACTCAGATTTGAATCTGAAAAGGAACATACTAGCATCAATATCCTGTCAGTACCAAAACCTTCAGTAAACTCAGTGTTAGGATACTTACTGTTGGTTACAGTGAGTTCTACTAGTTCAAATGGTGTTTCTATTTCCTTGATGATGGTATGTTTGGTTAGTCCCCATTTGTTATCCTCCCACTGGTGTTCCAAGAACAGGTTGATGCAGTATCTTGTCCCATGCTGTCCACTGTTCACAGAAGTCTGGAATTTTATAACCAGCATCCTTTAACATAACATGATAAAGTATAAAGTAAAAACTGTCTCACAGCATTACAGGGTCAGATAGAGCTACAGTTCCAAACAATTGTCCTCCTCATCTCTGTGGCTCTGCTTTTATGCTGGGAAGGAAGTCTGAGAAAACAGCACCGGTGAGGAATCATGCACTCGTGTCATACTTACTGTATCACTATAATAGGCTCTATTTTTTAAGAGTTTATATTATCTCAGGATACTCAAGAGACTACCTTTTGAAGGTTGCCCCCCACCTCCTAGTTTCAAAACAACAGGGATTTTTTTTTTTTTTTTAAATCAGTGAAATGACTCCTTCTGCATTCTCCTTTTGAAGTTCAGCTATGATGTTTGCCTAGGACTGAGTTCATTCCAAGGGACTCAGTTTGAGGCATAGTCTCAAAGCATCCTGATATGTGGTCTTGAGGACAAATGGCATACATTCTCAATCTTAAACATTTTGTGGAAAATATGACAATCTATGCATGTGTTATAGTCCAGCTAAGACTGTCTTCAAGGAAGATGACATCAGGATTGAAAGGTAAACAAATCTGTGTTAATCTGAGCGAAGATAGAAATCATAGTTCTTTATGGGATTCTGTCCATCTCCATTTATCAGAAAAAAGTTTTCACAAAGTGATGTTTAAAAGAGCCCTTTGGTCAGGATTTTGGGATGTTTGATATACATTTTCTTCCCCTTCTCCCTCCCTTTCCCTTCTCTCCTCCTCCCCAACCTTTTCCCCTCCTTTGTAATGACCAGAATGAAAAATTATTTCTCCCCAGGAAAACAACACACACCACCACCACCCAGTTACAACAGAAAATAATTTACCTGCCATCCAATATAACCAACTAACCTTGTAATAGCCACCTTCTGCACCTATTGGTACCTTCATTGTAATCACATCAAAATCATTAGATAACACGTATTTTCTGGAAGCCATTTCTTCAACAGAGAGTTTGTGTAGATTCACACCAGCTTCAACAAGAATATCCTTAAAGCTAGTTGCTCCAGTACAGAGTGCTTGAATGTATTTTGGAACTGTCCAGATGATCATTTTGTTAGTATAATCCACACCATCTTAGGGACCAGATAGGAAAACTGTCAGCTCATTACAGTAGTTACCAGACATTCCCTACATTTAAACATTGGGGTGAGGTACCATATTCCTTACCTACAGGACATGCCACAGCAGTATCCACCATCAGGATCATCCACTGCTCTTTGTAAAATGTACTTGATCTCACTGCAGAAAAAGTAATTCCCTGAGCCTGCAGGAAGAGATCTGTTTAGACCTATATAATCTGACAACTTGTTGGGTTAGACTGAGTGTACCAACCTTTACCAGCTGAGTTTGTGCAGTATTATACGGTACTCGCAGCAGAATCCTGGTATCTGTGGTGTTGAGTCCATAGCCAGCACTCCAAGCATCACTCACAAGCAGAGCCCTTTTCTCTTCTGGTTGATGAAACACTGTTTGCCATATTGAGGCTTCTCCTGACTTAGCCTGCCCATAGAAATTCATTAACAGTTTAAACAAGCTGTTCAAAGTGACTTACTATGTTGGATGATTTATGTATTGAACTACACAGAAATTTTGTTTATTTATTGCAAATACTACTGTGATACTTCTCAAGCTTTGCCCTGCTCAGCCTCTCACACAGAGGAAGCTTTCCATATTGAAAGCAAACAGATATTGAACTAAAAAAAAAAAAATACACCCCTTTCTGTATTGAGATAAGTTATGGGGAAAGAGATTAACTGCAATGCTACACTAAAAATATGGGGCCCAAGAAAAAAAAAAAAAGGCATTCTGAAGTTCATTCTTAGGCCATGGGTTCTTAGAATTTTTGTTGTTTACCCTTTTGCCTGGGGAAGGCCTGATTTTGAGGTTGTCTGAGAAATACATCTCCACTTCTTCCTTGGAGATAAGGCTTACAGGCTGCCTGTATTTCTAATATATATTAAAACCTCTATTCTAAAACCACTTTGTAAAGAAGTTCTGCTCTTCCTACTTAAATGTAGTTTTTGAAAGGACAATTCATACTGTGTGGACATAGGATGGTTGTGTTGGAAGTAGCACTAGTTCTTATTAGGAAGAAAATCTGTAATTTTACCTCTGGAAAGGCAAGAGTCCAGTCTTCAGGCTCTTCTTGAATTAAGTCCTTTACAGTCTGTGGAACATCCCTCCTGACAGAAACCTGAACAAAAAAGCCACTTTTTCTTAGTGTTACCATCAACCCCCTTGTCTTGAACATCTCACAAGGTTTTTTTTTTTTTTTTTTTTTAAGTACTTTCAGGAAAGTAGGAGATTAAGAATGGAGACTGGCATCTCCCTAAGGGAAATCTTTCATTTCTCTCTTCAAGTCAAGAACTCATATTTTATGCCATAATAGTGTATTATCCATAGTCAACTTCATTGCAGTCTTTTTTTTAAAGCATTCTCTAGCTTCAGCATTTTCACTTCCAGTTAGTGTCAGGGCTTCATTCTTACACCCATGTCTGCTTCAAAGAGGAATTGTTCTTTTTCTCTCTACAGTTCTTCCCAGAAAGTTTAGTAGGTGTGCTTTCTGAAGGAAGCTTTATTTGTTATCTCAACGTTTGTTGAGATGCCATTCAACCTTAATCTTTTGAATATTATTTCACAACTCCACTGGCTATTAACACTATTCAGATATCTATAAAAAAACATAAATATATCACTAAGCTCAAGACGCTGCTGTAGCTTCACCAATAAGTCTTTCATAGTGTGATATTCAAACTCTGTTCCAATTCCCATTCCTAGCATTTAATCTGATTACAAAGATGAAGTCTTCTAGTGCTTACCTCCATGTAATTAGTTTCACATAGTAACTCTCTCAGACTCCATGGGCCATAATGACAACTTGCACTTTTTAGGTGAATTGAAGCATTTTTCATATCAGGGGTATGAGATGCTTTGACTTGTATAGTTACTGTGAATGTGTCTTTCTGCATGGACATGGGAAACATTTGTTAGACAGATTTTTCCTAGTAGGACATCAGCTATCCTTGTGACCTAACTTAAGAAATCCACCCATCAGTCTTTGGGCAGAGAAGCACCTCCATACTGAAATGTTATTGTTTTTTCCTTGCTTAACTAGCCTGTAAGAATCTATCTACATCACACACAAATGTTTCTTATTCTTATTCTGTAGAAGGCACTTGCACTTCTAGGACGCATATGTAATATGCTTCTTCATATGCTCATCTGTCCTATTCTGTAGGGCATTGAAGTGTCAATACCATGGTGTATTCTCAGATATCCGGAAACATTTGAAGAGAACTAAACATTCTGCTAGTAGATGTTCAAGATATTATGACCCCTCAGTTAATACCTGTCAATAATTTTTTAATCTTTTGTGTAAAGGTCATACACAGCATCAGTACTGTAAAACAAACAAACAAACAAAAAAACCTATATTAATTACACTTACCTCCAAGCGAGAATGGCAGCTTAGTGCAGAAGCACGAAACTCAATGTTATTCCAGCTGCTGTAAGTTACTGTATAGCCACACTGTGATGCCAGGGCCTCATCTAGCTCCCAAGCTATGCCAGATTGATCTATAGGAAATTAGTTAAGATTGGTATTAATAAGTATGACTCCTGCTCTGCAAACTCCCCCAGCAGTCTTCCCTTGTCTCTAGAGTTCAGCTGGCCCAGGTTCTTTTATGGCCCAGCTATATACCTTGAGGTCAAACTTGAGATAAAATTGCAAAGAGATAAAGCTATGCATCAAAATAAATAGAAAGATAAAGGTAAAGCTACAAACAGACTGGGACAGGAAACATAACAACGGAAAGGCTGAGATGATAAATGACCAATATGGGAAGATGTGAAATCCTGAAGGACTGGGGAGGAAGCCCCAGTAAGGACAGACCAGACACAGATCAGTGTCAAAGCTGTCATGGGTGATTAATGATAACAACTCACAACACAGGGGCTTTAGTTCTGGGACTGGCATAAACTCATGTTTCTCTTTAATGCCTGGCTGGCCAATGGAGACCCTTCAGGAGTCTTATCAGGATGATAAGCACACTAAAGCTTAGCTTGAATTTAAGCTACAAAATTATCATTGATTTTAAGCCCAAAATAATTGCTTTATACTTTCAAGCCATACATATCTCAATTGCAGAGTCTATTGATGTATGGGTGAAGGTTCTCAAACAGAAACATATATTAAGAAGGGTAAGACAAGTTTAATGTTCTAGGAAGATAGGTGCAGTACAACAAATCATATCTAGTCAGACAACCAACATCAAGAGTTAGTTCAAAACTGAGTTTGCATTTTTATATCTTTATATCTGATTATGTTTATTGAGCAAAGTTAACTCATTTCACCCTTCAAGGGCGCTCTGTGGTGTTTTTTCACTCAAACACACCACTCATTGATTATTAAGTCTGCAGTCAGAGGCCACAGATAATTTAACAATCCACTAGGCCCCTTAGTTATAAGCAAAAAAGTGGGAAATCATCTATGCAAAACCAGTAATGTAGCATCAGCTTCAGCTTTTGTGCTTTCCAAATAATATGTGTGGTTACTGGGGCATATTTTTACCAGGAGGGAAATCCACCAACATGTCTAACAACTACCATATCTTCCTACGTTGTGCATTTTAGTTTGAGTGCAAAGACAACCATGATTAGACTTGATAAAGCTAAGTTATAACTTAATAAAGCTAAATAATAGGTTAAACAGAAAAAGACATTTTTAAAGATAATAATAATAACGAGGTGCAACATACTTCCAACAGCTCTATACATGTCATGAGATCCAGGGAATTCTAGCATAGAAAGACCTCAAAAGATTTTCAAGACATCACCTTGTGCAATTTTGTCTCCAAGATCTTCTGTATCTACTTACCAACAGCAGAAAAAGATAAGTATTTGTCCTCAAAGTATTCCACCCTCAGTGTTATACGCAAAAAGTTCTCCAGGCACTCTGAACTCATGGGTCCTGTGTCAAAAAATCAGTAAGTAAAGAATTAACAGTAACATAAAGAGAAACCTGCAAATTCATATTCTGCCTTGTAAATAACAATGCCATAATATTTATACTTCAGAATCTCTTGTCAAGGGATGTTAGAGGGTGCAAATACATAATATAAACAAACAAAAAAAATCAAGAAGCACTTCCAAGAGAAAATGTAGTAGTGTAATGATTGTAACCATGCCTGGCCAGCCAACATTACTACCTGTAGCAACAGAAGCAGGATCGTGAAAGAGGTTCAAGAAGCCACTAAATTGGCTGGCCCAAGCTGAACATCTGTATTGGAATAGAGCAAAACAAGAAGAGCAAGAAAAAAAAAAAAAAGAAAGAAATCCTCCTCTAAACTATTGAAAGGAAATGGAAAAATGATAATAACAACAATAATAATAATGAAGAAAAAAGTTTGTGTGAAGACAGTTCACAGCAGCTTTACCTGGTCTCCCATGGGTCCATGTTTCAGAAATAAATATTCCTGTCACCAAGAACCTGTATGAGAAAACACGGATTAACAGTAACTCCTACTGTAACAACAGCTTGCTAACTGATTTTTTACACTAGAAGTTCTAGTCCAGATGTTTCAGCTACAGATCTAGATTTGGAAACTGAAAAATGAGAATTCCTTGGTTACCACCAGAATGTTAGGCACAGTAAAATAGAGGAGTTAACATATCTGATGCCTCTAGAAAGATAACAGCATTAATCACCATGAAATTCTCACCTCAGCACCAGACCCAGCTCCATTATGTATTTATTTGCCTGCACTGCTTTTCCCCTTAGAGCTACATAGAAACGCAAGCTTCCTTCATGAAGTTTCTATAAAAAACTAAAGCCTTTCTATCTTCTCAAAAATTTGGGTTATGGGGAAAGGCTGTCACCTTTATAGTGATGAAACCCATTTTCAGCTGTTTACCCTCCTAGCTACAAACTGATAATTCATGTCACCTGCTCATTTGTTTTACTGATTAAATCTGCACCTATCCACATACCATCAGCTCCTGACCAGCAGGTGGCTGTTGTGTAAAGGCAGTAGGATAAATGGTGCTGTTCTGGTAAAGCATGTGGCAGTTCATTGTTTCTGAGTTATCTCTGTTTCTCCATGTAGAGAAGTGTCTATGGTCTTCTCTGGAGAGCTGAAGTGTTTCACAGGCAGATGTGTGATCTGCAGCTTTAGAGCAAGTGGTGTAATAAGAAAGGAAGAAACCGTTGACATTTGAGGTAATTGATTACAACTAATGTTGAAGGTGATACATGCTGCAGACTGCTGGACATCTCAAACCAAGTGAAGAAGTGTCTGATTGGGTGGCCTGTGGGACTCTAGACCAGAAATGATCCTTATTGGTCATGGCCAGCCAATTTCATAGAATCATTAAAGTTGGAAAAGACCTTCAAGATCATCTTGTCTAATAATCACCCTACTACCAGTGTCACCCACTAAACATTTCAGGAAAACTTTCTCAAAAACTGTGGAAAAGTAAGAGATCTGCCCTGAATACAAGCAGATCAGAGATAAAGACCCTGCTTTTGCTGCTTGTTGAATGTAGAGAGGTTACTCTGTGGCCCTAGGTCCAGATCAGTGATGGATTCCCACCGTTATTAATATGGGTTAATACAATATACATTATTAACATGGGTTATGCAACCATGTGTGATGCATGTGACCATCATACTCATGGAGCTGATGAGCTGAGATGCTCATGGCTAGACTGTAGTCAGGTCACTTAGTGAGTGAAGGTGTTGGTGTGAGGTCTGTTTGCTTTTTCTGTAAATATTGAGCTGAGCATTGTTTGTATGTAGCTGTAGAAAAATTAATAGCACAAACAATAATAGATTCAATATTTTTTATTACTGTATATAACAAAGCATGCAAAAATTCAGTATTCCTTGTCTTGATCATCATTTAGTGCAATTGTCAGTTATTCTGTGCCAATAGATCCTTAACACCAGAGACAGAGTTCCACCTTGGCAATTCTCATTTCTTCCCTTTCATGGCCAAAACATTGTTTTGGTTTCCCTGTTTCTTTGAGCAATATTTCCACATTTTCTTTCTGTGTTTTCTAACAACTTTACCAGGAATAATGAATTTTCACTTTGTGTGTATTGGTGCATGTCATCACTGAGTGGTCAGATATTCAAGTCTCTCTGTTATATATTTCATGTTTAGACTCTTTATATTGGGGATCTTTTTTGGTCTAGGTTTATGTCTGTGACAATCTGGCTTTGCTCCTTCCTCTGCACACTCGAAGGCATATGAGAGTAGAGCTGAAGGAATTGTAGTTAACAACAATGTCCTGGAGAGGGAGCCTGACACCCTCCTATCGGGATGCTCTTGCCTGCTCTGCCAGCCAGCTGCACCTTTTCAACTTTTATTCAGTGTTTGTTCTTAAATCTAACAAATGTTACACCAAGGTCGTTTTAGGCAAACATATGCATTAATGATGAAGTTATTTATTACAGCTAACCTTACTGCGTCACTCTGGCATCTTTAAAAAATAATATATATATATATATATATATACACAAATACAAAAAGTAAAAACAAAGTTTACTATGTTCATAGATCCATTTTTTTTTTTTTTAACCAAGAAGCAAGTTTTATCCTCAGCTAGCTTGTTTTCCCATTATTTCCTTTTGAAATACCTTTATCTGTTAAATTTTCAACTTTACATTTTGTTGTTGTTGTTTCTGAAAAGCACCGTTATTTATATAGAATCCACTATTGATTGTAATAATAAATAGAACGATGGTCAGGAAGTCAGAGCTTCTGTATTGCATAGCACAGTGTATTTATTATTTCTGGATAGATGGCCATTAAAATTATGCCTACTTTCTCTGTGCAGTTATTATTCACATTACTACAACAAGGTTATTACACTTTTCCAGAACTTGATTTTAAGTACCTCTAGGGAAGCACCTGAGATTTCCTCTAGATTTGCATGGGCTCTACCTGACATTTAAACTAGATCTACGCTGTTGGCAAACCCATCACCTCAATTCTGTTAGGTATCCAGATTGCTTATGCTTTTCTACCCTAAATAGTCTCTGCCCATATTTCTCTTCAGCCTACCAATACTTACATGCATGTTGAGGTTATGGGGCAAAGCAGCATCCTGGTGGTGACTTGTTCAGTTTTTGCAGTTTGAGCAGGGTCATGGCAACTAACAACTACGTGCTGAAGAGGAAGGAGAATTACAGTGGTCCTGCTAAAACTCAGCCTTATCACAGCAGTACTGAAAGCATTACCCATTTAGTTTACCTGCATGGACACTGTCTGCATGTTTTCTTATTTTTCCACTTTTTACCAGGCAATTGTAGATTAATTCCTAGATACCTTAACTTTTCTGGCTTGTTTGTTTCTTTGTTTGAATTTCTTTTGTTATGTAGCATGTCTTGGACCATAATTATGACTCTGGGCAATAAAATAACACAAATTAATCCAAGGTTTATATAATTTATATATATTTATGTGCAAGAAGGACATCGAGGTGCTCGAGTGAGTCCAGAAAAGGGTGATGAAGCTGGTGAGGGGTCTGGAGAACAAGTTTGACGAAGAGCGGCTGAGGGAGCTGGGTTTGTTCAGCCTGGAGAAGAGGAGGCTCAGGGGTGACCTTATTGCTCTTTACAGATACCTTAAAGGAGGCTGTAGCGAGGTGGGGGTTGGTCTGTTCTCCCACGTGCCTGGTGACAGGATGAGGGGGAATGGACTAAAGTTGTGCCAGGGGAGTTTTAGGTTGGATATTAGGAAGAACTTCTTTACCAAAAAGGTTGTTAGGCATTGGAATGGGCTGCCCAGGGAAGTGGTTGAGTCACCATCCCTGGAGGTCTTTAAAAGACGTTTAGATGTTGAACTTAGCAATATGGTTTAGTGGAGGACTTGTTAGTTTTAGGTCAGAGGTTGGACTCAATGATCGTGAGGTCTCTTCCAACCTAGATGATTCTGTGATTCTGTGATTTATAGTCAAACCAAAGTTATCAACTGACTTAAGTAAAAAGCAAGAAGTTGTTTGTCTGTTACAGTTCTAATTTCTAAAGAATTTTGAAATCAATAAGACTTTACTCAAACTCTATGGCCAAAAATGCCAAGGATGACAAAATTTTCCTTCTGGACTTTTTATTTGCATTAGGGTAAGAAGAGGAAGAAATGATGTAGTATTTGACACACTTCCATGGCTAACAGTTGTGTGGATGTATGTGCTCTTTAATTTACTAGGATCATCATGTGTTCATATTTCCGTTTTTTTGTCTGGTAACTGATAGTTCTCCCACAACAAGTAGTAACTGAGTGGTAGGGTCAGATCATGTAGTGTCGTGACCATTGTATTAGGAAAAAAAGGAAGTCTGCACAATCTAGTACGGCTATATCTAAACATTAAAAACTATTTAGCATATTTTGAAGGCAAAACTGCATGAGAAATGAAATTCAAGTCACAGTGCTTCTCAGATTAAGTGATAGATAACTCATTGCTAATAGGAAGAATAAAACTGAGAGAGATTTTGCAGTCGCACCCTTGTAAAGTGACCCTTGTAAAATGCCCACTGGAAAATTAATTATTCATTTTCTTCACAGGGTTGCAATGCAGAATAATAGTTATTAAATGAACTATCCTATCTGTCTCACTCTATATCCTCCTTCTCCCGTGAATCTGTTCCTAGACAGTATGTTTATATGCTCAACTAATTCAAATATTTTCCATGAAAAATAAATAAATAAATAAATGGGAAGACAGAAAACACACACTTTATCTGTAAGCAATATCTACAAGAACAGACACATTAGGTAGAATGAAGCCATTAACTAGAACTCAGCAACTTAGTCTGGGCTGTCTCTGCTGCAAGATATGACTCCTCTGGGGATAAAAATGATTTCCTAAATAATCACTGACTTGATTTTCAGCTAGGTACAGTCCTGCTCTCGGAGTACAGTACAGCTAAGATCCCTGGAGAGTCAGAAAGCCATCTGTCTCAGAGATGGGTGGCATGGGTGGCTTCCCTGGGGCTCTCCCATATTTAAGGGCAGTAATTATTTTCATTTTAACTCACAGATAAAATTGCAACTCACAGATAAAATTGGGGACCAACAGGTTTAAGAGGACAAATGTCCTGAGCTAAAGTTTTTTTTAAGTCATGCTATGACAATTCTTTCTTCTCTGAATAGGGTACAGAAGGACACTTGAAGCAAGCCTCCCCACAAGGAGTGTCAACCATGAGCATACTGAGTTGTGAAGTACGTGGTGGTTTGCACACAGAGCACACACAAGGCCATGCTTCCACCCCACCTTCTTTCTGCTTGTGCTTTCTGTGTTATCTCCTTCAACGTGGTGTTTCAAGGGCAGTGGAAGCCCTCTTATGAACCAGGACCATAACCTATGGAGTTAGTTATGAGATTTCCTATAATTAGGAGTACCATTTTGAAAGTTTGGCTGCATCAACTTGGCTCAATAAAACTAAGACAAACTAAGACAAAGAGTTACACCAGGAAGTAATCTGGCCCTTAAAGTCCAGTTAGAATTTCAGAGTAGGAATTTATATGCAGTGGAGAACAATCTGTGGAAATATCTGGAACCAAATGCAAAGCAATTTAGATTACTGTGATAGTACAAAAGCGCTTTGTGTAGACAATTTAAGACATCTGCCCATGGTCCAGACATCTGTGTGCAATGAATACCATTTTTGAGCTAGCTCTTTATTTGTCATCCCATAATGTCCATTAATAATTGCTGCCCCTGTACAACCCTGTCTTTGTCTATATGTTGTTATATATGGGTACTTGATGTCTGTAATAAACAAGGAAAGAATTACTTGTTCTTAAATTGAAAATACAATCTGTGATCTAGTTCTGTTTCAAATATAAACAAGAGATTTTAGTCTTCAATCCCATTCTTTCCCTTTGTCTGTATTTGAAGTTGCTATTGTACATTTATATCCCTCAAAGTAATGGACACATAAAGTAGATACTGCCATGCAGATAGGTCACACAGATATAATCTTCTTGTATTTTTAGCTCATCTTTAGTTTCAGTGATGTTTCCTGTGATCCTGAAGAACCTGACCAGGCCTATGGTCAGAATCCATGCTTCTTCTCTTCCTACAGGCATACAGACCACTTTTCTTTGGCCACTTCAAACAGTTCTCTGGTTTTATAGTCACTACTTTACTCATTTGTAATCCTATATGTTCTGTTATTTATGTAAAGTGTACAATATCCTACAACATGTTTTATTTATCTGAAAGTAAGTCTTCAGTGTTATAAGGAAGAAGAAATTTTCTTTGGTGCAAGTCCATGCACCAGTCCAAATTAGAATATGTAGCAACAGAAATAGCAAGTGAAAATGTCATGTTATCTCCAGCAAATAAACAGATTTTTTCTGTCTGTTAAGTAATTCCATATTCCAATAGTCTTATTAGCAGTCCAAATGAAGTGATATAGAACCAAGAGAAGAATGATCTTTGCAGGCATCCTTATAACTAATTTGTAAATCTAATTGTAATTTATTTAAATACGGTTCTATACTTGTTTATTGACATCTCAATATTTTTGTGCTGTAGTCTTGAATGGATAATAACTTTTTTGTATTTGATTTCAGTGACCTATGGAGAAGGTTCTCCAAGCGTGGAGGAGGAAGTTCTCTGTGTTCCCAGCACATTGTAAACATTGAAGCTTATTTTTTTATTGTTATTGATTGGTTTATTTAGAAATTTGGAAATGTATTCAATTGCATCAGTGTTTATCTATTTTGCTCTGCAGGTAGAACTTCTTATTGCCTCTGGGGAAGAAGATAATTCAAATTCAGATGACACATCTCTATCCAGAACTGGCAGGCATCCAATGTTAAGTTAAAGGTCTCACAGCACTTTTCATAATGGTTTGGGGACAGCCCTGTTTTTTTGCCAGAAATAATGTCTTCTGTGGAAACAGATTCTAACCATAAAGAGTCCAGTGATCTTTACTTAGGACTATGAAAGATATGCAGATGGTCACCTGGTATATCCCCATTTTGTGTGATTAATTGTGAATAAATACCAATCAGTCTCTCATAGATTAGGAATGTCTACTTCAAATTTTCAAATGTTTTTGGAAGTCTCATAAAACATATGCATCTGTGTCTTCCATTCATAAAACAGGGTTAATAATGCTTCATAGAAGTGTTAGGCAAGATACAAAAAAAATTTTTAATTGCTCATACACTACAGAAGGTGGAAGATCATGGAAGATCACTTGTGCTTTACTGTAGCTGCATTATTTTAAATATAATCAGTCTGTATTTATATAGCCTTTGGTAACTGCAGGGAGAATTGGCCCTAGATTAAGTATTTTACAAAGAAGACAAACTTATGGCATAAGTAGATACTGCTAACATCTTTTTGGTGTTTCAGGACAAGATTAGTATCACATGTCCAATTGTCTTTGTATATGTTCTACTTGTAATTTCGTTCATTAGATTGTAGAATGTATGCAAAATCAGAAGTTCTTGTAGAGTTCAGGGGTTCTTTTAGTGTAGCTTAGTTAGAAAAGTTTTTTAACAGCTTTCAGATTAGGCTATGGTTTGACTATGTGTTGCTCACAGGGGCAACATTGCCTCTATGTCTTCCCAGCTTGGCTCTCATGCTCTGGGTGAACTTTAGTGTCTTCATGCTGCAAGGTGCTGCCTCCACAGGAGCATCATTTCAACTATTTATGGGATAATGTTATGGAATGAATAACTGCACCACCATTAGAAAGAAACATATATTTTTACAGTTCTTAATTAGTGCTGGCACAACCATACACAAGGAGAGGAAGTGGGCTGTTTTGACATGGGGGAGGGATCATGTATGGAGAAGACATATTGTTACTTTCAGCAGATTGTCAGACAATGCATTTCAGCACAATAGATGTTTTGACCACTTACTTCAGTTACTTCCAATTACTGCAGAGAGGCAGGTTCTGGCAGCCTTGAAGAGTAAAGAGTGTGGTTTACACCTTTCTCAAACTTAGGCAACGTGGGTGCAGTCAGAACGCTTATGTGAGATACTTATAAATTGTGATTTGAGCATGGCATGCAACTGTGAGAGGGGCCTGAAAATTATGGTTTAGATTTTTCATATCCTTGCATGTTCATAAAATAGCTATGTTACTGTGCCGAAATTGCAGGTCCATTTGCAAACCTAACTTTCTGATATTACCCAGCACAAGCAAGACTACCAAGAGAGTCCTGAGTTCTGACTCTTACAGCAGGTGAAAAGCGAGTGGAAGAGTTGTCAAATAGTGGCTTGACTTTTTTTTTGTTTGTTTGTTTGTTTTGTTACAGTGCAATTGCCATAACATAAGCAACATATGCTATTCCAGAATTTAGACATATTATAGACAGGACTACTATGGCTTGAGAATAAAACTGTGGTAAACTTAGTAATAAGTTTTTATTTTACGTAAGTTGAAGGGATTGTTATGTTCCAATGTTATTTTTAAATTAAAGAGCAGCACTCTAACATAGAAGCACTGTATAGAAGTACAGATGAAGCTCTTAAAACTATTTGTCAGCCTGATAATGCTACAGCTTAGTCCACAGGATGTCCCAGGACTGCTTTTAGAGCTCCTCCATGTAGTGAGTGAATCCTGTAAAGCAGTTTGCTTTAAAGTCCTTTGCAGTCTCTTTAAAGCACAGGACTGGAAATCAACAGTGATGTTAAGTTGATTTTCTTTTGAGAAAGCACTATGAGCTTTGAATGTCTTCGGCTCCTTAAGACAATGACTGTTGTTTTTTCCTCTTGCAAGGCAAAGAACAGTGGCTGGTGTTCAAGGAAGTATTAATAAAGTAATGGTTTCTGCTGCAACTACTTTAACTCATATATCTGGAAAAATCTGAGTGTTATAAGGATCATCCAGCAAATATACCTTTAGGGGTCAAAGATATCAGGTTTTGGTACTGTGTTAGAAATTTCACAATTCATCCAGATATGTATTTTACCAGGTCCTGTACATTTATTTCATTTGTACAAAGAGATGTTACAGTGCCATTAAACCTAAACTCACTGTGGATTTCATATATCTTTCCATTAAGCAATCAGGTTGCTCCACAGCTGATTTATAATTGGCCCATCTGTTTTTACTTTGGTAATCCCAGCTTCATCAGATGCACTGCTTGCATCTGTGTTCATCTAGTATTTCTACATTCAAACTGGACATATAAATAGATGTTTGTCTCTAAAGGAAGCAGGTCTTAAAGCATCAGACTCTAATCACTGTCAGAAAATAGAGATAGTATTAAAAGTTTTGATCAGGATAACTATTCACAGCTTCCTTTATGCAAATATTAAATGTTACTATTTTGATTTAGTTGATTTCCACATTTGCTTGCAGCAGTGTCCTGAAAATCTCAGGTCTGGGAAGAAGTTTATGAGTCCATAAATCCATGTACTTTCTCTCCCACTATAACAGGCAATCCTCTATACGATCATTTTCATGAAGTGATTAAAACCTACTCCAAAACAATCCCATTTTTGCTCATCAGACTCCCCAGTGAGAGAATGTTCCAGATCTTTATTTCTTATATGTTTGGGGATGTTCTAATTTTTATCCAGATTGTGTTCTTGAGCAGTTTATATTGATTTGTTCTTGTACCAGTACAGCTCTTGAACCTAAATTATTCCTATTTGTTGATTTTATTCCTCATTTTTAAAGAGAGAAAGCACTCTCACTGTTACTCTTCATTTTATAGAGTGAAGTATCTGAGTCTTTCTCATGCCATCTATTAGGCTTGACTTTCCACTCCTGTGAACATTCAAGTAACATCTATTCCAGTTTAACGTATTTTTATGTAATATGGGTTATCAGAGCTGAATACAGATGAGGTTTCACTGGAATATATATGGTGATACAAGTGCTTCTCTATTTCTACTGAAAATATTGTGGTTATTTTTTTATGACCATGTTCTGCTGATGGCTCATCATCATGCTGTGACCAATTATTATGATGATCTCTCTCTATTCTTACTACTGATAACTATGAGCAGGTGGATTCAACAAAAGACTTATCTCCTTGGTGCATCTGAATTGTTGGATGTGAAATGGCTCCCAACTTTAAGCAGCATAAAACTTTATCATGTTATGCCCTGTTAATACAACTATATGAAATAGAGTTTGCTTGCATCCAAAAAACTTCAGGAAAAGGCAGAAAAGCTCCACAAAAAGGTACATTCAGTGTGAAAAGTAAGCCAGTTACGTACTTTTAACCATCACCACAGCCTATGTCCTACTTAATAATTTATCTTGGTCATTGGACCTGAGATTAGTTCTAAGATGGGTTTTCAAAGATGTTAATGTTTTGGACTCAGACAGATTTTGGGGTAGAGATTCCCAAGTATAATAATGCAACAGAGAATATTGCTCTTTGACAAATAAAATAAAATTACAGAACAAACAAAAAAGTCTATGGCAAAGCTATGATTTACAGTTAACAGCAAAACAGGGTAAAATATTCTATTTCATCCACTCTCTTAATTCAGGGTCTACATTTTTATTAGTTTATAGATGTATTAATGAGGATGGTCATAAATTATTTCAAAAGCACAACAAACATCCTTTTCCAACATCGATGTTTCTTTTTGGTTGCATCATCACTGGAATGGGTTAGTGTCTCACCTTCAATAGACTGTGCCATTATTTTAGTCATGTCATTTTGGTCAGTACGTCCTCAATAACTGTTAAATCATAGAACAACAACAACAACAAAAACAATAAAATATCACGTAAATATCCCGTCTTAACCAAAGAGAGATTTTCATATACTTTAATAACACATTAAAACAATTTTAGCTTTTTAGCCTGCTAGGCTGAAGTTTTTCCTGCAGTCAATCAGATGAGACAAGCCTCCCTGAAAAGCAATTCCTCTGATCAAACATGTGTTTAAGATGCTTGGAATAAATCACTTGTCACTGACAAGAGAAGGTCCTAACTAATTAATTTGGACTGAAGACCTAAACTTTGGAGGCACGAACATGGATGAGCTTCATATCATTTTACTAAAATGCAGTATCTCCAGCATTGAAAGACTTGTGCATTGAACTTCTTTGGAATTTATACAATAACTGTGTCAATAGTCTGCATCTATAAATCCTTTAGATTAGAAACTTTCCAAATTGAGACAAAATTCTAAGCTTTTAGTGCTCTTTTTTTTTTTTTTTATTTTTTTATTTTTCCCAAACACATTAAATAAACACAGGATAGTAATGAAGAAGTAGTAGTTGTTGTAGTTGTTTCATACAATCCAAAGATTTTATTTGGCTGACCCAGACCCACAATAATTATACAGCTGCTTTCATTATTCATTAGAAGAACATGGTGGAATGCTTTCAGATGTAAATACCCTTACATCTCAATAATCTGAGCTATATGCCTATATAGCAATATTGATTCCTGGCCTTAAGTGTTGAAGAAAATCTTTGCAATTCTATCTTTCACCCACACAGCTGGTGACTGATGGCCAGACAGAGAAATGGACGTTTAAAGGACTTCAGAAGTGATCAGAAATGTGAAATAAGGACAAATCCCCAAAAGGTAAGAAAAGAAAGTTGAAATAGAAGAGAAAAACTATTATAGATTTGAAAAGAAATAGAAGAAAAAGTTTAAAATATCAGATAAGGAAACTGAAACACCACTATAACTTTCATATTGTTCCATTCATTTTAGTATTACCTCAGCTTCCAAACTCTGATTTTCAGTTTCTTCTCTCTATAGACCTGTCTGTATTATCCAATCTTTAGGAATTTTTTCCTTTGTACTTGATTGTATCACATCTACCAAAATGAAGTTATGTGCCTAGACTGAGACTCCTAAGGGACTGCCTGAGTAACACTGAATAACAATACAGTTGAAAACCAAGAAAGACAGCAAAGGAGAAATAAAGAAGGAAAGAGAAGAGAAAGAATATTGAAGAGAAAAGACCCCAATGTTCTTTTATTAATATAGAATCATAAAATAATTAAGGTTGGAAAAGATCTCCAAGATCATCTGGTCCAATTGTCCCTCTACAACCAATGTCACCCACTAAACCATGTCCCTATGCACCACTTTCAAACGTTCCTTAAACACCCCGAGAGACGAAGCTCATCACTTCCCTGGGTAACCTGGTTTGTTTCATCTTCCTAAGGAAAGACAAACAAACAAACAAACAAACAAAATCAATCAGAAACAGCAATTAAAAACAAAAACAAAAACAAAAAAAAAACAGAAACAACAATAAAATCCCAACCCCAAAAACAGCAACAAAAACAAACAGAAAATACCATCGCCACTGCCCAAATAAAACAACAACCCCCAAACCCTCTATAAACCTGTAGGAGAAATAAAAGATTGCATATGGTCCTTCACCATTCTTAACATGTGTTTCTCTTACTGGTAGATCCCATCTTCTTTTATCTCTATAGCTATTCTTTCACACTATTCCTTTAAGAAAGAAAAAATATTGTAAAGCCCAGTGAATTTCTTGTTAAGCAAAAAATCAGTTATGACAGGCAAGCCAGATTATATATCCAGTGTGTAATTTCTGTATTAGTAGCCTGTGTAATGATAGCTGCTGCATTCGACATTTCCACGTGAGTTGTCATTTATATATTGTACTGTCATGGTCCTACTTTTGACCTATTCTACTGGATGTCACGTTGTAATTTCAGATTAGGTTGAGTTAGGAACAGTACCAGCGACTTCCTATCTATCTCAGTGAATTCAGTAATTTGCAGTTCATCACCTTTTATTAAACAAGCTTCTGCATTAATATGTTTTCAGAATAAATGGAAGACATACTTTCTACAAATGCAAGATGCTCCATGCACACATACCTTTGACTTGTCTACCTAAGAAATGTGCCAAAACCCCAGTAACCAGTGAATAACTTGCATAGATGAATTTCTGCTTGATTGAAGGTCTGGGATTCTTCACATATTCCTAGAAACAATTACAGATGCTTTTAAATTCAAATACTAGCAGTGTTCTCCTCTGAGTTTACTAGCAAACTCAGCACTAAACAAACAAGCAAACAAACAAAAACTCACAAAAAAAAAAAAAAAAAAAAAAAAAAAAAAAAACAGTAAAAACTCTTGAGCTCCAAATTCTGCTTCTGCAGGAGATGTAACTTTTCATCCAGTCACAGTTTAACAAACCCTTTAAAATATCTTTTTGGAAATACTTTCTCATCTTGGAAATATGCAATTTAGTGGTTTGAAAGTTCTGTGTTGTACTGTATGAAGATACTTTCTCAAACTAAATAGGGAGGAACTCCACACATTTATGAAGAAAGTTTGTCTGCCTGAACTCAATAGCAAACATAATAAATACATACCAATTTACTTAATTCAAAGGATCATAGTCCCCAGACTGAAGCCACAAACACAAGTATAGAAATGCTCTTTTCCTAATCTACCTCTCACTTGTGACAATGTAAAAACATGATCTTATAGAAGTAGTTCCTCTGATTTTTGTGGGTGGGAGGACAAAAACTATGTGGAGTGGTGCAAACCACAAGTAAAACTGAACTGAAGGAAACAATTTGCATCCAGCCAGAAACCTGAAATCCTGCACTCAAAAACGTGTAAGTCAATGGGAAAGTGAAAAATTGTGATTCATAGGGGTTCTTCTGCCGCAAGTGACAATTTCCTGTGCTGACTGGTGTGGTGGCTGTGGCAAGTGCTGCAGGGTGTGGAAGAAACATCACAGTCCCTGTGATGTCCCCTTGGAGGCTGGAGCAGAGTGGGTGGGATTGTAGTGAGCAGAACAGATCAGATTCAGCTCTTGCTGACAGAGGAATTGCCATTGTAATTTATTTTTTTTTTCTCCCCAAGAAAGTACCTAAGGCAGAGTGACTCCTACTTTGTCCCACAGCTGTGCAGTTTAAATTATGAGCATTTGTGAAGGAAGAACATTGAGCCCATTTGCCTTTAATAGGGTCCCACTGGTGTAAGTGTTGACAGAATTTGGTTGAATGAAGGCAATTCAGGGAAGAAAACAAATAGGGGAAAAAATGGCCAGCCCCTAGGGATGGCAGAATTACATAAACACCACAAACCCCTGCACAACAGTGCTCAAGGCATTGCTGTTTCCAGTTCAGATTAGCCAGTGGCAGCCTGACTGTGAACGGGATCACTGCATGCTTTAGAGAGCCATAAAAAGGATGTAAGCCATTTTACAGGGGTCACAATTGCTTCCAGTGTGCAACCATATGTTTGCTAGTGCAAACTTTTCACTCCATTCCCCCTACTGGTGAAAGTCTTCTCATCTTAATAGGGATTTAAAACAACAGTTAACTTATTACCAGTACTTATTAAGTTAACTTAATAGTTAATAAGTTAAGTTAACTTATTACCAGTAGCTTTGAAGGAGTTAAAACTTGTAAAAACTAGCCTGGGCACTTTAGAATGATATGTTTCAGAATACAAATCTTTCTGTTTGACCTTTGGCTAGATTACAAGATAATGTGGGCCAGCTTTATATATGCCACTTATCCTAGCAGTCTTCATCGTACAATCCTTTTAAGCCAGAAAGCAACAATTAACCCCATTTTCCAATATTATAAACCTCTGCAGAGCAACAACGATGACAGTGTTAACAGCCTAGATTTCCCTCCGTCTCTTTTCCTCATTGCTAGCAGTTGAGTTCATGCCCACCACCACCATCAGCTGCCAATAAATTTAACTGCATCAGGAAACTAGAAATGACCTCTCTCCTTTTCCAGATGAGCAAGACAAACAAATTCCAGGGCATGTTTTCAAATGAAGATGTAGAAACCTGCCAAAAACCTCAAATCAGCCCTCTATGTAACAGCATGATCAGAGTTTAGGGGAGTTGTGGTTTAGTGGAAGCACATGAAAAAAATGCTCTGTAAGGGAAGATGCTCCTTCAGACAGATCAGTGCTCAAGCACTGTTTATGTGGAAATAAGCCATGATGCATCAAATACAAAAATAAATGTGATTCCTTAGTCTTGTGATGCTTCTTGATGCAGATGAAGAAGAGAAGACGTCTGGATCTGCAAAACACTGGGAGGAGAGAATTGACATTTCTAGATGTGCTGCCCCCAGGGGCTGGGCCTGTCATCCAGAAAAGAGCAGTGCAAGATCATGCTGATGTAAGGAGCTGCAACTTATGGCAATGCAGGTTCAGGCTTGGCAGGCTGGGTGAGATGCCAAGGCAGCACATTTCTGCCCTCTGTGGTGGGCAGACCAAAACCATGAGAGGTATCCAGTGGCTACAATGTTGGCTAAGGGCAGGGATCACCAGGACTGTAGACTTGAACAATGAGCCCACCACATCCCCCTTTACTATCACAGATCTCAGCAGGTGTTAGATGCCCCTGCAGCCCAGAGAGCAGCTGCTCCCCTTCCTGGGCAGTTTCCAGCATCTCACCTGTGATGACTCAGGTTTTGTAACCATCTGATGGGCTGCTGTGCTGCAGTATCATTTCCAAAGTCAGTGACAGTACTTCTGCACAATCTTTCAAATTTTATGCTAAGATCTCTAAATGATCCACTGAGATGACCTCATTTGCCTTCGAGAAGAATTCCATTCATATTCTTGTATTTGGATAGTTCTGAGAAAGTCACTCTGCACTCAGCCCCTTAATTTCTTGCAAACTTTCTGTAACTAAATGTCATTCTGTGCAGGTCATTGCTTTTGATCTTAATATACTGCTGGTGAATTAGGCTTTTCAAAAAAAAAAACAACAAAAAAACAACAACATATAGCAGAAATGCAGATTGCTGTGCATAGCACTGACGGGTTCATATAATTTCTGGGCAAGCCATATTCTGCTGTGATTAAAGCTTCTCTGATTAATGGAACAGGAAGATGATAAACAAGTTTTTATTAATGCAAATATATACCATGACATGGAAGAAAAAGAACCCTTTCTGCACAGCAATAGCAACTTAAGAGAACACCAGAAAACACAACCAGAGAAAAATACATTGTCTTAGGATCACCACTCTCCTCAGTTTTCACTGCTCAGTGCACTTGTAAGACTTCAAAATTATCACCAGGAACACAGTAACATGGTGAGTATTTATGTTCACTTGACAGCAAGAGGTTATTCTTGAACAACCTTGTTAAATTGAATTCTTTGGCTTAAAACATGTAATGAATTCTACAAAAAAAAGAAAAAAAAAAAAAAGGAAAAAAGAATGTTTGCCATAATCACATTATTTTGTGACTTTTCTTTTTTTTTTTTTTTTTAATTTTAAAGAGGGACTAATTTAAAAAAAAAAAAAAAAAAAACATATGGAGTTTTTTGTTTGTTTGTTTGTTTGTTTTTGTTTTCCCCCAAAAATCCTGAAATAGGTTATGGTAATGTTGATGTCTTCAAGGTTCTTTTTGATGAAAAGTTTGGAAAAGTTTATGAAAAGTACAGAAAGCGAAGGCACAATCTCCTCAATCCAAGGAACAATGGTGGGGTTGCCCAAATATTCTGTTGTGTATGGTCCGAGCAGGCCTGACTTCTTGTTACACTTTGGCTTTCACTAAGGCAGAAATGAGACCGAACACAGATTTGGGGATAGGACACCAAGAGAAACCCCTGCAGAACCTTGAGGCGAAGCCACCCATTCTCCCCTTGAGCACATTGGTGGCAGCAAATCGATAGCAGATCGATGCCGTTTGTGCTGTCGGGGTGCTGTCACCACCAGCGGTGCCCAAAAGCAGGAAGGTGGGAGCCCGCAGCCCATACTGGAGGGACTCCAGAGGCAGCCTCGGCGTTGTCCCCTTTGCCGTACTGGCTGCCCCTCTCCCCGCTCCTGGGCTGTGGGAGCGGGGGGCACTGCTCGGTGGGTGGCACGGGCAGGTCCCCACGCGTGCCTCAGGGACGGGACCCCACGGGTGCGGTGTGGCACACGGGGAAAAAGCAGGAGCTCTCTGGGAGAGGAGCAGGACCTCCACAGTGGTTTTCCGTGAGCACTCATGAGGGACCCCTGAGTGCAAAGCAGGACCCCCCGATCTCAGTGCGGGATCTCCCAGTCTCAATGCGGGACCCCTGGGGCGCTGTGCAGGACCCCCTGGTCTCAGTGTAGACCACCCAGCGTCAGTTCAGGACCCCCCGGCCTCAATTTATGTCCCCCGCTCTCAGTGCTGCCCCCCCCCACCCCGGGACCCCCGTAACCGGCAGCAGCGCGGCTCCAGCTGCCCCGCCGGGAAGGTGCCGGTCCCTTTGCGGCTCCGGGACGGGAACCGGGCTCCGGAGGGGGGGGGCTGGGGGGTTCCTGGGGCCGGGGTGGGGACTCGCCTGATCCCGCCCGCTGCCGCCTCCCTTCCCCTCCCACCGCCCGCTGCGCGGAGCCCGGCGGAGCCCGGCGGGGCAAGCAGAGGAGCCGGGCAGCTCCAGGTAGGCAGCATGGCACGGCTCCGCACTGCTCCGCACGGCACGGCACGGCACGGCACGGCACAGCATAGCATAGCATGGCATGGCATGGCATGGCTCAGATCAGTGCCGGAGGTGCGACGGGTTCTCCTTGTGCTTTGCGGGGCAAACAGCCGGGGGAGGAGAAGGAGGAGGAGGATGAGGAGGATGAGGAGGAGGGATGCTGCAGCTTGGTACTGGGGAGCCCCGGCTCCTCCGAAGTCGCTCGCGGAGCAATCCGTCCCCCCCAAAAGAAGCAGCCCCGGAGGTGGGGACCACTCTGGAGCCGCGGAGGGGACGAGGCGATGCCGGGGCGGCCGCGTGTTTCCTCGCCGACTTCTCCGCGGGTGCTTCCTAATGGCTTGCGAGGGAGCGGATCAATAGAGATGGCTCTGCGTCCCTTTCGCATTGCAGAGCTCTGCCTTGCCTTTTAAAAACACATTTAGATAAAAAAGTAAACTCGCTTGGAGAAGCCCTAAATCACTGCGGTAGCCACTGTGGGTACAGAAAGGCGAGAGAAGTGGCTTCTCACTGCGTGGCTGGTTTAAAGCAGACTTAGTAAGTTGGAGATAGTTTCCCTGGTTTTAGATCCAATGGAATTTTGAAGGGCCTTTCTCTTATAATAAAGACTTTTCTTACATGCTTCTGTAAGACAGTGAAAATCCTCACTGCTCATTTTCTGGCTTTTCTTGGCAGTGTGTGCTAGCCCTATGCCAATGCCATCTCTTTTTTTTTTTTTTTTTTGCCTGAACCAGACCACAACTGCTGGTTTTTCTGGGAGCTGGGCTCTGAAGCAGCACATCTGCTGGAGAAGGTAGACCTCAAGATCTGAGCAGCGGCAGTGTATTGATTCCATTAGCAGAATTTACAGATCTACTGTCAGATCCCTTTTAACACAGTCACTTTCCCAGAATTAAAGTTCTCCTCAGAGCATCTGTCGCAGGTCTAGGCCAATAGATGGCATAAGTTATTCAGACTAACATCCTAGGAGGATCAAGGAGGCAGGAGTACACTTTGTGCAGGAGCCAGGGTTTTTAGGGGGTGTATGCGAGTCGAATCCTGGGAGTCTATGATATCTTGAGAAGGTCTCATTTTCAGAGGCATGTCCTGAGTCATGCTTTCTTACTTTCCTCAGTTAGCATTTTCCAAAATCTTTCTCTGCTCAAAGCAGTTAGGGTTAAATCAGCCCCAGTTTTGGCAGGACTTGATTAATGTTGATGTCCTAGGTTTAAAGGGTAGCAGAAGTGGGCTATATACTGTGGGCTGTATTTGTTATTAGCTTAAACTTTGTGGGCTATATTTGTTATTCACTACTAGGTGGAAGTTGCCAATTGCAGTGATGTTGAGATCTGTAATCATTTGTGATGAGAATGTTTGTTGTTTGTTTGTTTGTTTTTTAAAAATAGAGAACTTCATCCCCTTCTTGTTGCCCTCTACTTTTCTAAATTCCACTAATAGAAGTAGTACTTGGGGCAATGGGAGACAATTGGTTAACGATGAAAAAACTTTGTGTATTCTGTATCCAAACTTTTGCTGAGACAGCACTGTGGATAGGCAAAGAGGATTTTATATTCTGAAATTGGGTAAATGATTTATATATAAGTAGGTAGCTAAATGATGATAAAAAAGCTTTAACTGACAATATTCATACCTAGCTTCTGTGTGGTGCTTGTTATCTGTCAATTTCAAAACACTTATTTTTTATAAAGAAACACTAACATTTTTTCCATTTTTTTTTTTTTTCAATTGCAGGAATTGAAAAAATCGGAAAGGTACAGAAATAATATCTAAATTTCCTGGTTCCTAACTTTTTCTGTTAGGCATTCTTTATACAGGCTGAAATGATTTGTTTATATTGATCTTAAAATAAGCAAAACCTATATGTTTTTATAGCAGAAGACATCAATGCTATTTTTGAAGAGACTTTACTCCTTGAACACAATATCTAAAGATCTGTGTCTTACCAGGCTTAGCACTAAGACAACCCACAAAAATGGCAGGAGCCCTTCAGCTCCCCATTTGTAAAAGCAAAAGGCAAAAGCACAAATAGAGGTTTTCAGTTGCACTGATGCAAACTCTGGTGTTATCCTTAGAGTTATTCCAAAGGCTGGTGGGGTTGGATATTTTCTTAAAACATCTTGTCCTTTGAACAAACAGAGAGGTTCTAAGTAAAGTATTTCTTTGCTCATCCTCTCTAGGACTTAGCAAATTCCCCAGGGCAAGAAGAATATAAGCACCTCAAACCTGAACAGATGATAAATCAGTATTAAGGCACTGATATCACCTTAGTTCTGGAACTACAGCTACAGGCAAAGTAAAACCTGCCATTAACTGTTAGTGCCAGGACTATGGGGCAGGCTCAGCCTTAATGCAAAGTGAAGTTCAGCAGCGACTGAACCAAGCTGTGGAGGCACCTTATACCCATATGGGGAATGGAGATGGCTGGGCTTTCCCCATTCAGCCTTGATGCATGTGCCAGGGGTGAGCACTTTTTTCTGGCGGAGCCCCCAGCGAAGCTGGTGTTGGACACGGTGCCTGCCTCTGTGCTGGGACAGCTGCCAAACACCGCTGCCACCGTTCCTGGGCTGCGCACTGCAAGCATCCTCCGTGCCAGCTGGGCATGCTGAGCTCTGCACACTCCAGGTAAAATAAATGCCAGTTAGCCAGGAGCATGCATGAAAGACAGATGCTCTGACACAAGCTAGGGTCAGAGTGAGCAGCAGAGTACAGCCTGTTGGGCAATGTCTTTCCCAACAGCCTGTCTGTCCTCTTTGTTACTCATGAACAGGTTGTGGCCAGGCTTGCTTATTGCCTTTTCTCCCGAAATCCCTCTCTGGCTGTGGCTAAGTCCATTTGTTTACAGTGCGCCTCCTGTCAAAAGGCTCTTGATTTAAAGAACTTGTTTACTTGCTACTGGGGCGCGTATATTAAAAAGACCTGCCCAAGGCTAATGACTAGAAACGAGGCTCAAGTCTCTAAACTCGCATCATTCTCTGCCTTGCAAATTTTCAGTTATGGGATGTCTGCCAAGGACACATAATAAAACAGTGCTCATGAATAAATGAAATGTATTCCACTAACCTGTGGATATTTGCTTCTTATCTTTCTTTTGCCCCATCTCTTTGTTCTTCTTTCTTGTTCTCCTTCCATTCTTTTCTGTTTAGTTTCTTTCTCCTTGTCTAGACTTTGCTTTCTCCTTTGTCATTTGTGGAATCATCCTTATTCTCTTCCTGTGTCGCCTCTTTATTTCCTGAGGGTGGAACACCCCCAGAAGGCCAGGCCTGTTTGATTGCCTCTGTCTGGTTCACTGCAGAGGGCCAAACCCTCAGCTGAGAGCAGCAGTCCTTGACCTGTTACAGTCAATGGTTCTGCACCAGATGATGCCAGGTGTTCAGCTGCTCCAAGCCATGACCCCAATTTGCTTCTCCACCATTTGTTCTTTTCCATCATTTCCCTCTGGGCTCTTTTATTTTTTCCATATTTTAATAACACTTCTGCCCTTTATACTCTATTTCCCATTTTATTTGAATCTGTTCTATTCTGTCTTGTCTTCCTATCATTCATAATATATCTAGAGTCCTAACAATAGTGTGTTAAACTGCTGTCATCTCTTATTTGTGGATAACTTGCTCTTTTTTTTTTTTCTGTATCTGATGCTTGAATTTATTATATTATATTTATTTTTATTTATTATTCTGCTCTACAAGGGATGCCTTTAAAATATGTATCTTGCTTGGAAAGGAAGATGGTGTTGACTGTGTTGGTCCTTAGTTTCTGAGAGAGCTCATTCTACACTCATCCTATTTTCAAAATAGATTTGTCTTCTGGAAAGATTAGCTTTTTACCTTAAATCCAATGTGGCCAATGTTCTTGTTCTGGAGCTTTCTTTGCTCTGGAATCAGGTCATTTGCAGTGTTACAGATAAAGCCTGAGACCTTGAACTTCATGCACTGCTCTGCAAGGAGCCAGGATAAATCTGAAGCAAGCATGATCATCTAAAGTGGGTAAGTTCTTAGTAACATTGGTGTAGAGGACTGGAAGTGGAAGGCTTCATTCAGTTTAATTTCTCTAAATTGTTTCCCTCACTGATATCTGTTCTGCCACATATTTCTGATTCAGCAGCAGCAAGAAATGAAATGTAGTTGTCCCCTCTTGCCCAGCAGATTGTGCTGGCAAGGTGTGTGTGCTCTGAAGATGCATCTACTTTGTTGGAGTCACATGTGCTCTGAAGAAGGTTGTCTTGGAGTAAAGACTAATAGATGACCCTTTTTTTTTTTTTATTTTTTTCCAGGTGGGGGATGGGGAGGGAACCAACTAACTGCACATGGAGAGAACAACGTGTGGCGGGTTTAAGGAGGACAGGTTACTTATCATCTGAGTTAGAAAGAATTTTGCTTCCCTATTCTTTCCTCCACTTTTGCACATTTTTGTCATTTGTTCATCAGTGTGGACAAGCAATTTAGATGCCAGCTGATATCTTAAGAACTGGTTAATTCTTCAATGTGCTTATTCATTCCAGCCCAGTGCTGTTCTAATGACAGGCTTGGGGCTCAACCTGTGCAGAGGGTTGCTGGTCTCTCTCCTCTTTCAGTTCTCATAAAAAGCAAAGCAAAGAGACTTTATAGATTTGGAGATGTTGAAGTAGAACATGTTGGCCTGCTGTGTGATGTTGAACGGGTCACCCCTCAAGTCTCAGGTTCTGCTTCCAAAGCACGGAGCTGAAGGCATCTGCCTCACAGCAGTTTAAAGTTAATAAAATGATACAAGATTTATGGACAAAAAAGTGTCTTCTATGTAACAGTGTTGTACAACTTTATATTAGCAATTTGCTGCCCCATATAGGGGGCATTTTATATTCCTCTGCATTTTATTTTTCTCTGAGCCTAACAAATTGATTGCTGATGTTGATGTAACTACAAGCAAGTTACCTGTGGGAGGCAGATAACCAACTCAGGAAAAATCTATGAACAGTTTTGATTTGCATGGAGGAGTTAAGACACAGCCTGGATAGTTTGCCAAAAATTGGAGGTGCTTCTGATAGCTTCATGCTGCTCCTTGCTTCTCTTCTACCTCCTCCCCTTGCGCTGAGAAGAGCTGAGGCTGTTTCCAGTGGTGTTAACTGCCATGCAGACTTCTGCACAGACATCTCCCTGATATAGGGGCAAAAAGTGCTGCAAAGGGAAAGAGGATTCTCACTTCTTACTTTAGTGGGAAAAGAATCAACCTCGTAGTTTGTGAGATGATAAATGTACAATATAAATTTAGTGTATGATTGCTGTCAGTCAGTATATCAGTATGTTTAAAGGGTAGTGGTGGGGAGGATGTCCCAAAGAAGACTTTTATTACAGTACTTTTTTTTTTTTTTAATTAAAATTCTTCACTTATCTGAATCCCTGTAAGTGCTGATTTAACTGGATTACAATTCCAAAGCTCCTTTGTAATTTTATGAACTCGGTTTATTGCCAATTGAAAGAAGAACAAATAGAGCCATAAGTTAGATTTTGATTTTGACAATAACCAACTCACTACTGCAGCCCAAATTTAAGTTAGTCCTTGGTGTTTTAGCCTTAGCTTGTGACAAGCATTGAATGATGGTTTCAGCATGACATTTTAGTAGCACCTTTTCCCTGAATAAACTGCAGAAAAGGATGCTGCCTTGTATATTCTTCTGAAGCTAAGAAACACTGTGTGCCTGCCTGTCCAGTGCAATGTTTGCACTGAAAAGGACAGCCAGTGTGGATCAATACTGCTCTTTTAATTCATCCGTGAAACCGGTAAAAGCTTGTGCTGTGGAAAAAGGATAACAAGGGTCCTCACTGGTATTTTGGCTCAATGCCTTTAGTCTGGAAACAGTAATGGCGTTTACGGTCTCATTGTTTGTAAGTTGTTCTTCTTAGGGACTTGCGCTTTTTTGTCTTACTGTTTTCTGTCTGTTATACCAGGCAATGAACAGTTTCCCCCCCTTACTTTTATTAATTTGTTAGAATGAGAAAAAGGTGCATAACTAAGGACGATCCAGTCCTTTGTGTCTCAGTAGTACATCTAATGCTCACGAGAAGTTTGTGGGATACATGGAAAACTGTGAATCTCATAAATGAGAAAAGCCTAATGTACAAGCACATGAGTCTCTGCTGGCTTCTCCAGCAGTTCCTGGCCCTAAACCTGTGACTTGGATCTCAGAGGCATTCAGACATTTTTCCCTCAGTGATAAATCCTAGTGATTACAGCTGATAGCAAGTGTTTTTGCATTCGCGTACAAAGTCTGAACGTTTAAGGGCTTCCCAGAGGCCTCTGGGGAACTGCTTGTCCTGATTTCAGCTGAAATAGAGTTAATTTTCTTCATAGTGTCTGCTGTGGTGTTATGTTTTGGATTTAGGAGAAAATTAATGTTGATAACATGCCACTGTTTTGGTTGTGGCTGAGCAATGCTCACATTAAGTCAAGGACTTTTCAGCTTCTCATACCACCCTGCGAGCAAATAGCCTGTGGGTGCACAAGAAGCTGGGAGGGGACACAAAGAGGCCAAAGGGATATTTCATGCCATAGGACATCATGATGAAAAATAAAACAGGGAGCTGAATTAAACTGTCTTTACTTCAGCCCGTGCATTTTTTTTTTTTTTTTTTTTTGATTCTCTCCCCCATCCCACTGTGGGGAAGTGAGTGAAGAGCTGTGTGGTGCTGAGCTGCCTGCCGGGTTACACCACAACACTGCTGCACAAATGAAGCAAGAGGCAAGAGTCTTCGCACCTCTTCATTCCCTGCAGAATGAGTTGTCCTTCGTCATCCTGCTGTGATGCACTGTTCAATGCTGGCTCTTTTCACTGAAACTTGTAGCCTTTCCCTCCTTGTATCATCATTCTGTTTCTCTCCAAGACTTTATTGAGCACATACTGAGGTACTTCATTTATTCCAGTGAATTGTAGATTAGCTCTGCTGCTAAGGTCAAATTTTTTTTTTTTTTTTTTCTTAAAGTGGTGTTTAGTGATACTTTGCTTTAAGCAGCAGCTTATAAAGGGATACTACCAACTGACAACAAATATGTACTGTACTTAAATTAGTTTATTCTGATGTACTGAATATGCTTAATTAAATCTAATTCCTGCTCTGAAGTTATTCCCTACTTCAAGGCTAAGGAAAGTCTCTGAAACATAACTTCTTTCAGCTCAGAATGAGACTTGCAAAGTTCTTAGCCCATGAAGCCTTGTGGCCATTGGTACTCATGATTGTGGGTAGTGAAGCAGGAACATAACAGTGCTCAATTTAACACCAAAAATTGCAGAAAAGAAAACACTGTCAGATTTATCTCCTTTTTGGTGGATAAGTAGTCAGGTTCTCAGGTGTCTCTCTGGACCCATTGGCAGCAGACTGCCTCCCTACTGTGTCTCTTTTGAAATACTTGGGGCTCTTTGTGGGAGTTTCTGAATCTGTCTAGCTGAAATTTACCCCAGGAAAAGCCTAAGAAATCCATTGCCCTGTTAATATGTACAGCAAAACCTTTGCTTTCCCTTTATGGGATTAAAATTTTACCTAGCCAACTGTCCTTATTTTTCCTCTCTGGACATTCATCTTAGGCATTACAAGACCATGTTTGTAGAGGTAGATTGGGAGAAGGATGGAGGGAAAGAGCTGTTTCCACCTTCTGAAATTCCTTCTAATTTGGTTTATTTTGATACTCCATTATCAAACTTTCTGTCATTGAAAGGCAATGGTAAAAATTACCCCTAAGTAACTTTAGAGGGCTTGACTTTGAGTCCTGGATTGAGTAAATGGCTGTCTTGTTATGGACTGTGCAAACACACTTATTAGTTTTGCCAGAATACGGTCCACTCATGTAACACCTCAGCCACCTCACAAGTTATGCCAATGTGAAGTATTATTTTGCCTCTGTAAATCCAGGTGTTAGCAGCTACTCAACACTTCCTGAAAAAAAGGGATGGTTAATAATACTGAACGGTGCTGAGATGAATTGCACTCATAGGTTAATGCTTATTCAGTGAAAAACTTATTTGCTGGCCGTTCTATTTTGCATAGAAGGACAATGCCTCAGCTATTTCTGTGAACATTCAATTGAACACTTGTGCAGTGAAGATACCTGCTTCACACCTTTTCTGGCAAATGTCCTTTCTTGCTAAATGCTTTGTGAGAACAGCCAAGTTGAAGTAATTGGGGAGGTTAGTGAGGCTGAGATGGCTAATACTACATTGGTATGCTGAAGGGATGCTGCTAAAAGGGATTTCAATGTCCTGGGAAAATTCCACCCAGGCTGCAACAACCCCATCCAACAGTACGGGCTATGGGACTGACTGAATGGAAAGCTGCTCTGAAGAGAAGAATGTGAGTGTCCTGCTAGACAACAAGACTCAGCAGTGTGCTCTTGCAGTGAAAGGATAGGATTTAAAAACAAGGCCGTAGCCAGCAGTTACATGTATTTCCCTCTGCTTGGCACTGTGAGAAAGTATCAGAAGTATCTGACTGTATCTGGACTATGTCTGGCCTTGGGCTCCCCATTACAAGAAGGATATTGACATACTGGAGTGAGTCCCACAGAGGGCCATCAAAATGGTCAGGGGATGGAGTACACAGCATACAGGGGGAGACTGACAGAGATGTGCTTGCTTATTCAACCTGGAGAAGAGAAGACTTGAGGCAACTTTACTGTGGCCAATATTTACCTGATGGGTGAGTACATAGGAGACAAAGATAAACTTTTCTCAGAGGTGTGCAGCAATGGGATGAGAGCCAGTGTACTCAAGTTGGAATGTAAGAGCTTCTGATTAGACATTAGGAAAATATTTTCATTATAAGAGGGGTCATACACTGGCCAGTTGCCCAGAGGGTTTGAGAATTCTCCATCCCTGCAAACATTCAAAATTCAATTGGCCCTGTGCAGCCTGCTGTAACTGGACCTGCTCTGATCATTGCATTGGACAAGATAGCCTCCAGAAGACCATTTAACCAGAAGACCAAACATATTAGTTTGCGATGCTACCTGGAAAGTCAAGGAGAGGAGTGGAACAAAGTGATGTCCAGTATCTGAGTGATGGGCATGTACCCAAAAGTCTGTGCACTGCAAGAAAATGAAGCCTAAGTATGGGTAAAATTTACAGACTGTTTCTGAATGGTATGTCCGCAGAGCTTGGTCTGTACCTAATGCTTATGTAACACCAAGCTACCCTCCTTCTGCCACTCTGAGATGGCACCCGATGGTTACAGCCAGCTGGCTTGGTCTGTAGTGTGCTACTCCCAGTGCAGGCTGGAAGTCTGGGCCCAAATCATTTGTTGCATCCAGAGGTTTCTATACTCAAAAAATATCTCTCTTGAAGGTATTGTCTCTGGCTGTCTCAACATACCTCCCCTTAGCATGTGGCCTCATGTCATGCATACGCACACATTCACACATTGTAAAAGTTACTTGAATGATTTGAAAACAATTGTCAGATCCAAGCAGACAGCAGAACTTACATCAGTGAGATCTGGAGCTTTGCTTCAGAGTTGTCTTGGGTCAAGAGATTTTATTTTATTTTATTTTATTTTATTTTATTTTATTTTATTTTATTTTATTTTATTTTATTTTATTTTCTGGACAACACAGTGACTCCTTTAGTGAAATACCTCAAACACAAAGGTTTTTACAGTTTTTCAGCTGCAGATTTCACCCAGAATTTCCACAATAACAATTGCTTGTGTTCCTGTTGCCTAAGAGACTGCAAGTATGTTGGAGAATTTCCCCTGGGTAAAGAAAACCTTTCTTTATCACTAAGATTAATAGATCTTCCTCAAAACATACAAAAATATAGATATATAAAAAAAAATGTCACTTTAGCTACTCAGGCTGCCAAGTAAAATTAGATATGTAGCAAAGGAAGAAAATGAATCATTAAGAAGATTTTGGAGATACCCTGTTTCTACTGTCTGTCCTCAGTGACTCCATTCCATTCCAAATCTACTCTGTTTACATATCCATGGGCTTGAACTGCAGCACAGGATGGTTAGTAGAAGTTAGGAAAACAACTTTGAGGGGACAAGGACATTCAAGCACTGGACTAGATCCCACAACCTCTCTGGGCAGTCTTTATCATGAGAGATTAAATAAACATCTGTCAAAATTTGTTTAGGAATAACTGATCCTGCCTTGAAGAAAGGGAGGGTTTGAATTAGCTAACTCTTCAGGATTCATTCCCAACTTAATTTCTGCGGTCACTGGTATATTACTAACACAACCATTTTATTTATAAATAATAATAAAAAAAAGTTAAGTGATTGAGATGCACCCATAATAATATTGTAGAGAGAGGATTTTTAAAGCAGTTTATCCCAAAGCTAGAGATTTACAGAATAAAACTAGCATGGATTCAAAAGATATGGGTAGCCAATTCAGTGGTTTAACACTGTGCCATCCATGGCTGAATTGTCCTTTTAGATATTTTGGTTCCATGTCCAAGTGCAAGTGAAGGTGTGATTATTAGCACAGGCAGGACTGATTTCAGATGTCTCATAAAAAGTTTTTCTGCTGTGATGTTCTACAGCAGAGTCCTGCATTTTATGTTCATAGGTGTCTCCTCCCAGCATAAGGTGGGAGAAACTTGCTTTTTGTGTGTACTGATTTGTCCTTGTTCAGAACAACCATTTCATCCAATCAAACTGAGTTTTGCGATTTGACTTTGTGTGCTTTAGAAATATTATCTTGCTTCTAAAAAAATAAATACTACTACTGCTAATACTACTGCTACTACTGAAAAAAAGAAAAAAAAAGAAAAAAAAAAAAGAAGAGCAAACAACCAATTATGAGGGGGAGAAAAAGAGAATCTTGGAGCAGAAAAGATCAGCAGTCCTGCAGCATCAGGAGTCTTCTGTGATATGAAGTGGAAGACAATTCCTCACACTCCAAAGTGAGGAAAAAAATAAATAATTTTCCTTTACAATTACAAAATCTAGGATGAACTAATGAATGGAAATTTTTGAATATCAGGTCAATCATCCTGGTAGTGAGTTAAATCTTATTTTTAACTCTGTTCCCTTTCCACAGGAGGTAAAAATGTTATGAATTTCACCAAACTCTTACTTCCTTTCCTTAACATGGAAAAGTTATAATGGTTAATTGTGGGTATAACTAGCCTCTGTGTGGAGGCTTGTGAACTATTCACACTCAGCTTGAAAACTCAGGAGAGTCGTAAGTAGTACATTGGCTTCTGTACTACAGAAAAAAAAGTATTATATCTAATAGTTTATCCCTGTTAGGCCTGGAGAGGTTATAGTGGCTGGATAGATTGTACAGTTTCTTATCTCTGTCAACATACCCTGCCAATGTATCTGCTGACTCCTGAAATTACACTGCACTATAAGTACAGGACTAATATTTAGATTTTCTTCTCCCCCTCTCCTTCTCTCCTTTTTTTTTTTTTTTTTTTTTTTTTTTTTATGAAGAAATATTTAAATACAACATACTTCAGGAAAAACGAATGCCCTGCTATCAGACTGCATTTGACTATGGGTTTTAGGCCCAGGTACGCAATCCTGTGTTTCCACTCCTTAGTTTGGTGTATGGCAACTATGGAGGAGATTGTGAAGTGAACACTGGAGTGAGGTGACTTGGGCTGCTGTTATTCATGTACAGCTGATCTGCTGTGTGACTTCAGGCATGCTGTTTTCCCTACCTGGGTATCTGCATCATCTTAGTTGCTTAGGCAATTAACCTTTATCTCATAACCTTAACCATATGTTTATGAGTAAAATAGAGTTTCACCTCTAAATAGACAATGATCAAATTGAGAATGAGGAATTATTTTTAAGAAATAGATGAATGTACCATTATTCTGTGCCATTTTTCCTTTGTGGAAAAGTGTCTGATACTGGGATCAAGTATCAGATGCTTTTGACTTCTAGTGGTAACACAAACTACCAGAACAAGTGTAGCAATAGGATCTATGTTCATTGTGCTTGTTGGAGAAATACAAGAACGGTAACAATGTAGGACTTGGTACAAAATAAAGTACAGAATATTGTTTTAAGGAAGAGAATCTATAGAAACTGTCCTTGTTGTAGAGGTCCTTTGACCTGCAAGTTAAACGTTCACTTCAAAAATTTTTTTTTTGAAATTGTACTTTTGATGGAAGCAGGGTGTCATTAAGTTGACTTGTCAAAGAAGATTATTGTCAAAAAGTTAACCTGGAGAGAAAGAATTTCTTTTACCATCAAACTATAACAGTGTTGACCTGGTTGTAATAATGCCTTGGGGATCTTTGTATCTTTTTTTTCTGTGAATTTCAGCAATTGGGACAATATGTCTCAAGGAAATGCTTAATGACTTCTGCTGTCTTGAAAACTGACAGGTGTCATAATGACAGCATTGCAACTGTGCTTGATTGCTGGGGTTTTACAGGTAGATTGTCAAGCAAATGTATGTCAATCTGTCAATTCCACTTAGTTAAAGTGGATAATGATCGTTTAATTTTATCTGAACAGACTATAAATTGCAGAGCCATTGGGAATGTTGCAAGGTGCCAGACTTGTTACCTGTCAAAATGTGTATTATTGCAAGGAACATTTCAGGTTCCCTCCCTCCCTCCCTCCCTTCCTTCCTTCCTTCCTTCCTTCCTTCCTTCCTTCCTTCCTTCCTTCCTTCCTTCCTTCCTTCCTTCCTTCCTTCCTTCCTTCCTTCCTTCCTTCCTTCCTTCCTTCCTCTCTTTCTCTCTTTCTCTCTTTCTCTCTTTCTCTCTTTCTCTCTTTCTCTCTTTCTCTCTTTCTCTCTTTCTCTCTTTCTATCATAAGATGACATTCTGATAACTGGGTGGTATTAGATTTTGCTCCCTATCTTTTATGTATATGAGAAAGCAATTCAGACCACAGACCATGGTCCCAAAGAAGCTTTTGTGATGTAGATGCTACAGCTGGTAGTTTTTCTTTGCCCCTTTCTTATTCCCACCCTTTGGCATATACTCTGTTCTTGCCAGCATCCTCATAGCAGAATTCCACTTTCTGAAAGGATTCATTTTACCTAATATTAACCATATGCAAGTTAGGGACCTTATGGGATGTGTCATGTAGGCTGCTTATCTAGTTAATTTAGAGAAGGACTTCTCTAACAGGTGATTCACCCCACCTGGAAATATGTGCCCAAGAAAAGTGGTATGAGCCATGTGCCTGAGGGGCTTACTCCTCTTACTTCTTGATTGTGTCCTTTCACTCTGAGTTATAATAGTTCTATTTCTTCCTTCATCAATGCAGTCTTTTGGGGCATGTGATATTTTAAAGAAAATGCATTTTGCTTTGAAGACTGATCTTCCACAAGTACAGATGTTTAAATAATTTTATATTTTATTGCCAGCAGTGTTTCTAACAGCTGATGTTGTTTCCAAATGACTATCATTTCTTTCAATTTTCCATATTATTGAAAAGATGTACAAGCATTTGGTGCTAGTTTAATTTCTGAAAGTCTGTTGACATCAACAGTATTGTACCAGGGATGATTTTGACCAAATAGGTTTATGTGGAGGTGACATCAGAACAAAATTTGACCTTGGAGGCTGAATCAATTTCAAGAGAAGTGTAGTTGCATGATTCTTTTATTCTCATAGCATTTTACTATATTATTCTGGATAAAGGATGTCACTGCTAATACAGCATTTAAAGTAAATAACAACTGAGCGAATAATTTAGCTAATGAACTTATCATCTTTGCCTCACAGGATATCCATAACCACAGAACAGTTTCAGATGGTCTTGCTATTTGTTCTAGATGACCTTTTTTTTTTTTTTCTTTTAGGTTAGCCTGTGCCACCACAGACTGCAAATGGTTTTGGAGTGAATTTGACAGCGTCAAATATTACAAAATAGGGCTGGTTACAGCTAGTATCATAATAAGAGAAGTTGCAACAAATAATATTACCTTGCATATTTTCAGGCTAATCATGTGCGCTCAGGTAGTAACAACTGCCTAGATGACAGGTAGTAACTTCAGTCATACTGACTGGATTTCTGTCCAAATCATTAAATGTGATTGATTAAGTAAATTATATATGCATTTAGCTGTTTGACTATGCTCAGTGAGCCAGAAAGCGTACACAATACTCTTAGGTGGTGCATTAGACAAGTATTTGCCCTATTTTGTGTGGTTCCAAATCCAAACACTTTCAAAACTGGTTAAAGTTTTGATTCTGAACTGAAGTAGTTAGGGTCATTCCATAGTTTTTAAAAGTAGCTAGATGTCTAAAGCTCCACATATGTAGCTAGGGTGGTTTCTCAGGAAATGAGCAGAAGTTAGAACTAATGTGGTCATTTGCATCATGAGGAGGAAAAATCTGATGCCTGGTGATAGCTGGGTGCCCAAACAAGACACCTGAGAGTGAATTTGCTTAATACACAGATTTTTGAACTGGGGAACTTTAAATGGAAATTATTATATTCTTTGGGGAAAAAAAAATAATACAAATCCTTGAGATCTTGAAGAATTTTCAGTTATAAAGATTTCCCTGTCCTTCCAAGCTCAGGTCAGTATTGTAACACTTTTGATTTCAGTGTGAACAGGACTAAGGACTTTTATATTTATAACCTTTCTACTTACAGAAAAACATCATGAAATGTAAGTGTTTCTTAATCTTGAGAGGCTTATGAAGTGCTGCGGTGTAACAAGCAGAAGGTGAGGCTATAGACAATTTAGCCATGAAATAAACTAGTAGAAAATCTGTAGGGACATGCTGTCTTCAAATATTTTAAGTAGCAAAGCACAGCATAGTCTATCCAACCATAAATCAGTTCAGCTTCCTTTCCATTGTGCCTGGATAATCACAGACAGATTTATGCTAACAAAAGCTGAAGCTGTCCCAATTTGGAACCAGTAGTTGAGGCGCTACCATAGTTAAATGTGCAACAAAAAGATGTCAAAAAAGATGTACTGTAGCTTGTGATGTAGGACCTCACTGAGTAGGGGGACTTTATATAGAGAATATGGGAGTGATAATTGAAAAAGAAAAACTTTCTCAACATATAACTTTTTGGTGTGGAGTTCATATCCTCACTAAAAATCTTTTAGAGGGATGTTCCAGAAGAGGATGGAAACCTCTTTTTGCCACGTTATACATCCATCGTGAAGGTCTCTCAAAGGGACTATATATACAAACTCTGTCTCTGTGGCTCTCCTTTTGTGAGCTTTAGGGATTTCACAGTATGCTAAAAGCCCAGAAATTTGCTATCTCCTTTCCAAGCCAGACAATGGGTCTGTGGCCTCACCAACAATGTACGACTGCAGAAGTGCTGGCTAAAACCCATCTCCAATTTGGACTGGGAAGAGTTGGATCCTGTTGTTTTGATTTTTATTCTAATGTTTATATCCTTTTCACACAGCTTTCCTTGTGACTGGCTTTTATTTGGCCCTCAAGCTTAACATTTGGAACTTCTATTGAATGTTTTTTTTGGCATCTCAGAAAATAATGTTGATTCTTGCAGTAAACATCTTTCTTTTGTGTTTTGTTTCATTTTCTATTCTATTCTATATGAGCTCTTATCCAGTAGCTCATCAAACAAACTGAATCAATTAAAGCAACCAAGTAACTAACATCTGCTATGTGTTTGCCGCCATTCTTATATTCTCTCCAGGGCAAGAAGTGTGTGCTTTGGAATAGTTAGCAGTCTATTATGGTATATGTGAATACTTGTTGTTTACAGAAGGCAAGATCAAAGAAGCTGATGGTACTTTAAGTTGAGAGTTGCAAAGTTTATGGAAGCTCTGTGTTAGGATGTTCATGATGCAGGCTTTGACACTCCAGGAAAGCATCATTTCAAGCTGAGCACAGTTTTACCGTTGAATAAAACAGTCCACTGTGTAAGTAAAGGGCTCCCTTGTGCTGAAGGAGAAGTTGTCATCTGTGGTCTTTGCCCAGGGGTTGGAGCCACTCGTTTAAATGCCACAAATTGTTCTGGTGGTGCCTGGCTCAATATCACGGAAATATTAGAATGAGTCCAGAGGAGAGCCACAAGGATGGTCAAAGGGCTGGAGCATCTCTCCTATGAGGACAGGCTTAGGGAGTTGGGGTTATTAATCCTGGAGAAGAGAAGACTCCAGGGAACATTACATCAGCCTTTCTGTACCTAAAGGGGGCCTACAGGAAAGCTGTGGAGGGACTCCTTTTCAGGGAGTGTAGAATAGGACAAAGCGTAATGGCTTTAAACTGAAAGAGGGTAGGTTTAGATTAGATACAAGGAGGAAATTCTTAACTCTGAAGGTGTTGAGGCACTGGAACAGATTGCTCAGAGAATCTGTGGATGCCCCATCCCTTGAAGTGTTCCTGATTTAGGCTGGACAGGGCTTTGAGCAACCCCATCTGGTGGGAGGTGTCTCCACCCATGGTAGGGGGGTTGGAATTAGATGATTTTTAGGGTCCCTTCCCACTCAAACCATTCCATGATTCTATGAATATCCTGGTCTATGTCTCAGGGATCAAGGTCACTGAAAGTAAAACAAGAAATTCTTCAGATCCTGAAGCTTCTCTTGACCTAGTTTTCTTGAAACTCTCCTGTGCATTCCTGGCTCTATCTAAAAGTCACTTAACAGTAGGATTATAGCAGGTTCCAGATGATGGCCTTCCTAAGCAGGATCCATTTCCTCTTTGTATCTTGCACAAATTATGAATACAGTGCCCTCAAAATAAAGCAGTAAATTGTTGCTCACCAAATTTATTATACAGTGTAATTACATGGATACCATTATGAGTATCATCTGCATAACCAATATGGGTTTATATTGCTGTCTCAACAATAAGTCTGTCTAGTGTTCAAAGGAATGCTGTGCACTAAAGTTCTTGTTTTGCTATTTCTAAGTAAAACATTTTCTTTTTGTCATAGTTTCCACCCACTCCCAATAATCTTAGATCTTGCCTGTTTTTTATAACATTAGCTTACATTTCTAGTGAATTGTTCATCTTAATGAGTTGTTGAAAATGAAGTAGAGTTTTACTCACTGAAATTAATCAATAAACAGAGTTAGTTTGATTTTGAATATACTTTGACCTCCAGTTGCTCCAGACTCCGAGAAGCGTTAGGCGGAATTTATGCTGTTGTAAAATCATGGCTTGCCTCTTGATCCTGAGTGAAGTGCATTACTGTTTATCGGCTGAGTCCTGCTGCCCTTCATCTGTGAGCAGAGATCAGTGCTTTTATTTTATGTCTTAATCATTTGTAAAAGCTGAGCCTTGGGAAATACTTTGAGCAATGGTGTTTTACAGTCATTCTGTTAGCTAGTAAATACCTGTCTTCTAACTACATCTTAAGGTGTAAAATCACCTCTATATACTCAGTTTATCATCCTGTAAAAAATGACCATTCTCTGTCATTCTTGTTTAGAAAGCAGTATTTCTCATACAGTTCCCTGCCCCTCCCCCCCCCCCCCCGCCCCCCCCCGCTCCCTTTTGTGTTTTAACAGAATGAGAACTTATCTTGATTGTATGGTAGTCTATGCACACAGTAAGATTAATGTTTCCAACTGGTTTGGATTTAAGATAAGTTGTTTAAAGGAGTTTGTAGTACTCTTTTCCATTTTCAAAAATAACATTTCTTTGACTACATAAATAAATCTCACTCTGGATACAAATATGTTTTTTCAAAATTAATTACCAGAGAATATATTTATCTGCACCATCTTCAGGGCCTAGTTGTTGAAGTCTTATAGATGTCAGTAATTACACACAAGAAGATAACTGAGATGTCCAGTAGCTTTGGTTTGAAAGAGTCTTCTGAACAAAAATTTGTAAATACATGCTTGTAGCATTACACTCTGTGTTCCTACTTGCACGAGGAACTACAGAAAAACAGAGCAAGGGATATACTGAAAAGAGAACAGTACTGAATAGATCTGTATTGATGTTTGTGGCTATCTTAAAACAAACAAATAAAAAAAGTAACAACAACAAAAAACACAACACCAAAGAAACAACTATAGAAAAACAACAACAAAATTGCATGTAGGGAGGTTAAAGGTAAAGAGAATGAGAAGTTCATGGCTCAGAATGTCCTTTGTAATGTTCCCCTAAACAGAGAAGTGGATCTGCAGTTAAACCCTGGGTGTCTTAACTTATTCACTAAAACACTGAGCTCCTGGTGGTCTATTTTCTCTGTTCTCTCTCTGGCTGGAATGCACCGGAGTGGCAAAAAGACAAGAGTAGTTCTTTCCTTCATGGCAGTTGCAGGGAGTTACTGTTCTAAATAACAGGTGTTCTGCACCACAGAGCAAATATATAATTGCATCTCACAGATACTACAGAATAGTCTTGGAGGGATTCAGCTTCTCGCTGATAGACTTTTCAAAGCAGTTTGGTGCTTTGCCTCCGAGCATGGATCTGTATCTCAATTTCCTTCTCCTCTCCTTGGCATTTAATAAGTTTGAACCCAGTTTTGTAGAGTTTTTCCCATTTCTGTCTTTTGCTACAGTCAACAAGTGACCAGGACAGCACTGTGCATGAAGGTTGACCCTACAGTGGAGCAGGATGGGACCTCCATTTAGGTCCCACTGCAGTAAAATGGTATTGGGAGTTCTGCAGTGGAGTGGATCCCTCCCTCTGAAGCAAGCAGCCTTGCAGGGGTATCACCCACTTGGGGTGATAGACTTGAAAATGAGCTGCAAAATGTCTCCATCTCCACAATGCATCCAGTTTAAAGTCAATCTGTTTTAAAAATATGAGGTCTGTTCTGCATTAGACAGATGTGCCGAAGAATTGTATGACAAGTTACCTGGGGTGATTGATGAAGCTGTAGCTGGCAGTAACCGAGATGCAGGCTTATCTCTGTTCACGTTATTCACAGTTGTTTCGTACCAAGAGGTCAGTTAGTTCATTTCAGTCAAGTCTTCCCTTCTCCACAAGACTCTGTGGATCTCATCTTTTATTTGGAGATACAGCAAGAAAACACTTGATATCTTTATGGATTGATGGAGTGGGGCTAGATGGCTCTGAGGAACTGGCCTATTAATACAAATGCCCAAGGCAGAATGAAAGCTGAATTCTTTTAGTTGACAATGAATAAAGATTGCAGATTTTTATTATTATTATTATTTATTTATTTTTTGCTTCTTACTTGTTCTGGTGCTGTGATGCAGGACTCACTCTTCAGGGCTGGTGTTCCAGCCATCTACAGTGACTCCTGTTTGAGAAAGTGTCTAGGTTTCTTCTACATAAATAAGTGCTGATGCTCCTGTCTCATGTTAATGTACAGCAGGGGCGTAACCATGTTGCACACACTGTGAACAGGGAAATAGATAGAACTCTAGTGACCTTCATTAACTGAGCCAGGAGACCTTGAGGTGCAGCAGAAAATATTCAAACTCTAACAGATCCAGACTCTGAATCAGCGTTGGTACTACCATAGGAGGCACTGAAAAATAGACAGGTATAGAAAATATTGTGTGTTCCTTGAGTAACTTGCCCATGCCATTAAAGAGCACTAGAACTATATACTTGTATATGTGAATCCACCCAGTAGCACTGGAGGATTACAATGCTCTCTTGCCACAATTAAAATTAATTAACTTCCCTATTAAATTGAAATCAATTAGCTTAGTATACATCAATTAATGTTTTAGTGTCAGAGATCAAAAAATTTTGCTCTCTGTATGATCAGAAGTGATATAATTTCATGAAAAGTGTAAGAACTGCCACTTTAGGCTTGAAGACAATGGTTTCTTAGAAGGAAAGCAAGAGCTAAATTATCCTGAAAAAAAAGAAATTAACTTATTGTCTGGTAACTGTATCTGCCTTTTTGAATTCAGTTGCAGCTGAATAATTTACAGAAAAATGTGGAAGCATTTAAATGTCCTTCTGTCTATCTGCAGGTATCCACAGTTACGTGCTAAGGCAAAATTTTTCTGGAAGTTCCATCTCTGGAAGCTTCTGTTTCCAGAAATGACAATTGAACACCAGCTTCTCAGCATTACCATAGTGATTGTATCCATGCTGTGGCAAAATAGGAAGAGCTTCTGGAACTGACCAAGGTCGTGAGAGGGTTGAGACACTCCAGGTGAGTAGGAAACCAGTGAGCCAAGTACCTTGAGGAGGGAGTGTAGATGTCCAAATATGGACTGGGCAAAATTCTAAAGTCAGGAACTGGAAAGCTTCAAATGCACATTTGATGTTTTCAAGAATACAGAACACTTTTCTGTAGATGACTCCAGAAAGAAATGAATTGGTATTACAATGGAAGTAATTGCAGTTCGCACTCATGCAGATAATGCCGAAAGTAGTGGATTATAAATTGCCAGTTCATATAAATCAATACAGCTCTCCGACACCATAATTGAGATACTTGCTCTTAAGCTTTGTCCTAAATGTTTTGATGGATTATCAAATTTTCTCTCTTTAAACCAAAGATTTCCAGCTTCATTGCAGTATCTATTAAGTATTAATTTCAATGTGATAGTAATACAGAGACTGATTTATCGATAAATTAGGCATTCTTCCTGCACACTAGAAAAATTAAGGGGAGCTAAAACAGAGTCTATAGTTCTCAAATTTTAGTAAAGCTGAGTTAAACTGTCAAATTAATTTAAACCTACTTCTGTGGACTTCTAAATAATGATAATCTTTTTTTTTTTTTTTTTTTTTTTTGTTACAACATTACACAGTAACTGGAGAAAAAAGAATGTGTCAGAAGAGCAAAACAGAATTAAGTGCTCTAATAATATTTTATGTTCTTTTTAGGTTCAATGTAATCTCATTGGGCACTAGCAGTGGAACTGTTCTGTTCAAAATGGTTTATGGTGAATTTTTCCGCAGACCCGGCAAAGATGCAGAACTTATCAATTTGAATGTTGGTGGCTTTAAGCAATCAGTGGATCAAAGCACTTTGCTCCGGTTTCCTCATACCAGACTTGGGAAACTTCTCAAATGCCATTCAGAAGAGGCTATTCTGGAACTATGTGATGATTATAGTGTTGCAGATAAGGAATATTACTTTGACAGGAACCCTTCCTTGTTCCGATATGTTCTGAATTTTTACTACACTGGGAAACTTCATGTCATGGAGGAGCTTTGTGTCTTTTCCTTCTGTCAGGAAATAGAATACTGGGGGATAAATGAGCTGTTTATTGATTCCTGCTGCAGCAATCGGTACCAGGAAAGGAAAGAAGAAGGTCCCGAGAAAGACTGGGATCAGAAAAGCAATGACAGAAGCATTGACTCCTCTAACGAAGAATCATCCATATTTGATAAGGAGTTGGAAAAGTTTGATAATCTGTGCTTTGGTGAAATAAGAAAGAAGATATGGGTCAGGATGGAAAATCCTGCATACTGCTTGTCTGCCAAGTTAATTGCGGTGTCCTCCCTAAGTGTTGTCCTGGCGTCAATTGTGGCAATGTGTATTCACAGCATGCCTGAGTTTCAAAGGCTGGATGCCAATGACAGGGAGATTGAAGACCCTGTGCTGGAAGCTGTGGAGATTGCGTGCATTATTTGGTTCACTGCTGAGCTAGTGATCAGGCTCATCACTGCCCCAAGTCAAAAGAAGTTCTGGAAGAAACCACTGAATATCATTGATTTTGTCTCTATTATCCCATTTTATGCCACCTTGGCTGTGGATACGAAGGAAGAAGAAAGTGAAGATATTGAAAACATGGGGAAAGTGGTTCAGATCCTGCGGTTAATGAGGATATTTCGCATCCTGAAACTGGCCAGGCATTCTGTAGGACTGAGGTCTTTAGGCGCTACTTTGAAACATAGCTACCAGGAAGTTGGACTTCTCCTTTTGTTTTTGTCTGTTGGGATTTCTATTTTTTCAGTTCTTGTCTACTCAGTGGAGAAGGATGACGACTCATCAGAACTGCACAGCATCCCCGTTTGCTGGTGGTGGGCAACCATCAGCATGACCACTGTTGGTTATGGGGACACTTACCCAGTCACGCTTGCTGGAAAGCTGCTTGGCACCCTATGCATTATCTGTGGGATATTAGTGGTAGCACTTCCAATCACCATTATTTTCAATAAGTTTTCTAAGTACTATCAAAAGCAAAAAGATATTGATCCAGACCAATGCAACAATGATCGCAAAGAGAAATGTAATGACCTACCTTATTTTAACATTAGGGATATTTATGCAAAAAAGATGCACTCATTCATTTCTAGCCTTTCTTCAGTAGGAATTGTAGTCAGTGACCAAGATTCAACAGATGCCTCCAGCATTCAAGATATGGAGGATGTTTATAACACAACATCTTTAGATAATGGTACAGGAAAATGAGTTGAATTATTTCTCCTTCCTTTATTTCTCTCTTCTGATCCTTGGTAAATGTGGACTTAGAAACTTCAGTGAATTTATTAAGAGCAGTTAATTCTCAGGGTACTTAACTCTCAGCCATATTTGGACATTCTTTGCTCTGAGGATGCCATACAGGCTTCATTGTTTATATGAGGCTTTAAAATATGCCTCATATGGTGGTTTAGCTTTTACACAACTAGCGATATGCATTTTGGGGAGAAAAAAAGAAAGGCAGGAAAACAGATTTAAACGTGAGATTGGAGTTTATTTTATTTTATTTTTTTATTTTTTCCTGTAGAAATCTGATAGCTTATATGTTCAGGCAGACATATATTGCAAACATATAAAAACTATGGCACATCAGTAAAGTCTTTACCTGCAAATACATCAGAAGAAAGAAGGAATTATGTACATGTAAAACTGTAAAACATTTATCTAATACTGGAGTTGGGAAGCAGCTTCCTAAGCTGGGACAGAAAATGTATTGGTACATACTGTTTTTACTCCATGGAAGCATAATATTTATGAATTTCTTTCCAAAAGCACAATACATTTTTAGTTTGTTAAAATAAATTAATCCCATTGTGCCTGTATTTTTCCCAGTGTTCCACATCCAGTATGGCCAAGCTCTGGCAGGTCCCAAAGGGTCTAAATCATGAGTCCTAGGATGAAGCATGTGGCCTAGGGCTGGAAAGGAGAGTATTGTACCTTTTTACCACCTTTTCTGTCATTGCAAACCTGAGCAATTCTGGTGCCTGGAGAGGATCCTGCTGTTATTAAGACCACCCTAGTGGCTTCCCCAGAGGCTTTGTTTTATGGGTACTGAAGCAAACATCTCTGGTGGTCTTTAGAAGTTATTGCTCCCTGCTGTCAGCTCTGCTTCCTTGCTGGAGGTTAGAAGAAAATGTGAGCAGCATCTCAACTGCACTGGTTCTCAGTCCAGGACTGTAATGCCAAGGAATGGAGATGCATGGACGTGCTCTCTTCTACCATATATTGACCATCTGAGAGGTAGAGTGTGCAATGCATGTGGGCATAAGTAAAACTGTTGCAGCTCATTTTTCTAAAGATTTTCTGTTGATGACAGCAGCCTTCCTGGCTTGTGCTATGGACTGGAGCAGCTCTCATTGCCTGACAGAGTGCTGCAGCACTGTGCATCCCTCTCTTCTCCAGGGTTTTCTTATGCAGCTAGCTAATCCTGCTCTGGTTCAAACTGTATCTTCTAGAGCTATTTAAAAGGGAAGCTGGCCCTTGAGCCTAGCAAGAAGAAGTGCTGGAGAAACTTGAGGGCATTATAGTAGTTAATAATATTTGTGAACATAGGGGTTTTTTAGGTTTTTGTTTTGATTATTTTTCTGGTGACTAAATTAGATGCTGGGCAATGGAGAATCCAAGCTACTGTGATATTGATATTTTGCTTAAAGAGAGGATTTTTTTTTTTTTTTTTTTTTTTGTAATTCCTATTGGGCTGAATCAGTTTCTACTCAGGCAGATCAAACTCAATAGGAGTTGACTTCAAGACTGAGTAAACCCAGATGGGAATCAATTACTCTGCAGAATAACCCAGAAGGCTGATTTTTCATGTGTGTGCCAGAATTTCTACTGCAAAGTACACTGAGTGAATAGCTGAAGTGCACTTGTACTTGCTGAGGCACAGAGCTCCAACCTCTTCCCAGGAGAATGAGAAAAAAAGAATGGGGTGGATCAACCTGTACCTTGGAGAGAGGTGTCCCTCAGGACTGTTGTGCACCAACATAGTATTGTGGGAATACTCTGAGCTTTGGAGAAACTTCAGAATTTGGTTTATTAGTTGCTGAGTATCATAAGTGTATGTGATGCTTCACAGATAATTTAGGTTAATTCTTCCCATTGTTAATGCAGGAAAACCAAAGGGAAAGTTAGCCTAGATGTGTTTTGTTCTTAGTGAACAATTAGTATTACAAAGATGCAATGATATAAAATGCTAAATATGTATGTGCATGTGAATGTAATAAGAACCAGCAGAATAACAGCATAAAAATTGCTCTGTCCAAAGTAACTCTCTTGGCAGTTTCCACATAAAGATAAATCACATTGCTGTTGAAGTTCAAAAGGAATGAAAAATATTGTAATGCAAGAAAAACGGCAAGAAATTTCTATTAAATCATTGAAAAAACACACGCTATTGAAAATCTCATTTTGTATATTAAACATTACCCAAAGATCACAGAAAAATTGTACTAAATGGTAATTTATCATAAAATTCATAAGTTCTTGATCGATCACATTAATCAATCTTAAAAATTTGACACTAAGTTACTCTTTTTTTTTTTTTTTTTTTTTAATGTGTAGATAAATCTTGCAACACAGTGAGGTATATCTTTTGGACCATATCAGAAGGTAGAGTACGTGTCCATGTGTTATGCCATGTGTTATTCTGGGATGAGACCAGAACTCTGTTCATATCAGTTGCATCTTTTTTTTTTTTTAAAAATTTTTTTTTTTTTTTTTTAAAAAAAAAGGCTTTGTTGTTATCTGTTTCCTTTGCTGGAATAAATCCAGCTCCTCAATTTGACATGACATGGAGCAGGATGTGAGCCCTGTTTCATGCCAAAAGTTCTGCCCTCAAAGCAGAACTTTGATCCTTTAACATGCAGCGGTACGGAAAAGTGACACAAGTCTTGAGTGCCAGCAAATAGCAGATGAGAGTAAATACAGAAATACTGCATACTCTTTCTGCTAGTGGTAGTTTTAGTAGAATTTACTGTTAAGAAGTGAGTGTAAGAGGAGATTTGTTTCTTATTTATTTCGTCTTCTTTCCTGGTCTAGAGTTATATAATATCAACACAGTATCAATGGAAGGCAGATTGTCTTTATTGCTATTTTATTCCTGTACCACATGCTTTTCTCTTTTAAAATGCTGCCTAAATTCTCTTCACTCATCTGCTCTGTTTCAGATACCAAAACACAGAAGAGGTTATGTTCAGATATGCATCCCATTTTGTATGGGAGCAATTTGCTTGTCTTTATACAAAACAGTTTTCTGGCACATTATTAGTTTCTTTGTCTTGATGGCAAGCACTTCCCTTTTGATATTCAGTATTTCCACAGTAGCAGTTGTGCTAGCAGAGTTCTCCCCCAGTGTGATGTAGGATGGGGTATCGCCCAGCTTGTCCCAGTTTACGCCCTGCCGGGAGCAGGCTTTGTCACTGTTGCCTTTTGGTGTGTGTCAGGAGACTTTAAAAAGCAAATGTAGAGGAACAAGAGGGAGGTCTTTCTGAGTCCAGAAGGGCATCTTTCATTTGCCTGGCTGGCAACAAACAGAGCTTAGCTGGGGTGAAATTAGTGAATAGTCTTGTTGTGCGTATGGACACTCTTATGGGCTGTGCTTTTTTGTGTAGGAAAAGTCAGTATGTGGTGCAAATCAGTGGCAAAGCATAAACATAAGCTAAATAAGTGATAGCACATCTGTGTTAGGCAAAGAAACAAAATATAACTTATCGGTTAGGTAGAAACTAGTGTCAAGCACTGTAATGCGAAATATTACCATTTAAAAGCAGAGCCTGGTCTGATTTCCATGCGAACAGGTTGCTGTCAGGGAATGCTGAAAGTGTCAGGCAGCTTTGACTGGTAAATGCAGCATACGGTCTCACCCAGGCTGGGATGCTGTGTATTAATGCATTTATTCATTTCCACACATCCCTAACAAGTTGAACAAGTGACAGAAAGCCGCTAAGCTATGGAGAGCTTCTCTGATATTTTTTGATTAGCTGACAGTATTTGTGAAGCTGCTAATACCTCTTCATCCAAAAAAGAACATTTCTGAAACAAAATCAAAATAACTGTGCTAGATGTGCAATTTGTGTCTGATAGCAGTAGCTCAGTTGCAGTCAGTAAATATTACTGTCTGGTGCTCTATAGCTGCAGTGCTGCTGCTTATATTTCTGAGATGTTTATGCTCTGTCAATCAAGAGGCAAGAGCAGATGTCAATAAACAATCTCAGCACTTTCTGCTGCACCATAATTGCAACATCTCTTCTAAGCACAGCAAAATGTCACAACTCACTGAGACTTTTATTTTTTTATTTTTATTTTTTAAATTTCTTCTGTGGTTGGAGTTAATTTTTCATGATGGGCCTATGGTCCAAACACGATCTAGCAGAAGGAAGAGCCATTGTGTGCCTATAGACAGGTTACAAGATGTTGACATTTATTTCCACTCTGGAAGTTGCTCTTCCACTGGCACAGCTAAGGAAGGACAAACAGCAGTAATTCATAGTTAAGGAGCAAAAGGCAGAGTTCCTTTAGGTGTAATAATTAGATTAAATAAAAATGTGACTGCTTCATTGGGAAATTATCTACATCTCATTTATTTTTAATGAATATATTGAAGGGGGTAGTCTTTGCTTGGGATATAGGAAGAAAAGCAAGTCAATGGCTCTCTCACCCAAACCCACGTCTGATTCCCCCAGATCTCATATCAGTGGGAAGGAAAGACTTTGCACCACCCCTAACGTGACCACGAACCTCCTGGCCAAGGAGTTTCCAAATTGAGGGCTGGTTGAGGAGGAAAACCCATTTCTGGCATCTGGCTGGAAAGAGCCTTTCTTGTTTCAGCCATGACAATTTGGTTTCATGAATGAGGAACTCTTAACCATTTCAGTATTTTGTTGATTAAAAGCAATATTATATGGTTTCCTGTAGTGATTTATTAAGGTAATCTTTCACTGTTTCTTCAAGACTTTCAAGTCAGAGCTCAAGAAGGCATTACAATGGTTTAATCTTTAGTTAGTCTCTACTATTTAATGACATATATACTGTCTAATTTTCCTATTTCATTATGATATTCAACAGTATTTCCACTCAAATCCTATTATAACTCACACACAAGTATTCTGGATATTGTTATGGTATAATTTGCTCTTATTGTCTTAGGATTTTTTATGAATCAGCACAGAGAGAAGGGCATCCTGGGCATTATTTATGTCCCCTAACTTCAGCTATTGTGTGGCTGATTGTCTGGACTCTCTCTGTCAACTGAGAAAAAACAGACCTCTTCAGGAAACAGCACATCCTATGTATACAAAGGTCCTGTCAGAAGATGGGACACACGTCCATTGGCTATGTAGCAAGCCTGTATGGTTTAGTTCGGTTAGATGCCTGGCCTTTAGGTAGATAAAGTTAGATGTGATGGGTGTGACACCACAAGGTGTAGGCACTTGACTATGGTGGTGCCATCCCCTGAACAACGTATATGTAGGAAGGGTCATGTCTCTGATGTAGGTCTTTGGACGTGGGTGACATGAAGACAGACACAGGAATTTATTCTGTTACGTTAATGTTGCTCAGTGATGGCTGCTGGGTAGGAATTAATTTGGCATAATATTGCTAAAAACAGCTTCCTGTACAAGAAAATCTGGACTTTCCCAAAAAGCCTTGCTAGCTGTCTGTTAAAGTCTGGAATAACCTGCAAGTTGAACTTCAGTTTCCTTTAGTAATTAAAAAATACACATAATAAAGTACCAGAGGGAGCAAAATAGTGTTGGCAGAGGCAGGCACAGTATGCTGACAGTACTTTTGTGACCCAAATTTGCATTATTTCTTGGCTTCCTGTAAGCTATATGAAATATTCTGACTGTGCCATGTGTTTTAAAGTCTGTCTCTGTACATTAATATAAATATTATAATGGAGCCAACTCCTGGTATTACAGCTGTGAAGCCAGAAAAAATATCCAAGCTTGGAGAAACTGCAAAAACATTGGCTACAACTGCAATATTAAGGTTGTACCTGCCTTAGTTGTGGGGAGGTCAAGGGACCAAACACAGGTGCTGGTACTTGGGTTTCCATTTCTCCCTTTGCACAGTTAGTACTGAGCTCTTCTTGGTAGTGCATAGAGGCTGAGGGACCTGTATGGCCTTGGGAACCACTCCAAAGTCCCTTCATGGGGCTACCATGCTTGTGGTCCTAGGAAGGAATGGGTATGCGTGAGAGTATAATGAGGTCTGTGTGGAATAAACAGGCTTTCAGGAGGTGGAATAATATCTTTGAATTTGATGTCCCCACACTCCTACACCCCTAGGAAGCTACCTGGGAGAGAAAGCAGATGCAAGGGAGAAGTTCAAGGTCCAGATATTTAGCTACAGCCATTTGGGGCCTACTCTGTGTTGTGTTGATCCATGTGCTTTTATGGAATCACAGGTAGAGATTTATATATAACCTTGAACCTGTTCCATTAGATGCAATAATATATTTTCTTCCCATAGGCTTTTTGTTGCAGGGTACAATGTGTCCTTTTCTCTAGGCCAGTTTCTAGCCGTGATGCTGCATCTGCCTTTCACGCTGACTGGAGGTTGGATGCTTCTGAAGTGTTACACATGCTATAAATTATCCTTGCAGCTTCTACCCCATTTCCCAGAAACCTCAAAACTGCAAGCATGAAAGAGTTCAATAAGTTTGTCTGTCCAGAATTACTTTTTGACAGAGTCAAATGTCATGCATTTCAGAGAAAGCAATCTTCTCTGCTCCTGAACTTTAGATTTTAGTGAAATTTAGGACTTTGGGATATTTTTTTTATCAATTATTTGAAGATCAACTTAGGACCTACAGCATGGAGATAGATAATTCTGGCATTTAATTCCAGGAGATGTAACCCCAAGTACACAAATATCCATTTCTTCCTCTCTTCTTCTCTCGTCTCCCTCTCTCTCCCTCCCTCCCTTCCTTCCTCTCTTTTTTTTTTTTTTTTTTTTTTTTTTAATGAGGTTTCAATATTCTGTGTTTAGACTGTGTATCTTTGGAAAAAAGTGTGGTGAATAACTGTACAAAGAGCCGGTGTAATGCTCAGAAGTGCACAGAGATTTTGTATGAAGCAGGAGGACGTTAGTGGCTGACAGCATAGCTTCACAAGCCTCCTGGGTGGAAGGAAAAACAGATTTTATTTATTTATTATTTTTCATTCTTTTTCTCTGAATAGTTCAGGAGGATATGGAGTAACAATCTTGCTGTGCTGTGGTGACTGAGAGTGTTGAATGAAATGATGGGTACATTGAAGTTAAGGCTGTTAAAAACCAACATGACTTTTTTGTAAACACCCCCCTCCCCTGGGTCAATCACTTTTTATGTTGTTCCAACTTTTTTTTGAACACAAAAGCATAACATAAAAAAGCACAGCAATATTTTTCCTTGCAGGGTTTTTTTTTAAAGACTAAATTAGCTGTAGTTATAGGTGTGGAAAGAGAAATGGCTGGTGGGCAGGATGTTGGGGTGCGTGGAATTTATTAGAATTTATTTTGCAATTCTGTTCTTTTGCCTTTGGCACCACACAATTTTATTTATTTTTTTATTTTTTTTATTTTGGTAGTAACTGAAAAATTAAAATAAATAATATATGAATATATTATTTTCTGGAGGTTTTGTTTGTTTGTTTGTTTACACAATTGAATCTGGAGTAGAAAATATCATCTATATTGTTACAGGTTTTGAGGATGAATTATAATCTCATCAGAAGCATTCCTAACCAACATATGGATTCACACAGAGGTATGGTATATATAATGCGTCTTAAGTCACAAAATGTAAGTTCAGTGAATGAAAGGTTAAGAGAAAGGATGAAACTAGTTCTGTCTAGTTGCAGCTTTTGGTACTATAATGTGCTTTTGGCTTTTAGACTGCCTCTGCAAATGGGAGACTAGTACTTTGAGTATTTTATGTATCTAGACACATACATACTGATCGGACAGCTGTCAAAGCATTATTGTGTGGGCTTTTAGAAGTCTGGCACCAAAGGTAACATCTCTTCATCTACTGTGCTGGCACTTGCCGAAGAGTTGCTGCGTTACAGGGGAGTGCGGTGCATGCAGAGTGATCTCATTAGGCAATGCAGTGAGAGCATGCAAGGAGCAATGTGGGTCCTTGCCAAGGGTGCTTTGAGCTGGAACGTCAATTTTTGTTGGCTTACTTTCACTGTAAATCTGTATGTGCACCACTTAATGTTTAAAATCATCCCAATATGATTTAGGGTATCCAGAAAGCGCTTTGAAAATCCAGTTTCCTTGAAAGGTAACACTGAAATGAGGGAGAAAAGGTGGCTCAAATACTTTTTTTTTTTTTTCCCCTGTTTTTTCTGCCCTAGTGTAGGAGTAATGTCAGAGCAGCAATGGGAATAGGATAAAAAAAATGTTGGTGAAAATTCAGTGTTAGGAGAGTCAGTTTAGGGCCACTGTGAGTCCATATGAAAATAAGTGTTGGAGGTATCTGTGGACTGGGGTAGGGAATATGCACACAGCAGGGATACTCCATGCAGCTTTTCTGTATGCTGTGCTTGGGGTGCTGGGTGGAAAGAAGATTATGTCTCTGCACCAGCAGTTTTCTTTTGCATTGCTGCACCACATTGACTGCAGCCTTCTATGCCCTATCCACAATGTTTTTCTCAATCTGATAGCATATTTTCCAAATCAGGGCAGAGGCAATGAGAGCAGATGGAGGGGTGTAATGGAGCAGGAGAAAGGGGGTGATGGCAAGAGTTGTGTCTATAGAGAGGACATACTGCAATGATGCTTTGTTGGAAAATGTTGTCCCCATGTCTTGAAGCTTTTCTTCTCCTCCACTCTTACAGGAAAAAAAAATATTCAATGGAATAGGACTGTGCTATATCATGACTTTTACTAAGTGCAGTTTCCCTTCTTGTGGTCATTTAAAACTGGATAAAGCACAGCAAAAGTAACCTGGAAATAAGTCTGTAGTGGGAATACAACAGCCTAGCTCACTGCATGGTCTCTCTTTCCCTTTCGACTCTGTACTTTATAGCCTAGGAGGGCTTTAGTAACACATACTCCCCTTTTAGGTATATGGCATGTGTTAGGATATATCGTCCATGCAATGTCCCCAGATATTCAGCAAGCTTAAAAAAAGGGTGAATGTAATTTTTGGATTGCCAAGATCCTGTTCTCCCTGTACATATAATTCCAGTATCCACTTACTTTGAAATGCCACTGACTTCATCATCACAAATGCAGTTCAGCACACAAATTATTTACAATAAACCTTACATGGGCTGATTCTTTTTTATTGGAGAAAAAGAGAATAAAAATATACGGCTGTTCATGTAGTGAAAAAAAAAAAAGCAGAAAAAGGTATCTGAAGAATAACTTTCATGGGCAGATATTTCCACAGTTATCAGAGCACGATCTTTGTTGGATTTAATCATCAACGAGAAACTATATATACATGACCATTAAAAAAAAAAGTAAGAAAAGAAAAATTGCTGACTTTTTCCTATCTCTGATTCCTTTCATGAAGATTGAGATACCTCTTTCTCTTGGCTAGTCAGATGATGAATCATTTGTTAATTAAGTGGTCAAAAAGTAGCTGAAAAAGGAATTTGGGACCTGATAAAGCTCAGAATGGAGGAAGCCATCACTGTGATCAATCCTTTCTGGTTCTGACACATTAATTAAGAGATATCTTTGGCAGGGTGATGGAAACTCAAGTGCTGGGAGAATTTACAGCAAAGCTTTTTGTTACTGTCATTGCTACAATACTGGAAGGAACAGGAGCCAATCCTGCTTCCATTGGGAAGCCCAAATTGCAGGTATATCAATATGAGTGGGCACAGATTGGGAGGGACAGACTGGGGCTTGCTCAGCTGTGTCACTGTCATGGTGGAGAGCTGTAGTTTTGGGTGACAGAGGATTGGGATCTTCCCTTGCAGCTCTCATCAATGTTTCATGTGATCCCATGCCAGCCATTCTGTCATCCAACACTTCTGGTTTCCATCATGTCTTTTGCCTCTCTTTTCAAACATTTAAATTGTGTAGGACGACAGTTGTCTCAATCTGTACAATCCTTCCCTAGGGCGAGCATGATGGTCAAAAATGGGGTGGTCTTGCAGAAGACCTCATGTTAGCGTGAAAATGGTGACTTCAGCTGTGGGGAAGTAGAAGAAGTTGAGGTCTTGCTGGAAAAACTGATTTTAGTTTTGGCCAAGCTCTTTAAAATGATCTGTCTTTAATGAAATGTCAAAGGAAAAAAAAAAGAATCATCCTCTGTTCTGTCCTGTCATAGTTATGTAAAATTTTTATATTTTATTAGAGTTAACAATAGATTTTTCTGTTTGGTTGCTGAACCAAATTGTCTAAAATGTCCATAATTTAAGATCCCTTGAACTTTTTTTATGTGGCTCAATGTTTCATTTGATTTTGAAGGGTTAATCCTTCTTGCATCTGATTAAATTTAGGCTGGTTTGAAATAGGAAAAAAAAAATGTTTCACAATGAAAAAAGTTTTTTTTTTTTTTTTTTTGAATATGTCGAAATGCAACATTTCAGCATCCTCAGAAAAAAGATGCTCTTAGAAAATTTCACAATGAAATGTACACTGTTCCAAAATCCTTCCTGCCTTTTTTGTTTTGTTTTTGTTTGGTTTGTTTGTTTTGTGGAAAATTCCACCAACTGTGGGCTGGATTCAGAAATAAAGTTGGTCTCCCTGTCACAGCCCTTTTCAATGAATTCTCTATTCACAAAAAAAGAAAAAAAAAAAAAGTTTTCATCCACTTTTAGCTGTATTCTTTGGAAAATGCTTATGTTCCTTGGAGAATTCAGAGCAAAAATCCATGTCATTTCCATCGTTGCTGTAGCCAATCTGTTGCCTTCTGTTGTGTGTGGCACTCAGCTTGTGATTGGTAAAGCAAAACAAATGGTCTAGTTTGCTTGAGTTGAAAAATAAAATGTAGTTGCAAGAAAATCATATCTTGAGAAAGAAAATGAGCCCATTTTAACAAATTTACAAGTGAGAGCTTCATTATCAAAGTATACTTAAAGCACAACAAACCAGCACATGAAAAGCCTGGTGGACCCCATCAATTTATGTGATTCCTTTGATGGGAATCTAACCGTGAAATCTGATCACAGAGAAAATTATTTGTTTTAAATAGTATTTAAAATTGTATTTACAAATGGATATTTATGTTCCTCTGGAATAATTGGTGGATGTGTTTCAAAAAGAGCTCTTTCCAGTAAACAAACTAGCATCAACCAGTAACTGCTTAGTGGCTGGTAAGCAGAAGTAGAGTACTAAAGTAGATAGAAGGGATCAAGAGAGAAATTGTTCTAATATTATTGTTTAATATTTATGCTTTTTAGTCTACAGGAGAGAATACTTGGACAGATATATCATTCTTAATATATGTGAAAGGCTTGCAAGAAGGAAAAGCTTTTTATTATTATTATTATTATTATTTAATTTATTTTTTTTCTCCTTTAGGCAGTAAGGGAGCTGAGTTCAAGCTGAGGAGAGTGAAGATGGAGGTTAGATGTTAGAAGTGGTTTGAGGATTCTTCCTGCTCCTTTATGACCCCTTACCCAGGCCCAGCTCCAGCTGGTCATTATCTCAGTGACACTGATATAAATCTTTGTAAAGATAAAACATATTTTTCAAATCAGCTGGGTTTAAAAAAAATAAAGCAATTATTTACTGAATCACCAAAATCTGAGTGGGTGGAAGGGAGCTGTGAGCCAATTTGAAACCCCCCTGAATTATTGTCTTCTTGACAGAGACCCAACCCTTTTTTTCCATGACTCCATAGTTGTGGTAACAACCCAACACTTCTGTAAGTTTGCTGGGGATGGGAGAATTCATTCCAATGAGGGCCCAGTTCAATGGTTTCAATAAGGAATCTATTGGGCTGGATACCTGTGTAACAAAAGTTTCTCTGGCTCAAGTATTGGGATATGAAGAGGAGAAAACAAAGTATGGGACCTAGCCTCACACATTTGAATTGCTGTTGTGACACTGTCTTGAGCTTAAGGGGAGAAGCTGATATCTTCTGTGGTGTCAACTAATATTTCCCATGCTCTCTGGCAGAAGTATAGGAAGGGTCTTCAGGGATGAGACCGGGAATATGTTTCAATAGAGACTGAAATATTTTTTTATGCAGTAAACGGATCTTTGGGAACATGATGGGGAGATGTTGCCAGTCTGTCATAAGCAAAATTCTAGGGCTACTCTCTGTTTCTGTCACATTTGCCTTCCTTTTTCTTGGTAGAGCTCATTTTAGTATGTATGTGAGTGTTGTGCAGATTTGATTTATCTTCCTAGCTTCCCTTGTAAGGAAGTGCTAATAATTCTATTTCATTTCTGATTTTAAAAGTCAAAGTGTAAAGCAGAAATGTTTAATCATCTGCTCTGTGATCAGCTTGATTTGTTATGTACACATTTGCATGTAGTAGTGAGAAAGTTTTTCTTGTATCTTGTGTATATGTTATTATATAGCTATTAACATTTTCACTATGTAAACAGAAGTGAGCTGAACTATAGAAAAGAAATCCAGGTCCTTATCTACACAAAGCATTTAACATGTCAGAAGCTACATATTTTTATAGCTCTAAATTAATTGTTTTCCCAAAAAAAGTTTCTTCCAAAGGAAATTTCAAAATCCCACCCTTCCATTGTGATTGGGAACAGTTTTTGGTTTCATTTCAATTTCCATAGCAACAGGAAATTTTGTTTTCTGACAGGCTTTGCATACAAAAAACCTGATTTCCCTGGCCTCTTTTGAATAAATCAGCACACATTTTTATCCCTGTTAGTATATTGAACCTCTTTCCTTAACCCTTTAACTCCGTTTAGTTCATTGAAACACTATCTGTTTCTCCTTTGACAAAACAAATTTTCCTTATTTTCTTAACTTTTCAAATATGATTTCATTTCAAGGTGGTGGAATATAATCTCCGCACTGTATCATTTTAAAGTCAGGACCTACCTTTCTTTGTTATGTTTTGTCTCCATTAATATCCTGTGTTTGACATGCTGATCAGCCAGTCCATGTATGCTTAAAGAATGCCTTATGAATAATATAATGGCTACACAATATTTAAACTTTGTACCAAGTCTCCTGTAATTTTGAACAAAATATTTCAATCAACTGCTGAATAGATGCCAGACTTCTACAGTTTCTAAAGCTTCATCATTCATGGAATGAACAATGAAATCTCATGGTATTTAACACTGGCCTCACATGTGCCACAAAATTATTTATTATAAATGCTCTAAAGTTTCAAGATACATAGTTTAAATTCAAGCAGCCTCATAAATTTGGTTGTGAAAGAATAAATGAAAGAAAGTCAGCCTTATTCCTTTGTGCCTTGCCTACCTTTTTAGCTCCTATCAGTATTGTTGAAAAATGGCATCTCTGTGTCCCAATAGCAAGTGTTTCACCTGTCAATCACAGTAAAAATATTGTTGAGCCACTCTCTGAGCCCAGCCTAGTTCTCTCTCTCTCAGCCTTGCCTTCAGCTGAGCTTGGCTATGCACATGACTCCTTAATTGGAGGGAATATACATGTATTTCTTATTAGTCCCCACAGCTTCCCCTGCTCTTTGACCCTTTGACACAAACCTAAATAAGGCAGCATTCACAGCAACTGTCTGTGCAGATCTTCAGTCCTTCCTCTCTTTGATTAAAAGAGAAAAGTAATGGCATCCCTGACATGTGAGAAAATGGTGGCATGATAAAGCCCTGGATGAATTAATGGGGCAGTTCAAACCTTTGAACTCTGCTTTACCATAACAGTTGGAGAACTCTACAAAGGAATCGAAAGAGATGATGTTCTGTGGAGCACAGCTTCTGAAGATAGCATCTTCAGAGGATGGCTGGTACCCTCAATAGGTGTTTCCAGCTGCCTCCTAACCTTTTAGAAAATGGTCTGCTGATAGAAGATAACTTTAATATCATTAAAGCATTAATAAGATTTAGCTTCCACAACATTTTATTTGATTCTATTTGGGCAGTGCAGTCTTTTTTATTGATAGATTTTTTTTTTCTATATTTATCCATGTCTTTGGTGTAGCTGCTTCTCATTATTTATAGATATTTATATCAGAAAGGCTTTGTTGATGCTGATACAATTGAGTTTTCCATTGATGTTGAGATCTGAGCTTAATTATGTCTCTGAATGCTCGTTTGCAAGTCGTAATAAAACTGATAAACTTTTTTTTTTTTTTTCCAGTCAGTGCAACATAGACAGCCTGTATTCATTGTTAGCATAGATATTTATATCTATATCTGACTTTTTTTTTTTTTTTTTTTTTTTTTTTTTTTTTCTTCCTGTTGTTAGATCTCATTGCTTTGCTTGCATGGATTATCCAAGAAAACTGTATAGGTTCTAAGTTGTGGGAAGATTTGATACTTATATCTTTATAAGTGCTGAGCAAACCTATCATGTTGCTCTGCTGATCTGAGAGTTGTTTATATTTTAAATAAATATATTTTGAGACTGTATCTATTTATGACTTTATCCCCCTGTGAATGGTTACTGCAGGTCATCTGTTGTTTCAGAAGTATTAGTTAATCATACAGGAAAAGGAGCACAAGTGAAACTTGATGATTTCTTCCTGTGGGAAAGTGAGCAATCATTTTTGTTCATTTTGAGATTCATAGATTAGCTCACTAGAAACTGTATTTTAACACATATGGCTTTGTAAACATTTGAAATAACATTTCTGAATTCTGAGGGCATAGAGAAACATTTATTTCCAGCACTTTCCCCAACTCAGCTAAAAGACCTGTCTCTCTAATATTCATTCAAGGATACTTTCAATATAAAATCAAATGCCAGCAATATATTTTTGCTGACATATTTAATTATCATTGCTGATATACTCAATGATTTGCTTCATTTTCATGTCATGACATATTGAAATAGGGGGTGTTCAAATAATTCTTAAAACCTAGAGTTTCTATTGTGTCCCAAACTGAATATGCATCCTTAAAAAATACTGTGGGCTTTAGAATAACTGAGAATAACTTGTATCAAATCATCTTTATTTCTTCTGAACCCTTCCATAAAATTATTGCTATGAGCATGCTAGAAATCTGCAGTTATGACTGCTGCAGAGGACAGAAAGATGTGCTTCTGTCTGCAACACGTCTATGGACCTCAAATGGATTTGGGCTGGAAGAAAGTCAAAATCCATGACCCAGTCTGAGTCATCTGCAAGAGCATGTGAGAGAGGTGAGAGGCTCTTCTCTGAGCCTGGGGAAAAGCTCTTTGTTCCTTGGAGGCTACCAGCAAACACAAGCATTTTTGTGGCTCCTGGTCAGAGGAAGCTGCAACATGACTTTGGCAAGCCCAGGAGAAAGCCTCTGCCAAACCCAGACTGTGAGGAGGGTGAGGTGCATGGGCAAGGAAGTGGAAGGAGCTGTTCAAGCACTTCTTTGTCTGGGAACCATCTATTTTGAATGACAGGTGTAACAAGTGATGACATCCTGAATTAATTTTCTCCATAGAACAGAATATTAATTTGTAAAAAATGTATGACCTGCAGCCTTTCTGGAATTCCACTTGCTTATTGCTATCTACAGTAGAACAGCTTTTTATTTATTTATTTATTTATTTTTTCTTCCTATTTTCTTTTCTTTTCACAAAGATCATCAGAGCTTTACAGAAGAAAGCAAGGTCCATCAAAGGAAAATATGGAGTGTAGTCACAGCTATGCTCAGTGGGGTTTAGTAATCCCTGTACCACAGGCCCCTCCAGTTCTTCTGTTTCTGGTCCTCATGGATGGGAGATGTTTGTAAACCTGTTTTTGGATACATCCCATGTTCAAGGTTATGTTCCTGCATCTTTCCTACACAGACAATTATATTAAAGTTAGTCCACAGGGCACTCTGGCTTTTTCAGGAGAGGTGAGTGATGGCTTACCTTCATTTTTTCTGGAAGACAGATCCACTATGTCTATATAGTATATGTCTATATGTCTCTCTTGTACTGAAAATTTTCTTGAACCCCTTCTACCCCCCACCCTACCCCTTATTTTTTATTTTTTTTCCTCCTGAGACAGTATGGGATAGCAGGACTCTATTCAGCATTAAAAAAACAAACAAACAAACAAACAAAAAAAAACTGTTAAAAGACTATTGTCTTTTACTTTGTTACTTTGTGACTGTTGGTTTTGACAAAATCATAGATTTCTGGTCAGCAAATTATTTCCATCCATCTGTAGCCCCAGAAACTTGCCTGGATCTTGGAAGTGCATCTGGTCCCAATTTCAAATTGAATTGCCTCATTTTTACTTGACGTGAGTGCGTGTGAACACTTAGCTCATAATTCCATTTCTATGCATCACAGTCCAAGAAGAAATCTCCCAACCAGTCCACTCCCAGCCCCAAAACAAATGTCAATATCTCCCTACTGTAGCTGTCTGTCTGTTGTAAGCTTTCCAAAGAGTATTTACAGTGTGGAAGAACTGTGCAGGGGAAGCACATGCCTCCTTCTGTGAGCTCCTATTTGTATGCAAAAGATTTTCATGGGATTACTGAAGATGAATTGCATTACTGATGTCAGTGAACCTCTCTTTTTGTCCAGTAACTGCCATTCTTTGCAGGGTCCTTTCAGCTGTGTAGATAATAGTAGGAGAATAAGAAGCTATATGACAAGAGTCAGCTACTTAGATCAGGCACACTTTTTCATTAATTAACTCTCATACTTGTGAGCTTCTCAGATGTTCCTAAATATGGTCAAACCAAGTTGCAGAGTAAACAGAGATTGGAAAATACCTGTATTTTACCTTTTGAACACCAGGGATGTTTATGGTAACAAAAAGCCTGGTAGTCTTTTTACATCACTGGTCTGAGTTCATTAGACAACATAGTTGCAGTCTAATTGGTTTCAATTAACTTTTGCCCTCCAAATACTGTGTGGAGAGCCACAGCTGAGCTCTCCTGGAGGTCAGAGTTAGATGGGACATGCAAAAAGCAGTTGGTTGCAGACATACACTAAACTGACTGATTGTTCTGTAGCAGTCAGTCTGAGCTGTGACAGGGTGGTGGCAGTGGAGGAATTGCTGACCTCTGAAGTCTTTGCATCCTGTCCTGGGCTTACCAGCATTTATCAGCCCTAGTAGTGGTTTTGTTTCATTTCAGCATAAAGCATTTGCTTTAAAATCTGCTTTGATGAGTATTATTGCTTGTAGGATGACAGAGAGTCTGAGTGCATTAACTGATAAACTGGCTTGGGAACGGCTTATTAGCATAAATATTAAATATGAGACTCAGCAGTGACTAATGGGTAATCCGTTTAACTCCTCTCTCTCTGACATACTTCTAGCCTATGACAAAAAGAGGTAGAATAAAAAGAGGATAAGTTAAGAGGCCTGGTGACTTTGGTGATTATAAGTGATTACAGTAATATGTGGTTTTTTTTCTTTTCTTGGGTATAGCTGATAATCACTGGCATGTCAATGCCAATGGCAGTGGCTTATCAATACAAGCAGCAAAATATATTGTTACTTGGGAATTTGAGGTTTAATTAGACAGATGTTTTAGTTTAACCACGTTTCATTTGATAAAATTTGCTCACAGAATAAACAGTTTTTCTGCTTCCTTACCTCTGCTCTTGCAAAAGGCAGTGGAGATTTGGTTTATATTAGCCTTAAATTCAATGCAATTTCTGCAAGAGATTTCAGGCAGTGTTTTTCTAGTCTATGAAAAAGCAACAAAATTATTATATGGAAAAATATTTGAAATGATTGGTAGCTTTTCATCTGAGACATCCAAGCTTTTTGTTAGAACTATTAAAATATTTTTAGAGAGACATGCAAGTTCTTGAAGCTGATTTCCTGCTTATCTGTCTAAACATGGAAGATGTCGTAAATCAGGTTATTAATAGCCTGATCCAAAGGGTCAGTGTGCGTCAGTAGATGAAAAATAGATAAGAAGTAACTTTTAAATTATTTGAAGATTGGCTGATATATCTCAAACTCATAATGAATCTCTGTGAATGGAACACAACCAATTTTTGTGTTTTCCTTTGGATTATTGAATAGGAGTAGGACTTGCAGAGATGGTAGTTAAAAATCTTGATCACTTTGAAGATAATGTTTTGCAAATGTTATATTGTCTTCTTTGGCCATAAAAGAGATTTTCTTAAGCAGTTTGATGTGCTAGTAGTCATAACTGTAGGATGTGATGATGTTTGTTTCTTGGTCCTGAATGAAGCAAGGCATTATAAAGCTAAAATGCAAAGCTTTTAGCTGTACTGTCAGCTGCTTGGAAAACATCTTCACTACAGTGGGCAGAAGTTGGACAAACTAACTAATTCATCTGGCTTCAAAACTGGATAGATTCTCCCAGAAGATGGCAGTGCACCTATGAGTAGTGTTCTGCCAGCTTTGCAAGCCATATCATTTCTAGCTGTTTTTTATATGTTGTGTGCAATAACAAATCCAAGTAATGAAAGATGTGTGTGGATACAAAGGACACTTTTGATGCTAAAATATGAACACAGGTGTTCCAGAAAGTCTGTATATCCTGCATAGATGGTAATGGACTGAACACTTCTGGATAGGTCAGTAAATTGTTTAGCATGCTGAAGCACCAACCAGCATACTGAAGATCCTCTTTCCCTTGGAGTCCTTCAGATAATCCCTATGTAAAACCCACAACCAGAGCTTTAAAATGTGTCTAGGTTCTAAAAGTGTCATTGTTTGCACAGGAACAGATCAATGTAGGATAGCAGTAGCTAAGAAATGGAGGAAATTACGATGTTTAACACTCTGGCTATGTTACTTCTTTGCTCCATTGTTTCTCAGTGAAAAATTCGTTTGTCCAGATAGGGATCAAAAATAGATGTTCAGAAAAAAAAAAAAAAAAAAAAACAACACAAAACAAAACACAAAAAATGACTACTTCTTTATTAATTCTAGTCTAAGAGTAATCAGTATTTGCTGTAAATATAGGGATATTTCCAGTTCAGTTTCTAAAGTTGTAATCTAAGTATGGATTTTCAGATGTGTAATCAAATGAGAACTACTTAACCTTTCAGAATTTCCTCCACCTCTTATCATTTTATTTATTTCTGAATTATCAGTAGAGAATGCTAATATCCCTTTTAAAAAAAATCCAATCCATTCTATAGTTACGATTTACAAATAAAAGTCACTAGCTCTTCTGCAGTGTTTGTTTTATGAACTGTTTGATATGCATATTTACATGTATGAACATGTGATGTAACTGAATGAAGAGGGGGAAGGAGTTTGTGCAGAAGGGAGGGAGAATAGAGGAGCTTTAGAAATATAGCAATTCTTACAGGAAAATTTTGGAACAAAAGGTTGCCATCCATGCTCTGTCTTACCCAGAATTACTACCGGTACCTAGAGAACATTTAAATATTTATTCTCTGCAGCTTAGTTTGAAAAAAGTTCTGTTATGGCTTATCTGTAACCAATTATTTAGTTTTCCAAACAGCGAAGATGCACTGGCAGTAAAAATAAATAAATAAATTAATTAAATAAATAAAGCTGTTTATTTAATGTAAAAAAGAGATTTAAAAACACACACACACACACACACACACACACACACACACCACGATTGTATGTTCTTGTTCTGCAGTCAAATATAATTACATATTCTTGTTCTCCTGCTTAGACACTGTACATTCTAATTTTACTAAACTAACAGGAGCTGCATCATTTCCTTTGCAAAAAAAAGCAAAACCAAAACCAAAACAAACAAACAAACAGTCAAAACACCTACAAAAACAAACAAGAAAGTAAAATGTTGTATTTGTTTTCACTTTCCTCCTCCAGTAAGTCATGGGAGCTGTGAAATTATGTTTTTAAATTGTAGATGTCTGCCCTCTGTTTGAAAGGTGTGTTTGTCTTCATCATAGAACAACCATCTTTAATTTCTTGGAGGACTCATCTATGATTGGATTTGACATGGCCATAAAGTCAGTCAGACAAAATCTTCCTTATTTCCTGAAGGGATAAAGCAGCACTTTCCTAATCAGATGGCCAACAAGCCTGTGCAACCCATCTTTAATGGAAACAATCACAATCCATAAGTTATATGAAGGGGACAGTGGTGACAGATTTGATCCTGTCTCTCATTCACCAGTAAAGCCTATTGCCAATTCCCATTTCACCACCCAATAACCACCCTTTCACTACAGAAAAGTATCCTTCCCCTTTGTCAGGAGAAGGCTTACATTAAACCCAGCACTTCCTCCCCACCAATCACTTTTTTAACATAATTCATCTGATGCCTGCACATCTCCCACTAGTCGTATAATTGACTAAGCTCTTGGGTCCTGTGCTCCATACTGTGCCTGTTGGCATTTGCTGCTGCCACTGTGTAACCTGGATATGCTGTGATATGTAAATGATACTGCTTGCTATTTTCTTGCTCCGTTTGTGTAAAATCTCAATAAAAGTGAAAATTAACAATAGTCAAACTGTGCAAATATCTTGGCTGACTATTCCACAATAAGGCAACCTACCTCAACACCAATAAAATTTTGACATTACTCTTTCTTTGTGTATTTTTTCTCTGTGTTTGTTAGTGAATTCTCTATCTTTAATCTCACATCTCGAGGTAAAACCAACCACATGACTTGGTCTAGCATAATATAGTCCTGTGTCAAATTCTGGGACCCTTACATTAACAAATGATATTTACATTACAGGCAAAAAGGCATTACTAAAAAGAAAGAAAGGATCACAATATGTGATTTATTATAGGGTCCGTGTCTGACAAAGTCTTTTTTTTTTTTTTTTTTTTTTTTTTGTGAATTGTATGTGAATTATAAATAAATCCACTGTGCCTTCAATAATTAAGCCATTAAAGTTATTTTCTATCATACGATACTGTGATTCAGGTGCTTAAGATACTGAAATTCATCTGATGTTTTCTTCTACTGGAGTTCTGTGTATTTTCAGGAAATTAATTTCATGGGACACACTTAAAATACATAAACTACATTGGACTCTTTCTGAAAACTCAGTAACAGCTTTGCTGTTAGACAGGAAGATTGGGGAAGCTGGTTGCAGTCTTTCTGTGATAATTGACTACAACTAATAATATAATGCTTACAGTGCTCCACTAGGAAGCAGGATAGCCAAGTCTGAACTACCCTTTATCCAGAGTGAGTTCAAACATGCAGCTTCCAGGACAGCCCTAATCTGAAATTCATCTCTCTTTTGTAGCTGTGTCCGTGGACAGAAAAAAAATAAAATAGGAATGCTTGGGACAGAAAGATCATGTAGCTGTCCTGCAGGCATTGTAGGTGATCAGCATTAGACTAGTTTGTGTTGATTTATCCGTGGTCCTCCTACAATCCCTGATGGTGCTGTAGCCTCACAGTCTGTTCATTTTCTGTCCCAATGCTGAGCATCCCATTTCCTTCAGTGTCCTGCAAACCAACCCTTATTACTGGTGAATTTCTGATATCAGATTGGGTAGCCTGAAGATCCTAGAAAGGAAACCAGATCTTTACAGAACTGAATTGCCCTTTTTAGCATAAAAGAGACTAATTGGAAAAAAAAAAAATAAAAAAAATCTGTACAATACGTGACTCCTAGACTCTTCTCAAGGATGTTTTGGGGCTGCACACATTTTGGCTGGTATCTGAAAACAGCTCACTGAAAACAGCTGCTCTATGAACATGGGTACAGATTTTGCTGACGGCTGGTTGCAGAAGTAAGAAGGTAGATAAGCCATCCCAGGTATTTTGAATACAGCCTCAGGCTGCAAGTATAGCAACATCATTAGCAATCAGAGGTTATGTTGTCTAGGTACTGTTTATAGAGGACCTCGTTATGCTTGGGAGCTCTCGCAACCCTTCTGTCATTACCCTTTTAATTCTTTTTTAATTGAAGGTGCAGACAAGCATCCATTGTACTATCTAACCTTGGAACATATTCACTTTTGTGAGTAGTTCTTACTAAATAGCGAACACACTTCTAGCAGACAGATGAATCTGAGCCTTTTCCTGCCAAGTCCTTGTCCCAGGCTGGCAGGATGAACATTTTCCACTAGGTACTGAGCTTTCCTCAGTGCAGTGCATGCATGATGAAGGGAAGAGGAGGCTCATATGTAGCTACAACATTGTTTGCATGAATTAGTGCCAAAAAAAAGGAGGGACACACACACACACTCTTCCATCCTGGTGTTCAGGTTACAAGGAGTTGAAAAGCTTCATTTCTTCCAAGAGCCTGGTGTTCCTAGCTCCTGAATAAAGTATGTAGACAACATGTCTGGCAAATTTTGAGCTGCCACTTCAGGTAATGAGTTACTGAGGAGATTTTTTGCATCTCCTAAAAACAGTATCTTGCAGGATGCTGGACATCATCTGTGATAGACAGCAAGGGATTCAGGCTGAAAGGACCTTCAAAAGTCCTGCAAAAATGAGATTTGAATAACAGATGAGTCTGAGTTCAAGCTTCTTGAAATGCAGCAATGTGAACCAGACACAAATTTTAAGTAGAGTTTAGGCTCCCTTGAGCCATGAGACTTGGAGATCTTGAGCTGAAATGTGTACACACCTAGACAGAGGACTAGGACTCATGTGTGGGCACAAGATATGTTCATGGAAAATGTATTGAATAGTTATGTCACAACATGGAGTTAGTATCAAGGGATATATTTATATGTGTATATATATATGTGCAGGGAGAAGATTAGGAGGATTATGGGAGAGTTTCTTTTTATTAATGGATAGCCCTAGATGGTATTTGGCAGCTGTTTGGACAACTTGTCTACTATGCATGTCTTCTGTTGTGGGGTATTCACAACAAAGTGCTAATAAGATTCTTTAATCAATGTCCTGAAATAACCATATAAAGCTGTCTTTTTTTTTTTTTTTTTTTTTTTTTCTTTTTCTTTCCATAGGCTACATTTTATGATTCACCCTATCCAAACATTTTTTTTTTTTTTTTTTTTAATTAACTACAGGCTGATCTCTATGCATTTATACACATCTCTCTAAGAACTGTTGAGTAAGATGCTCAGATAACGTAGGAATTCTGTGTAATTCTGTGAAGCTTTCTTGTGCTGAAGAATGAATCTTGCTGACAGTGGAAGATCTTAAGAATTATTATAGTCAGTGAAGTTCAAAGAATACTCAGCCCTATTGGAGGCTTTCAATACCCTTACATTTCTCAAGTATCACAGAGGGGATGCTGAACTTCCAACTGAAGTGACTGCAGTGCAATATTTTCGGATCTATGTAGCTCAGTCGTTTGAATGTTGTTTTAGTTTCTTAAGATCACTTTGGATTTCACGCTAAATTTTTAAGGTTATAAATACTTCTCAAGTCAAGATAATTTCTTATCTTTTCCAAGTGAATCACCTTCATGCTTGAATGAATTGAAGTTCAGTTACACAGCAGCATAAGGGAATATTGTATTGGTGATAGAGCATTTTTAGTCTGAATTTCTGTGTCAGGGCATACATTAAATGACTACTCTGACAAAGTACCAATCCTATCTCTGTAACCAAAAATGCTGAGTAATTTCTACAACTGAAAAGGAATACATTTCCATTTGTCTTCTTTGAGTTGAAATCCGAGAGTTTAAGAAAGACAGTATATAAGGGTATTCTAAGTGGGATATCCATCATAAAAACAATGATAATTTTTATGTATTGTAGTTTATTTTTTATTTGCTTATACATATGAACATACACATACATATATATGTGTACATGCACATATATTTATATTTAAAATTTATATATACATAAAATTTATACATATTTGTGCATGAGTACTAGTATGTTTAACTAATTTTCTTAGTACATGCACATAGGATAAGCTTCTACACTTAAGCACTCTTTTAATCATTCTCTAATTTCATGCAAATGAAATTGATAGCAGAGAGTTTTCAGAAATCCCTTGATTCAGTATGCAATGCAGAGCTCAGGTGGCTGTATATGTATGTATGACAGCCTTATTTCACAGTGTTCGTGAATGTGTTATTCATTATGTGTGTTATTCTTTGTGTGTAGTGGTAGCAATTATAGACACTGGAACAAAACCACTTTGCATTATACTGACAGTTTTTGTCAATTTACAGTATTTTACTGATACTCATTACCAGGAGATATTTGGGAAATGAGGAGTTAAAAAAGACACTTTTAAAATTTTTTCTCATAGTCTAAGAGGAGTTCTGCTGCAGAGACAGAACTGAATGTGTTGAGGGTCAGATTTCAATAGAGTTGTACAGATCTTCATTTTTTTCCAAGTCCCCCTGCCTCTCTCCCCGCCCCACATGGCTTTGTATACATTAATAAATGAAGTGAAAGACTCTTACATTTATCTGTGATGCCTCACTAGATTGTAATCTATATTTGCAAAATAGTATACCAATTGTGCAGAGCTGGTTTGATTAAAAATGATCAGAGAGAGATACATGACAACCTGAGACAAAAATCTGCATATAACTGGGCCTTTGGCACAATGTTTGCAAACCACATGTTTTGTCTCTTCTTCTTAGAGTCTTGGATCATACTTGGATCATTGGCTCTGAGCAATGTTCAAAGAATTTTGTATGTATCCAGAAGTATTATTATTCCATTCTTGGGAGACAAGAAAATGAGAGAGAGAGAAAGAAAGTATGTTCTTCTGCCATGGAAAATCCCACTGCATCCAGTTTCAAGAGGGAATCCTTAGACCCGGGGGGATTGCTGGTTAACTCTCATACAATATTTAAAATATTTCCTGGTTGTGACCTTAGGTAGCAGCTGGAATACAAGAACTTGATATTTTATGAGGTAAGTCAGATCAGATCTGGCTTTTTCCTAAGAAGTTACTTGGAACAAGTAACAGCAGAAGATAAGGAAGTGACTAAACAAAGTTTTCAGCAATACCAAGAATGGAGAAACTGCTTTTCCTTTCATTGTTTGGATGCTGCTGGTGTTCTTAGTGGTAGTCACAGGGAACCGCAGAAAAGGACAAACCAAGAATAAAGAATGTTGGTTGTCTGATAAAGCTGGTTTCTTTAAAAAAATCCTTAAGCTCAGACTGAACAGTTTCTTGCAGATGACATGTTTCTCCTGCTGTTGTGTGGTTTGATGCACTAGGCAGGTTACCCAGAAGTTATATATTGCATATTACTATCATGTTACCAAATATACTGTTGAAGAACAGTACATAGTAAGCAAGAAAGCAACACTATTGATGTGTTCAGTTGATATCTTTGTTATATGTAGAGGAAAATACCTCAACAATTCCTCTTTTTAAAGAGGAAAATACCTATTTCAGTAGTATCACAAAAGACACAACACAAAAAATGCTTCAAATTTGTGAGAACCACATTGTTCAGTTCATGTATGCATCTGTATTGGTCTTACATGGCAAGGTTTGTAGGGAGTTGGCGGAAGGAGGGAACATGTGGGTATGTTGAGGAGGAGTGCTACAGGGGTGGCCTCCATGAGCAGAGTCCAGCACCTGCCCCATGTCAGATCAGAGCCAGCTCCAGTCGACTCCAAACGGGACCTGATGTTGGTCAGAGCCGAAACTGGTAGTGAATGGTGGGCCTCTGGGAGAGCAGATTGAAAAAAAAAGGGGGGGGGGAGGGGAAGCTACATAACTCTAGCTGGGAGACAGGAGTGAGAAAATGTGAGAGACTCAGCGTGGCAGACCCCAAGGACAGTGCAGAAGGAGGGCAGGAGGTACTCCAAGCATGCAGCAGCAGTTCCCCTGCGGCCTGTGGAGAGGCCCCTGGTGGAGCAGGCTGTCCCCCTGTAGCCCATGGGTCCCACATGGAGCAGATCTCCGTGCTGCAGCCCATGGAGGAGCCCCCGGTGGAGCAGGGGGATGTGGCCTGGAGGAGGCTGCGGCCCATGGAGAGCCCCCCACAGGAGCAGGCCCCGGGCTGGAGCTGCAGCCTGTGGAGAGGGGCCCACGCAGGAGCAGGGGATCTGGGGGGAGCTGCCGCCCATGGGGGACCCGTGCTGGAGCAGTTTGCTCGTGGGGGACCCTGTGGTACGGAGCCATGTGGGAGCAGTTCTTGAAGAGCTGCCTGTTGGCAGCCCCCGCGGGCTCAGTTTGGGAAGGATGGCATCCCGTGGGAGGGACCCCACATGGAGCATGGGCAGAGAGTGACCGTGAAGGAGCAGCAGAGATGAAGAGTGTTTGCTTTAGCTTTCTCACCGCTCCATCCTGTTAGCAACAGGTAATAAATTACATTAATCTCCCTATGCTGTGTGTTTTACTTGTGATGGTAGTTAGTGAGTGATCTCCTTGTCCTTATCTGAACACACAAGTTTTTCTTTTTATGTCATATCTTCTCCCCTTGTTTTATCAAGGAGAGGGATTGAGAGCGTGGCTGCATGGTGCTTAGCCGTCCATCAGTGTGAAAACACCACAGCTTCATCCTGCACTGCTTGTATGCCAGAGACTCCAGATACCCCAATATTTTGAACAGCTTGCATTAGTTTTGAGATGAAAGTCATCTGATATATAACAGCCATGTCAGTAATTCTACTTGAGTGCATCTTGTTTAGTTAGCAAGCCGTTGGCTAACAGGAGGACTATAATCACAGGATGTATTGGGATGCAGTCATAGCCTTCTCCCATTAGCACTTTTTGGGAAAATGCTTTTTCAGTTTTACAGGATACGGTTCGCTTTGTAACACATTGTACTTCTGTTAGCACTATGCTTTTATTGACTTTTGGTGTTGGTACACACTCAGCTTACACAGCAACTGAAAAATATCTGAAACTGATTTCAATAAAGATGCTTTCAAAATTAGGTGTAGAAGTGTCTTAAATGTTACCTGTTTTGCCAGGCTGCCGAAAGGACAATAATATTTTCCTACCTTACTGTGGTCTCATGAGATGGAATTAATTAATTACAGCAAAAGATGCTGAGTTCCTCTGATTAAGAGTTCAGTATACAAGGAAGATAATTAGCTTTTATAAAGTGTTTCAAAATCCTAGGGTGATTCAGTGGTGGTATTTAGAAGAAAGTGTTTGCTGCATTCTCCAGATAGTGCCTCCTACTATATAGTTACTGCAAATCTTTATGCACATGCTTACTGTTAAGCATAAGCTGTTTCTTTCAAGTTAGTTGGACAATTTGTATTTGTGGGAAATAGAATTCCCTTTAGGTACTCTATAAATATCACCACTTTTTTTGTATATTTATAAAATAACGTATTTATTGGATTAAATTAATTCAATAATCCATTTGCTTTAAGAATGGATGTAAGTAATTACTTATATTTAAAAATGTTTTCAATTATCCTGATTATCACCTCCCATTTCCTCATGTGTGTATCAATTTTTAAATGAATATTTCTGCACAGGAAACCTAGGCTATTCCAAGACGTGAGCATTATTGATATTTATTTATATTACAAAAGATCCTGAAGAACCTAATCACAGATCCTAATCACAATACATTCTTTGCACTGAGCAACTAAAAAGCCAGAACAAATTACGTTCTGTGCTCAAGTGCTTTATAGGCAAGTTGAAAACAATAACAGTTCATCCCAACCTTATAGCCAGCAAGTGAAAAGAAGGAAATAGGCAGAAATTATGCAGGTGAATTGCTTGAGAGAAGCTTGAGAGACTAAAGGAATCAGTTCTGATACATGTCCTCAGTGACAAAGGAAAATTTGACTCTGACCCCAGTGCTGCAAAGACTTTATCTTTGAGTCTGAGGGGTGAGCTTAGCATATTCATACATTTACATACCACTTTAATTACCTGCTTCCACTTTCATAGCCTACAGTAATATAAAGAGACCTGAATAGCTTTGATTATAAAAGTAGCTAAGGAATTACTTTAGAAGGATAATAGCCTTATGAGATGTTAGATGCAAACAGCTATGTCATTTCTTCAAAATATTTTGAAATTATACATTGAAAGTGTCTGCCAGCATTCTGCTTTTTTTTTTTTCTGGACTTCTGGACTGTAAGTGTTTAAAATAAGATTTAACCCTTTTTGCATAGTAGTGACAAAAACCAATGCAGTACATTCAAATGTTGTTACTACTGTTTTGAAAGTGGCAATAAAATACATGAAAGCAGCTTGATTTTATTCCTAATTTCAAGGCATTAAAGTGAATATGATTCTTCACAGTACTTTTGGCAGAGATGTAGGTCCTTGTAGGCAAATGATAACCTTATGCACTAGAGCCCTTGGATATGTTGCAGATCTAAACATTTTGGTCACACAAGGTAAAGCTCATTTAAAAAAAAAAGTATTTGACAGCAAAATAATAAATAAATAAATAAATAAACAAACAAATCTGGAGGACATAATCTCAAATCAAAACCCAGTGAAGACAGGTTTTCATTCAGCAATCGGTAAATCCATTTTAACTTATTTGCATTTGTAGAGAGCATTAAAAGACTGGCATTCTAACAACACTCTCATTACTCAAGTTGTTTTCATTATGCAAAATTGTCTATTTCTTTGTGCTTATAGTCAGGAAGAAGTGCCAAATGAGTAGAATTCATAATCAAATAGGATCTAGAGAGAGTCCTATGTCTGATCATTATTTTATCATAAATATTATTTGCACACAAATATTGGATAAAACACATCTTCCAACTTCAGAGCATTGAATAAGACTAGGTTTAAAAGGGAAGAAGCATTTAATTTTACCTCTGGAATTTCCTTCCAAAACATATGGTTGTTCTTATGTTTATGAGGCAACCATAGAAGCACAGTGACATGCAACATATAATTTAGGATTTGGGGTAAAATATAAGGGACATTCATTTTTTGTTGTTTTAATATAGCTTTCTCTATTTTTAGAATGTTGGGGTGCCAGTGGAAAATAAAGAAATCCCAAATCTAGCTCCTGGCTGTAAAGAATGCTCGTCACATGATATTACACTTGGCATGCGAGCAAGTCAGAATACTGCAGAAACAACTGATAATCTTGTTGGTCTCTGACTTTTCAACTTTGCTTGCGTAGCTGACTGTTTATTCTGCTATTTATATCTCAAATGCCACTTGGAATATGCTCAAAATATGGCAGAAATTCACAGTAAAATAACTTAAATCAGATACACTGTCTTCCAGTCTTCCTTACTTAAAAAGGGGAAAGAATCTCAGAAGTAATATGACTTGGAGAAGCATACATCTTTATTTTCCCCACCCCAGAACACTTCAGTCTGGTTTTAGCCTCTCTAATGCCACTGGAGTGTCTGAAGAGAAAGCATTATGATCCCTACAGGCCAGGAATATTTTACATTGTTCCCAGAAGACAGTTAAAGTCTTGCAGTAGAACTACTTATGAAATTAAAAACTTTTTTTTTTTTTTTTTAACAAGAGAAATTTCTAAAGGTGTGGAAGAGGTTTTTCCTTCAGAGTATTATTATTACAGGCTGTTTTTCGCAAAGGAGATATTTTTTTTTTTTTCCAGACGTAGTACCTAAGCCTCATTTTAATTTCAAGACTTTTAATGAAAAATGGTAAAATCTAGTTTCTATGTAGGCTGTTTTTCTGTGGTCACCCAGCCAGAATGAGTTGTAGGAAACTGTTTTCAGATCATTTCAGCATATTGTTATCACTAAGGACAGAGATAATATTAAGGTGGTCTCTTGCAGAGAGATGCTACCTTTTCTTTCTTAGTGTTATCTAAACATTCCCAACATATACATTGTGGATTCTAAATATTGCATTTCTTTCAGTTGTCATTCCAATGCAATAATTAAGTGTATATACTTCCAATCAAACTTTAGGGACACACTTTAAGTAACACCATGCAAACATAAGTTTAGCATGAAATTATTTTTTACCGTCTATTCAAGTCAAGCATTATAATAATGAGTTGTTGCCTGGATATGTGCTTCTGGGTATCTGAACAACAAAACCGCTCCTCCCCATTTCTTCCTTTATTTTGGTCTTCTACATTCTTCCTTGTCCTTTTCTTTATTTCCTAGCCGCCTTTTAGGCTGAAAGGTAACTTCATTCTCAGTGTCCTATAAGGTCTTTAAGCTAATACTGATTTAATTTAACAGTAAGGGATGCAAGAAAACTACATCCAAATAAGTCTTCAATAGCACAAGAAAATCTTCCTGGTTTTCAGTAGCTGTTCTTAAAATCTCACCCATCAGCAAGGTACTAGTGTTGGCTATATACAACATGAAAAACTGAGACAGAGGAACATGGGATTACTGAAGCATATATACATGTCAAGTAAATTTTTAAAAGTAAAGTAGCTGGAATTTAGGATGTCCGTTGAGGAGAAAAAATCTTAAAACCAGTTCTATGGATGCCTTTTTATCATTGGTGAAACTGCAAGAGTGCCTAAAGTTCTGCCCTGCAAATTGTCCTGCCACTAACTCTCTTCCCAAATTGGGATCCTTTAATTCACTTTGCTACCTAGTTCAGTGAAATACTCAGTCTAAATGTATCCAAATGGTACACCTATGGTATATCTGTGGGAATGAGCACAACATCTACTAATTTGTGAGAGTAACTAATTAATTAACCAGAAAGAGAAGCAGAAATTACTTATTTGCAGTCCAGCTGGATCAGATGTTGGGGGTAATTCCCATGGGAAATTGGCAACACACCCCCATGCACTTTTTATCTTGTAGAAGTTCAAAACCATCTAACAGAGAATATCTGAATTAGGCGTGATCTTAGCATCTGATAGATTTTTTCCCCCTTTTTTCTTGAAGCTTTCTTGCTGTGCAGCAAAGAACTGGAGAGCCATTGGACAAAGCAGAAAATGTAAGGACCAGCACAAGTCTTTAATCTTGTTATCAGTAAACTTGCCTAAAAAGGGTGAGCTGTGGATTCTTTTTCTTGTCCCAGACAGTGTTTATGTATTAAATGTTAAACAGACAGTGAATAAAATAAACAAACATGCTTCTGAGCTGGGACTGGACCCTGGTACTTAATCTCCAGAACAGAGCTTTGCCACCTCTCCCTGACTGAGCTAACTGTAGGCATTTTTCTGCAGAAATTCATGACACAATCAAACAGAAATGATTTTAGATTGTTGTCCAAGACTCTTCTGGGAAATGGGTAGTTTGGTAACATCTCAGGCTGATAACTCTCCCCTGGTGTGTTACAAGGGAGTTGTGTGCCCAGTTCAAGGGCTGAACCTTGCTCACAGACAGCCAAGGATGTGTGCCCTCCAGGGTGCCAATACTGACATCTACATTTGGCTTCAAGTGCAGGCAGGGCTATTCTCTGGCATGGAGGCCAATGGTCAGCATAGAGCCAGCCTTATCACTTTTCAGTTCTGCTTTTCAGAATTCGCTGCGTTTAGCTAAACTGCCCATTGAGAATGGCCACTTGCCCACATTGGCTTTTGATGACTGTCCAGGAACCATCTGGGAGACTCTAGTGCCAGTTTGAGTCATTCTAACTGTTTAGGCCTGTTAAGTCAAGCTCTTGTGCTTGGAAACATTCTCTTGTGCTGTTTAATTCATTCTTGTAAACATAGCCAAATTGATCCATCAAAGTCAAGCAGGAAGCATCTTGCCCTTTTACTAATCTGTGTTTATTAATGCTAAGTGATAGCTGGGGCTCTTGCTGCAGGCAGTGGCCCTTGGTGGTCTCTAGGGGGATAGCTCTGCTATTCATGGATCATGTGTTGGATGCAGCAGCTGACAACTACTTGCAGCAGCTTGACAACAATTTGCAGTGAGGCAAGCCAGCACAGTTCAGCATGTGGCCTCTCAGGAGTTTCTTTAAAATCAAGAAAGAGGAAAACCTTTAAAAGAAGGATTTGAGGGGGGGGGGGGGGGAGGGACAGGGGGGGATTGGGGGGGGAAGGAGGCATCTGTTACTACAAGTTAACATGTAGTTAAGAAAACTACATGTATTGTTAACAACATTAAGGTAGAAGCCATCTCTTGAATTGGAAACTCTCGCTCTGTTCATTTGTTGCTTCATAAAGCTATTAAATGCTACTTTTGTTCTGCCTGGGTCCCTGATTGCCACAGCAAAGGTAATTTTTTTTTTTTTTTTTTTTTTTTTTTTTTTTTTTTTTCATAAAATCAGCATTGAACATCCTAACTTGCTTTTGTTTTCAGTTTTGAGTGGAAAGAATCTGCTTGGGTCTTCTTGGGCCCTCTACAAGTTCCAGATGCATGAAATCCATTTTAACATCATCTTAATGTGGGGGTTGGTATATTCTCCCATGTGCCCAGTGATAGGATGAAGGGGAATGGGCTAAAGTTGCACCAGGGGAGGTTTAGGTTAGATATTAGGAAAAAATTCTTTACTGAAAGGGTTGTTAGGCATTGGAATGGGCTGCCCAGGGAAGTGGTTGAATCAACATCCCTGTAGGTCTTTAAAAGATGTTTAGATGTAGAGCTTAGTGATATTGTTTAGTGGAGGACTTGTTAGTGTTAGGTCAGAGGTTGGACTAGGTGATCTTAGAGGTCCCTTCCAACCTAGATGATTCTGTAATTCTGTTAAATTAATTAATTATTGAGGTACTCTGAAATAGCTGGAAACACCATTTATAGGTTTGGATACTAAAATATGTTAACAAATCATTAGATGTCCTTTGACATAGTTGAAGCTTTTTGATGCAATACCACCCCAGAATATTAGGATATTTACTTACAATTCAAATATACACTTAAGCACTGACTTTTTAAGACTTTGGCCCCAGTGTGCCAATGAAGCAGTTCACCTATTCCATGGCAAGGCACAACTTTGTGTTATGGAGCAAAGGCATTGAGTCTGAAGTGGAAATTCACTCTTCATTGTTCTCAGTTGGATAGCACTGGATTAACAGCAGAACCTAATGAGTCATGTGCCAGTGCTCATGCACACTTGAGTTGAGAGCAAGGCAGGGCATTCTAGTCCAACACTGACTGTTGCCACCAGCCTCCTGTCAGTTCTCTAAATCAGGGCAATATCACTTCATTATTGCTTTTAATGAATATTGATGCTCCTTGAATCAGCTACGTGAGCTGGGCTTAGCTCACATGCTGCAGAATTGTCAGACGTTCTGAATGCAAATGAAACACAGATATTAAGTTTTCATGGAAAATCCTGGAGAAAATAAAACTCATACTATTTAGGCTATTTATTTGGATGTTATGTACAAGAAGAAAACTTCTGTCAAGGAATGAAAGTTATTAACTGCTTAGTGCATTTCTTTGCTTGTCAACCACCATCTTTTTCTGTTTAGAAGATTTATACAGCTTATGGGTAAACCTTATGGATCAGCTGGTTGACAGATGTGATGACGCAAATTCATAAATTCTTCCAAGTTACTAGAGTTACATTATTTACATATATTGAAGAGTATTTTTCAGGTTCACACTTTTTATTTTTGTCCATATTCTGTAGATTCCAAATACCAGCTAGTCTGCTCATTGGGATCTACTGAGCTGTTATTAACAGCAATAACATAAACTTTTGCACTTGCAAAAAGGAAAAATGATTTGTTAGCATTTTACATCTCCTTCAGGACCTATATTACCATGTCTCATCTTTGTGCCTCACTGCTAATTTTCATGAGAATTTCAAAAAAAAAAAAAAAGGTCATGATCTTGATGTTCTCTGCTATGAGTGAAGGGCTGGGATTAAAACAGGTTTGCATAAAGTTTTTCTCTATAGAAAACTGGAACACCTGCTTTCTCCCTTCCCCCCAGAATTCTTCCATTTCAAAAATGCCTTTTGACATAAATGTGCAGGACAAAATAAAAGTTTTTTAAGATAAAAAATATGGTTGCATGAATTTGAGCTATATGATGTATTTTTTTCTTGTAGCATTTTATTTACCCAAAAGGAGACCTTCTGAGAAGGTCCTTTGAATTACAAAATATTTACTGTTCCTTTTAGTTGTCTTGATTATTGATGTTCACAAATCTTTTGCTAAGTCTAAAAAATAGATAAAATATATGTTTTTAAGACCAAAGCCCTACATACCGATGACAAAGAGAAGGGATATACCTATTACTAAACCACATAAACTATATACTATACAAATATGCTATAAAATACTGCATATGTGCTAAAAATAGATATTAAAGCTTAACATGGACAGAAGACAACTCAGCATTATTGATATAGTGAAGAAAGCTATCTGAATCACATGTCTATAACTTCTTTCAAGTCCTTCAAGAAAGCAAATCTTTGGCTAATTTTTGTTGTTTGTTGTTTGCATCCTGTTGGTGTGCTTGCATTGGCCTTATTAACTTCTCATAGACATTTATCATGTATATGGCATACCACTTTTCTTTTGCATTGTGATTTCTAAACTATTTGTAGCACACATGATTTTTTTTTTTTTGAGGGGGGATATTTTTTCTAAGGATACAAAAGTTCTTACATATAGTACAAAATCTTCTTTCACATTTAACTTCAATGTTGCTGCCTAGATCACACAGATCGGGTGCTGAATTTCAAACTCAAATAGAGAACTATAAAGTTCACTTCCTATTATAAAACATATTTAAATTCAGAGATAGAGCTTGAATTTACTAGCTAGGGAAATTACAGCACAGCTATAAACTAATTCTCCTGTACAGTACTTCATAGCTTTGGAAAATCATATAAGATATCGAAGAAATTAGTAATTTCTGACATTCAGAACAGATCTCTCTTTGAAAGCTTTGTCATTTGGTATATATTGTTGTAGGCATATAAGGTGTTTGAAAAGTAGCTTGCAGGCAACAGGCCAATCTCTCCTGAGATAACCTGAGAGGAACAGTTGTCTAATTGGTGGATGAAGACTCTTCATATTTATTAGTGCCATCTTCAATTACATGTTCTCAAATTTGCATGTCAGTTTGTGTCATAAAGGAAACTGAATTAGTCTGAAAATAAAAGGATTTTTTTTTTCCACTTGTTAAATGTAATAATATAATTGTACATTAAAGGCAGTTTGTTGGTGGATAGCTCAAACATTTTTCTAACTTAAAATACATGAAAATAAAAGTATCTCAATAAACTTTTTGGCTAGTTTTAACTGCACCAATTTAGCTAAATTATTTTCAATTTGCACAGGAGGGATTCAAATATCAGCAAGTTCACTAATTGCAGAGAAATCCATTTGAAACAGGTATTGAAACATCAAAGAATATAGAGGACATAATAGTATTATGCACACTTTAAAAATATAAACCATGGGAAAATAGATTTATTTTCTTTAGTGAAAAGAATGTTCTTCACAGTTTCCCTGTCTGGAATAAAGTGCTTGCAAAGGAAACAATGACAGATTATTTTCCATGTCTCCTCTTGCTAGAAGAAAACATGAATTGGCTGTATTATCAGATTAAGATTTATGTTAGATATTAATAAACTTACTTATTTTTCTTACCCTTTCTATGAAGCTGTGGTAGAGCAGATACTTAGAAAAGTCATGTTACCCATTTTGCTCTATGTATTTAAGTGGCTGACAAAAATATGTGGGATCAGCAACCCATAGCACTGTAGTAAGTCTGCATGTTGAAAGATTTTTAATAGTAAAAAGACAAGGTGAGTTACAGGGCTAAGAGCAACTGCCCCTTAGATTTTGCTATATATATACAGAAGAAAACAGCAGATGAACTGACCAGTTGAGCCCTGTCCCACCAGGGTGTGTTTATGCTGGATGGAGTTTAGGAGTGAGTTTGGGATTAGAGTCAGGCAGAAAAAAGGATTAGTGGCTGAACCAAAGCAAGCAGAGGAGAAAACAATCTGTGAACTAGCATCCAAAAGTTTTGTGTCACCTTGAGCAAGCTACAGCAGATTTTACAAGCCAGTTAGGCAATGAACCAGCAAATGGGACCCTGTTGGGATTTTCAAAAGCACTTAGACACAAAGTATCTAATTTTTCATCTGAAATTAGAGTCTGAGGTGCTTTAAAAATCTCACTCAGGGCTACGCGTGTCTACAGTCACAGTGATACCTTGAAATTATGGCCTCACTGCAGCCCACTTTCCATCTCTAAAACTGAAATAATAGCAATAACAACAGTATCATTCTCTTGCAGGGTGGCCCTGAGAGTAATTTTGTTGGAAAAAAAAAAAAAAAAAAAAAGACGTTGGGATTCTCAGGTACTGTGAAAAGAAAACTACAGAAGTAGCAGAAACGTCACTCTCTCCTTGCTGGTGTTCAGGTTCATGTATGGGCTCCAAAGTTTCCAAAGTTCAGCTTCACTCCAAGCAAACAGTGGAGGCAGCTGTGGGATATGGTTGGGAAGGATGACCCTGCTATCACTTCACAGGTAGCCCCACCATGTGAATAGGAGAGTGCCTGTTTGTGTTTCTTTCCCGCCTTAGTGAAGGATTATTTTCTCCTTCTGTTGCTTTCAGCAGGATTAAGTTAATAAAAGAATTGCGTTGAAAAAAGCATGGCCAGCAAGTAAAGGGAGGTGATTCTCTCTCTCTAATCTGCTCTTGTGAGACCCCACTTGGAGCACTGTGTTCAGCTCTGGGGAATCCAGTACAAGAAGGACATGGACATACTAGAACAAGTCCAGAGGAGGGCCACAAAGATGATCAAGGGGTTGAAACACCTTTCCTACAAAGACAGGCTGAGGGAGTTGGGGTTTCTAAGTCTAGAGTAGAGAAGGCTCCAGGGAGACCTTACAGCGGCCTTTCTGTAACTAAGGGGGGTCTACAGGAAAGCTGGGGAGGGACTCTCTGTCAAGGGGTGTAGTGGTAGGACAAGGAATAATGGCTTCGAACAGAAAGAGGGTAGGTTTAGATTAGATATAAGGAGGGAATTCTTTACTGTGAGATTGGTGAGGCACTGGCACAGGTTGCCCAGAGAAGCTGTGGATGCCCCATCCCTGGAAGTGTTCAAGGTCAGGTTGGATGGGGCTTTGGGCAACCTGGTCTAGGTGGAGGTGTCCCTGCCCATGACAGGGGAGTTGGAATTAGATGATCTTTAAGGTTCAGTCTAAACCAAACCATTCTACATTTCTATGGCTTTATGAAAAATAAAAAGGTATTTCAGCAACAAGACTAAATAGCCATGGCTACAGTAGGTTCCAACATATTTAAAGCTGAATCTGACACATAGTTTTTGCTGTGATCTCTGGTTTTGCTCTGCTCTGAACTGAGATGGGATTTAGCTTCACGATAACATACTTGGCTTCTGGTGTTTGCATTGTATGTAGGTTAGCATTGTATGTAGGTTCTTGCATGTATGCTGGCGTTGAGTAGTGAGTAGAGACCCAGCCATTACTGTCATTGGAACCTGGATGTTTGTTAAACTCATCCTAAATAAGAAAGTTGCCTGGAATCAGGCACCTACGGCCTTCTGAGGTGTCTTTGGGCTTCCAAAACATCTGCTAAGGTATGGCGGAAATAATGAGACACTGGAATAGGTTGCCCAGATAAGCTGTGGATGCCCCATCCCTGGAGGTGTTCAAGGCCAGGTTGGATGGGGCCCTGGGAAACCTGATCTAGTGGGTAGCATCCCTGCCTATAGCAGGGAGGGGCTGGAACTAGATGATTTTGAAGGTCCCTTCCATTCCAAACCATTCTATGATTCTAGGAAATACACAGGATTTATTGGAGGTTGCATGCCCTGGATCCCCTGGTAGTGCATACTGAGCTATGTTTACCTATGTTCACCCTTATTTTTGGTCAGATGAACATATTCACAGTGGCTGTACTGGGAACCTAAGTGTCTCTTGTCATGAGAAAAATTTTTCTCTGTGGAGACTAATATCTAACAAATGTTAGTTCTGCATGGAAGTCCAGATATGATCTAGTAGAAGATACTATATCCCACTGCAAAATGGGACTGTCTTATCTAATTATATTTCAGTTATATAATTACATCATGTTTTCAGATACAACACTTACTATACTGATCCACAGTTTGGAGCACTATTTAATAAAAGTATAGCCTTCTCAAAAGACGTCTCTCAGCTTATGCAAGAACATTTTATTTTAGTTTGTTTTGGCTTCTTTCCCTGCCTGTCAGGAGGTAAAATGTGTAGCAATCCTTTCCTATGCTAAGACTCTCCAGTGTCCCCCTGGTCAGCACTAGGTGCATCTTCTTCATTCCCTGCATGTTATCAGCTCACTTCTAGCCTGATAGCACAGTTGAAGTTAGGTTGAAAAATTGAATGTATTTACTGGTTAAGATTTTGCAAACCTGTGACCTTTATTGTGACTTCTGCTTCTTACAAAAGCAGTTAAAATGCCAGATATTTATGCTTAGAAGAAAGCAATAATCAATTTATGGCAACTATTAATACATTCATTTTTTTTATAAACATTATTTTCTCTGCTGATTTAATGTGATTTCCAGGGACAGGAAAAAGTAGACACTTTAACTGAAGTAGCTGTCATACAGTACTATTTAGTGGGTCATAGAGTACTGCTCTTAATTTTCTCCTTCCTGACAGAAATATCTGAAATCTCCACCAAATGTACTCTTTCTTGCTCCCTGCTTATACTCATATATCAAAGACAAGACAGGCCATTTTGGTCTATTCCCACAGAACTGTAGGGAAATATTTTGGTGCTTAACAGACTCTCTCACTCTGAGCATCCCTTATTCCCCATACTTTGGCCTCTTTTAGTTTCCATAAACATTCCTCTCAGGCTGCAAAAGAAGCAGTCAGCCTGCTTTGGATGTGTACACAACTATTAGAAGCCTGTCCCAGAAAGATGTTCAGAAAGATAATCTCTTGTTTGACCCTTTTGGCTTGCATTTACGCCCTAGCAATTGTTATAACTTCAGATACTTTATTAGTGATTCAGAGAGTACAGGTTTTTCTTCAGTACTTTTTCTCTGTTGTTGTTTCTCTCTCTCTCTTTTTTTTTTTTTTTCCTCCAGGCATAATGCAAAGTCATTCTCAAATAGTCAACCTTGTTCCTACTGCTAATGAAAGACATATATACCAAACTGACATACTTGGTGGCAGTTGCTGGTTGATTAATTTGTTTGCTCTAAAACAAGATTATTTTGTTTACATTGAATTTTGGTATCTCAACATTCCCGGGGGGGGGGGGGGAGATGGGGGTGAAGAAAAGGAAGGAAGGAGTAGGAAGGAAACGGTGGCAGTAAATCACATGGGGTCACTTGCAGTCTCAAATCTTTGGTGCAGTGAGCCACCAACACTTGATCCTGGTGCAGGGAAAGAAGGGTGCTCCATGGACCATGGGAACATGCAGAAAGTATCATGGAATAGCTTGGGTTGGAAGGGATCTTAAACACCATCTAGTTCCAGCCCCCTACTATAGGCAGGGATGCCTCCCACTGGATCAGGTTGCTCAGGGCCCCATCTAACCTGGCCTTGAACACCTCCAGGGATGGGGCATCCACAGCTTCTCTGGGCAACCTGCTCCTGTGCCTCACTACCCTCTGAGTGAAGAATTTCCTCCTAAGATCTCATCTCCCCTCTTTTAGTTTAAAACTATTCCCCCTTTCCTATTATTATCTGCCTATGCAAAAAGTTGCTATCTTTTTTTTTTTTTTTTTTTTTTTTTTTTCTACGCCCTTTAAGCATTGAATGCCCTTTAAGAATTGAAAAGCTGCAATGAGGTCTCTCTGGAGCTTTCTCTTCTTCAGGTTGAACATCCCCAGCTCTGTCAGATGTTCTTTATAGGTGAGGAATGTAAGTATGATCCTACAGTCCAGTGATGCAGGTGAAAGCAAGTGACAGGTGCATGTATTCTGTGCCAAACTGGTTGGGAACTCTAGCAAGAAATGTAGGTCAGGGTTTCTGGTGACAGGCACAGTTTGTGTACTGGGAACTATGTGCATGCATACTCTGGAGGTGTTTCTCCATGTGCTGCTTGCCACATGGCAGAAGATTGCTCTTTGACAAAGCACACCTGCATGAAGGACTGGTACATAATGGTTGCCTCCCTGCACACATCCTAGGTTCACAGAGAGGTTCAAGCAGCCTGCAGAAACTTTAGGTGAAAACTTTAGACTGAAGATATGGAGGAGGGCATGTTTGAGGGCTGGAAAGCAAGGGCTATTTTAGACTGTGTTACAAATACCTTTTACCTTTCTCCTTAGTGGAGTCCTAGAGCTTTAATTAAACACTAATATTTTACTTTTATAACAGATACTGTTTTTTGTTTGTTTGTTTGTTTGTTTGTTTTTTAATAAGCATTTGTGCCAGAGGCAGGGCTGTCATCAGAACACAAGAAGTACACTGTATGTTGAGTTGATGGTGGGGAGAAATGACACAGTCAGGGTTTTTCAGGGCAAATATCAACTTAGAAATGGAAGTATTGTTGGATTTTTAGTGTCCCTGCAGAATAGATAACATCACAACTTCCTTCAAAGTTCTCTACAGAGAGACCCACTCAGTAAAATTACATTGCATCCAGCTTGTGTGAACTCATTTGTGTTTATCTATATCTTTTCTGGAATTTAAATTTGCCAAGACCTTTATTAGGCACTGCAGTTACAGAACCCTTTTCCTTATGTGCTCTGTCTGCAGACCTTGAAAAAGGCAATGAGATCTACAATCTGCTTAATATGAAAGAGAAAAGATCATTTAAATAACAAGGCTAGTAGATGAAAAATGTGGCTTTTAACACCATCAGTCACTTTTCTGAGTGTCTGAGTGAACTATGCCATCCTGATCCATTCAGTGCATTCTAAAGCATCTAGCTTGTACCTACATGAACACTAAATCCACCTATTTTAGAGAGGATAGACTGAAATAAATTCCAGTTGAATGACCTGATTTGAAATCTGTTTCTAAAAGGAGAAAAATAAGACTGTGTATTTCTTATAAATGTTTGGAAAATATTAACTGAAACAAAACAAAAACAACAAAAAAAAGCCCAATGTAGTGATTCTATAACATTAACTGCTATTGCTGATCTTACAGCATGAAAGACACACCTTCCACACATTTCCTGTGTGGAAGGGATGCTATACAGAAGGCTCTTGACAGGCTCAAGAGGTGGGCCCATATAAACGTCAAGAAGTTCAACAAGGACAAGCGCACCTGGATCAAATCAATCTCAAGCACAAATACAGGCTGGGCAGAAAATAAATTGAGATCAGCCTTGAGAAGGGTTTGGTGTGGGATGCTGGCTGATGAGAAGCTCAACATGATGCTGCAGTGTGAGCTTGCAGCACAGAAGGCTAACTATACACTAGGCTGCATCTAAAGAAGCATGGGCAGAAGGTAAAGGAAGATGACTCTCCCTCTCTAATCTGCTCTTGTGAGACCCCACCTGGAGCACTGCATTCAGCTCTGGGGCCCCCAGCACAGGAAAGACATGGGTATATTAGAATGAGCTCAGAGGAGGCCCACAAAGATGATCAGAGGGCTGGAGCACCTCTCCTATGTAGAAAGGCTGAGGGAGTTGGAGTTGTTCAGCCTGGAGAAGAAGTTATAGCGGCCCTTCTGTACCTAAAGAGGGCATACAAGAAAGACAGGGAAGGATTTTTTTACTAGGTAACAGAGTGATAGGACAGGGGTTAAGTTTTAAACCGAAAGAATGCATGTTTAGAACAGATATAAGGAGGGAATTCTTTACTGTGAGGGTGGTGAGGCATTGGCACAGGTTGCCCAGAGAAGCTGTGGATGCTCCATCCCTGGAAGCGTTCAAGGCCAAGTTGGATGGGGCTTTGAGCAACCTGCTCTGGTGGGAGGTGTTCCTGCCCATGTCAGGGGAGTTGGAATTAGATGATCTTTAATGTTCGGTCTAAACCAAGCTATTCTATGACTCTATGATCTTTATAGAACTGATTCACATATCTCCAAATTATGGCTATAGCATTTGAAATACAGGATGACATGTCTATTAGACAAGGGGTTCATAGCATGTAAAACAGTTATATTTAAGTTAAGTGTTCAGTCTAGCCTGTGTGTGTACATCCACAAGGTAAGTAGCAAAGTACATCAACAAGCACAAGAGAGTTGGGAAGGTGTGGGTAGTCCTTTGGAGTTTCTGAGGTCCATATAGTAACTTTAGAGAGAATCTGATGATTGGATTTGGCTAGATCTCTAAATTTGGGTAGCTAAGGTAGAAGGAATCCCATTCAAATACTGCTCATCCTTCTGCAACAGTGGAGATGAACTGTCATTTCAACAGTGGAAATATATATAGAGTAAGTCTTAGGCTAAAGACAGGGTAAAAAGGTACATTATATATGGTTTAGTGGGGACTGTTAGCGTTAGGTCAGAGGTTGGACTTGATGATCTTGAGGTCTCTTCCAACCTAGAAATTCTGTGATTATCCTGTGGCTCAGCTTTAACTCTAAAGCTAGGGCTTATGTCCAGACTACAGATAACACTGAGCTTTGGTATCCTATGGGGCATTAAAACCAGTGTTGGCTTTACTTTCATATCTTAAACTTATTTTGGTTAGTGAACTCTGGCACCTCTCAGAACCCTGACCAGGAGTTCTCAGGTATTTTGTTCCTCAGGAGCTAGGACAGTTTTTTCTAGAGCAACTGCTAGTTTTAGATCTTTCAGGAATCCTGAACTGCGTTATGTAGCACAATTGATCCAGCAAGTTTTAGAAAGTATTTATCTCAGAAGGCAGACAAATGGCATGGAAATAGTAGAGAATTTTGACCTAATTTCAGTAGGCTTCACTTATTCTGTTGAAAAGAAGACAAGGATTGTGACACAGAGTAACAGAATGACACAGAATATAACTTTTAGTCAGTATTATTGGTGAGTATTATTGGTTTATAATCTTTGGTAAACAAGCTTACTGAAGGAGAAACTGCACATCTAATGACTATCTTCACAGAAGTGAGTGAAAACAAACCTAAGACGTTCTTGTACTTTGAGAAGGCTATACTGTAGCCTGCAGGAAAAGGGGTGCAGACAATTAAACCATACCCATGAAAAATCAGGAGACAGGGGATGATATAAAATTCTAAATGAAATGCACGTCTTTAAAGTGATAACTAGTTTATGATGAGAGATTTCACCACTATCTTTTTATAGCTTTAAAATATTAAAATGGAATGAGAGTAGGAAGGGCAAAAGTATTTTAAACATAAACCTATTGATTATAAACCTAAATGCAAAGGTATTGTGCAGTCAGTTCAGAGGCAGACAAGGATACAGAACATAGAGCTCTTTAAAGTGATTGCTTTTGATCTAAGCACTTAACAAGAAATAAAAGAACTTAAGGGTGGTTTCAGTTGTTCAGGATGATTTTATAATGCTGATTGGGGGGGGGAAAAAAAAGCACAAAGTACCTTTTCTTCTGAATGAAGCATGAATGAAATAAGAGACAGCATCTGAACTAATTGTTACAGGATTTTTTTTAGTTAAGGATAGTCCCCCAGACTCCCCTTCTTTTTCTTTCAGAGCCAGTTCCTAGGTCTTGTTTGGACTGTGATTTTAATTCGTCTTTATTTCTCTTTAGTCTTTGCTGCATCAGACTGGGAAGTATTTTGACTTGTGTGGACTCTGCTCCTCTTTGGTCCACAAGCTTATGTATAGAGACCTTTTCTCTTTCCAATAAAACCAAACTGGTAAACTGTAATCTCCTCTGTACAGGCAGGAGCACAGAAGAGTACTATTTTCACTAGTCTGCAATAGAACCCATTTTTGTGAACCCATTGTGCTACTATAAGCTTTGTATATGACTCACTTTATATTATTGGAGTTGCTGACTCCTACTGCCTAGGGGTTGTGTATATATATATTTAATTATTGTTATTTATTCCCCCTAGAAGGGCATCATTCACAACCAGTGTAAAAAAATGAAAATATGAAACTTTATTGACTGATGGATGAATGATAGATTTTTCAAGTGTAGAGGAAAGCTTTCTATTTCATTGTTAAACAACATGAATTTCCAGACGTACAATATAGTAAATCTAGAATGTGACAAGTAGAATTTAACCATGCGTTCAGAGGCAAACACATGATTGAATGCTCTGCTAAATCAGAACTCAAGATGTTTGTAGATGCTGTGCTTGAAGGAAAGGAATAGACTATTTGTATTCTAAATGTTTGTACAGTTTGAAAAGTGTTATTGCATTAGCTCTGTCAGCATGACTTACCTTACTGGCTGGTCTTTTCTGTATTGCTTTTGCTGCTGTTTCTAGTTTGTTCATGCCCTAAAAGAACTTACTTAAAGAGTAAATCTTACAGTAATTTTATGCCAAGATTAGGTTTTATGCACTTGCTTTAGTTTCAAGCAATTTCTAGGAAACTATTAGACTTCTCTTTTTTTTTTTTTTTTTAAACTTACCTGATTAACATCCATTTGATCCATCCAGGATCCTATAGGCTATTATTACTGAAGTGAGACAAAATACCAGAAGTAGACTGTGATACACGAAAACTGTAAAAACAATAAGTGAAATTCAAGTTGGTGCTGCAAGCCTTTGTAGAGAAATTGCAGTTCTTACCGCAAGCAATGGTATGAGCTCTACTGACACAGCCAAAAAGTCGGGTAAATGTGCTTTGTTGTATTTCCATCAGCTCTGGTCCCTAGCTTTGCAGCCTGGTACCGTCCCAACTGTCTGTGAGGATGAGACAAGAGTGTCACCATCCATCAGTGTGTCTTGATTTGTTCTGTAAAGAACTGGTTGGTGTTTCTAGTAAGTCTCTTGTTCTGATCAGGGTTCTGGAGATGTTGAAATTCTAGTTGCTTGGAGAGCTCCATAACTGAACTGACTCTTCTTTTCCAACCCTAATGATTCTGACTCAGTCAGGCCCAGTTGTGGATGCACTAAATCACATAAGGGCCTAAAGTGCACCCTGTTTACCTTGAGCTCCTGCCATTTAACTAATACTGAGATGGTCCAAGCTGGCTCAGACATATCTAGCTCTACAGGCTTCATTCATGGCATCATATGTCACCAGTGTGTCTAGGCTTGAAGATCTAGAATAATAAGTGAGTTATTGCTATTAGCTTCTTTGTCTTCATAGCCACCGATCTATAGTTTCACCCCTATTGATGCCAATGTCAGTTATTCCTAACTGTGACAGAAACATAAAATCTAAGAGATGCTCCCTGTTTCTAGCACTAAGTTGAACCCTCTGCACTATTTAGTTCTGCAGTATTGATTTTTATGGTGTTCTTTAAATTATGCCAGTCATTCTTGATGTCTTATGGGAATATACTTATATTCTAATAAAGTAACTTAGAAGTATTTGTTTTCTTTCCTTTTAGAAGTTTTCCAATAAAAGAAACAGCTAACTAAAATTCATTACTTGATTCTTCAACAATTAGTGTAAAATTAGACACGAGAGATAATTTCTTGAACATAATTTACAGTTCATAAGCAAATAAATTTTGTAGATATATCTTTGCAAAACAAACAAAAACCCCACAAGGCTTTAATCAGCTGAAATGCTGTTTCATTTTTATGAAAAACAAATGTCTCAAGCACTGATCTTTTACAGACTGTTATATATCAGTTATCTGTATAGAGAAAATGAGTCTGGAAAAAAAAAAGAGCTTATACATGCTGCTTCCTGCTTAGACAACTTGTCATTGAAAGATAGTTCATTTAGAAAGCTGAGTGTTTTCCCAAAAGGAAAATGATAGGAAAGAATGCCCTTCACAAATTTTCAGGGAACACCAAATTACATCCACAATGTAAATTTTGTACATGCAGGGCCAACATCTTGTTTGTCCATAGGAATGCTGGAAATAGGTGAAGACTCTGTTTATGGTTTCTCTGGTGGTCTGGGTTGGTTACCTTGTTAAAAGTGTTTTATCTTCTTAAAAGTAGATCAAAGAAGCAAAAAAAATCCTGTTCAAAGCATGCAGCAACAGCAACTTCTTCACTTCACTCCTCAATAACAACAGCTGCACGTGCAGGCTCCAAGTCAAAATGAATGCTAACCTGGGACCTATGAATCACAGATCTTAGGTTTTTCAACTTGCACTTTAACAACCTGCTCTTTCTATTTTAAAACATCCTCTCTGTATGAGTGCTTTGTGGGTTCAGCCATTGTGGTAGTTTTACTGAGTGGAGCAGCTGAGCTCCACCACTCCTGGTCTCTCAATCCCCCTCAAAGGAAAAAGGAGAGAAAATACAATGAAAAGGGCTCAAGGGTTGTGGTAAGAATAGGGATATCACTCAACAATTATCATCACAAGTGAAACATAATCAGAATAAGGAGATTAATGTAATGTATTACCCATTACCAACAAGCAAGAACAATGAGAAACTGAAAACAAACTAAAACCACCTTAACCCTATCCACCCTTTTCTACCTCCTCTATGGAACGGCACAGGGGAAAGGGCAATGGGGGTTGTGGTCAGTCCCTGACACTTTGTCTCCGCGACTCCTTCATGGTCACTCTCTGCCCCTGCTCTATGTGGGGTCCCTCCCACGGGATGCTATCCTTCCCGAACTGAGTCTGCAGGGGCTGCCAACAGGCAGCAGCTCTTCAAGAACTGCTCCCACATGGCTCCGTACCATGGGGTCGATCCCCCACGAGCAAACTGCTCCAGCACGGGTCCCCCATGGGTGGCAGCTCCCCCCGGAGCCCCTGCTCCTGCATGGGCTCCTCTCCACGGGCTGCAGCTCTGGCCCGGGGCCTGCTCCTGTTGGGGCTCTCCATGGGCCGCAGCCTCCTCCAGGCCACATCCACCTGCTCCACCGGGGGCTCCTCCATGGGCTGCAGCGTGGAGATCTGCTCCATGTGGGACCCATGGGTGCAGGGGGACAGCCTGCTCCACCAGGGGCCTCTCCACAGGCCACAGGGGAACTGCTGCTGTGTGCCTGGAGCACCTCCTGCCCTCCTTCTGCACTGACTTTGGAGTCTGCTGTGCTGGGTCTCACTCCTTGCTCTTTCAGCTGTTGTTCAGTAGTTTTATTTCCTTTCTTAAATCTCCTCTTCCACAGGCACAATCAATCTTGCTTACTGGTTTGGCTGTGGCCAGTTGCATGTCCCTTTTGGAGCTGTCTGGAGCTGACTCTGATCTGACATGGGTTAGCTGCTGGGCTCTGCTCACAGAGCCACCCCTGCAGCCTCCCACTACCAAAATATTGCCCCATAAACTCAATACAACCATTTCTATTTATTCTTTCAAAAATTGTTTCTTTCTCTATGTAAAATTTTCCCTTTCAACAAGGAGTACATAACGGCATTCAGACAAATCAAGCTTTTTCTTATTATTTCTCTTTGATCAAACGCTAGTTACAATGCAAATACTTTAAGTCTTGTTTCCATCTTTGTAGTCAGAACATTCTTAAAAACAGTTCCAGCTTCAGGGAAACAAGCTCATTTCTGTTTATGCTTTATCTTGACTCTCAAATGAAAGATAAACAAAGTAATAGCTTGCTTAGGAAGAAATTGAAACCCATGTAATAACCAGCAATATTCATATTCCACGAGATAATTCACAGTCTTATATCAAAGATAAATATTTGCTCATGTCATCTTTGATAAGACTAGGAGATAAAATGCCAATAAGCTCCAAACTATTTTGTAATCAAATACCAATCTCAAGTAATTTAATAATTAGGTTTCAAATGAGCCTGTATTTGAATCAGTTATTTCACTCTAGGCTCTGCAACCATGCTGGTAATTGTGCTTTATTTTAACATAAAAGAAGGGCTGTCAGAAAACAAGTTCTTTCTTATTTTGCTGCCCACTCAAAAATCCAACCTCTCTTCTATGAATGGTGATGCTTGCAGAGATTACCAGATTTGAGGGACTCTGTTGAACAATAGGCTTTAGCACTGCAGTAGTTAAACCTGCTCTTGTCAGATAGCACTGGATCTTCCCTCATGGCCACATTGTTACAGCCTGAACATGAAAATAGAGAGCCCAGGAGAAACCAAACTCACCCAATGCACAGCCCAGCACCATCCCTGCTCCCCACTCTGTTGTGCAGAAGGAAACTACTTTTATGGGTGGCCACTGGTCTTTTACATCAGTTGTGAGTTGTTTTTCTTTTTTTTTTTTTTTTCCCTCCCCCCCTCCAAATATTAAATATTCTGCCAGAAAATCTTTTATTTGTTTTTTTTTTTTTTTCAAGAAAGATTCATCTTTCCATCAAGTAAGTTAGAAATGGCCATCCTCCAGCTGTTTCATTTTTGATCAGCACTTTCATTCAAATTGATGTTGCCTTCTTCCCTTTGGTTCTGGTGATGTGGAGGAAGGTGATTGCTATTATATAATACTTAGTCAGTTCACATCTACCTGCAGGATTCCCAGACCTAAGCTCACAGTGGTAACACAGTCAGCAGAATGGGTAAGACTTTTTGGCTGCAGATGAACAATGTACCATGTTCAGTGAGGCCACCAGGCCCTCTTTCCCATTCTGCACTCCAAGTACTATAGTGTGAACAAAATCATTATTATTCTCTCTCTAATAGAAGTATTGATCAGGTTTATTCCAAGTGCTTTTGCTAGACTCCTGCCTTCAGTCTGTTTCAATGCCTGAATTGCAGGTGTCTAGGCTCTGAAATGAGGCATATTTTTAACACATTTCCTGTGTGTCCAGCAGTTTCCTGAGCTAATTCTGAAGCAAAGTGAAGGGGAGTTACATCCAAGCTCTCATTGATCCATAGCACTTTCCAGAGAGACCTACAATATCACAGCACTCTGCAAATGAGATTTATCCAATGTAGATCTTCTGTTGTCCTGTATCTCATGCACATTTCAGAAGTATAAGCCATAGTTTGAATAGTGGCCACTGAATCATGAGATTTTTTTCTTGGAAAAATATGTCTAATCTCTCTCTCTCTTTTTTTTTTTTTTTTTTTTTTTTTTTTTTTTTTTTTTTTTTTTTGTCGATTATCTTCCTGTTATTTTGCTTTATTCTAAAAGACTGGTAAATGTTGAAAATTGATAGCAGTGTGTTAGTATTAACCCTGCAATAATATACTTTAGAATAAAGATATTATGGCTTACTGGAGAAAATAAAACAAAACTTTCATCTAGTTACTCTTGTACCTAACAAAACAGCCAGAATTCTTGGAGAATTACTGTTTCTAATAACTACATGTAATATTTCTCTTTTGCATCACACATCTTAAAATTGCATTAGGACTAATTTGTTTTTGTTAATAGAAACCCTATAATGTGTACTTTATAATGTGTTCTCTATATAAAATTTCAGTCCATAATGATTAGAAACTTTAAAAACAAATAAATCTAATCCCATTTAAGTAGAAAACATATCTTGAAATCATCCATGTATTTCTAGATCAGGAAAATGTCAGGCTTGCTGAGCTGAGCATTGTACAGGAAGATTTACTGGATGTTAATTTAAAATCAGAAGTTGAGATCACAAAGCAAGAATTTCTAAATATTCATTATGTCCCTCTAAATTGCACTCCTTCCATCATGGTTACACAGTTTATTAAATATTCATAAAACAGAGCACCAAAAAAATTCTAATTGCAAATAAGTGCAATTGATGTAGATTGCATTATTTATGATTCCATTTGTTAAACTGAGACAATAGAAATTGATGAAAGACATTAAGTGGACCAAAATTTAAGGTAAATTTAGCATAGAATATTTTTTTTCTGTATATTTTTGATGGATAGAACTTCTTGTCGTTTACAATAAATGTCAAAAAGACTGATTATTTCTGTCTGTCTTAATGAAATCATTATTTCTATATGAAATAATGACATTGCCAATACACAATAATTTATGATTAATTGTTATTAAGTTTTAAGTGTCACCAGGAAAAAAAAAAAGTTAATAAGTGTCTTTCCAGTCTCTAGGGAGAAGTTCTCAACATCAGACAACAAAGAGTTTATCACACTGAGAAGCAGCACCTCAGCATCTGCAACTACTCTGCATGCTGGGAAGAGAGGAAACATCCTCTTTTCTGTGTTACAGGTCAGATGCACGAGTGACCTCCAACTAACTATGACTTAATATAATGTGTTAATAATGATGCAGGGAAAAAAATACTCACTTCACTCAGTAAACCAAACAATGATCAAAAGGTTTTACTGATGTATTAACAACACCTAATTAACTGCCAATCAGTGAACCATATGCTAAAGATTGACTTCAACAACACAACAGTAAAATCACAACACTAGACACTTACAAAATGTTAATAAACACCTACAGCTTTTGAAATTTCCCACTATAACAATTTTTAAGTATACTTTAATGACACACATGTCCTCCCACAGGCCAGGTGGATTTCAGGCACATGCACCAATCTGGGGGAGTTGTACCCCTCTCCCACAGGAGATAAGGGTTCACCCCTGATGCACAGGGGAAAAACCCCTCTGAGGTGGCACCCAGTTGCTGTTCAGTCAGCTGATGGTGCCTTCCTCTTTAACATGGGCAAGCAACTTCTCAGAAAGATTTGTGTGCTTTGCTATGACCTGCTGCCTACACTCAGTCTCATATCCCAACAGCTGTGTTATACAAGCCATTTTGCCAAGGTTGGACTATGTGACATTCCCCTTAAGACACACAGAAGAAAATAATCAGGTGACATGACATGACACCTGAAATCAAGCTGTGAGAAGTATCTTCTTCTTTTTCCTCCCAGCTGTATACTCCCACACTTCCATTCGTAAAGCTAACAGAGCGGTGAGCCATAACCATCTATGTGATGAACCCAGGCAATGCAAAGAGCCTTGGCTTCCTCTGCAGCTAGCAAAAACACACAAATAACTCCAAATATCTTGGACCCTTAATATTGGTAGGATGAATGACACTCTGAAGGTGTCTTTCTATCTTTTGAGATTGCGGAGAGAGCTCAGAGGAGTTGTTAAGACTTTCAAGTGTCCAATTTTTAGATGGTTGGAGTTAGATGAGATGGACCCTGACCTTCAGATAGCTAGAATAAACCTTGCCTAAAATAAGGAGGAATAAATTTAAGACAAACTTACCAATACTCATTACAGCAAGAAAATGTAGCACCACAAACCATTATAGTTAAACCATCTATTGGTATTTATTTATTTATGTATTTGGGAGTATGATATAAATCACTAGCTGCATTTTCTAGCAAACATTTGTAGCTTTAACTATTTCAATAGCTTCTTTATTCCTTTGCTATGTTAAAAATATTAATGGGGCATTGGGGAGGTAGAGGACATTAATAAAGGAATTTCCTTTCCTTCAGCAAGTGCTGGATTTCTTCCGCTGGGTTGAGCATGGCATGGCCATGACCCAGCTGTCAGTATGAGCTACGCTGTGGACTACAAGATTTCTCCAGAACCCATGTTTTGAGCATTTCTCCTCTTGCCACCCCTATGACCTTGGAATTGAATTCCTTACTAAAGCTCTGCACTTGAACAGGAAAATTCACAATTGTTTCAGTAAACTCTATTATTAGTGCCAATGGGTGATTAAATACCCATTCTTGTGCACTCTGAATTTTACTTTCATGTTTATCCTCATCTAGTTCTGAGTTTCCTGGATAGTGTACAGTATACTCCTACCTATTTAATGCAAGACTAAGACTGTGACTTCAAGTTTCCTGTTCCAGCCAAGAGCATGTAAATGTGCCATTAAAATGAATCACACACTATTTCTTCTTCTTTTGTTACCCTTGAATTCCCATGACTAAAAAGTTTAAGAGTTTCTAATTAAGAAACATAATATACTCACTGATACTAATGAGGAGTGTTGCTGAGGGCTGCTACAGAGGGTAACACTTGAACTGGGACTCTAAAAGATATTAATTTGTTCCATTTTATGAAGATTGTATATTTATATCATGCAGTTTTGTACTGACTGGTGGAATTCCTAGAGAAACTGTTGAGATTATCATACAAATCCTGAGTGCTGCATGTCCTCACACTCAGTGATAGGTTCTGGACAGACTACTCCAGTTCATACTGGATGTAATAGGACATGGGCTGACCTTTGTCTTTCATGTGGGTACAGCTGTGACATGACCAGAAACTATCATGATGCTACTGAAACTCCTTACAAGTGGGGAAAGGTTGGGTTGCAAAGGTGAACAGAAGCTACATTACACGTCTAGGAGAGTCTGTGGTACAGGGACAGAACTGAAAAGACTGCAGGATACGTAAAGGCTGAGGAATCTAATCTAATCTAGATCCTGACATGTCGAAATCCCATTATGGCCATGTAGATACTTAGAGAAATGGCAGCTGAGAATACTTTACTTAGATCTTCAGTTTAATCATCTCTTCTGGTTTCTGTAGCACGGTTATAAAAAGCTGCTAGTGGGAGTCACTTATCCGTGGAGGCACAGCCCTTCCCTTGTGACAGTAAACAGTCAGAATATTCAGAGCAGGGGACATTCTTTGGTTAAACTCTGGATGATGGTACAGGACAAGTTTGGCTTAAAAGGTATATCCAGTATACATGTAAAAAAGGGATTCAGTAGTGGTCCAGTATTAAAAGATATATCCAGACCCTTTATTCCATATGGATTCCAGGTGAAAATTCTGGATGTTATTATCTCAACTTTAAAAGTTTATAATGTATTACAGAAAGAGTTATAACTTTTTATATTGAATTAGGACTTTTCAATTTTACTTATTTATTTATTTTTACTCTCAGGGAACTCACAATTCCTTTTTAAATCACTGCACCATATTTTTAAATAATGTAATTTTATCTATTTATTTATTTATTTTTAAGACAGCTCTAAGTTAACTAAGTCATAGAAGTGAATCCAATAGCCATCCCTATCTTGGATAGAACAACACTAAATCAGATTGAATATCAAACACAGATGAGAGTTTCTCTAATGGACAGCTGAATCCTAGGGAAGGTAAATGTTTTCATTTCAGATAAGTGAATGCCAGCATGTATTTGTAACTGTATATGTCAGAGAATTATTGACCCTCAGAGTGCCACAAAGAACCTGTTTAATCAAGCACAGCTAAGTTTAGTTTGTCATCATCAAGTACTCAGGTGGAAATTTGGTGTACTTAAACAGAGTCATGATTGTTCTCCAATGTATCTCCAATGCAATCAAAATATTAGAAATACATGGGGTCCTCCTTGTTATGTTGTTTGTTTGTTTGTTTGTTTTTTGTTTTTGTCTGACAAGGGATCTCCTTTTTTCCTACCACAACTGTTAAGTGAAATATATAGTGTAATTTGTTAAAGAGAAATCTATAGTACTCTGAAGCACATCCCACAACCCTAGCCAAAAGTTTCAAAGGTAATTCCACCTGCTTAATACTGTTTTCTTTTTTCATTTTTATTTTTTTACCCCAACTGTCCTCAAAGGCTTCTGAAATTTAAAAATGGCACATAAGCAATATAGTTCAAAAATCTTATTGTGCTCTCCCTAAATCATCAGCTTTCCTGCAAAAGTTTATCCGAAAGTGCCACTGAAAACAAACAAAAAATGACAACAACAAAACACAACAACAACAACAACAACAACAAAGAAAATAGAAATTTTCCCGTGGAGAAAAAGAATATATTACAATAGAAGTAATCCCTGAAGTTTGGGAAACATTTGACTTTACTGTGATGAATCCATGGTTTAATGTAAGAAATATTGTTTGGAGCTTTTATAAGACAATATATGTGTATTATGTGTATATGTGATATATATGGGCCCCGATATACATGTATTGCCCATTGCCTTCTGTCTCTACTCTGTAGAGTGTTTTGATTGTGAATGAAATTGAGTTTTAGTTTTAACCTGGACTGATGGGTAAAAAGCACATTGGAAGCTGTACTTGTTTAAATATAAATGTAGAGAATAAACACCATTGTTGTGGTGCTGACCACTGTTGTGTTGAAAAATCTTTCCAGCAGTCATCCTAAGAATTTCTCTGGTTGCTATCTGCTTCCTAATTATTTATTTTATTTTTAATTAATTAATTAATTAATTTGTATAGCAGCATAAATGGCACAGTTTTATTAGCACTTCTGCAATGCTTGATATTCAAATGAAGAAGATATTTTAACCAAGCAGAATTTACCTCATTTACTCTGAGTTGGTACGTCCTTACCTTAAGTACCATGCACAATTTTGGGCACCACAATGTAAGAAAGAAATGTATTAGAGAGTGTCCAAAGAAGGGCTGCAAAGATGGTGAAGAGTCTAGAAGGCAAGGTGTATGAAGAGCAGCTGAAAGACACGTAGATTGTTCAGCCCAGAAAAGAGGAGCCTGAGGGGAGGCCTCATGGTGTCCTGTAGCTCCCTCATGAGGGGAGCAGAGGTGGAGGCACTGAGCTCTGCTCTCCGGGGACAGTGACAGAACCCGAGGGGATGGCATGGAGCTGGGACAGGGGAGGGTCAGGCTGGGTGTTGGGAAAAGGTTATTCACCAAGAGGGTGTTCAGGCACTGGAACAGGCTCCCCAAGGAAGTGGTCAAGTCACTGAGCCTCTTGGATTTCAAGAAGCCTTTGGGCAACGCTCTCAGACATAGGGTCTGATTTGTGGGTAGTCCTGTGTGGATCCAGGAGTTAGACTCAATGATCCTTGTGGGTCCCTGTCAACTCAGGGTATTCTATGATTCTATTCCCTTCGACCATTTGCCCCATCCTGGGTGGAACATATACATTATGTTTCCTTCTCTTCAAAGGATTATAATTTTTATGGATATCTGAGTGATAATAACTTTAACCAAGTAGTTGAAGCTAATTTTATTCGCATTTCTCTTTGGCTGTATCTATTCTAGCAAAATAACAACAGCAGGGCCTATTTTTGGCACGTAAGAGAACTGGCAGTTTGACCACGTATACATAATTAAGCTCTTCTAGCCTCAAGGGCATAGAGCTCCATCCAGCCTACCTCTTGGGAATATTTCCTGATGAATGCAAGCTTCCAAACTACTTTCCACAATTATATGGGGTAGAGTTTCTTGATGTAGGCCTAATATGTGACAAGATTACTCCAGCAATTTCATAATACAGATTACTGGGTTCCAGCAACTGGACTTGCTGCCCGTGACATTTTATTTACTACTACATACACCATAAAATATACCACTTAAGTCCAGATCTTCAAGGTTGGTAGACAACTCTCTCCCAGATTCCATAGGAAATGCAGCACTTAAAATACATACACATGTGACTTTTCTGGAAATACAAGTGGAAGACAGGCTTTGCAAGAGTAACACAGTGTATTGTAGTGTTATCCTAAATGACTGTCCTTGCTTAAGTAAAACGTTTAAAAATCGTATTATTATTATTATTATTATTATTATTATTATTATTATTATTATTATTGTTGTTGTTAATAATAATAATAATAATAATAATAATAATAATAATAATAATTCCTTGCTGAAAGTTGACACTGAATTATAGACCCATTAGTAACAGAAAGTCTGATGGGTTACTGTAGCATGATGTGAACTCTTTGTGGGTCTCAAGACCAGCCTCTTAAGGCCACTTCTTTCCCCCTCTAGTATGCTGTGGGAAGGGTTATGTGACTCAATTGCACTTTTTTTTTTTTTTTTCTTTTTCTGGTACTGTTCCTTTGCAAGGGTCAGTTTGTGAAGCCACTACAGAAATTATGGGAAACTGTATTGTGGCTTGATCACACAGTCTTTAAAGGATAGTAGTAGCTAAAGTAAATTTTTTTTCATTACTTTTTTTCCACACAGGAAATACAAATTTCAAGAGGAAAGCAGGAGAGGCCAGGTAAAAGGGGGAGCACTTATAGTTCTCTCTGTGTATAAGTGAGAATGAATATCTAGAATTTCCTCTTTAATCTGTCACACACCAATATACATGTATTGTACCTTAAAAGAGCTGCCAAAACAGATATTGCACGGGATAATTCTGTTTTACTCAGATCAGGCAGCAATTGGACTTTTCTATGGGAACAGCCACCAGAGCTGGTTCGATTATCACGATCGTTGCTATAAGGGTTGTTATTATTAATATTCTGGGAACATAGTAGACTGAAAAATAATGTGTTATAGTATTTGAAATACAACTGAAACAAATATTTCCAAAATAAGCTGCCTGAACTACTTTTCTCCATCTTTCAGAGAGCAGCCAGGAAGACAAATTCTGAATTCTCTAAGTTGCCAAAGAAGAGCCCTTCTGCTAACATGTGGACTAGATGAGGAACTGCTCTGCTTGCTACCTTGTCATAGCAGAAGGTCATTAATCTACAAAATCTTTTAACAGACAACAAAACACTCTATATCATACCTATTTCATTTTTGACTGGGAAGCTGTATAGGGGGGCTGGTGTTGTGGGAGGGCAATTTTTTATTTATTTTATTATTTTATTATCTTATTATTTTATTATTTTATTATCTTATTATTTTATTATTTTATATTTTATATTTTATTATTTTATTTTTATGGCTCCTTTTATTTCTGTCTTGATAAGCAGAAATATTCCACAGTCATGGATTTTTTTTTTAATTATTTTTTTTTAGATGAACTTCTCACTTGCCTTCTGAGTAGACTTCAAGGAAAATTATATAAACTTTCAGTGACAGTGAAAGTCTATGGCTGTCATTTTGATTCATACTGTAGCTAAAAATATAACAATAGAGCTGGAAAAACACATTCAAATAGACCGTTTTGGTGAGAAAAAGCAACTTTTCAAAATCTAAAGTTATCATGGAAACATGTTCATTTTGTTCAAATGTAAAAAGGGAAAAATACTTTAAAAATATGAAGGAGATTATTTAAACTTTAAAAGAGTTTCCATTCAAAATTAAAACCACTAAAATGTGAACCAATTTTTCCTGGATCTGAACAATTCATTTCTTTTTACCATGATGAATATTTTATATGTATATCACACTTTTAAATTAAATTTTAATGTACATTAAACTTATGCTTTTGCTGTGATGTAGAATAAAAGGTAACTTTGGAGATTTCTGTGGAGTCAGTTTTTTGAAGTCTGAGCCTCTGCAGAGTTTGGTGCTGTACAGCCCTGTGCCTGATGAGCTCAGGCTGTGCAAAACCTCTTCCCCCTGGAGAATGTACAGCTGGTATTACTGATGGGGATAAATGTTTTTTAGCATGAATAAGGATTACCCAGGCTTAGCCCTTTGTGTATTCCCCACTCCAGGTCAATTGAATTAAAATAAAACTTCCAGATCTTTTCTACATGACAGAATTTCATGAGGAGTGTGTACATAAACAGTTTTCCACAGGGATGATTGAAGAGTTATAATTAGAAGAAAATCTGACTACTGCTGGCAGTTCCCTGGGCACACTGAAGAATCCTCTGTGACTCCCGGCTGCTGGATGCTTATTGTATTTTAAAGTATGGCTGAGATTCCTTAAAGGTGATCTGAAATGGTGAAGAAACAAATTCCAAGAATTTTAATGTCATCTTCAGAGTGTTCCCAGGATTTAGAAAAATGTACAGAATGCTATCTAAATACTGCTATTATTTATTTTTTTTCTTCTTCTTGTAATATAAATCCTCCTCAGCAGCTTAATTTATATATTATTATTATTTTTTAATTTATTTTTTCAAAATCAATATATTAATAAATAAATGGCAGGAGCCTTGTCCTCTTCAAAGGACTGGAAATGACAGTGCTTATATATAATATATATAAATATAATACATATTTAGTGAGTGGGCCAACAGTTAATTGCATTCAGCTGATGTTAATGAGTTGGTAAAAGGAACCAGGCATGACTTCTATAGACAATCAGATCTTACCTGGTAAGCCTATGCAATCAGATGAAGTGTTATACTGCATTTTTTGGGCCTTCATGAAAGACTCAGAGGCTGTGTTCAAAATGGAGGCTTAACCTTGACTAATAGCATATTTGCGTGTACATCTGCAGAGAATTAATGTGTTCTGGTGAATTCTACACCATTAGAGCACAAAGACTTTATGCTATGATTCCTCCTCTGCAGTAGACAGTCCTTACTGACATTACAGAGAATGTTTCTGACTAGATGGACGCTGGCCTGATTCAGCACACAGATCATGTATTCACAATCCCCTTATGATGGCCAAAGTCACCTAACAAATGGGCTAGTTTGGTCAATGTTCACACAGTTGTTAAATCTGATAAAATAAAATGAAAAAGAATAGGTGGCAGAGGCTGGAGAAGACATTGACCTTATCATGAGCAGCCTGCAGAAAGTCTGATCAAGCATGTCTCAGAGCTGGGTCTACAAGTACTATGTCAGGGCAGTCTGTAGGAAACATTGCTTGTTACACCAGATATTTCTGATTGTCTCACAAATATGGCGAGACTTTTTTAAACATTTACATTATCATCATCTACAAGATTTAATTTGTTTGACAGATATGTACTAAGCAAAACTTTTCTATCTGACACTAAAACTACAAAATTTAATTAATTTCACCCCAAATGGAAAAATACTGATGCTCAGGTTGAAAAACAAACAAACAAACAAAAAAAACCACAACCAAACAAAAAAAAACAACACTATGAATAGCTAAGTTTTTCTACTTGCTGAGGGTGTAGGATGTTGTTGTTGTTGTTTGTTTGTTTGCTTGCTTGTTGTTGTTTTCTACAAAGATTTGATTTATTCTATGACCCTACATGCAGGGATATTCATTGTTCAAATATGAAGGAAATGTCACTGCAAGTGATGACTCTGCACCCTGCCTAGTTTGTTAATACCTTTTTCATTCCCTGTAGTATATGTGCCATTTCTTTCAACAACCTGCTATAAAAAAACTTCTTCCATCTGACTAAGTGCTTGAGGGAGTCTGAAAAGAGGATGTTTGTTTTACCCAAACTGATGTTTTAGAAGCTGAGAAGCCAAATCACACCTTCAACTGCATATTGAGAGTTCAAGCCAGCACGCATCCTACAGTGTAAATTGGCTCTCTTGAGCATTCCAAAGAGCCCCTTTCATCTCATAAGGTAGAAAGGGTGGAATGCTATACTAATCTGGCATAAATTAAATATTTTTATAATCAGGAATAGAAGCAGCATAACTATACTTTATAGTGCACACAGTTTATTTGCACAGAAAAAATACCATTTTTTTTTCTGTTTGAAACTATATGCATAGAAATGAAGCTTCACAGTCATGAAGTCACAGAGATGATGAACATTAAAATGATGTTACATGATATTCTAGCTCTTCTAAACAAACAAACAAAAAAAACCAACATAATTCCCACTTTCAGTTGTTAGTCTTAATAAAAGCAGTGGAAAAACAAAAGAAGGCATAAGGCTGGGAGATCAGGGGTTGGTTATGAAAGGAGCTCGTAGGGCTGACATACTGCTTCTGAATTTCAAGGACCATTAACTAGCTATCAAATATACCATGGTGCTTGCCTTGACATCTGGCTTTTCAAATCTGTCTCTAATGACTAGGCAAATTAAAATTAAATTCTGCAGCTACTGACAAGTGCTTTTTGTTAAAGGATAACTATTCAGAATATTTGTCATAACAGTTAAAGTAAAAAAGTTTGTGTTTTCTTGACCTATTACTCTACCCACTTACAACTTTAATATTAAAGAGTTGATACTGCAATTATAATTCACCATGCCAATTAGAATTTATTTATTTTTCCTGTCTGAATTCAAAGGGTCCTTTGTACGGACGTGAGTAAGTCCTAGCAGAGACTTACAGTCCTGCTAGGACTGCTGCATGATCTAGTCATACAGAATCTCTTCCTGGTTTTCATTAGTAATAAAGTTTGAAAAAAAAAAATCTGAAAAGTATAGAGCAATTAGTAAATAATCTTTCACCAAATACATAAAGAAACAAAGGAAGGGATGGGCAGTCCTGATTATTAGAATGCTTATATGTAAAATGATGAGCTTCATCTTTTAAGATGCAGACAGCTTCACAGCAGCTAGCCTTAGTTTCAGTAAATTATGGAACTAAAATTTCTAAATAGTAATTAAATGTGGTGTCTAGTTTAGGTATTTAACACGAGCATAAATTCATAGTATGGAAAAGGGAGAAAAGCACACTCCTTTGAAAACCTCAAATGAGATCCTATCTTCCTACCTTAAATTTAATCACACAATCTGATTTAATATTTAATATTTCATTGGTGCAATCTTGGCCTCTGAAGTCAATATCCAGTGACAAACATGCATACAAAATTTGGTTAGATAGCTAGTTGGGCATTAATAGCAAGAGTCACATTCTTTGTTACTGGATACTGGCACAATCTAGAATACCTTCAGCCTGATATATTAGACTCAGGTAAGTTTGCTAAAGGCAATAAGCATGAATTCAGAAGGAGGGCATATCTGAACCTGAAGAAGTTGAATATGGTCAGAGCATGATATATTTCCCTCAGCTAATAATTTTTGAAAATTAGCACTTGATAAACAGAGGATGTGCATATATTTCCTCTGTAGCTGTGTCATTAGTGAACATTAAAGGTGGCTGAATCACTTTAGAAGATTATATTTTTACATTTTCATCAAGAGATACTGGTAGATAACAACATAGCACTGTAAGAGCACTTTGTTGTGTTCTACTTTATATATACATATATATACACATATATATCTTGTTTCATAGAACACTTCCTCTAGTGATGGATTTTGCAGTGGAGCATAACTACCGTGCATTATTTTGTTATTCCATAGAAGATTTCATATCTAAATTACATAAGTTACTATTTCTCTGGCATTCTAATTGCATGGTCCACTAGGCTCCAATATCCTGCAGCACAGAGCATTAGACAGCACGACAAAATATAAGTATCTTCAGCTTCACAATGTAAAACTAACAATACAGTCAGTAAAGTGTATTAAACACTGCTGTCCCTATGAGGGGATGAATGTGAGGTTTTACTGTGGACCGTAAAATTTCTATGTGCTTGGTATCACAGAATGTGTCTTTTTATATGGCAGACCCTTTCTGTGGTTTAATGTATTAAGAATAATGACATTTTATTATGCAACTGCAGCACCTTTTATTCTTTTGGCGGACCTAGGCCCTTCACATGAATATTGCACTAAAGACAAGCACAGAATATTGCATCATTCATTTCTTGCTTATGGCAAAGTAATTACCTTCAGTTGAATGCAGATTGCATTACATCTGACTACATCTGACAGTTTCCAAGTATCAATTGCATATCTATAGCAAGGACTTTATTTTTTCCCTTCCCTTCCCTTCCCTTCCCTTCCCTTCCCTTCCCTTCCCTTCCCTTCCCTTCCCTTCCCTTCCCTTCCCTTCCCTTCCCTTCCCTTCCCTTCCCTTCCCTCCCCTTCCCTCCCCTTCCCTTCCCTTCCCTCCCCTTCCCTTCCCTCCCCTTCCCTTCCCTCCCCTCCAATCCCCTCCCCTCCCCTCCCCTCCCCTCCCCTCCCCTCCCCTCCCCTCCCCTCCCCTCCCCTCCCCTCCCCTCCCCTCCCCTCCCCTCCCCTCCCCTTCCCTTCCTTTCCCTTCCCATCCCTTCCCTTCCCTTCCCTTCCCTTCCCTTCCCTTCCCTTCCCTTCCCTTCCCTTCCCTTCCCTTCCCTTCCCTTCCCTTCCCTTCCCTTCCCTTCCCTTCCCTTCCCTTCCCTTCCCTTCCCTTCCCTTCCCTTCCCTTCCCTTCCCTTCCCTTCCCTTCTTTTTCCAAGGTTCATTCTATTCTCATCCTCTGTCAAATTTTCCACATGCCAGACATATTTCTACATAACTGGCTACATGATAATTTGTTCAATTTTCAATTATATTTCTTTTATCTGTATTCAGAAGTGGCTAAATCTAGACTATGCAGATACTCTCAATAAAGGATGTATAAGTAAGAATCTATGCAAGTATCAAAAGAGAGATGGAAAAATTATCTCCTGAATATCACCTTGAAGGACTGCTGAATATCTTCCATTGGCATGAGCTCACAGGCACATGGAAAATACTTTATCGTTTCCTCTGTGCTGAAGTGTGTACATGCTTAGGCCTATGGTAGATTACAGATTTATATAATCTCGTTTTCATTGTCTTCATTTAAGTATGAGAGGTTGTGTTTAGTTTCACTGCATTTCCACCTGGTAAGATTCTAGAGAAAGCGTTACCATGAGACAATGAAAATGCATGTACTGACAGAGGAAGAGGTCAGGCAGCCTCTGTTGTTGCTGCTAGGTCATGTTGACTTTAAGGGACCACAAAATTATGTCCTTGGATTTCGGTGACTACTGCAAGGAACTCTATGTATGAAAGATATTGGATTCAGAAAAGCTTTCCAGTTCAGAACAGTGTTTGCTTAAGCTTGAGGATGTTTGTAGATCTTCTAAAATCACATACATGTATGCTTTTAAGAGGATGTGTGTTGTTAAATCTATAAGGTCCTACTGAAAATTTCCCTTCTTGATGAAATTTTCAATTAAATAAATATATATGTTTAAACAGTCTTCTGAAGAAAAAAAAATAAGGAGAGAGGGAGAAAAATAAAGAATCATACAGAAATGTAGCGTGCATCAATTTGCTGAAGACTTTCATGAGTTTGGAGTCCTGGGACTGCATTTTTTTTTTTTTTTCCTGAAGGAGCTGATTTCCGTTGTCATCTGTTCTCATAATGATCTGCAAGAAATGAGAGATGCAATTAGCCAAGCACAGGGAAAATCAAATTGCCATAATCAGAAGCAAATCCTGAATGCTGCAATCGTTCCAGATAACAATCAAAATGAACATGAAGGGCAGAAACAAAAGAAGCTCCAGTGTTAAAAAGCAGCAGTAAACTAATTTAGCTGAAGTTATCAGTTACTGACTGCAGTCATGCCAAAGAGAAATGCAGTCTTTTTACCTCTGATTTCTCTGATATTCTGTTTGTCACTGATTATGAAGAAGAACTGTAAGATGAATACCTCCTGAGTAGAAATAAATTTCTGATTAGCTTAAGTGAATTCTGTTTGAGCTTTAAGATTGTATTACTTAGAAATTTCAATTGTAGTAAGAATGTATGGCATTCACTGTTCAAAGCAGGATGAACATAAGCTTTGTTTTATCAGTTGCATTGATTGGTGTCCAAGGGCAGGTGAGACACTGGAGAAAGGTTACTAATTTCAGTAAGGCAAGTGAAAGGTGAAAATGTTCTGTTCAGGCAGTGTCAAGGCAGAGGTCTGTCTTGATGGGACATGGAAGTTCCTCTGCAAATCCAGAACTAAAGATGTCACACCATAGCTTCTCTGCTTCCAAAGAAGGAAGGACACTTCTCAGCAGAAAGGAAATCAGTTAAGAAGTATGCCTTATTCTCTTTGGTATAATATGTAGACATACTTGGACTATGGAAACCAACAGCTCTTACATTCTGTTCAGCATTTCAGTATTTTCAGGACATTGCCAGAAACATCTACACAATGTAGTTAGGCATAGGACTTTGCCAGTGCATAGCTGAGATAGCCAATAAATGCACCTTTCTACCACATGAACCCTAAAAATTGCTGTGAAAACTCAAAGTTTCCTTTCCGGTAAGAAGCTCTTCAGAATCTCTTAAATTGAAATCCCCAGAGCAGCACCCCCATTGCCTTCTTGGTCTGCTACTATAGTATCTTCAGAGTAAATGCAGCCCACAGAACCAGCTAGTTTAGCCTGCTAGCACCTGCCAGTATCTCCTAGAAGCTGGAAAACTTGACTTAAAAATCATTGCTGTGAAGAGGATGAAGCAGACATTCAGCTTGGTTTTCCCACTTCCTAATTTATGTGAAGTATCATCACAAAGTATTGAGCCTTCTGGGATGTTTCTTCACTAATCTCTGCTTTTCTGTTTTCTTTGTGCTTTGCTAGTCTATCAGCTCAGAAGACACTGTTTGACCCCAAGGCTGTGTAATCTTTCTTTTCCATCTTGACTGTATCTGGTTGTCCTGCAGGAAAGGGAAGGTCATGCCAACAGGGGTACATGGGTTCAGCAGCTCAGGTGGTCTCTTTGAATGTGAGAGTCCTGGACCAAATAGCTTCAGTGTCCAGAACTTGATTCAGTTCAAAATGAAGCAAGCCTTTAAAGCAACCTAGCTGATGATTTCTGCAAGAAAAAAACTTGCTTCATTAAACCATATGTAATAATCAGAAAGAATTTTTAAAAATACTTATTTTCTCTGCCATTTCCTTCGTCTCCTTCCTTCCTTCCTTCCTTCCTTCCTTCCTTCCTTCCTTCCTTCCTTCCTTCCTTCCTTCCTTCCTTCCTTCCTTCCTTCCTTCCTTCCTTCCTTCCTTCCTTCCTTCCTTCCTTCCTTCCCATATTTCCCTCTTCCCTCAAGAAGATTATGGTAGGGTTTTAGACACATAAAGAAACTTTATTATCATCATCTATCACATTCTTTATAATATCTATTAAAACCTTTTAAAAAATAAAAATCTATGATTGAAGTGGAATTTATCTAGGAAACTGTATCCACCTTTAATTTAATTTTCAGTAAAATAAGTCTTCCATGTCCACTAGTAATGTGTGAGTTAATTGTCTTCACTCCTAAAATATCATGCCTGAACCTACCCAGCCTCAGGTAGGTTTCAGCCTTCAGCAGGTTTTGTTAGGTCATTTTGGGAAGGGAGGCTGCTCAGTAAGCATCTCTGCTTCCTTCCATAGAATTTTTACATGTCAAAGTTGTTAGATTTTGCATTAATCATGTATATAAATAACTCTTTCTTGAACATTCTCAGATTTCTCAACTTCCTGCTTAACTTGCAGGTGTAAGATGTAAAGCAAGTATTTTCATTACAGCTGTGCCAGTCTCTAAAACAGGGGGATGCTCTGCTTGCTACTTCCACTTCATATTTTCCTGCTTTTACTTGCAAGACTGTATTAGATCTTGTGTTCTCATCACTGGCAAAGGGTTAAGGTTCACCCAATCCTTACAGTTAGCGAAATTTAATTATAGATGCTGTCACCTACAACCTTATACTTGCCTCTTTTGAAAACTGACTGTGAAACAGTCAACCTGCCTTTTATATTATTTACTTCTCTCTCCATCTCACAGACCTTATCAGCAGTTATTTTGATTTATTCTAGGCTACTGATGAAAATATGTAATCAGCTTAGGTCAAGATGCACTCCTCATGGGAAAGCACTAGAAATGTATCTAGTTATGTTTAATTTGATTTACAATTACACAGTGAAAAACACCTGCTAACTAAATTGCAAAATGTATAATATAGATTTTATATAACTTTATTTTTAAATACTAAATACTGTATGGTAACAAAACCTTCTTTGCTGGTTAAAAACAATTAGATTTTTTTTTTTCTTTTTGAATCTTTATTTAAGAAATTTACTACTCTAAGAAAGTCACTGCCATCAGGCTTGCTGCCAAAGGGCCCTAGAGAGACTCTTTTGTTCTCCTATCAATATTAGTGAAGGACTATTTTAGGTATGCTAATAACCCTATCGATGTAAACTGCTGACTATAATCTATCTAAAGACAGTTTTTGCCTGCCTGTTTTATAAGCACTAAAAACTTAATAATTAAACTAGAAAGGAACTGAATTGTATCTTCCTAATAACCAGATTGTAGGTAACCAACTCTTGGAATGCATTTCACCAACCTGAGCTTTGTGTGTGGTGACGAGAGAGACCGCGGCATCTCTGAGTGTCCAAGAGTCCAAATCCAGATATCCAAAATATGATATTTTTTGTAATTTCATGACATAATAATATGTTCTTCTTCCCCTAGATTTGTCAGTATACAATATCCATTATTAAACTCTGTCCAGAAAAAAGGTGTATGCCACTTTTGCTTCACTCTGCCTTCTTTCATCTCTCCCTCTCCCTCCCTCCAACCCTTCCTTCTTCTCCAACATGTCTCTATCAGAATTCCTTTACTTGAATCAACACAGGTAAAGGAAAAATCAGTACCTCACATTACAAGTAATGAGAGTCATTGATTTAGTTATATGATTTATAAACCAAGCCAAAAACTAAGCAGAAAAAATCCTGACATGGTGACACAGGTGAGTGTGTAACTCACTGAGAAAGAGAATATGCTGATTGCCTGGAAGTTCCCCAGAAGGTCACACAACTCAGGATTTATTAATTTCTTTATTTTTTCCTCCTAATTTCCTTGTCTTCCTTTCTGTTACATAAGGCTAAGGTCAATCTATCCCAGAAAAGATGCTATGATTGTCAGAACATGCTAAAGTCATGTGGATCCAGTGATCAAATCCACGATTATAGAAATAAACTTGTCTCATTAAGAAATTTTATTTAGACAAGATAGGTTTTTGTGGGATTCCAAGTTTAACACAAAGAGAAGATTAACAACCCTATACAGTATTTAAGACTATGTAATAGAAATACAGTACAGTGCTAGTGGTACATGTATTACACAGTGGCTTCTCTGAATCTATACAGAGTGAGATTCTTGTTTTGACTAGATAAAATTTATTTAATTGATCTGAATAAATCCCTTGAACTCTGACTACTATCAATAGTGAGAGACACACTTCCAGAGACTCTGACCTACCAGAGATCTGTTTTAGGATATGATAAATCATTACCAGAATGTACACATTTATTTCTGTTGAATAGAGAGGGACTGCAGATGACTAATTTAAATTTTTAACTTCGGGTGCTAAAATCAGGTGAGAGTAAAAGCCAACAAAAATCTGTTTTGTATTCTCTCTCATATAACTGTTGTTAAATTTTTAACTTCTGAGTAATTCTGGTAAAATACTAGACAGTTTCTTAATACCAGGAATAATAATATTATTTTCTGTAAAACTTTTAAAAAATAATAACTCTAATCATCTTGTTTTCTTTTAATTAAATTTTGCTGGCTTACATTAAAAAAACAGATACATAAGAAGTGTGGTTTTCTTTATAAAAGTCAATGGAAATTTTTTAGCATCATATGTTCATCTACGTACTCTCAAACCAAATTGCCATTTCCCTTTCAATTTGCTAAATGCTAAAGAAAAACTTGTTTGTTTCCAGTTTTGGTTTATTGCCAATATCATTCTTAAAAACAATCACAGCACTTTCCATTCTCCAGTCCTCCCTGATAACAGCAGATTTAAACAAGGGTATGTTTTTATTATCTTGGAATTTTCTGAACTCTTGTCATCTGTTTTTCAAACCTTGCAACTCTTAATCAATTTGTCTGTTAGCTTGTTCTCTGACATTGTTTGTACGTTACTTGTACAGGTCTAAGGAGTATATCTTACCAATACAACCTGAGACTAAATTTGGCATAAAGAAATTTCACTGCTTCTTTATAATTACTTCTGTTGAGCAGGCATCATAAGAGAGGCAAAGTGGGGCCAAGCTTAATTTAAAAGTTATTCACATGTAAAATGTACATATATACATACACACACACACAGAGTGGTGGTCTCTAAGCCTGGTCTGCAAGCTGAATGTTAACACTATGAACAACTTTTTAAATTTATAACACCTTTGTGAAACGATCAGTTTATCTTTTATTAAGAGTCAACAACACATGTGCATTAGGAATTTTAAAATTCCTGTAAACAGCAATTTATACCACTATGTAAGCACATGATGTGCTCACATTATAAATAATACACACAATCCAGTTATCCAGTCTCAGAAAAGCTATAGTGTAACCAGAAAAAAAAAAGTACAGAAGACCATAAAGATGAATAAAAGCATAGACTGAGATTGGAAAAAAGGTATTTAAGGCAGTCAGCCATAATGATATGATATAAAAAAGCCTTTTAAAATTCTATAGATCTTGAATGTCATGGAGAAAACTAACAAAGGCTTAGTAGATTCAGCTGAAATAAGGCAGCGATGGGTACGCAAAGTGTAACTGGCCATAACTGTGAGTCTACCACAACTATAAAAATAATTACTCCTGCAGTGATATTTGGCTCAACTTTGAGCTTCAAGCTGTCTTGGATGAGATCAAGAACAAGTCTCTGCACCTTCAGTCTTGCAAAACTGAATATACATTAGATTCTTGATTTTTAACATATTTTCATGTGTTTAGTTCCTTCCTTCCTTCCTTCCTTCCTTCCTTCCTTCCTTCCTTCCTTCCTTCCTTCCTTCCCTCCTTCCTTCCTCCCTTCCTTCCTCCCTTTCTCTTCTCCTCGCCTCGCCTCGCCTCGCCTCGCCTCGCCTCACCTCGCCTCGCCTCGCCTCCCCTCCCCTCCCCTCGCCTCCCCTCCCCTCCCCTCGCCTCCCCTCCCCTCGCCTCCCCTCCCCTCCCCTCCCCTCCCCTCCCCTCCCCTCCCCTCCTCTCCTCTCCTCTCCTCTCCTCTCCTCTCCTCTCCTCTCCTCTCCTCTCCTCTCCTCTCCTCTCCTCTCCTCTCCTCTCCTCTCCTCTCCTCTCCTCTCCTCTCCTCTCCTCTCCTCTCCTCTCCTCTCCTCTCCTCTCCTCTCCTCTCCTCTCCTCTCCTCTTCTCTTCTTTTTTTCTTTTCTTTTCTTTTCTTTTCTTTTCTTTTCTTTTCTTTTCTTTTCTTTTCTTTTCTTTTCTTTTCTTTTCTTTTCTTTTCTTTTCTTTTCTTTTCTTTTCTTTTCTTTTCTTTTCTTTTCTTTTCTTTTCTTTTCTTTTCTTTTCTTTTCTTTTCTTTTCTTTTCTTTTTCTTTTCCTTTTCTTTTCTTTTCTTTATGAAAATATTTCAGAAAATATTAAATTATTGAAATCAAAACTACAAACAAGAAAGAATCACTTTTAACAACAAGTTTTTTTCATTATTCTGTTCCCCTGTTGTATAAGTAGTGTATGTGCAGTAGCCAAAGAGCCTGAGGTTAATACCAGGAATTCCACTGTGTTAAACTATTAACATGGGCACCAACAGGCCTGTGGTCCATGTGAACTAGCAGTCTCCCAGACAAACATAGGTTTGTGGAACTGTTTAGGTTGGAAGAGGCCTTTATCAATTTACTGCTCAAAGCAGATTGCTCCATGCCTTGTACTTGGCTCATCTTCCTGTATGGCCTTGAGATTAGGATGGTCTGAGGGTAAGGTAGTCAGTTCAGACAACTTCTTGAGCAGGTAAAAGAGTTTAATGATATAAGTAATACATAAGATATGAGAGGGCTGGAGCTGGAACACCTTGCCTGCGAAGAAAGGCTGAGAGAGCTGGGGATGTTCAGCCTGAGGAAGAGAAAGCTCCAGGGAGAACTCATTGCAGCTTTTCAATACTTAAGAGGGGTTTAGAAAAAAGATGGAGAGCAACTTTTTGCTTGGGCAGATAATGATATGACAAGGGAGAAAGGTTTTAAACTAAAAGAGGAGAGATAAAGTTTAGAAGTTAGGAGGAAATTCTTCATTCAGAAGGTGATGAGGCACTGGAACAGGTTGCCCAGAGAAGCTGTGGATGCCGTATTCCCTGAAGGCATTCAGGGCCAGATTGGACAAGGCCCTGGGCAACCTGATCTAGTGGGTGGCATGGTGGTGGTTGGGGAAGGGGGGGGAGGCAGAGAAGGGGAGGGGGTGGGTTGAACTAGATCTTTAAGTTTCCTTCCAACCCAAGCCATTCTATAAGTACAAACCATTCATGCCAGGATGTTTCAAAGCCAGAAGACAGTCCCTAAAATACATAATTTACAATGTCTCTTTATCGACTATTTTTTTTTTTAAAATCTTCAGTAAAGAAAAATGTACACATTCAAAAGATATCTCACCTGTTTCAGACACATCCTACCTTGCCTTGCCTTGCTTTCTCCCTGTGATAACAAATGGATTTGATCCGAGTGCCATGAAAGAATAAATTCAGTGGTGAAGCAGCCTTTTCAGGACAAGTAATTTTTCTTGATATCTGTGTTCATGTTTTCATTGAGCATTGGCACGTTGCTAATAGTTAGGAATAGTATACCAGGAAGCTCTTCCTGAAAAGCGTACATCAGAAGATCTCTGTTAGGTTCTATCTAACAACACATTGAGAGGATAGTTCATTAACCAAAATCTTGCTATCTTCCGTACATGTCAGACTGCACATTTTACAACCTTTAGTGTCCAAGGACATACTCATGATATAAAGACTGTTCCAAGAGCTGATTTTCACAATGTAACATTTTTCATCGTAGGATATTAACAGTAAAATAACACTGCTTTCTCTTTCAACTACACTTAAAATTTTCTTCTTTTACAGTCTATTTCTCTTTCAGCAAGATGCCTTTACTTCAGAAATATGAGAGAGGAAAAAAGCTTATAAATTGGCATATTATCCAAAGATAAAATTGTCTCTTTGCACAACTGATCAAGAAGCATGCTATGAATACATTGTTCTCTTCTTACTGAATTATAAAAAAGAAATCACGTTTCTTTCAATATTGGAAAACATACCATAAAAATAAATCAAGTACATACAGCACATCCCCAAAGGGAAGTTCTTCAGAAGAGTATCATCAAAAGTTTGCATCAACAAATGCAACAAGACAATAATATTAAAATTGTCAGCATAGATAATATATTTTACTGACATGTTGATAATACTGATATTATTATAGGTACGTAATAAAAGGGAACAAAACTGGCAAATACTGTTATTTCCTTAAGCCTAGGTATACAGAGCATAAAGGGATCTAAAAGCTGTAACAATCAAACTGCATTCAATCAAACTGAGTTCAAATATTTGGTCATCTGTTTATTTTAAAATTCCACAACACTGACAAACATTCATGAGATACTGCAAATGAATGCATTAATTCTTTGTCAATTCATATTTGTAAGTCAGTCATTCATCCCTTTTCACACTGTGCTAAATTGAATTGTGTGGGTTTACCATAGGATTTTATGGAAGCTGGAAATGTAACACTCTGCAGAAAGATTGAACGAACTCACAGAGGAGAAAAACAAACAAACTCAAACTTGGTGTCACCTCCAGTTCAGGAAACCCCTAAATTGTCAGTTGAAGTATTGGGTTTATGTGCCAAGCTTTTGGTAGTGGTGAGGCTGCTGGGACAAACTGTGAGCAGAGCCCAGCAGCTGTCCCATGCCAGATCAGAGCCAGCTCCAAACAGCTCCAAAGGAACCTGCCGATGCCCAGAGCAGAGCCAGGGAGCGATAAATGCTGGTTGGCTGGGAGAGCAGATTTAAGAAAGGGGAAAACAAACAAACAAACAAAAACTGCTGCACAACAGCATCTGGGAGAGGAGTGAGAAAATGTGAGACTCAGCACCGCAGCCCCCAAGGTCAGTGCAGAAGGAGGGCAGGAGGTGCTCCAGGCACACAGCAGCAATTCCCCTGCAGCCTGTGGAGAGGCCCCTGGTGGAGCAGGCTGTCCCCCTGCAGCCCATGGGTCCCACATGGAACAGATCTCCACGCTGCAGCCCTGGTGGAGCAGGTGGATGTGGCCTGGAAGAGGCTGCGGCCCATGGAGAGCCCCCACAGGAGCAGGCCCCAGGCCGGAGCTGCAGCCCGTGGAGAGGAGCCCATGTGGGAGCAGGGAGTCTGGGGGGAGCTGCCGCCCATGGGGAACCCGTGCTGGAGCAGTTTGCTCGTGGGGGGATTGACCCCATTGTACGGAGCTGTGCGGGGGCAGTTCTTGAAGAGCTGCTGCCTGTGGGCAGCCCCTGTAGGCTCCATTTGGGAAAGATGTCATCCCATGGGAGGGGCCTCACATGGAGCAGGGGCAGAGAGTGACCGTGAAGGCGCAGTGGAGAAAAAGTGTCAGAGACTGAATGCAACCCATTCCCCTGCACTGCTCGGTGGAGGAGGTAGGAGAACGTGGATGGGGGTTAGGGTGTTTGTAGTTTACTTTTCATTTCTCACTATTCTACTCTGTTAGTGGTAGGTAATAAATTACATTAATCTCCCTATGCTGAGTCTATTTTGCCCATAACATTAATTAGTGAGTGATCTCCCTGTCCATATCTCAACTCATGAGCTTTTCCTTCACCATATTTTCTCCCCTCTTCCTTTCAAGAAAGGGGAGTTGGGTGCTTCGTCACCTACCACTGTTAAACCAAAACAGATGTTAGAAGCTGGAAAGTAAATATTGAAGGAAGAATTACTCTATATTCTTACTCTAATATAGTCTATTACACTGTCTAGGCATCCCTAAATTTTTGATGTACAAGGATTCTATTGGATGTACCTTCAATGTTGATTTCCAGAGTGGTTTTGTGTTCTTATGTTACCTATGCCAAGGTAATATTGTCACATTCAATATTGTTGGGAAATTATCCCAAGAAAGAAGACCAATGAAACTGCAGTAGTTAATTTCATGTTGATTTGATGGCATGTTTTTTTTCAGTATCTATCAGGTTAAAAGCACACTGGTAATGAGTTGTTACCTCAAGAATTTATCTAGAATCCATGTTGTCTAGGAGTTATGGAAGTCTGGGTCATATCTTCACATGGGCTAATTGTTACTGTAAAATCTGAAGCCAGCAGTGAAATTGGGCCCAACATAACCCGTATTTTTGAGCTTCCAAGTTTAGACTCATGATTTTTAATATTTATCCTGTCCCTGAAAGCACAATCTTTCTATGAATGCTGGAAGATTTCATTGCATTGTAGCAACATCTATACCAGCTGGTAAAGCAAACAGTATCAGGACTTGCATGGTGTGGCCGGATTTGGGTTACAAAACATTTAGACTGAATTCAGACTATCTATGGCAATTATCCTGGCCCATGCTAACCTATACCTGTTCCCAAGCATCACTTGGAGGAAAATGGGTGGCCCTGGTCAGAAGGACACTGAGGCCCATCCAACAACACAGCAGTGCCAGGAGCTAGCTCCAGTGTTTATTTCTGTACTCTTGCCATTTAATGAAATTCTACAGATGTGTTTCATGGGCATCTGCAGGTCTGCTACATCTGGTAAGGTCTGGAATTTGAAATATGGTGCTACCACTGAAGTATATGGATTCATTCTTAGACAGTGCATTAAGAACTACTTTGAAACCAAAGTTGATATGAAAAATATAGATTACATGTTAACATTTTTATATGCCTTCTGGGCAGGAACGATCACGTACCAATCTTTTTTTTTTTTTTTTTTTTTTTGAGTTGCAGTTAAGCAGTTCCTAACTATCAATTATAATAAAGACAGAAGAAGATGAGATAGATAATTGAATATGCATTATTACAGAGATTGAACTATACTGTGGTTGCTACAATGGGCTGACTCTGTAGGTTAAATTGCTTGATAGCATTTTACAGCTAATGATTAATGATAGTAGCTTTTTACAGGATTTCATTCGTGGAAGCATTAGGGGTTGTTATGTTTTAGCAATACTCAGAGTTGTTCCTGCAATGCAATGGCTGAGAAATTTTACAGGAAATATCTAAATAATTTCCTTTGTTCAGTACTACTAGTGCACAGTAATTGTTCTGTGAGTGGTTCCACGTATTCTGCAATTCTCAATTTGCCATTTTTTTCTTGGAGAAATTGATTCCAAACTATAATTTATTTAACTGCTTGTGCTTTTATGCATTTAATGATTATTTATTTATTTATTTATTTATTTTTAATTTAACAAGCAATTTATAGTTTTACATTTGTTTCTTACCTGCAAAAGAGAATGCCCACTAAAGGACAGAGGAACAATCAGGGTTCATCCTTGTGTGTTGGCATTGCAGCTATGAGTAAGCAGGTCTGCTGCTAGGCAGCCTCACTAAGGGAGGGATAGAGAACTCTAAGCTCAAGTGGAAGCTGTTCTTAAAGGTTAAGGGAAGCAGAGGATGATTGACATTAAAACATCCTCATGGCTATGGCTGGCTCAGACTCAGGAATAAAACATCGACATCAGTCTTATACAAATTTTTCAAATATACTTCCTTAGGAAGGTTATATTATAAAAGCTTCAAATCAACATGTTTTAACAACATTTTTTTTTGAATTTTAAAGACAAGAAAGACAAGTGTCACTCCTAATGTACATAACTGAACAAATTCTATGATATTAAAAATGCAGAATCATATAAAACATTTAAGAAGATACCTACAAAATGACTCTAGATTGTGCAGTAACTGACAATAAGCTCCACTGAAACAAAGTAAAAGGTGAGGCCCAAAAATGCATTACTGGGGAGAAAGAAAATTAAAAAACGTCTGTGCAAGCTAAGGATGCTTCTATATCAAACACTTGATTAACTTACGTCAAAGAATAGTCTTCACTGAGTACAGCTTTTTTAGGGGATGTAAAATTTCCACAGTGATCACAAATGAGCCATGAGTTGTTTTTTACTTTGAACAGCTGCATCTTCCCCTCCAGATTGATCTATCTTGTTGGATAGGATCACATAATTATTTAACAGCATGGCTGGAAAAGAAATATGAACAGACTGTTGGTGCTTTTTATATACTAGAAGAAGATATGGTTATCTTGGCAAGAGTTCCTTACATACGCTTTATGTGTTATTAAATACAGCATGTTTTCAGATCTGTCAATGCTACAGTCTCCACTACAATGAGCAGAACCTGGTACAAAGTAGTAGATGAATATATTATAATATAGTACTTTGCGTTGCTCAGTACTGCACTCTGTGCAGTGGCTGTACCTAGTGTAGTTGACACATCTGAACTAGTTTTACTCTGTAAGCACCGGTAATAACAATAAAAATGAAATTATGTTAATTTAGTATAGCTCAGAAACCAGAATCAGTATTCAGGGTCCCCTGTAACATAGTACACTGTTGAATGCTTTTTGTTATTCTCAGTCAAGATGGTTAGGGTAAATCTAACACAGTTATCAAGTTCTTCTGTAGATAAAGTTCTCTAAGACATGACTATCTCTCTCGACGGTTAGCAGTTCTGGGTATATGGGGGAAGATAATTACAGCTATCTTCCATTTCTATATGAATAAATATTAAAAAAAATCCTCTTCCTTTATGACAAGTTGCAGAAAGTATTATGTTGAAATTTGGGATCTGAGTACAGCAAAGGTACTGTCCTAAGGCAACTGGTAATTTTCTAATGGTCATCATTGCATTTTTGTTATTAGCAGGTGCTAAGTACTTGCTAAACTGAACTTCCCAAGTCTGCAAATATTCCTCAGTTTGTTTCCTAAGAGCTGACTTAACATTTTCTCTAATATCCAGTCGTTTAGCCCTACAGGATGTTTGCTGAGCAGCAGCAAAAATCATGTTCAGTACATTCATGCTCTGCATAATAAGTTTGCCTATTCACTGCAGAATAATAATATTCGGGTTGTGCATCTCAGTATTTTCTAGAAAAGGAAGCAATGAACTGAAAGTCTGGTAATCAAGGAGGAACTGAAGATGCATTCATCTGCTGCCAGTGGAACAGTGATTATGATTAGGGTGGGATATCTCCACTGCAGTAGCAACCACAGCCTGTAATCAAGACCGGGACATTTTAAAGCTAAATATTAATATATATGCATATCTACACACACACATGTATACTTTTTGTTTTTCCCCTAAAAAAAAAAAAACAAGTATAATGTTCTCCATTGGCCAATATCATTGAAGACCTTATTGATCATCACTATTTGAGGTGATTTTTTTTTTTTCTCCGTTGCTAAAATCAGATGTTGAAATCAAAATAGGATTCTGACCCACTGTTAAAAATTCTCTCCAGACCTCTGGCTCTTTGGCTGCAGTCTTCTCCTCTTAAGAACTATATTGCCTGGGGGTAGCTTTGAGGACAGTCCTTTCCATCCGGAACTTCTGCCTCTTACTGGGGCTGCATGGGAAACCTATAGGCTCTCCCCATTCTCAGTCAAATACTTTTGGCAGTACATCTCTGACCTCACCTTGGGCAAAACTGGATATTTTTTCTATATAACGAAGTAGGAAATCTATTTTCTAATGTCCTAGGTGTTTGAAATGCAGCAACTATGGTAGACAAACAAAGAAAAATACTGTTTCTGATATCCTAAATGTCTGAAGACTATTGATAGTTGCCATTGATCCCACATGGCTAAAAGGACACTGCCATTTTATAAAAAGACATAGTCATTTATGTATTTTACATCAATAACTTGCTTGGCTCTATAAGGTAAAACAGTTCTTAGAAACCTGCAGAATTTCTCTTTATTCCAGTGATTTCAGTGGATATTGCTTTTTGATAGCAAGGAATGGATAAGTACCCTGGGGAGGGAAGTTCAGAAAAATAAACTGAGTTAGTGTTTTGAATTTGAATATGCAATACCAGAATTTAAAATGAAGCATAAAAGGTTTAGAGACCAGACAGGGATGACATTAGAAGGCCACGAGAGATAGAGAAGAAAGTCATTGCACGAAGTGGGAGGTCAAAAGAACAGAGAAGATGGTTCTTAGTAGAAAAGGCTGTAATCGATATTAAGGGAACAGCTGAAAAACTGCTACCATTCTTCATTACATCAAATAAAGGAACACAAAACTAAGAACGATAGAGTTCCAGAACTTCTATTCTATTATTCATAACTATTTTAAAAAATACATATATTGTGGCTGCATCTTACTCACAAACACTGATTCGTACATTTTAAAAACAAGAAATTATACCTGAACAATAGTTATTCTAGTCTAGACAAGTCTTAGTGATAAAAAGGCAAAACTATATTATATGAAAGGCCCTAAAACCAGATGATTATTCCAGGAAAATATGATGCAAGTATTAAACACAAATGTTTTCACTAGATGATTTTTACAGTACCTTGCTTACAAATGATTACAATGGTAATCATTTGAAACGTGAAATTAATTGGCAAGTTTATTTGAAATGAAATCGAAGTGGTTTCATTTTCAGCTTTGATCCCATCTCAATTTTTTTTTATGTCAGATTTTTAATGAAAATGTATTTGTTTAATTGAGTTTGGTTCACACTGATTTTTCCAGCTACTCTGTTGCTATTATTTAGTGCATGTTTTATCAATGTGCCAAGTATTGTACAATTACAAAACTATGCAAATGTAAAAATGTACATAATTATTACTACAAAGGCCTCTTTCCTTTAGATGTTTCAAATAAAAGTACAGTGATTTTTTATTTTTATTTTTTTTTCCCTTGAGGGATGCAATCAATATTTAACATTTAAACCCTGACATACTGCAAAATGGGGATCAATATTATCATTATCTTAGATGAAGTCCTAGAGTTCTGTTATACTGAAAATTATGTTAAAATGGAATTGATATCACTTTTAATATAGAAAGACATAAATGTCTATTGTATCTATCACATATATTCGTCTATTAAGTGAAATGCAGTGGTGCTGATTATCCAGCAAGCATCCCTTTGCTCTTTATCTTTGAAAGCACAGATCTTCCCCTGCTTATAACATTGCCATTTATATGTTTACTAAATAAGCACAACTGAAAGAGCCTTACAAGTAAATTGAAGTCATAGGCCTTTTTACACATGTGTAAATAAAGTTTGAAGCAGTGAACGCTGCCATCACTATTTATGTAATACGAGTACATGCAGGGATAACTGTCAATATATCAAGTAGATGTACAAAAGGGGACAATGAACATTCATCTCTGCCTGCTGCTTAGTTATATATTAGAGAAGGACCAAAGCAATCTTTTAGGCTTAGGGAGACCTTAGAACAAGATTTGAACATACAGCTGACGTGAAAGAAGTGTGGGTCAAAAAATGTAGCTTTAAGCTGTTTGCTTTGTGAAACCAGGCCTGCTCTGCATTTCAAGTACAGCTAGACCAACACAAAATGTAACTTTAGTCAGTGATTTTGCTGAGCCAGAATAAGAATCAGGGCCCTGCTGTGCCAGGGACTAGCTCATAACAAAAGCACTGCCCTCATTGCAGAGTTTGCAGTTTGAGCCTTGGGAAGTGCAGGAAAGCATTGCTATGACAAAAGGCAACAAGAAGAACATGATGTATAGCATGAGAAATGACAGTTACCATACACCAGGCAAACAATTTTTAATGGGGTTAAGGATTAAAAGGAGCTTTTGGGAAGGATCTAAAGCAGCAGGAACAGGCTGAGAAACACAGGGCCTTTGACCTTTGCCCTGCTACCTTGGTTTGACTTATATTGCAGATCTCCATAGGTAGACACATTCCTATACCAGGGGGCAAGTCGCTTACCCTTCCTAGTAGCAATTGACTATTTCAGTAAACTTTCATTTCTATTCCATGTACCTCCTGCATCCATGATGTTTGCAAAGTAACAGCCAGCACATGAAGTAAATTGATAATTGCTGCTCAGCACAGAATAAAGAGAGACATAAAACAGTTAATTTGAAATAATGTTTTTGCTTATAGAAGCCTTGAAATATAACCTTGGTCTCAAAAGCAAAGAGGTTTGTAATATCCTTGTACAGGAAAGGTCCTGATATGTGTTTTTTATAGATTTGAGTACAATAGGCTCAGAATCTTGACAGGCGTTTTGCACGTCAGTATGAAAGCAAGAATTTGTACTTGGACTCTAACCACAAAAACATAACAAACTTTTCCTTGACTGATATATAAAGCAGCTCTTGACTGCTGAAGTTGCAGAGACAATGCATTACGAGCTGAAAATGGACTGACAGATTTATACAAGAAGTTCCTACTGTTTTGTATGCTTTAATCTTAGTGTTGGGTATTGCTCAGCTACTTAAACACACCCCTTCATCTCTCCTCCTCTGAAAATCTGGAAGAATCCTCTTCTTTCTGTTTCCCAATAGCCCAAAGGTCAGAACACTTGTTCATACAAACCCTCTGCTGTCTCAGGGGGTCTGAAGCCATATTTTATCTTAGGACAGAAGCAGTAAGTTTCACGTGAATTTACAGAAATGGATGCTCTCACTCTCCCAGGGACAGCATTTTACATACCATAAGTCAGCAAGTGCTCCCTGGAGCCAGGCTGCACTATTGCATTCTTTGCCCCAGATGGGATCTTTGCTATCAAGCTCTCAGAAACTACAGCTTACATCTTTTGCAAAATGTGAAAACCCTCCAGAGGAATTATGAGTGCAGAAAGCAATCCTCCAACATAACTTCTGTGAATTTTTTATGTCATGCTTTGACCAAGAAGTGTACATTAAAAGCTGGGGATATTGCCTCTGATAAAATCACTGAGCCACAACTTGCTGGAAGGTGGGAGAGCACGATGGTGAAGTTACACCATCTAATTGACCTGTCTTTCATATGTCTTGTTAAACATTGGTGGCCATGCTCAGAGACATGATCTTCAACTTGAGGAACAGTGGATCTTTTAAATCTTTATATTCAGTGTCACATAAAATTGCTTTTGTTGAAATAAATATTATTCAAAGCTGTATATGAAAATTTGGCCCACATTAGAGCAACAGCATTAGTCAATATATAATCTTAATGGGCCTAGTACTTTTAGAGCAAGAAAATATAGCTAATTGATATGTATACACATGGAACTGCCCACCCTGTCCTTTCTGTTGATGAATATCTCTGTTAGAGATAAAAAATAATAATAATAAAAAAAAATACTGCAATATCATTTTGGTAGTTTCTTCTGTTAGGCTGGTTTCTGACAGTTGGGGCTAGATAAATGAAAATCTCATATAATTAGTACAATGCATGTGCAAAGCATCTCTAAAGCATTGTATTCAGTGAGTACAACATAATCTGGACGCGTGGGACCTATATTTTGTTTAGTTGCATGTATATACATATATATACATGCATATTTGTTTAATTGCACATATATTCATGCTTCTAGGCATGTATATTCTATTCTAGAATAGCATGCTTCTAGGAAGCATGAACTGCCAGGAACTAAATGAACAGGATCATTTGCGCAGGCAGAATAAGTCTGTGGTGTGGGATACACCTGAGACACTGCCACTGGACATCTTCAAGTTTTGGCTACCACTAGCTTTTAAATAAGATATGGTTGTTTACCTGGATGAGTGATGAAGGTGGTATGAAAGCGATGAAGCAATAATATATCTCTACCTGTTGGCCACTAGTTTGTGTTATGGAGCTAATGTGGGGGATATGTTTGCTCTTCAAGTTCGTTCCAGGTAGTGATCTGAAGATTGAAGTTAACAAAACCAAAGATAATTAGACACTTGTGATTAACTTTGCCTAACTACATCTCTTACAGGTAAGCATGAATCTAAGCTCTCTGCTTAGTTGAGAACATGAATACCAATAGAGGAAAATGTATTCTTTCATAAGAGAATTTTCTTATGCAGCTAAAATAAAGAAAGTATTTCAATTTTTGTCCACTGAAGAAAATAAAAAGGCTAGACAACTCCTAAGATTAAACGCATACATTCCCAGATGCTAGTGATGAGTGAGATGAATTTATTGTTAAGTAGAAAATAGTTTTGGTTAGCAGTTTTAATGGAGGCCCATACTTTCCACAATGATATATTCTGCACAGCATGAATCTGGACTATAAATACTAATAACATCCCATTAAGAATGGAAATTCTTGCCCACAATGCTTTGACATGAATTGCCTCTTTAACTCTGTACAAAAAGAGCATTTTCTGTTTTGAAAATTTGCTCTGACACTTCACTAGGATTTTGCAACTGAACTGAACTGAACAAGCTGATAGTTTGCATTCTGTGGCACAATCTGTAGGTTTTATGTGAACTTTGGTAGCATTTTAGGTAATTAAGGTATTTTTCTGGTAGTATTTTGTAAAAGTGAGTGTTTCATTGGTTTTACTGGTGTTTTATTTTGATTTCTCTGTGGTATAAAAAAGGTTAAAAAAAATCACCCCCAAAAGTGCTAAAAAAGTGAAGCCATTTACATTGAGCTCTCCTTAAAGATTATTTTTTGTTAAATTTTATGAGAACCATAAGCAAACACCAGTACAAATTTTACACTGTTTCTGAAATGAAGCTGTATGAAGGCTAAATCACGTCTGGTATTTATACTCTTGCTATGGAGGTTACATTTAAGTTTGGTAAAATGTAACTACTCATTGTATACTGCACTATGTTGTTCACATACATCACAACACCTCCATCTCTGCTGTGAGTTACAGCATATGTCACAGGGTGAGGCTGGCTGACAGTGCATTAATATGTGACAGTGCATTTATATGCCAGAACACGCAGCTGGACTCGGAGGAAGGCAGCCAGCTGCCTGAAGTCCTATAGTGCTTGTATGACAGCACATTACTGCAATTAGGAGGTGTAGAATACAAAACATTCAGGTTGCATATGCATGAAGCATATGCACACTCTTCCTAATGCTTGTTGGCCTTCCTCTGGAAAATGGTGCATTGGTGCATGTACAAACTAGCCCTTTATGGATGAACAAAATAGCTAAATCAGCTGGAAAAGAAATACCTGGTCTTGTACTGTTTGTATAACTAAGCTAATTTTTGGTAAAGAAAATCAGATGTGCCTTCAGTACACTGGATTATGAATTGAGCAGATGAGCTTTTTCCTAGCAGTTAGTGAGTACAAATGCATTCTCTGTTTATTTGCACTTCATGGTGTTATATTTCATTTATAAAGGCATTGTTTCTTCTTCAGTTTTATTTTTCTGGAAGCAATAGTAAATGCAAAATAATTACCTATTTAATGGTGTCACGGTGCTAAGTAGTTTGCTATTGTCTAATGTCATTATTATAACAACAAATACCGTATACAGACACATTAAATTACTGAGAACAACTTTGTGACAAAATAGAATAATTTATTCAGTCAGGTTTCTCCTTGCCTATGGCTTTCATTGTCAGGCTGTGGTGTGGATTTGTGGGGAACAGAACTCCACGTGGGCCATTAACATGGACCGAAGAATTTATTCTTTCTACAAAAATTGGATGGTTACTCTTTTTCTGCCCTTTTTTCAGAACTTGACAGTCAATGTTATTACTTCATAGAAACATTAGCCTGTCTGTTTGTATTCAATTTTTTATTTATCAGCATAGAGCACCCTTCTGTGCTATATCCCATGTCCCCATCTTGTGTTTGAAAGTATTTTTGGATTAAAATGTTTGCTTATTCAAGAGAGTCTGGCTTGCAGAGAGTCCTTAACAATCCCATATTAAAAGTGACAAATACCAGTAACTAATAATCGTGACCACACTCTCCAGATATGGTAAAAACAAAAACAAAAACAAAAAGCATAAGCAAGGCAATACAAAGTACACCTTTGTGCAATAGGACAGCTTAGGCCTCAATGATGTCTCCATTTGAGTTCATGACTTTGTGGGTCATTAATGCAGTTGGAAAGAGTTGCTGCAGTTGAAAATTTGACAGAAGCATCTTCACCTCTGTTTACTGCATAGAATTAAATCTCCAGTGGCATGTACTGGCACAGGTCCAGCACTAGGACTGAAGTGGACCAAGTGGCCTAAGCTGAGACTCTGAGGCTTTTTATTTTCTTTGCTTTGTTTACATAACACACTCTTAGAAAACTCATGACACTTTGTTTACTAGCAGGTCAGCAACTGAGACTAATGTACTATGCAGTCTAAAAAAGGATAAAAATTATCTGCACTGGCTGCTTTGTAGCTGTGCTTCTCTGGATATTTTGGCTGTTTAATTCTACTTAAAAAAATCTTGAAAGCTTAACCCATATTAGTGACAACAATCTGCAACATTTCAGTTTCAGAGACAAAGTCAAGCTTTGGTTCAAATATGAAAAAAAAAAACCTCATAAATTATACCTCCCTAAGGAAAAAAAAAATCCTTTCCATCACAGAGATAAAAAGTGAATTAAGAGTCTTTGACAATTTGTATATCACATTTTGAGCTGATGCAGGCCGAGTTATTGACCTCTGAAAAATGGAGTTCGTAATGGAAATACTGACAGACTATAAACTACAGCTATGCTACTGGGGAGAGGAAGGAAGGAGAATTCTGTAATTACTAGTACATAAAAATTGTTCTACTAGTACTGTGATGGATCAAAACCAGTCAAATCAAAAAGAAACAAGTCATTCCAAAAGCTAAAGCTACAGCCAAGTTTGTGGATACCATAAAAGGCACCTTTTTAGCTTTGCTTTGTTCCCTTTCTTGTCACACCTTTATGTCTTCTCTGAAATGCTTAAGTGGAGTGCAGAAGACTGCAGATTTCTAAAGTGGTTAAGGTTCATAGAAAGTTCTGTTTGGCTCCCCTAAAATTGAATGGCACTACAACGCAGAGAGGAAAAGACTAATGCTGCACATAGGAAAGAAAATAGCAATAGGAATGAGTGGAGAAAAGAATGATTGGTAGAGGGTGAAAAAAAAAAAGCATTGGGAGAATAAGTTTGTGGAGAAAACAATGGAGGTGATTGAGAAGTTCAGAATAGTGGTGTGATGGAGGTGAACTACAGAGAGTTGGGTGTATTTGCAGGGGACAAAAGATGGAGCAGTTTCATAAGTGACAGTTTGGATTGTTATTTCCCACCATGTTCTATGAATAAATAAGGACCCTAAGAGAAGGGATAGACCACTTCAACCCAGAACTGCCACCATGAGGAAAACTTTGTTTCCTATGACTGACGAGACTTGTTTTCCTGTTGAAATCCATAATCTAAACTTACCCCAGTATAGGAAAAAATGTGATGTTTTGTAAACCCTAAAAGCACTAAGATTATGTGTCCATTACATAGCATACTTGATTATTGTGAGTGGGATGCATCTTAAGAGTAGTCATGCAAACGTTGAAAAATGATTGGATCGACAAATTACTGCTCAGTATGAAAAGACATTTTGTAAATAATTTTTCATTATTTACTGAAGCTCTTGATCCTAGGCTTGAGAATAACAGCAAAAGATCCAAGCTCTGAGTTAAAAAAGTCATTTGACTTTTTGTTTTGTTTTATTTTATTTTTTTGTTTTGTTTTGTTTTATTTTAGTCATTCATTGGATTTTTAAGCACAAGGCAGTCTTCCCAAGACAAAAAAAGTAATTTCCAGACAAAAAATATTTTGAATCCCAATGGTGATTATTAGGAAAAAAAAAGTAGAGGGGGGAGGAATTGTATGTGTACTTCTGTTTTCTTAGGCAAACAATAAAAGCAGAAATATAGAATAAATGATATATAAAAATAACGATATATATATATAGTATAAATAAACACTGTAATGGATTACTTCAAGGGTATTGAATCTGTATATTTTGCAATAAAGTTTTGGTCTGCTGACTTCATAAAACTGTAACTGTAGCACCTCTAAAAATTCCCATTTTGAATGCAAAGAATCCACCTGAAGAAGTCTTTAACCATCAGTCCACTGCAGTATAAAACGTACCCTCTGAAGAGACCAGTTAATACCTGCCCTGTCCTTGCACTTTCCCATACACTTCCATTGCTTGGCTAAGAGATTACAAAAATAAGTGTTTTCATGTTGTGATGTTGATGATCTTGATGGTCTTCAGAGAACCTTTTTTTTTTTTTTTTTTGACTCTTGCCTACAAGAAGCATATTGTTTTCTCTATTGCATGGGTTTAGATATTTTTGCAAAAAGTATTAAATAAAAAAGAACAAAATAACAAGCAGTAATCAAAATAGCAGTAATAGCAGTCACAAGAGGAAGCAGAAGACATGAGTAGATTCACATGTAATTTTTAGCACTGAATATTGGCTTTATGCAAGCTTCCATCCATCCAAAATTTAGCTGTAAATTCTCCTGAGAAAAAGTCTCTAAAGAAGCAAGGGAAATTATGGAGAGGAGAAAGAAAAAGACCAGATGACAAGGCAAACACAATGTAAGGTTAAAAAGGTGAACAAAACAGGCAGCTTGAAGAATCTTTCTGCAGAACAAAATGTAAACTAAAAGAAAACTGAACCTGAGGTCAAAACATTTTGTTCTACAAGACTTAAGGTTAATTAAAGACCTGTCAGTTTAAATATCTATGTTTTAAGAGGACAGTGTTGACAAAAGAAACAAGATCTTTTAGTACCAAGAGTCCTTGAATATGAGACATAGATTTAGACTAGCCAGACATCTGCTACCGGTCTTCTCCTTTCACAACTGTCTACATGTATTGGGTACCTGCTTTATTAGTCTTAAACTTTTCTCTGTACCTAAAACTGGGTGCTATGCACACTTCTTACCTAAAGAGGGAAGTCACCTGCCTAAATTCCACTACATTCTAGAGTTTGGTGGAAAGAGACCCACAACCTGTGTCCCCAGAGAGTCCTGGTCTGGTAACCACACCTGTAGTAAAAATGCACACATCATTGTTTTGTTTCCAAAATGCTGGTCCAATAGCAGAATAACCTGGTTATTCACTCCACAGGTGGTATGTCTCCAGCTGAATCTAGGTCTCTCACTTCTAGTAAGATATTTGAGAAGGGGACAATCCTGAAGATAGTGACAAGTTTCTAAAAATATAAATGTAATGTTTTCTGAATGTTAAGACCAGTAAGATTATGTATCCATAACATAGCATAGCTGTATTCCTACCACTGATTTGGAAGCCCATTCAGGCTTATTTGAGACACATTTTTCCTGTTGGGAAGTCCGTGGTAGTTCCTTGCTCAGTGTGTTCCCTGCAGCTGCACGGAGCCACTGACTCTCAGAAGGCTCCAGCTGCAAATTAGCGTCACGTCCAGTTTAGACCCAATTTGAGATTAATTTAGGAGCTTTAAGGATTGTTATCAGAACTGTGAAGTTTGATAAACGTGTATCAGGCCATTTGAAGTCTATGCTATAGTATGGTATTACTTCTTTGTCTTTTATTGAAGGTGACAAGTCTTCTAATCTAGGTGCATCTTTGAAATGCCAAAAGTTTGAAACAATGAATAAGGCCCCTTGATTACCTGTACAGTAAAAACATAAAGAGCTTCCTAAGGTCTTAACATACAATGATATACATCTCAACAGTCATTAAGAGGTCTTAACAAATGTTCAGGTTTATCTCTATTTACCATTAGAAAGTTATAGTACATTACATAAGGTTGAGTAACAATGAGAAGGACTCGAAGAAAAATTGCATTGGATGAAACACAAAGCCTTGTGTGAGATGGATTTTTACTCCTAGGCAAAGTTTCTGCAGAAAACTCTTACCAATAAGAAACTAATAAATGAGCACAATATAAATGCCTATAGTTTCCTAAAATGTAAATATCAGTCTTTCTAGTGAGTGGAATTTTGTTTTCTTTCATAAACACAAAGATTGGATAATATATGACAGAAAGTCAAATTCAGCAGTGGAACAATAGTAATAAGCCTGGGAAAGAGCAATTACATTAGATCTGACAACATGAGTAAGAGTCACAGACTTTTGGGGGAGATATAAAATGTGTTATTTCTTACTCTGGATTCTTCTCTCTCAAACATAATACTTTGCTGGAAGTTGGGTGAATCTCAAAGGACGGATTTCTTCCATGTTAGAAGAAGACTATTTTTTCTTGATTATCAAAGAATTAATATTTGAGTAGTAGCCCAAATATTAGTAGTGAAAATGAGCTCCTTAGCTGCATTCAGCTGTGAAATATCAGTGTGCTATCAATGCCAAATTGCAAACACCAAAACACTGGAAATTTGGAATCTCCATCATGGAAACAGATATTGAATTACAGTTTTACTTTAAAAAATAAATTAATGAACAGTTTTGAGTCAGTTCTAATGCAGAATGGAACAAATGTTCTAACCTTGAAAGTTGTTGCAAATAAAACTGTCCTCTATCTGACAGCTCTTTTCAACATCCAGAAAGAATCTCAACATCCAATCAGGCAGCTGTAGAAAACCCAGATGTTCAAAACCAGTCAGCATATGCTTATGTTATTGCTTCATAGGAGGGATTCTGTCTTCTGAACTCATTCTATTAGAATATTTATTTTGAGAAGTTCACTTAGTCTTGCAAAGTCAACAAAGTTGATATAAGGTTGGAGAATAACAAAAAATTGTCATTAAAGCACAATTTATTTTTGAAAAGAGGTGTTTAAAATTATATTTATCCTTGTATAATGGCTTTGGGTTTGATGATAATTCTGACAGAAACAAACAAACAAAAAAAAAAAAACAAACATTCAAAATCATAAAATCATTAAATCATTAAACATTCAAAGTCATTACCTTTCGGAACTTAATGCTCATCTTTTATATCAATTGAACATCATTTTATGTTGTATCAGTAGTACCTATGAACAATACTAGTAAAAAGAGAATTAAATGAAAGTGTTGGATTTGTAGGACTCTATAAAGGAAACTGAATGGTGCATTAATTGCTCAGTAGGAAGTGTGCAGGGTAAAATAAATGCTTTAGGGAGGTTGTGGGAGTTGAAATTTCTAAATGTAGTTGAAATAAAAATAAAATGAAATTAATGGGCTAAATTAGGTGATATTAAAGCTTTTATTTAGTGTTAACTAAATGGAATCCAAATTTCTGTTCTCTAAAAATACAGTATTTGGGATAAGAAATGTACAGTTTTAACTAAGTCCTCCTATACAAAATAGGAAAGGAATACTTAAGAGAGTTTATTTATTTATTTATTTATTTTTATTCTGTGGGATTTCTTTTCATTTTTAAAGTGTATTTTAAATTACTGTTATTAACGTTCATCATAACTCTGATTTGTAAAAATAGGGATTTGGTATGCAAAAATGGATAAAGTAAGACATCAGAATATCTTCTACTTTTTCAACTTTGCCATTCAAATTATAAAAAAAAAAAAACACTAGAATTAAGCTTGTCTTATAAAACATAACATTTCTTATTAAACGTAACAATTTTGAGAGTTAATTTATATTTTAGTGAAATCAGTTCTTGAGTACAAATTTCCATATGTGCTTATTGGTGGATTTCAGCAGAAGAAATGGTACTTTGTGGATGACAGAAGGGATATAGAAGAATGTTTTATGGCTTATCTTTGTAGGTATTTATAAGGAGAATAGAAAGGGGGACAGAAAAACAGAGTATGCTTATTACTAACAAATGTTTCCTGGCATTGTCAAGGATTACAGTACAATAGGAGTATATCTGGAGAGACATGGTGCTGGTAAACGGATATGTGTATTTGGGTTTTCTTCAGACTAGCTCCCTCTCTGGTTACCTGTATTGAATGTCCATTCATGTCTAAAGTAGTCTTGATATATTTCTCATTTTTTGGTCTGGTTTAATCTGAAGGAAATCCAACTTGTATCCTTTGAAACCTCTCTGAGTAAACTGGGAGGATGGAGAAATTTTTTTCAAAAATGCATTCATGATCTGAACAAAATGATGCTAGCACAGTGCCAGTGCTGCACACCTATCTCCTTGACCATGCATGCAGCAGGCTGCAGGGAGCAGAGGTGATGCTTGGGACTGGGAGGTCAGTTCCCCCACACTGTTTATGGCTATTGCTGTTGTGCATGAGGGCTGATATGGACACTGCTGACAATCTCCTTCTAGCTCTAGTTAGATGTTAGATTCATGCATGAGGGTGGTGATATTTATTCAACAAAGAAAAGAAAAAAGGATTTCTGCCCCCAAACAAACTCATTTCATTTACTGTGTTCAGTGCTGATACAACATTTATCTACAGAAGAGCCATATGGTGTCCTATGGTGAGACTTCCTTCCCTGTCCATTACAACCACCCTGCTTTGGCAGCAAAGACAGAAAGGAAATTTCCCATTTAATTCTTTATTTGTGGTTTCCACGCAACAGTCGCTGTTAATTATGGGACAGGGTATCTATCATAAACACAACCAGATTGCTGAAGAAAGTAGGCTTGGGATATCCCTGTGTTTGGCAATATTAGTTTAAGCTTTCTGACTTCTAGGGACCCATTAAAGGTTGGAGTAATTCAGAGCAGCCCCAAGACAGCAATACATGAGGCCTACTTTGTCTGGTAACTTGTTCCTTCTTTTCATTGACTCTTTTAGGTGCTTTGGCTGAGGTTTATAAATCTTTTAGTTTGGCTGAAGCAATTGCTTCTGCAACTGTGTGTTTGGGAGGCTTCAAAAAGTGGCACTGTCAGTAGTGCATGTGGAAATTTGAGAATGAAATTCATCACAACATACAACGTTGGCTTGGACTTTGGTTTCGCAAGTGAAAATCTTACTAAGATTTGCTTCTGGCAATTTATGATACTGTGAGCAAAAAAAATAAAAATAAAAATAAAAATAAAAAAATACTAGCTCATCCCTGGTTTTATTTCTCTGTGTTTGCTTTGATTTTATAAAGGCCCACTAAAGGACTCATGCAAGAAAATCTAATTATACTCAAGAGTGAAGGAATTTCAGGCAATCCATCAAAAACCTCATTCCCTTTTCCCACCCCAACAGTAATTCTTTACTATAATGATTACAGTTCTCTCTAGTACCTTCAAAACATTCCTCACTGGAAATGCCTGGTGAAAAAATGATTTTTGTAGCATGTCCTGAAGAACAGTGCATCCACAGCACTTGATTTCACGGACAGAAGCAAATTCTAAGGCTGTGGTATTTCTACAAGGAAACTTCTGCCATATACAACAAAGCTGTTCTACAAATGTTTCTGCTGACATCAGCTTCTCATATGCCTCAGTTTTTCAAATATCCAGTGAGAAGTTATGATGGGAAAGCACAGTTTTGTCTGTATTACAGATAATAAATTGGCTTGTTGCTTAACTCATTATTTTCAGAAGGTTTCTTGCAGAGACCTAGTAATCATCCCACCTAGAATGTGGTTATGAGTAAATTGGCTTTGATGTGCGCTGTAAAAAAAAAAAGAAAAAAAAAAAGAAAAAGAAAAAAAAAAGACATTTTCAACTCTTAACATTGCAGAAAATGCATGAAAATTTAAGAAATGTTGAATGATGAGAAGTCATTTTCTAATGGTAATAACTATATCTGCACCTGGAAAATATCATTTATTTTACCTTTGAAATGAATCCAATAAAAAAAATAAAAAAATTATATTTGCACTCAATAATATTTTCTACCTACAATATATTTCACCTAGTTACTGAGAAGGTACTTCTTCATATACATCCCTTGTGAGATGAAGCAGAACTAATCAATCGAGTATAATAACAAAAGGGACAGATTTATCAGTTCATTTTATTCAGCTGGAATGATTTGTGACTAGGACAGAAAAGTTTAAAATGGGAAAAAAAAAAAAAAAAGCTTATTATGGCTATGTTCTGAACTAGACTAGAGGTATAAAAGCTTCTGCCAATAAGTCAAACTGAGGCATCCAATTCATTGCACATGAATTTAGACCTTGTTTTATTAGAAATATATTACTAGGACTTACTTTCTTGCTGGAATCAACAGCAATGGTATTTCCTCTGGAGAGTTCCTCAAGCTGTACACCTTGCTGTGCTATCTGGGTGATGATTCCACTCTTAAGAAATCCATGAGAATCTTGCCATTGATGTTAGTGAGTTTACATCACCTCCTTAAATCAGAGCTGAGTGCAGCAGCCTACTGCTGAGGCTCAAAATGAATTCAGTGCACATAAAACCAGCAGATCATGCCAAAGTCACTCTTGGACCATGTTACAACTTCAGCAGGATAGAAAAATCTGAATGCGGCTGGCTGCTTCAAGACTTGCAATTCAGGGGCAGAGTGATATCGAGAGTTCAATCTCTTCTTGTAAAGTGATAGATTATGCTTCCTGATTCTGTGAGCAAAGGTGACATGGTCAGATCATATATTGACTGTTCTGGACCCCAAGACAGGGTGACTGCACGCAAATTACCTCTAGGTAAGTTTTTGGTCTCTGCCAATTCCAAAGTTGAACCTCGGGGTGATTTGGGAGACTTTTCGTATCAAAAATATTCAGGAACGCTCTGTCAGTGTTAAAATGCAATGGTCAAATTGCTGCTCTTACACCTCTGCCCTGTCTCTGTTTATGAATGGAGATGCACTCAAAAAGCCTTAGGAGCTTTCCATAGGGGTAGCTGTATGCAAACTCTAGGTCTGAAAGCCTCCATGGAAAGCAGCATACCATGTCAGGTAAGAGCAGGCACTGTCAGTAGCAGCATGGACACATCACTGAATTAATGCAGCCATGCTGCTTCCAGACCTGGCTAACCTTCCTGGTCTGGAACATATCACAGAATCACAGAATCACAGAATCACAGAGTTTCAAGGTTGGAAGAGACCTCAAGATCATCGAGTCCAACCTCTGACCTAACACTAACAAGTCCTCTACCAAACCGTATCACTAAGCTCTACATCTAAACGCCTTTTAAAGACCTCCAGGGATGGTGACTCCACTACTTCCCTGGGCAGCCTGTTCCAATGGCTAACAACCCTTTCTGTAAAGAAGTACTTCCTAAGATCCAACCTAAAACTCCCCTGGCACGACTTTAGCCTATTCCCCCTCATCCTGTCACCAGGCACGTGGGAGAACAGACACATGGGCAAAGAAAGCTCAGCATCAGCCATTCTGGCTCACCTGTAGGTATATCCCTAGAGTGAAAAAAAGCAAGTGGAAAATGTTTGTCTGTGATGTTATTAGGTGTGGAGATATTTATATCTAAACTAAGAGCACACACAGCTGAGCACAGATGTCAGCTTAATGCAGAGCTGAGAACTAGGAGAAGGATGTGAAATGTGGGCAGAGACTAATTCTCCACCTAAGTTCTAACACGGTGTTACCAAATCCTTACAAGGATGGTTATTATCAAAAGCAGAAGTCACTTTAAACAATAGAACTGCATTTAAATTTCATTAAAGGTGAAGAAATGAGGGATGTAGAACTTCTAGAGAGGGTCCAGCGTAAAGCGACAAATATGATAAAGTGATTGGAGCATCTGACCTATGAGAAAAGACTTAGCGAGCTGGGCCTGTTTAGCCTAGAGAAGAGGAGACTGAGAGGGGATCTTACCAATCTCTATAAATACCTGAGTGGACAATGTAAAGTAGATGGGGCCAAACTCCTCTCAGTGGTGGCCAGTGATAGGACAAGGGGCAATGGGTATAAATTGAACCACAGGAGGTTTCATTACCAAATGAGGAAGAACTTCTTCACAGTTCAGGTGACAGCACTGGAACAGGCTGCCCAGAAAGGTTGTGGAGTCTTCTTCTTTGGAGATATTCAAACCCCTTCTGAATGAGATCCTATGTAACAAGCTCTAGGTGAACCTGCTTAAGCAGGGGGGTTGGACTAGATGACCTCTGGAGGTCCCTTCCAACCTCAACCATTCTGTGATTCTGTGAAGTTATATCAAATTTAATTCCATTCTCCTTAAGTTTCTAAGACTGGTAAAATATCATCCTTATTCATTTAAATTACAGTTATCTACTTTATTCAGGTGTCTTTTTTCAAGATTTGTTGTGGATACAAATTTATTTCCTTGGAAAGGAACACATCAAAACCAAAAGCATATTTAAAAAAAAAAAAAAAAAAAAAGTGGTAATAATTCATCTGAAGTTAGAAATACATGCAAAGGAGCAAGATTTCCAATATATTTATTCCACACAACTTTTGACAGAGTTAAGAAAGAAAATCTCGTATGTGAATATACATGTACATATATAATCATTTATTGGGATTATGTTTTGTGATGTATTAGTCTGCTGTAGTCAGTGTTGTTTATGGAAATCTCTACTTTGAATCTGAGAGCATTAATTTCAAAAGAGCACCCTCCACTGAAGATGTTTTCTTAGACTGGACACCTGAATTCCCTTAAGAGATGCTCTTCTTCCAGGAAGTGCAAGCATAAGAAAGGAAGTAAAAGCATACTTACAGATTTCTGGTATTTCCTTCCTTAGTAATTTTTTATTTAGGATTCATGACAAAACATTCTGTAATCCTCAGATGATATAAACAACATTTGCTTCTGCTTTTGTTGAGCCCAAATGATATGAATAAAGGGGGAAAGAGAATATGTCCAAGTGCTTAAGACTCACAGTAATTCTTCAGCACAGCTGTCGAAAAATAGCAGTACTAGGAATGAAGCCCTCTTAAAGAAGCGAAACATTACAATGGACTAAAATACAAATCACATCTACACTTAGAGTTAATTGGCAGTGCTAAGTGGAAGTCAGCAATACTTGGCTGATTAACAACATCTGATTCACCATTTAATGCGGAAAAGAGGAAGAACTGCATTAGTTCTGGAACAGGCTTCCCAGAGATGTAGTCACAGCATCAAGCCTGTCAGAGTTTAAGAAGCATTTAGACTGTGTTCTTTTCATACTGTCTGAATTCTGATTTTTGGGTAGACCTGTGTGGAGCCAGGAGTTGGACTCGATGATCCTTGTGGATCCCTTCCAACTCGGGATATTCTATGACTCTAGTTCACTAGAAGAGTTAATACAATATAGGATTTCCTTTTCCTCCAATACTAGGAATCATGTAGCATCCAAGTGAGAGGTTTGAGGACCACAAATCTGAACATTTGCTCAGCATCATACTGCCTGCTAAGGGCATGACATAACTTTAAGCACGTAAACATCATTTAAGTGTTCTTTAAGGAGGGAACAGGTGAATTCAGAGTAATGCCCTGGAAATACTTCTTTACACCCCTTCTTCCAATTGCCATCGTAAGCCACTAAGAAGATCCTCCTGTCTTCTCACTTTGTGCTCAGTTCTGATTTTCTAATGAAGCAGAATCAAACACAGAAACTTAAATTTAGTGAAAACTTCAATGCTTTTAAGTTTTATCCTGTTGCATACAAGCATCACCTGCAGTCAGAAAAAAAGCTTTTTGTTTATAGGTGTAGAAGATACAACAAAGGAAACTCAAACTAAGTTTAACTTCTGCTTTTGTACAAAGGACAATTTCCCAAACACAGAGGGAGTGGTTAACTTAAGTAGGTAGTTAGAAAGAGTTACAAGTACGCAATATATTTAAGAACATACAGAATTAAAATATCTTGATTTTTCCATAAAGCCAAAAAGAATACTTACAAAATTACATGGGCATAAAAATAACCTTAACTTAAACATTTTATTGTTTTGTGAACTCTGTCACATTGTCCCATAAGAATTTGTTATGAAGATAAAACTTCATGAGCTTGACTTATGGATGAAATTTGATGAGGTAGTAAGTGTGAATTATAGACTAAAGATTGGTCCCTTATATGAGAAATAAAATAAAAAATACATGATAATAAATCAATATATTATTTAAGAATCTATTCATATATATTTATACATATTATGAAATAAAATGAATAATATATAAAATGAAAAATATATTTGTTTAACCATTACAATTTAATTCTGAAATGGTGTATTGTGACTGTGGTATATCTTTATCCATCTTTTTATCCTTTTGCAAATATATAGCAGCTAACATCAATTAAAACTAATTACACCTCAAAACTCATTAAGAGTCAATATTATACAGTGCTTCTAGGAGTCACACAAACCAATTAACAGTCTGATTTTCACCATGTGTTTGTGTCCATTTACTCTTTATTTTAATCTTGAAAGAAATAACAAAAAAAAATAATACTATGGTAGAATCCAACATAAGATTAAGACTATCTTTAGAATTTATTAATGTGACAAAAAGCCCAAATAAAAAATGCTTGACAGTTTTAAAAGGAAGTCCTAAAAATTATTAAAGTCAATTTAAGGCCAGTCAATTAAATTATCCAATAAATTATCCTATGACACATTCTGTGCCCAGAGCAGAAACTCTGCCAATGCAAAGTGTGGTAATTTAAAATCAGACCAAGGAATTATGGGTTATGATCCCTATTTGAAAGACTGCTTATGCATAGCATATGGGGAGAAAAAGTAGAGTAGCCCTCATGACAAAAGCTAGAATCCATGTCTTGCTATTTGTCACTGCCAGATGCTTGTGCTCTCAGCTTGGTAAACCTCAGCTTCTTTTTGCAAAGCAGAATTACCAGAATAAATGGCATTTTCATTGTGAAACAGCTGCATATTCCTCAGGTAGTTAGAATACACAAGTTTGCATCCTCTTTAGGCTAAAGAACCATGAAACCCATGAGAATACTCTCATGCAAACCATCCTGAAGTATAAAAATTCATCCCGAGTAAATAAGATACCCAGCAATTTACTGAATACAAAGGAAAATGTCCTCACTCTCTTTTGTCAAAGCAGAGTAGCTCTGACCTCTCTTTTGAAAGGTAAAATTTAGAAGCCTAAATACAAGAAAAGGCCATGAATCTTGATCGTCTGCTGGCACTACTTTTCTTTAAAGCAAAAGTAGCACTTATGTTCATTCTTGATGAACCCTTTTAGCTTACAATGAAATGTGATAAACACTACAGATTCAGCAATTCTTCCAACCCAGATGGTTATGTACAGATGTCAATATATAGATTTAATTTAGCATCTATTTTATTGGTCTAGCAAAGCTGAACCTTTGTCTCTTAAATGGTCTTCACAAAGATAAGGATATATTGGGTGGGACTCAAGCAACCAACTGGAGATGTCTAGATACCCTAGAATATCCTGGCCTAGTTACCTAGCCTACAGGAAACTTTACAGAGAGCTGGAATCTCCCCAGGGATCTCTGACATTTCTGCCAGGGACTGTTGGTCCAAGGATCTATGGTATCCTAAATAGCACTACACAATTATAATGGACCTAACTAGTACTCTTTGCTTCTTAACACGTATGTTTTTTAATGGAATGGTAATATCTAGCAAATTCATGTACATGACCTGATAAATTTACTAGGACTGAGGACTATTTTTTTTGGCCAAAATTGGCATAACAACATATTTTTTATTTTTCCTTCTTTGGGTAAAAGATAAGAAAGAAAATCTCAGAAAAATGCTGTAGGACTTTTCTCGTCTTAATCAGTGAAAATAAGACAGTCAGGCTTGGTTGGCTTATGGGGAAAAAATAAAAAATAAAAATCAGCATTTAATTTATTAGTCAAAATTAAACTGAAGATGACACGTAAAACATCTGAACACAGCTTCTCCTCCAGGAAGTTTTTATCAGGCTACCTACTCTCCATACAGCTTAATATTTTCAACTCTGTGCTGCTTCCTTCTCCTAGAAATACATCTTGAAGGAGGTACTCCTTCTCAGGTTGTTCAGAATTATTATGCAGATATTTTATAAGAATCAATACATTGTAAAATTCAAGTAGGGGAAAGTCTTTTTTACTGCAATAAAACACACACACACACAAAACAGAACATTTCACCACTGTTCGCTTCAGATATTTTTACTCAAAATCAAGCATTTGTTTCTCTACAAACCGATTGCTGGATGAGCTGGCCATACAGATTGCAGTGGTTCACTCTGCTTTGGCAGGAGGAACACAGACCTGTATTTGTGCCTCTGGCCCTGTTGTAAGTGCCTTGCTGGCATTAATCCCAGCAGCGTTGCTGCAGCTAAGCTCTCAGGAGCCTTGTGGAACAGCCTTGTTAAACCTCTGGGGAGCCAATAAAAGTAGCACCTTCTCTTTTTAACCTCTTCTGAATGAAGAAGGGACATAATGTTTTACCTAGACTTGTTCTACAGACCACACCGAATCCATTAGGTTTGGCCATTCCCTATTCACCACCTGATATTGGGAGTAGACAAATGACTTCTACAGAGTCAGTAAAAATGGCAAAGCCATAGATTTTCTATTCCTTTTCAGAAGCCAATACTAGGCTTGAAGAACACCTCTATTTGTGCACGTGTATATGTGTAAGATAATTATATGCAAATATTTTTTGACTACATGAGCCTGTTAATTTTATGTACATTAAAATCATTTAGACTTCTAGAGGCTATTTTTATCTTTGTATTCTGAAGAATATATCTACTAATTAGAGGTAGTTAATTATCTGGCTAGGGGGAACAAGCAAACAAACACACACGCACACAAAAAAACAAAGAAAAAAAAAACAAACTTTTTTTAGACAATGCCACTAAGTACAATTAAACCATAAATGGAGGAGGCACAGAGTAGTGCTCCAGCACACAGGTATGACTGCAGAGTGCAATGCTTCAGAGCTCTCTGAAGGTTGCTTGGATGTACGTACTCCATTGTGAGGCACGAAAATGAAAAGTAACCTATCCCTCACCTCCATCTGTTGGCAAACTGTATGATGAGTGGAAGTGCTCTGAAAAGTGTAATTAATCTTGCAATGTGATGTGCTACATTCCTGTTCAGCAGTGCTTAAACTCTCACTACCTCAAGAATTGTTGCTCTTGTACATATTCTTCTGGTACAAGCTGACTTAAACTGTGATTTTTATGCCTTTTATTAATTGAAGGAGTACAGCAAAGTAAGTGAAAAACATGCTGTTTCCACGTTTGCAGTGGGGACAAAGTATGTTTCCAGCCCACCTACTCATGACAAAACCCTCTCTTCAAACCTCTTTCCTTCCCGTGTCTGTAACAAAACCCTCCAAAGATATGCCATGAGGCTCAGATTCACATTATGAAGCTTTCAGGCTTTACATTATCGGCAACCTCAGCTTACTCCACTGCAAAGATTGGAGGTCAATGGGGAACTTGTTTTTTGCCTTTGTATTCTAAAGTTTGAAAATTCTTTTCTTATCATTGTCTCCCTTGTAATGAGTAAAGGTTCACATATTAATTTAGATCCAGTTCTATTTACAATTCACTAATATCTGGCTAAATGTATACTGACTACTGTAAGTACCATAACATATTCAAAATACTGTCTGACTGAAGCAGTAATATATATATAAATTCTATAGTATTAAAAATTGAGATGCCAACTTTGTCCAGTCATAGTGAATAGACAAAAATATTTATTTGTTTATTTTTCAGGGAAAAAAAAAATAATATTTTGTACATGGTGTGGTGGTTTTACTCAGGTGGGCAGCCAAGCTCCACCACAACCGCTCTCTCACTCCCCCTCTCCTCAGGAGGGGGAGAAAATACAACACAGAGAACTCGAGGTTTGAGATGAGAAAGGTTTAATTAAAGGGAAAGGGAATGGGAAGGAAAAACAGATACAAAAGAAACAATCAGTCCGCGCGGAAGCACAGAGAGAGAGAAAAATTATTCTCTACTTCCCATCAGCGAGCGGTGTTCGGCCACGTCCTGGGAAGCAGGGCCTCAAACGCGTAGTGGTTGTTCAGGAGGAACAGCCCCCTCCCCCACAAGAGCCCCCCCTTTTATTGCTGAGTGTGACATCAGGTATTATGGAATATATCAGGTCATATGGAATATCCCTTTGGTTGGTTTAGGTCAGCTGCCCCGGCAATGTCCCCTCCCCATCACTTGCCCACCCCCAGCCTGCTGGCTCTTGGGGGCTTAGGAGTCCTGATGCTGTGCCAGCACTACGCAGCAATAGACACAACACTGGAGTGATATCAGTGCTGTTCCAGCTACGAGTGCAGAGCACAGCACTGTGCGGGCTGCTGCAGGGAAAAGGTGACTCCAGCTCAGACAGACCCAACACAACATGGTGAGAGAACTCTGAAGTTTCCAGCTAATGGCTGCTTGAAGGTAGGTAGCACAGTTCCCCTGTGGGAGCTGGGACTTACAGTGCTGCTTTGTCCTTGTGCTCCAGAGAGCAAAGTGATTATATTTATGACACAGGGCTGGGAGAAGATCACAGAATCACAGAATCACAGAATTGTCTAGGTTGGAAGAGATTTCAAGATCATCGAGTCCAACCTCTGACCTAACACTAACTAGTCCTCCACTAAACCATATCGCTAAGTTCAACATCTAAACATCTTTTAAAGACCTCCAGGGATGGTGACTCCACCACTTCCCCAGGCAGCCCATTCCAATGCCTCATAACCCTCTCAGTAAAGTTCTTCCTAATATCCAACTTAAGATGGGGACAGAAGAAATTGTGGAAGGAAAGATAGGGTCTGTGGCTCATTGCTGTGGTAGCAGAGTAACATCTAAGCCTGACATAAAATCTGGAAAGATTCTCCTGACTTATCAATATAGCTGGATGTCTAACTTTGCTACCAACATTTTGTATTTTACACCTTTGTCGAAGTGTACATGTAGCTTCCTAGTGACATTTTGCTAGCAATACCAGCTATTCCCAATCTGCCTCTTTTGAGAACTAAGTTGTGATCAATTGCATCCACACTGGTTCCTCCTAAGCACTTGGGACAATCCAAATTGCAGAAAAAGCATCAACAACCAGACACTGACTAACAGAGTGAACCTACACCAGAGTGAATGTTGATCCAGACACAGTCTTGGTCTGCCACTGTGAACTGGAACTGGCAGATATAAAAATGCCTGCAAGAACCCCAAACTGACCTGGGCAAACCCCAAACTGAACTGAACACAAACTGACCCTTAGTTCACTTAATATTGAAGAGGCAAAATGAGAAAAGACATTCCCTGACAATAAGCATGCATTTTCAACACGTTTTTTATTCCTGAGGAGAAATATAACAAATAGAATGGATCACAATTTGGACACCAGAAAAGATCTGACACTGACAAGCAGTAAATATAATTGCAAATAAGAAAAATGAGTGGCTGGTTTGTATATAAGACTGAGTATGGATCAATTAATATAGACAGAAACTAACTTTGAAGAAAGATACATGAGGAATACTAAACAGATGCCTATATTCATATTTCCTATATTCCTGTAAGGCAAAATTTATGAATCTGTTACTGCGTATAGCTATTGACTGAAAATAGAAATGTAAAGTCAGATTTAGCTCTTGGAAGTTTATTTCCCTGAAGTTAGATATCTGGTGTAAGTTAGTCATTTGCACTACTTCAGATTGTCAGTCTGTTAGAGAAAAAATGATGTAGGGCCTCTGAATGTTCCTCTAGTGACCTGATGTATATATGCTCCTGAGTACGTATGTGAGACAAAAGTCTTAAACAGCTAATGTGCCGTCTTTGTCTATGTAGGTACCAAGTGAAGATGAACTACTTAACTTCAAGATTAGTCTAAATATAAGAAGAATCCTACTCTGAAACGCTGCTGTGACAGTGTATGAAATAACTGTGTGATCACAGAATCACAGAATCACAGAATTTCTAGGTTGGAGAAGACCTCAAGATCATCGAGTCCAACCTCTGACTTAACACTAACAGTCCCCACTAAACCATATCCCTAAGCTCTACATCTAAACGTCTTTTAAAGACTTCCAGGGATGGTGACTCCACCACTTCCCTGTGCAGCCCGTTCCAATGGCTAACAACCCTTTCTGTAAAGAAGTACTTCCTAAGATCCAACCTAAAACTCCCCTGGCACAACTTTAGCCTATTCCCCCTCGTCCTGTCACCAGGCATGTGGGAGAACAGACCAACCCCCACTTTGCCACAGCCTCCTTTAATGCACCTGTAGAGAGCGATAAGGTCGCCCCTGAACCTCCTTTTCTCCAGGCTGAACAATCCCAGCTCCCTCAGCCGCTCCTCGTAGGACTTGTTCTCCAGGCCCCTCACCAGCTGCCTGGCAGCTCTCCAATCACTCATCTTCCAGCCTGTAGCTCTGCTTGGGGTTATTGCAACCCAGGTGCAGGACGGCACTTGGCCTTGTTGAACTTCATGCAGTTGACCTCAGCCCATCGGTGCAGCCTATCCAGATCCTCCTGCAGAGCCTTCCTACCCTCGAGCAGATCAACACACGCACCTAACTTGGTGTCATCTGCAAACTTACTGAGGGTGCACTCAATGCCCTCATCCAGATCATCGATGAAGATATGAAAGAGTACTGGCCCCAGCACCGAGCCCTGGGGAACGCCACTAGTGACTGGCCTCCAACTGGATTTGACTCCATTTACCACGACTCTTTGGGCCCGGCTATCCAGCCAGTTTCTAACCCAACGAAGCGTGTGCCAGTCCAAGCCTAGGGCAGCCAGTTTCTTGAGGAGAATGCTGTGGGAAACGGTGTCAAAAGCCTTGCTGAAGTCAAGGTAGACCACATCCACGGCCTTTCCCTCATCCACTCAGCGCGTCACTTTGTCATAGAAGGAGATTTGGTTCGTCAAGCAGGACCTGCCTTTCATAAACCCATGCTGACAGGGCAGCCAGGTGATCAGGCCCAGTAAGTGCCAGGTGATAACACTCAGGATAATCTGCTCCATGAGCTTCCCTGGCACTGAGGTCAAACTGACAGGCCTATGGTTCCCCGGGTCTGCCCTCCAGCCCTTCTTGTAGATGGGCGTCACGTTTGTTAGCTGCCAGTCAACTGGGACCTCCCCTGATAGCCAGGACTGTTGATAAATGATGGTAAGCGGCTTGGCCAGCTCCTCGGCCAGTTCTCTCAGTACCCTTGGGTGGATCCCATCCGGCCCCATCGACTTGCGCACATCCAAGTGCCATACCAGGTCACCAACCATTTCTTCGTGGATACTGAGGGCCACATCCTGCTCCCCATCCCCTTCCACCAGCTCAGGGTACTGAGTATCCAGAGAACAACTGGTATTGCCGCTAAAGACTGAGGCGAAGAAGGCATTAAGCACCTCCACCTTTTCCTCATCTCTTATAACTAAGTTTCCCCCCTCATCCAGTAAAGGATGGAGATTCTCCTTAGAAAAGATCTTCAGATAGATCTTCAGATCTATTTTAGAGAGTTGCAAAAACATGGGGAGGTGGCAGAAAATTTATTGATTAATAGTATCTTTCAAGTGACAAAAAAGTATTCTTTCAGTTTGGTAGGATAATCCTTCTCTGGTATAGATTGAATTTGACTAGGTAGGCTCAGTCAAGTCTGCTGAGTAATTTTTGGCTTATTTTGCTAGGGTTTTAATTAGGAAAACATAAATATCTTTAATCAAACCAGAAATATCTGAACAGGACAATCTAAAATGAGCTCACATTTTTGCACTCGTTATTAGCCTGCTTCAATTTGGTCTTGGTATTATATTTATATATCAAGAACATTTAAATTTGAAAGCACCAGCAGAGCTCCACAAAAAGTGTAAAAGTCTTTATCAATTTTAATTTAAATTAAATTTTCCAAATATTTTTTTAATCCCAGCAAACTACATAACCAATTAAAAACACATTCAAATTGCAAAGCAGCATTTCAAAGGCATGACCTTCCATGAAGACATTTTTTTAACAAAGAAACAAACGAAAAAAAAAAAAAACAAAAACAAAACAGAAATATTCATCAGCTTAACACTTAACATCCCTACATAAACGTATGTGTCCTTTCAACACTTTAACTTGAGCTTAGCTAAGATTTTGTCAACATCTGAAATACTGGAATACTGAGCAAAGGTATTATTTCCATTCATCCTGAATCACATCTCTACAGAGAAAAGGAACACCCCTCTCTTATTATTTGTGATAAATGGAGCACACCGGTCTCATAATTTTGGCATCACCTAAGGCAAATATTGGATTATCTCAGTAGATTGTTTGATTTTACTTGAGCAAAATGTAACAAGTCAATATTGTAGCTGGATTCCTTCCGACTGCACAACTGAGGGCTGATTAAGACAAAGCATAAAAATTGGGGACCATTCTTTGGAGCATAAAAAGATATTACTGTAGTGTCTACAGTCACTGAAAGTTCATTCTAATATTCAGCATTCCCTGGAAGCATTCATACATACAAAAGGAATGGAATGAAGAGTATTTTTTCATATATAGTATATCAGAGGAACTTTGTTGTACACATTTTACACACCTAGCAGAGAAGAGGATTGTAGTTAACTGAGTTGCCTTCAGGAAGAAAGACAGAAAACTTAACTCCCAGAGCTATTGAAACACATGAGCAAGTAATGACTTAGTGTGCATCAGCTGATGTTTGAGAACTGTGCACGGCCATGATCTTATTCTGAGTATTAAAGTTTTATTTAGCCCTCTTTTATTGCACACTAAGATAAGCCTTGCAGATTCTGAGAACTATGAATATATATGAATATTCATGAAAAATCACCACAGCTGACATGAAATAACAGCATAATTTGTTAGGGTGTCTGGGCTGTTGCATTCAGGTACTAATAGCTGCAAAGTCTTGCCATCCTAAGGAAAAAAAATAAAAATCTAAAGCAATACTAAGACTATGGATTAAATCCAGCTTCCAATTACATCACCCTATCAGGGAAAATAAAAACACAACAAGAGTTATTTTGGCTTCTCAGAATTTGATGAGATCAGGAATTAGTCCATGCATGACCAGAATTTTTATTCTTGCTGAATAAATAAACTAAAATAAATGAGAATTAAGTGTTATAGAGACTTCTCAATTTGTATTTCTCAACTATCCTGATATATTCACAAATGCTTCATTCTTAATGCAGCTGCTCATCTGATGATTACACGTGCCGTATTTAAAGTCTTTACAGACATTATTGCAGCTGGAATGGAAAATTTTCCCCTGTGCTCACAGAGAAGTTTCATTTGTGAAGAAAATGAATGAAGTTTAAATAACTATAAGTGATCTAAATAACTAACATATCTGATCCTACATCCAACTCATTTAACACAATTTAATACAGTGACAGTATTATCACAGAAGTTTGGTAATGGGAAGGGAGATTTTTGATTTTCCAGGCTGGCTGGTGGAAATCCATATGTGCTTTAGATGGAACACTGAAATCAGGCAGTCATGCTGTTAACAAGTTAGCAGTGCTTCCCTACCCTAGAACCCCTGTAGGTTTCAATGAGACTTTTTATGCAGTCACTTAATTTATATTATGAATGGAGTGAAGAATCTGGTTCTTAAATTAATTATCAGTTTGATTAAGTTTGTCATATCAAGGCTGTGGGACTGTCAACACCTTAGGGGAAAAAAAATCATAACTGGAAAGTTGCACAGGATTTATAAAGAAAAGAATAATTTGTATATTCTGGTTTAACTTTGGAAGTAAACTCAATAAATTCAGAGTCTCATCATCCTTAGCTAGTGACTCCTTTGCAGGATTCATCTTCAATAAAATCTCACTTAGCAAAATACTTGATTTACAGTCAGAAATTTTAATAGCAAATCTAACTGAGTTGTGCCTGTTTTGTTGCCATTGACTATGACTTCTAATTTGATTTTCATGTAGGAAGTACTAGATGTTTGGAACAGAGAAAAAAAAGTTCCCATTAAAAAAGTGTCCCTTAGGATTCACACAAGCAGAGGAATGATAATGAAAAAAACACTAATAAATCACTGGAACACCTATTTATTTGGTACAAGATGTAGTGTCAAACAGTCGGGGATTTTCCTGGATACAGTTTGAATTCACTCCCTTATGTTCTTTGTTACCATGAATCATATTAAAAACATATGTCTCCCCTTGAGATAACAATAAGAAGAGCAATGGGAACAGTATTTCATTCTGCTGAAATCAACAGCCTTATTCTGGTGGGAGCAGGAATTAGTAGGAGTTAGGGCCACCATCTGAGCAAAATTATTGCAGTTCAGTAACAGTCAGTAAGCAAGTACCTGTCCTCACTGTGCATAGCATGAAAGTGCTTTTTACCTTAAGTAACTGAGGGGAAATTGCAAGAGAATTACAGAAGAATTGACCATGGACTGGATTATTCAGCAGTTGTTCACAGTTAATTGTTTATCACTCCAAAAACAATAGAGATGACAAAACTCGACCTTAAAAAAAAAAAGATAATGTGTCATATTTGGCGTATCTTAGGCTGATATTCTATAGCACTATGGCTGAAGAGAATTTCTCACTGTATTCCAAATTTTGATAAGAAAATACTTTTTATTACAATACACTAAGATTAATTTCATAGACATGTTTACATTTATAGGCTAATTTAGGCAACAAACCACAGGTTTTATAACAGTAAGATAACAATTTAGACACAATGATCAATGAATAATATTTAACATAAGCACGAAGGTTTGTCCAGCTAAAGTGTTATGGCACCGTATTCCAAGAATAAAACCTAGAAAATTTTGTCTTAACTCTGCATTACTCAAAGTTGACATAACTTCAAGAATGCAACTATTGAGCTGTAAATATTTTGTTCCTTGCATAACAAGTATTGTTAAACAGACAGTGCTTCAATTTAGAGATTCTAGAAACAAGCAATACGACATAATAAATAAATAAATAAATAAAAACATATGACAGTGTTTAGACTGCTGGTAAAAATGAATTCAGTTCACTTCCAAAAGATCTTGTGGATTCCTGCTACACCTAAGTCAAATTTATCTTTTCCTCTAATACAATCTTTTAAATGAAGAAGGAATTGATATTATTTTTGCTTTTGTTGGCAAATCTTGAATGTAACAACAAGGAAGAAAGGCTAAAATATCTGTGAATTTAGGGAGAATTTGATTACATTATGTGCCCAAACATACATTAGGAATAGTGTGTGTAGTGTGTGATAGGTTTACGTAGCAAGGCTTTGGTAGCTGTAGGGATTTTTTTTTTTTTTTGTGGAAGAGTTTCAGGGTGGGGGGGGGTGGAGTGGTGTTGCAGGGGATGACAGTGAACAGAGGAACTGCACCAGGTCAGATCAGAGTCAGCTCCAGACAGCTCCAAAAGGGACCTGTGGGTGGCCAGAGCTGAGCCAGTAAGCAACACTGGTTGGGTCTCTGTAATAGCACATTTCCAAAAGTGCAGAAAAGCCCACTGTGAAGCAGGTGTGAGAGAAAGGAGTGAGAAAGCCCTGCAGACCCAAGGTCAGTGCAGCAGGAGGGCAGGAGGTGCTCCAGGCACACAGCAGCAGTTCCCCTGCGGCCTGTGGAGAGGCCCCTGGTGGAGCAGGCTGTCCCCCTGCAGCCCATGGTCCCATATGGAGCAGATCTCCATGCTACAGCCGATGGAGGAGCCCCCAGTAGAGCAGGTAGATGTGGCCTGGAGGAGGCTGCGGCCCGTGGAGAGCCCCCGCAGGAGCAGGGAGTCTGGGGGGAGCTGCCGCCCACCTGTGGGGGACCCGTGCTGGAGCAGTTTGCTCCTGATGAATGGATGGACCCCATGGCACAGACCCATGTGGGAGCAGTTCTTGAGGAGCTGCTGCCCGTGGGCAGCACCTGCAGGCTCAGTTCAGGAAGGACAGCATCCTGTGGGAGGAACCCCACGTGGAGCAGGGGCAGAGAGTGGCTGTGAAGGAGCAGTGGAGATGAAGTGTCAGGGACTGATCCCAACCCCCATTCCCTGTTCCCCTGTGCAGTTTGGGGGAGGAGGTAGAAGAGTGTGGATGGGAAGTTTATTTTATTTTTTTGACTTGGTTTTATTTACTTACTACACAGTCACAGATTCAACTTTGACATTCCTGGAACAAAAAGTTTTGGTTAGGTTAGTTTTATTGTGTGTTATTGGTGCTATCCACAGGACTAAGATGATCAAGTAGTGTCTTTTTTTTTTTTTTCTTTTTTTCTCCTCTAACTCAATGACAAAGGTATTTATTTCCAAATTTCAAGTGATTTATTAAAAGGCAGAAATTGTTTGACAATTTAACTTGACTGAATATCAACCTTTTCTCAACCCCAATGAATAAAATAAATCTAATAGTTTATCCTCTGTCAGAATATGACATTGAAAATCAATGTGGATATTTTGATGCCAAAAAATTTGCAACCTTTTAATTAGAGCAGAAATATATTGCCTACCCTTCTGTAGTATGAGTTTCTCATCTTTGATGTATATTTTTCACTTTTTTGTTCAAATTGCCTTCTGTATTCAAGAGCTCTGAGGCAATAAAATGCAAAGAGGCAAATAGATAGCACATACAGGAAAGATCTTAATAGATTTATTTTCTTAAAAAGCAGATTTAAACAACTCAGAAGTTATTGGCAGTCAAGCCATGTGCTATTTGCAGAAGCCTAATGAAAAAAAATCTTTTGGTCATATTTCATGCATTTCTGCTTTAACATGTTAAACGTTTGATGCCATGTTAAATGGGGTTTCTTCTTTTTTATTTCCCATCTTTTGGATTAGAAAGGTTTCCCTTTCTTTTTTCCTTCCAGATACTCACATACTTTAGTTTGATACTGAGAACAATATTTTCATTCAATAGCAAAAAAAGATCTGGTGCAGTCCTGCACAGAACCACATCAAAGTCAGACCAGACCTTTCACTATCCTGTTATCTTGCTGCAGGTCTGGCTAAGACAAAGTATTCATACTCACTTTTGAATAAACCTGATCACGAAGTAAGATACACAACTGTATTTTTGTTGTTTCATGATTGTATAGTTTAGAAGAATTTCTCATGACCATCTAGGCTAACCTTCCTTATGGCATTAGCAAAAAGTATTGTTTGGAAAGAGTTAATAGAATATAAATCTATGTTAAATGAATCAGTCCTTTATAAATGCAAAGATAGTTTTCAGTCTGCTCGTGAGTGCTAGCTGCAACCGTTTTAGTGTTTCTTCAAAATTGCTCAAAAAATTTAAGCCTAAATATTCAGAGTAGATACTACTTTTTCTTTCTATTCTATACTGTGAATATTATATTCAAAGTTTTATTATCTCTTTATGGGAGAGGTACAAAATCTTGAATTTGATGCCGCAAGGGAAACATTTTACAAAAGTTTTGACTAAAGTACATTTAAACAAGAAAGGAAATCCACTTAAGCTTTCCTTAGAGTTAAAAATGAAAGTACAGAAAATTATTCTTGTTTCCTGACAAGCAAAAAATGCTGGAAGGTGTCCTAGGAAACCTATATGAATGTTCAGTGCAATCCTGATTAAATAACAGTCTTATTTTTCATCAAAGCATTTCACAATATTCTGAAGTTAGGAAAATAACACATCTACTTAGTGTCCTTACTCTCCTTCAGATAGTATATTGGGGCTGGTGAAGTCATAAACGCAGTACTAACAGTTTCTGTATTTTGTAATGTTTCAAGTGAATGTTGGTGATTTGTCCATCAAATCCTTCCAGAAATATGTGGAAAAGAAAAAGTCTGACAATACCTTTCAGCCCCTTTATACAGAAATGTCAACTTAGTGAACAAGGTATCTTGTAGTCATTATTCCATATGTCATTACAGAAGGGTTACAGAAGGGTTAAAAAAAAAAAAAAAAGGAAAAGAAAAAAGACTGGATAAAGCTAAGTATTTCAATGTCATTGCCTGTATTTATGTTTGGTGGTTTTGTCATGCTGTTAGCTTTTACAGCACACTTGTCCTCCACATAGTACTTTATATAAGAGGTGAATAGTATTATTCCACTTTTGCAGTAACATGAGGGAAAGGACAGAGAAATGATCTGTTCAAGGCTATTTCTCACATCACAACTGAGAAGTGCCTCTATGCTTTCCAAATGCTAATTTTTAGCCAGTACTTTCCCACTGTAACAGAGGACTCACTGCATCGTTCTTCATTGTTCTATTCCACCTTTCAGCTGTTCCTAGTGAAGTCAAGTGTGAAAACTCTATTGCCTACAAGAAAAAACAAACAAACAAAAAGCCCTAAACTCTGAAACAACAGAACCAGTTGCTTTATCTTTCAGATACTTGTAAAGAGATTCTACATATCCTGCTTAGATTGTTACTTGGCTTAATGTTTGAAATTTACGAATTTATAAGACATTTAAAAAACAAACAAACAAACAAAAAAATTTCCTTTCAGCTTAGTTTTACAATGAAGAAGAGTTCTAACAGAATTCAGGTGATTTGCTCATGATCTAACAAGGTTTAGTAAGACTGAGAACTAGAGTCCAGCAGTCCAAACCACTGAAATACATTTCAGAAATCTTGGGACCACAGGTTAAAAACACTGACCTTCCCTCATTACATTCATAAACCATAACCTTCCTAAAAAGAAACTGTCTTTTCCTGTGAAGCAGACTATGATACACAGGGCTGAAAAGATAAAATGTCTAAGTTGTATCTGTTTTGGTAAAGAACAAAATGCAAAAAAAAAAAGAAAAAGAAGATTTGCCTAGAGAAAAGGAGGCTCAGGGGAGACATTACAGCTCTCTCCAATAGAGGTGGTAGTGAGGTGGAGGTTGGTCTCTTCTCCCAAGCAACAAGCAATAAGACAAGAAGAAATGACCTCAAGTTGTTCCAGGGGAGGTTTAGAAAAAAAAAATAACAATCCAGTGAAATAGTTGTGAAGCATTGGAACAGACTGCTCAGGGAATTAGTTGAATCACCATCCCTGAAGGTATTCAAAGGACGTGTAGGGACATGGTTTAATGGTAGACTTGGCAGTGATAAGTTAATGGCTGGGCTTGATAATCTTGGTCATTTACAACCTAAATAATTATTTATGATTCTTGGTAGTGGTTGATATTATGACAACAGCTGATAGCTGCAAATTTCACTTCTCCCTGGAAAAGTTTTGGAGAAGATTACCCTGGGGGTTACCAAAAGGCACTTACAGAACAAAGCTATTATCAGGTGTAGTCAACATGGATACATGAACAAAAACATGCATTAGTAATTTCTATGATAAAGTCACCCATTTGGTGGATGAAAGGAAGGTCATGGGCATAATCTTTCTGAATTTTAGTAAGGCCTTTGAAGCTGTCCCTCAGAGTATCTCTCTGGACAAATTGTCCAACTGTGAGATGAACAGGTTCATGCTACTCTGGGTGATGAACAAGCTCAAAGGTGGAGCTCAAAGAGTCGTAGTGAATGGGGCTACATCTGCTTGGTAGCCAGTCATTAGTTGTGTTCCCCAGGACTCAATTCTAAGGCCAGTTCTGTTCAACATTTTTATCAATGATCTGGATGCAGGGGTTGAATGCATGCTTTGCAAGTTTGTTGTTGACACTAAACTGGGAGGAGCTGTTGACTTTCTGGAGGGATGAGAGGCCTTTCAGGGGGATCTAGATGCATTGGCACATTGGGCAGTCATCAGTGGCATGAAGTTCCCAGTCAGGGAACCATTATTTTTTGGCCCAGGGGAGCCAGCCCCAGAAAAGGGGTTCTCAGCCCCACCCCCAGCCCTCCTCCTTCTTCCACGTGAGGGCATCTTCCAGGCCACTCTCAACACATCTGTCTTTGGCTAGCATGGGCTCCTCCATAGAGGCTTGCTGAGGTCACAGTGGCCACCACTGCCCTGCCTTTGCTCTGGGCCCTATAAAACAGGAACCCCTGCAGCTGGCCCACCACTCGCTGAGCTTCTAGGAACTCTGACAGCCAGCATACGTGGCAGGAAGAAGACCAGAAGCAGGGAGTTGAAAAGCAGCCCTCCTCAGTGTGAGAGGACAGTGATGCAGTCCAAGGAAGCACCGAGAAGGAAGGCAACTAGCCAAAAGAAGTGTCATGGGCAGAGGGATAGCTCCTGCGGCACAACAGACATCAGTGCTCAAGGGAGGTCTGGTGTGCAGCCCACAGACTCATATAAGCAGTACCACTGGCACTGCAATGATGTGGGGAATAGGCCGTCCCCTCAACCATACAGAAGAAGGGGGCCTGAGCCTTACCCTGGGCCATGGTGGCATGAGGTGAAGGAGCATCAGACAGACAGGTGGAGCAGAGGCATGCCTGTCATCCAGAACACAGTGTGGGACCAAACCACAACTGTAAATCAGATGGCAGCATCAAACCCATGCATGGAAATCAACTGGACAGTGGCTTGAGACTTTGGGGTGGAACTGGGCAACCCCCTGGTTCAGCACCCTGGCATGAAAACATTCCGGATAGAAGACATCCTGTTTGGGCAGTCCTGGGCAAGGATTGGCTTATCCTTCTGCCAAGCACCATGGAGCCCATGGAGCTAGATCCACCGGATGTGGAGGAAATGATGGAAGTGGATCAATTTCTGCCAGATCAGACCTGGGACTACCCTGGCATGTCTTTGCTCTCTGCCATCAGAGCACACCAGCAGCATCACAGGAGAGTCCGACAAGCTCCCTACTTGTCGCTCAGGCTCCATCTCAAGTGTTAGCTTGGAGCCACTAAACACCATGGACATCCTGCAGGCTTACCTGCAAGATGTCCCATCAATAAAGAACTGTGTTGCTGATTCTCAGGAGTGGTGTGAGTGCTTCTTTCCCAATGGTGGGACACGTGGCAGTTGCACAAAAGGAGTTTAAGGCTGGACGGGGAGTTTCAGGCTGGACAAAGGAAAAATTGCTTTATCATGAGGGTGGGCAAACACTGGAATAGGCTTTCTAGAGAGGTAGTTGATGTGCCATGGCTGTCAGTATTCAAGAAACATTTGGATAATGCCCTCAATAACATGCTTTAACAAATGGTTAGCCTAGGAGTGGTCAGGCAGTTGGACAGGATGAACTTTTTAGGGCCCTTCCAACTGAACTATAATCCAAACTTTGACATTAGGGAAAGCTTTTCCACTGGGACAGTAGTGTAGCCTTGGAATAGATTTCGCAGAGAGTCTGTGTAGTCTTTATCCTTGGAATTTTTTCAAGACTTGTGTAGACAGAGACATAACTGACCTGATCTAGTGTTGGCATTGGTCTTGCGTTAAGTGGAAGGCTGAACTACATGACCTCCATTTCTACAAATCTATGAGCAACAAAACAAATGATTTTTTTTTCATAATATGCTTGTATTATTTCCTTTGAAATATCTGAATACATTTTTTTTCTATAAAGAGGGCAAGATCGGGCAATTTCAGTTAAAAACATTACAATATAAGATAAATTAATATTTCTCAAAAAAAAAAAAAGGAAAAGAAAAAATACAGTAACTGATTCAGCATTCTTAAAAGAGCAATGAGGGGCATCAGTGTAAATATGAACCATAAATATTCAATATCAGCAGACTTCAACTTGTGAAGCAAGTCTGCTCTCATTGAAGTCTGTTTTAGTTCTCATTAACTTCACTGTAGTCTCTGAAAAAAAGTGTAAGAACTGAAGGCATTCATGGTCACCCTAAATGGCCATGTAGGTCACAGCATTTTTAATCTGAGCACGCTGTGGAAACATATTTGATTATTAGTAAAGAATGGAGCTGTGCTATGTGGTGAATTTCAGACTGGCTGTGGGACATATGCAATGAAAGCCTTCCATGGAGCAGAACCCACGCAAGTGTGAAACCTACCTATATGTAATTGACATTCAATGAGTAAGCTGGGGTAGACTGCAGCCTTGCTTGTGCCAGAGACATAATGATATTTAATACCCCTTTGTTTTAATTGGACATAACTGTATTTTTTTGATCCTTTGTTGAAACTGTAGTGCTAGTAATGGGGGTATGCCACGTAATTATATTAATTTTTATATGATGAACACAGTAATCTTTTTTCAGTTTATGAAATTCTACCGACAGCCCAATCCTATGTGTCCAGATTCCATCAGCTGTATCACTAAATTAACTCTGCATTCTGTTCCTGTAAAGCTTTCTCAGCCAGGGTTTATTTACTGAAACATTTCTAACTGGTAATGTTTACTGGTCAGTGGTACTGCAATTACTTTTGAAAATGTGTTTGAAGCAGTTTTGACTGATATTGACCTGCACTTGACAGGTTATTCTTACTCAGCAGACACATAAACAAAGGTTTAATTTAAATCACACTGTGTAACGCTTACCAAACAAACAAAAACACAGCATTTTAGTCCAGGCCAAATAATGATTTTAAGCATTGAGGCATCTAACTTTTAGACCCCTGGCCTGCAGGGAAATTGAATTGCAAAGTTGGCTGTCTGCACATTGAGAAATGAATTGCAGTTCACATCCTCACATGGGGTGAGAACTGACAATCTGGAATCCTTATTTTAATAAATAATTAAATAAATAAACAGGAATCATGGGCTAGCTCTAGGTGAATGCTGAGAACAAGGATATGGCTGCATTCCTGTTTACCCTCATATTTAGGAGTTTGACTTAAACCCTAAGGAAATAATACTAGCAACAGACTTTTAGTAACAGCACTGCAAAATAAATTCTGTCAGCTATTTCCTATTTGGAGAAAGTTTATGACTTTGGTTGTATACCTTATTTTGGCATGAATTATGTTATGTCATATTGGAAGCAGCACTGACAACAAAGAATTAATATTTTTTTCCTGAAAACAAGTCACTGAAGTCTGAAACATGGTAGAATGATGAAGGCTGTCACGCAGAGATCCTTTGTTCACGTTCACTGGCAGGTGCCTGATGTACTGTCTTAGAGATGAATGAAATCAGTTGAACTTTATATTGCAATGCATTTAACACTGACATTTCTGCTTATCTTGTATGCTTAATATCAAACATTCCTTCCTAATGCCTTGATTGAAGGAAAAGTAATTTAATAGTCTTTAGGTACAGCTTAATTGATACTAAGGACTCATTTTCTATGTTTCATTTATACAGATGATCATGCTTACCTAGTTATTGAGTACTTTATCACTAGAATTATAGAATCATAGAATGGTTGGGGTTGGAAGGGAGTTTAAAGATCGAACCCCTCTGCCATGGCAGGGAAAAGACACAAACTGAATAAAAAAAGGAGGATTTGGGGCGTAGGGATAGGAAATCAGAATTCCCCAAGTCTTAACTGAGAAACCTAAGCAATTATCACCCTAGTTTGCTTTTACCATCTCTTTTCCCACTCTTGGAAATTTTGGGTAGTGATTGCAGTTACCCACCCTTCAGCTGCAGGAATCTGTCCTCCACTCGCCCTTCCCTCCCCCTCAAGGCAAAGCTAGGCTATTCTGTAAGAAATATTTTAAAAGACTTTTGTAGACAAGACCTCTATCACCTCTATCATCTCTATTTCTATCTCTGTCATTATTTTAATTAGTTAATATAATGGACAATAATGGACAAATTCAGGCAAAAAGGTCTATCAAAAAGGATATGAGAATAGACTGTGAATGTCAAAGATACAAGATTTTACTTTAACAAACGCAGGTATAAATATCTAAGCACACATTCTTAATAAAGAACTATTTTTAAAGTGCCTAATAGCACACTAAAAGTGGCTTAAAAAACTGCTCACACAGCCTTGACATTTATAGGTCTTTTCTAAGGAGTGATATATAAATAACTCTTAACTAAGATCATCAACCAAATACACTTGCACTTTGCACCTGCAAGCTAGCCATGTGAAAAAACATATAAAAATAGATCATCTTTTTCCATTTATAAAATATAAGAGATTAGGTATTCATTCTTTGCACAGACCTAGTCTTTAAAGCTACACCAGAAACACAGACTAGGGTATTAATGTTTAATACAACCCTTTAAATATTTTCAGTACTCACCACAAACACAGTATAAAATATAAGAACTACAAAGTTTATGATGTTGAACTGACATTCTGACACCCAGTCCATCTGGATGTTATTCAGCATCATTTTATGGGACTTTCCATCTGGGAAAAAAAAAAAAAAAAAAAAAAAAAAAAAAAAAAAAAAAAGCTTTCCAAAATAGGAAGCTGATCCAACCTCCATCCGGTCACTTGTTCACCCTACCTTGGCAGGTTATAGAGCAACATGTCTGAACCAGAGCCAGCTTGGAGGGATTCAAGGAGGTAGCATTAACACATTGCACCAGATGGACATTTGGGATGAACATCTGGGAAGGGAAAATGGCCAAGGACATTAAGGCAGAACTTGCAGTGCTAAAAGATATCAAATGTCTTAGTAGAGCATAACAGCCTTGATACAGGGAGGTCTCTTTGGGTAGTACCAGGCACATTGTGTCTCCCATGTCAGCAGATAAATCTCCCAGAAAGAGATCATTAATTTATTCCCCTCTATGTAAAACACTCAATTTTTCCCATGTTGTAAAGTGAGGACTGCACCAGGCTTTATCATTCAGTAAAGTACTTAAATATATGCTTAAGTCTATAGCACACCAGAACTGCCTATAAAACATCCATGAAACATGCTGAATGGAAATGAACCATCTTCATATCTTAAAGAGGTCACTTGTAACCTTCTGTTCACCACATAAATTATCAGAGAAGATATTTTATGCAGTTGCTAACTAGGTCAACTATTTCTGTTTCTCAGTCTGTGTGAGTGGATCTATGTATTTTTCTGCTTTATTCAAGACAGTCACAAATTTTAGCAGCAGAATTGCATTTTTCATTTAAAGCATCATAAGATAGTTACAGTGACATTTCTTAGAGTCCCATGACCCAGAACTCTGTGTGTTTTATATTAAAGAATATGTAACTGTCCTAATATATATATATATATATAAATGTAAAATTAATCCTCTTGTGGGCATCATAACCAGTAAGGTATTTTCAAGTATACTTCTCATATCTCTCTGAGCTTCTCATAATCTAGCTGTACATTGAATTATCTGAAACCAAAAAGCATTTCTGTATGATCTAAACAATTAAAAATAAAAAAATGTATAACATGCATTTACTCAGCAATTAGCATTCCCCTGCCCTTTGCTAAATATTAAATATATATATTTATATATGCATTTTCATACAGATATATAAACTTTTTAAAACAAAATTGTGATTTGTGATTTCTTAGCTGAGGAACTGACTCATTTAGATGAAATATGACTTCAGATTTTTTAATTCTATTGTCCTTCACATATTTATCAAACCAGTAAATTACAGAATTACAAACAGGTTCTTTATCTTTCTCTTCAGAGTTTAAAGTAGCATGCTCTCAGCATTGGAGAACAGAAGTCTGTTAAGATTTGGATGTAAATGTTATATTGATGCAATTACACGGTGAAGAGAGAGCAGTCAAAAAGAAATAAACACATGGAAGTAGAAGCAGAACTCAAGCTCCAGTGTTATTATTATCTTGATAAACAAAGAAAATTGCTTTTAAAGGATATATTTTTTTTTTGGTAGTGAGATAAACTAAAGTGGCTGATAATATGATCAGAGGAATTGTTCTCCATATGTTGTATTTTGCACTGGATTCAACATTGTAGAAGAATGCAAGCAGCATTGTATTTATGTGTCAACCTATATAAGTTCTGAAGTTCTTTTATTATTTAATATTATTTAATAGTTAGAATCAACATTTTTCCAGACAAAAAAATTTCTTAATCTTTATGACCACAATTTACTATCAACTTTATTTATAACAGACAACTTCATTAGCATTATTGTTGTTATTAGAAAGTTTATCAGAGTTCACAAGGCTTGTGAGCCCAGTTTCCTGGTACCTCCAGTGGGAGATGCATGTTTGCCACATACTGAAGATGGGAAGCTCACAAGGCTTTTTTGATAGGTGACATCAGATTTCACAAGCACATACATCAAACTAAAAGGGAGCAGCAAACAAAGCCAAAGTCGGAAATTAAACTGTTATTGAATGTGAAATGAACTCTTCAATGAACAAACTCACTGAACAAAGAGAAAAGAGTCATGTCTTTGTAATTTAGTGTTGTCTTTCACATGCATACAATTTTATTACCACGTTAGCTTTTTCTGAAAATCTCTATCATCACTAGAGACAGAACTTTTCTCAGTTATACAACTTTCAAGTAAAAGCTGTTAGTCAAAACAAATATGTTTTCCAGAAATATGTTGTTTCATGAGAAAGAGAGAAGCAAAATATTTTTGCTAATTGCATTTGCCCTGTTGCTCATGAGCACCAGATTTTCAAGTGTCTTTCACAATACTCTCCAACCATTTCTCACTCCAGGAAACAATGCAACAAAAAAGAGATTTCATTTGTCTTTATTTATTTTTCCACTCCACATTTTTTCCAAAACAATGAAAAGTAGGAAATGGAAAAATGCAGCCTCAGAGCAAAGTCATTTTCAAAGGAAAAAAAATGACTTTTTTGTTTTTCATAATATTTTGATACGGATTTCAAGAGCAAGAAAGCAGTAAAGTGGATAAAATAAGAAAAAGCGAATGTGTAAAACTAAAGAGTTTTATTATTATTATTAAATTCTAGTTTTCAGTGCTGGGTTGTTGAAGTTTCCTTCTTTGCTTCATTTTTGACTAATTCTTAGGAAAATCATTTTCTTATTGAAAAAAAATGCAGTTCCAAACACTTTCTGAAAGTATTCATCCTTTAAAATACTTTCCTAACATCTTCATCCTTTAAAAGGTCAGAAATGCATTATTTAAAATGTTACTGATTTATCAAGTGACAAAGTTAGAGAATATACCTCCTTGCCATTTTTAATGTTCAGCAAAATACATAAACTGTCAGGAAATCAATCCTCATCCAATACCACAAATATGAAAGCCAGAATTAAAAGGCAAGATGTAGAATGTTTTAGAAATACAGAAAAGATAAATTGCCACATAAAATATTCTGAAATGAAGGACACTGGTTTGTCATTTGATTTATTTTTTTCCATCTATACTGGCAGTTTGAAGACTGAAACTACTTATTAGTTTTAGCTTTAGTTGTGAATAATGTAATTTGAAAGGGAAAGATGGTCACAGATCTATAAAGTGTAGTTCCAGAGATCTCATTTGTTTTGCACTTTTTTTTTTTTATTATTTGTAATCATTTATGTTATTGTTTAATAGTAAGTGAAATTTTACAAAAGATGTGGAAGTTTATAAAAACCAAGAAAACTGGCAAAAACTAATAATGCACACATATAACCTCATATTTAATCTACCCTACTGCAAAAAATAGCCTGAAAATATGGAATCTTGCTCAAAGTTAATCTATCCTGTTGATTGATCTTATTCTAAAACTTCAACGAAGTTTTGATATCATCACTAGCATGTTGTTTACCTTTGGAAGTTGTTGATGAATTTGCATACTGTCGAGAGTTTATCAGCAGTATAACACATACATTGAGACTTTACTGATCTAAAAACAAACTCTAAAACTAACTGTATATGTATTCTTTTGGTAACTACTCCTTAATTAATCCTTTTTCTCTCAGTCCTCTGTGACCTGTGAGCTGGGGAGCAGTACTTTTACTGACAGGATTTAACATCCCTATCAGCTATCAGCTATCTCATCCTGTAGGACAAAGGGTTGGAGCATAAACGCATAAACGCTGTCTTTTGCTACTATCCCAATTTCACACCAGCATCATTCCACTGGGTACTGATCCACATCCCTGTGAACAAAGCCAGTTTCCAGACTCTGATGAAAACTTCCTGTGAGAATAACAGCAAGCAAACTAGCAAGCAAACTTAAGTGTGAAATCCATCACCTTGTGGGGTGAATGAGTTGAATGTCCTACAACCACTGAAGAACAGTTTAGTTCTTATTTTGAGTAGCTACTTTTATGTTTTTAATTTCCAATACTAATTTGTGTGGAACACTTTAAAAATATATATTATTTTTATATATGTCAGTTCAGCTTTTACCTTTTTCCTCTCACCTTCATCTGTTTCCAGAATAGCTCCATCTTTCTCAATGTTTCTCTTTCACATTCCTTTGGGAGTCATCAAAACACCATGTTTGTCATGCAGGTCATGCAGGTGGAGCTTTTATGAATCTACTGTTTTCTTCTGATTCTCCATTTAGCTTTAGTGCTAATTAATCAGTTTTACTTTCCTGAAGTGTAAAAAATAGAAGAACTTTAAGTCAGTCCTGATTTTTCTTCAGCATATGGTGACCTTAGTATATTTTAATTTAATTTAATTTAATTTAATTTAATTTAATTTTATTTTATTTTATTTTATTTTATTTTATTTTATTTTATTTTATTTTATTTTATTTTATTTTATTTTATATTTTCCCCTATATATTTATCTTCCTTATTCATCTAGATTTATGGTATCTGTTTCACTGACCAAATTAATGCACAATTTGAATTAGTAACTTTTCAGCTTACTATAAAACAGATGGGATAAAATTAAAGCATGTCTCAGAGTACCTATATAATATATCTCATATGCTGGATTTGAATAATGCTACATTTCTGCCAATTGTTAATCTTTTTTAACATTTGACAAGAAATTCTGCAAGTCAATGTTATGCTGTGTTAAGGCATGCAATATGTATTTGAAATCTACATTCAGTTTCTTTTATTTTGAAACATATCAAATAGAGGATGGCACGAAAAATCAATAAACGGCATGAAACAATACAAGTTTCCCAACACACCTCATGCAACATATGTCCCCTCATTGAAATTAATTTTTGGCCACGGCATGGATTGCCAGTGCAATGCTGTTTTCAGGCAGACTTAATTTCCCTTTATACTTGTCTAAATTAAAATGTTTCTGGGATGAAAACAGAACCTTTATTCTTGCCCCAAGAAATATCTTCACAAATCAAATAAGTGACTGGACAGAACAAATATCATGCAACACCTCACAATGTAATCTTAGAAGCTGATAAAGAATCCAGGAGAAGTAACAGGACTAGGCTACATTTCATTTGCTCCATTCCTCGCCAGTTACTCATCTCTTTCTTCACAAGCAACTTTTTCCCACCTTCACAACATACCAGCTTTACCTTCTTCATCCCGTGTCCTTGCTGCCTTCTTTAAACACTGTAGTCCTTTCAGGGTATTTCTTTAGTCTATAAGGCCTTTGGCTTCAGGATGAGGTGATAGTCAGCATTTGTTCCATGCTGAACAATTTTCTTGTTTGGGGCTACAACTGTGTTATGATTTTAGCACTACATTACCAGGAGTCACTGGGCAGCACATGGAATGTGTTGAAATAAGGCATTTGCCTGGCCAAGATGTATGCTATGCAATAATTCTCTTTAAGTGAAAATGTTTATAATCCTTTATGCTCAAAGAACTGTCATAAGTGTGGTGGGAAAGTGCCAGAAATATACTGTGCCAGATCTATACTAATATACTATACCAGATCTTACTCATTTTCTGCTTTACCGTTACTCATGGCTTTTGGAAATATGGACTGTATACACTGAAGGTGGTAAGAAGTAAAGAGGATGCATTGTAAATGCAGCTGAAGCTTAAAACTGGATAACATTTTTCTCTTTTTTTTTTTTTTTTTTTTTTTTCATGCTACATTTAAAGAGAAATAGTTTTTGTTTGTTTGTTTGTTTGTTTTCCATAAGTACTCTTTCTTTGCTAAATGTTAGTAAAAATATCCCCTCCTGTTATTTTGTCATTTTTCCATGTACTACTAGGAAGAAAAATGTATGAAACTTACTTAATTATAATACTTCATAGGGATCTTTATTTTCAGCATTTGAAAGGCAACTGGAGAGAAGGAGGAAGCTCTTAGGATTTGGAGAACTCCAAGTAATATTTTTTTTCTTATTTTTTTTCCCATGACACCAAAGGTCAGCAGCCCAAAATACATTAAGATGGACCTTCCAGAGGGCCAGCAAGGATACTTTTGCAAATAACTGATGAAAGCCTCTGATATCATCCTGGTAAACTGAGTAACACATCCTTATTGTCTTAAAAATGGAAACATTACTTTGTATTTAGGTGATTAACAGTGACATCAGGAAAACAGGCTTCCATGGGCAAAGACTGGAAAACAGAATTTCCTTCTGTCTCAAGTTAATGCAAGACAATTAGTGTTAATTAAATTAGACCTAAGCTGGTAGTTATGGATTTGATCAAGTGCAGATACCTGAACACAAAATATTTGTGAAAACTGAAACCAATATTGTCCTTAAAATGTCCCATGTGTAAAGGGGAAAAAAATACGAGAGCCAAATATTTTGGCAAGTCCTTATTTTTGAAAAATTAGCTAACAAACACCATGGGGAGAAATGTTTCTGTTAATGTTATGCTGAAGATAATTAGTTTTCCTAAAGACACAGGGGAGATCAGGTAATGCATGTTTTTAATGATAATGAATTGACTTTCCATAGATTACTTTCTTAAAATGTTTACCTGTTTTGATAACTATCCAAGAAGAAGACTTATTTTGATTTAAAGTTCCTTCATCCCATTGCAGCAGTGGTAGCAAGAAGATTTTTTTTTTCTTCTAGAAATATCTAGATATAATATAATATTTCACAGGCTTCATAATTAATTACTATAGTCCATTACCCATATTCTCCTGATAAGAAAATATAGTGCAACAAAAAAATAATAAGCAGCTTGAATTTTACATCACTAGTGAGAAGTATTTGTCACTTTCTATGCAACTTCTATAGCTTTGCTGCATGTTGTCACCGTGTGGGCACAGTGAAGGTATGACTACAGCAGAATTGCCAAGAAACACAGTGCAAAGCAAATATTTTACATGTACATGAAAATGATTAATATAGTTGACAAAGTTTTTTGGGCCAAAATAAACAAACAAACAAAACAAAACAAAAAACACCTCTCAGATCTGTAACAGAAATAAACTTCAAGCCTTAAAAGAATCATTCACTGACTTTGAAAGGATTTTTTTTTTTCACTAAAACAATACATATTTATAGTAATTATTGTATATAATGTGCAGTAGTTTTACCTTTTTTGCAGACCTATCTTGAAATTAGCCTTAAATCATCCCATTTAACATAATGCTGCTTCTCCCATTACAACTACAGTGGGGGCAATTATTGACACAGCAGTTGTACCAAGCTAATGTGTTAAACCTGAAATTCTCTCTTGAAAAAGAAGTGCAGGTCAGAGAATAAGGAAATTTTGCACAAGAGGAGGGGTTTGGCAGCTGGTGGAGACCTTAATCAGGGACTGATTAAGGCACTGCAAAGCCAAAAAAATAAAAGAAAATATACAGATAATTTTTAAGTATGCAAATTTATTAGGTAATTATAAACCTTAGATCACTGAATGATTGTTGTAATTTCACTGAAAAGTAGACAGCAGAGTTTTCATTTGGCTTCATTCAGTATTTGTGCATTACTTGAGATATAGAAATGCACAGATCTAAAATTACTCTGTTTTTACATTATATATATCCCTCTGCAATTTTGGTAACTAATATGTCCAAGATATACCATCAACCTTTTTGGTTCAGTACAAAAATATTAATTATTAGTATTTTAAGTGAAAAAATAATACTACTACATTTTTGAGATAATCTGAACTATTCATAAATTATTACTTGTTTCAACTAAAAACAGTATTTGTAAAAGAAAGGAAACAGCTCTGTGACATTCTGTGACATTTTTTATACAAATATTTTGTTTTATTAATTTTTAAAGTTTTGTTTATTTGTTTGTTTGTTTGTTTTTTAATGCAGAATAAGAATTAAATTTACTAACTGCTCTGGAATCTTACTATTCCAGACTTACTAAGTGTTTTCATTCATTCTGATTCTGAATTCCATCAATGGCATTCACATTGTATCTTAAGCTCTCATGGCAGTCCCACAGTGTTTAAGACGTGTGTGAATCCTAAGAAGTAAGTCTCTGAGTTGAGATGAATAAACCTCATCTGCATGAGATAAACAACCATCTCCATCAGGGTAAAGGCATAAATCTCTGTGGAAGACCTAGCCCATAAAAGGTATCAAAGAGTCCCACTCTGTTAGCTTACCTAAAGCATGCAGTAATTTGTCTTACCTCTGCAGTGACATGAGATAAAGTAATAACAGCAAGGGGAGGCTCATGGCTCTGTGAATAGATTCTCTCCTGAAAGCCTGTTTACCCAAGGTGAACTTCTGGCCTCATTGAAAGTGGTGGCAGAATTCCCATCAACTTTATCTCTAGCAGGGCAGGGTTTGAGAAATGTTCTCTTGCTGTTGAAAGCTGTGGAGCTGCATTTATCGCAGGACAGATTCAGTGTGAGGACTTTCAGCATTGCATTCATTAGGTTTGGAGTGCTGAAATTCCTGCACTTCATTAGTATTAAACTAGGGCAGCTCCCCTATCATTGATTCAATGGAATGAAATGTGAGTATAGCTTGTACCTAGGTTAGAAAAAGTGGTGATATACCCTAGAATGAAGTGTCTTTATACTGTTAATGCATCTACATTTCAAGTGTGCATGTGTATCAGGACATAGAGAGAGCAGAAATGGAGAGAGAACTGGAATTTTATTGTTTTGGTAGAAGATATATCTTTTAGAAAAATATTTATACCTGTATGAAAATTGTGATGGCTACGCTAAATAATAAATGGAAACCTTTAGACAAATACCTGGGTAGTGGTTAAGCTTACACCAAATTGTAAGTTGGCTGTAGTGTATTTGCAGTGAATTCTTCAGAAATTTGAATGATGTCACTGAGAAGTTTTCAAGGCATCAAATCTATATTACCAGCCCTTTTCTATTCAGTGATTAGCAGGGGTAAAAAACATGATCCAGGAGTGGTGGGAATCTTCAAAAATTATAGTAGCAGCACCAAGAAAGCAACAAAAAATATACAAGCAATAGTCTGAGTTCTCTACAGTACATTTGTGATGCCCGTGATTGTACACTGCCATATGTAAGTCATCTGCCTTCCTGCGGAGGCAGGGAGCAGGAGCAAAGCTAAAGTTCAGTGGGAGTTCAATAGCAAGGGAAAAAAATTAATTTCAGTGAGGACAGCCAGTGCCAGACTCTTCATCCTCAACACAAATCATCAGCAGCGCAGACACTTGTAGTCAGGTGACTTTGGAGATCATATGTATGCAGATATTATCTAGTGTCACAGAAGTAAAAAGAGTGAAAAGAAAAAAGTTTTATTAAAATAATCAAAACAATGTCCAAAATTACTCCAAGTAAAAAATGAAATGAAATGAAATGAAATGAAATGAAATGAAATGAAATGAAATGAAATGGAAGGAAGGAAGGAAGGAAGGAAGGAAGGAAGGAAGGAAGGAAGGAAGGAAGGAAGGAAGGAAGGAAGGAAGGAAGGAAGGAAGGAAGAGAAAGGAAGAGAGGAAGAGAAGAAGAGAGAAAGAGAGAAAGAAGGAAAGAGAGAAAGAGAGAAAGAGAGAGAGAAAGAAAGAAGGAAGGAAGGAAGGAAGGAAGGAAGGAAGGAAGGAAGGAAGGAAGGAAGGAAGGAAGGAAGGAAGGAAGGAAGGAAGGAAGGAAGGAAGGAAGGAAGGAAGGAAGGAAGGAAGGAAGACATTAGTGCCTTTTGCCCATGTGGTTCATCCTTACTATTTGTGATAAACAATTTGTGCAGGCATTAAGGTTAGACACATCTGCACTGGATGCTGAATTGACATATTAAAAGCTTAATGCAAGACTGAACCTGTTAAATTTCTGGATCCCCAGAAGTATTTCTTTGTCAAATTATTTATGTCATGACATATTTGTACCTTACTATTGAGTTGTTACTTATTCTGTCAGTAAAAATTTCACTAGTGTTTTAAAAAGAAAAAAGTCAATAAAACTCCACATCAGAAAAAAAAAAAAGTTCATGTTTTCAATTTATTTTTCTCAACTTTGTATATCAATTACAGAGCTATAACAGTCACAAAACAATAGGTATGTATATAAACAACAACAAAATAGGAGTCTGTGGTTGATATTGCTGTGAAGACCTAGACAAGAGGAGTAGATTATAAACATGATTAATGGCATGACCTCAGTTTTTACCTTGAGTGTCCAACTGACACTTAATTCCCATTAATTCTATTGAAAATCAAAACCAAAATATAGAAGACACTTGAAAACAAACAAACAAACAAACAAACAAAAAAAAAAAAACATTTTAAAGACATATAAAATTGCTCTCTCCAAAAGTTTAGAGCTCTCTCTCATGCTAGACACTGAACTGAGTTGCATCAAGGAAAAAGTAAAATAATTATTTTTTATTACAGTAAGCTATTCATAGAGCAAGTTCTAAGAAAGAGAATCTTGAGTTATCCTTTTTATGATTTTTTATTATATTTCTGTTTATGTTTTCACATATGTAACAATTTATATGAATGTGCATTCACAGTTATAATGGATATATTTCTGTGCTTACTTACAAAGCTATATATATATTTGATAAAGAGCATAGGTGAGGCAAATTTTAAGAGATTTTACTTGTGAAATGTACACAAATTTTATCAATATTACTTAAAAACTGTTAACATATATATTAGAGTTGGGAATCCCTGTCACAAGAAGCAAGTAGTAGAAATAGATATATAAACAGAACATTTAATAGAATAAGAAAGAAAATGGCAAAAAAAATGAACAACATTGCTACTGTGGGAAAAAAAAAAAAAAAAAAAAAAAAAAGGACAGATAAGGATACTATAGATACAACAACAAGGTAAGGTTCCCCACACTATTCTAGCTCTCTCCAGACTCACTCTTCCCTTAGGCTACTGAGTGAGGATGGCTTTTAGTTAGTGGCTTTTGCAATGAAAATAATTAGACTCTGCAAATATGTAGAGACAAACATGTAGACATACAGACAAGAAAATGTATCACATTTAATACAGAGCTGTTAAAGCAGTAATTTTGAGAAAATGTGTAAGTCCGATGAACATTCACAGTGACTTTTACTTTCTCACAAATCTTTGAGGACCGTCCCTACTGTATATCTATACAAATTTAAACAACACATAGTAAACGTATGGTAACAATTATAAGACAATATCAGATTAGATTTCTGTTATAGCGTAGGTTTAGGATAGGACTTAGTCCCTTAAAATTCATTTTTTTGTTTAGTGCATTCTAGATGGTTTAGGGAAATCTATTTTTAATAAATATAAAATCAATTAGTTGTATGTGTGACTATTCAGGAAACTATCATGCACTTTTTTTGTGTGTTGTGGGACATAAAATTTTAACGATGGTTAATTTTTCTAAATACTGGCTGTATGACTGAGACAAATTTACATTGCAGAATAGAACAGATTTGTCAAATATGCTTGAATACTGAACCATGTTTTGGAAAGGTGAAAAGGTAAGTGCTGAGTGTCTCTAGCTTTGTTCTCAGAATGATGACTATCTGGTAGTTGTTAGTGATTATATCATATGATGAAACCAAGGTCACAGTGCATTATTTTTAAGCATTAATTCCATACTTAGCATTATGAATGAAGCTATATTTAGCTCGTTCTATAAATACTAGCCTTAGATAAGTTTCTTCAGAGCTGTCTATCTATAGCTATCCGTTGAGATATGCATTAGTTGAAAATATATCCATATATCAGGAAAGAAGCCAAGCTATTTTTGATATCCTATCTTGAAAAAGCAGAAGAAAAATATTAGTAGGGAACTTTAATGAAATCTTTCTAGATTAGCTATCATATGTAAAACTCTCTGTTACATGCTACAGAGAATATAAGGCATTAATTGTATACTTTCAATAACTGTCCTCTGATTTCACTGTTGTTACTACCTGATGAAGCCACAAAATCCATTCTCCATCTAAGTGAGTGAAATTTGCCTGTCTGGCCAAGAGTTATGGTCAGTGTTTTTTACAAAAAAAAGTATTAGCTAGGATGAGCATGTTTCATAAAATGATGGTTGCACCCAGATATTAGTGAACCAAAAGATGAAGCAGATGTTTTATTTCTCAAGAGAGAAGACTTCTGCAGTAGTTTCACAGCAAACATTCCTTAAAGAAAAAAAAAAAAGAAAAAAAAAATTACTTCTGAAAACCATTAATGATACACACTTCTTTTAAAGTTATGAATGTCTACACTTGGTGTTAAAGGCTTTCTAAGTTAATAGTTTGAAATCAATAAGGAGTAGGGAAAATGTGATAATGTTTTATGGTCTTTTTCTTAGCAACTTTTAATTATATTGCCTTATTACTTCAAGTAAATTCTGAACATTTTCTATGGCTAATACAAAGACACCATTTCCCCCCCTAAAACTCTAAACTAAAGCTAATTCAATTCATGTTAGAAAGAAAAGACCATAAAACTAAGCAATTGGATGAAAATTTAGGATTTGATGAGTGATGAATTCCTCCTTGCATTAGTGTCCATTTCGCAGTTTATAAACTCTTTTTTTTTTTTTTTTTTTCAGTATTGTAGTTTTATTGGAAATATTCAAGTTTGGTATGTTTTTGAGTATCACTTCGTATATTGCTCCTAAATACAAAATAGAATTTTAGTATGTTAGCTACCCAGTGTGATCTTTGAGTGATTTTTCAATACCAGATTTTTTTTTTTTAAAGCTGCCACTTCAACATCTGAGAACATTAACTCTAAATTACGTTAGTTTGGGCACTTTTCTATTCTCATTCATTAAAGGAAACACAAAAGTAAATGTGAATTTTGCCAATCAAAAATTAAAGTTAAAATATTTAACTAAAATATTTAATTAAATATTTAAATATTTAATTAAAATATTACCAATGAAGGCCTGTTTCTGAGACAGAAGTTTATGCTTCATAATAACAATTGTCTGTTTTCCTAGGAGTTCCCTTGAAACACCTTCTTGTGAGAGGGAATGCAGAAAAGGGTTGAGAGAAGGGGATTGAAATGTATAAGTATGTAGTTAGATTTACATACATGTATTGTAGATCCATCTTAGAAAATTGTGTAAGCCTGTCCACTAATCTTTTTACCAGCACTAAGAAAAGTTTCTTGTAAAAAAATGCATTTCACTGCTCCATGTTGATAAGGGTGTTGATATACTGAGTTTCCAAACTATTTGTGCCATGGTCACTCTTCTATAAATTCATTTTGCATACTTTCCAGAGGAAAAACTCCCTAACCAATAAGAGTTTTTTTCAAAGGATTCTTACATCGTTTGGGTTATTTCACAGATACTTCAGTAAATAAAGCATATTATTAATACTCATCTTGGTTGAGATTCTTTGTTGTATTTAGGCAATGCCTTCACCAGTTTTGAGTCTGTCTTATGAAAGTTTGTCCTTTTGATTCTGTGACATAAAGAAATGAAGAAAAATATTAATCAGAAACAGAGAGGTTGTACTGTTTCTTGGCACAGAAAGATCTTCTTTTTAATGCAGTAATGATATCATCAGTGTGTTTCAGTGTCAAAATTGATTATTGCCTCCCTGGTTTTCTACCTCCCCCCTGCCCAAGTTGGAGATGTATTTTGTCTGTTGAACATTGTATCACTACTACAGAAGGATTTTTCATAGGCAAGAGGCTACAGGCAACAGGATATTTAGCCACCTAAGTGCAAGAATTATTATTGGCTTTATCAGGGAGCTTTCAGTCCATTTTGCAACTCTTCTTGCAATGATGAACGTAGGACTCTCTGCAATGGATTGATGGCACTCTTCTTTTCTATCTAACGTGCCTTTGAGTACCTCAAGTAAAGCCTTAAAACAGCTAAATCAAGCAGTGGTCTGAAACTGTTGGGAAAGGACCGAATTTCTATGTCAGAGACTGGGACAAAGAAAACACACTTCTCTAAGATAACCCAGACTCTGATGATCATTAAACTGGTAGCTAAATATTTAAGTATTTGATTTTAATTACAATGTTTGACAATTCAAAATTCAAATCCCAGCAGGCAAGTATTAACCTAGCTTATGTCCTTGGAAATCAGAAGTCATATCAGTTTATGTCTACGGAGATGTTCTCTGGTACTATTAAAATTTAACAGTAAAGGATCCTGAATCTAGTCTTGTTATGTATGCCATCCTTAGAGGAGGGAAATTTCCTGCCATTTAAATAATGTTATGTATAAGTATTGTTATTTAAAGGATGCTTTGTATGACAGGAACATTGCAGTGTGGCTTCTGTTTTAATGAAAATGTTAGTGATGAATTATTTGTTATTGAAATTATATCTTGTAATTCCAGAATTGCCCAAATCTCTGAAACTGGAGATAAGATGGAAAAAATCAGATAGTCTTTTGGTTATCTCAAAGCAGAGTTAACTACTTCTGGAACTTTTCTAAGAGATGTCTAATTCCTGGAAAATTTCAAAGGATAGAAATGTTATATCTCATCAGAATTGTTTATCCAGCAGATAAATATCATCACTGTTTGAAAGGTTTTATTCATAACTCAGCTAAATCATTTTAGCTGCAATTTAAACTGTAAATTCATGACCAAAAGAGCAGTTAGTTGCAATCTTCTCTGAGGCAATTTTTACATAGCAAACACAGAAAAAAAAACACCTATGACAACACATCTTCTAACCGTTCTATACGCATCAAATACATTTTATTTGTTCCTGAATAATAAAATTTTCTCCATGCTTCCTGAAATATTCTATCTGAATACTTTCTACTGTGAACAAGAGTAACTGTTTCTGTAAAAAAAAAAAAAAAAAAAAAAAAAAGAAGGTCTACATTGTAAACTTACTTTCACATTATGATCCACATATGAAGTTTACCTATAAGCACAGACATGTATAATTATATAACTTCTTATAACTATCACATAAACTTTTTATATTACTTTATAAAGATATATAGCATTATATATAAGCACAGTAGGTGTTCTTTTGGAAGGAACTGCATGGATAGACATTGGAAGTGCTCTGCTTATCTTCATCCAAGTGCTTTTTCAAGATAGTTCTTTTTTTGGTTAAGAATTAAAAAAACCTTTCCACTATAGCGTTTCTCTCACTCCCTGTATTCAAAGGAAGAGGGGGAAAAATACAATGGAAAAAGGTTCAAGGTTGAGATGAGGACAGGGAGATCGTTCACCAAGTATTATCATGGGCAAAACAAACTCAGCAAAGGAATATTAATATAATTTATTGCCTATCACTAGCAGACTATTACAGTAAGAAACTAAAAGATAACTAAAACTGCCTTCCACCCCATCCTAACTCTTCTACCTCCTCCCCCTGAGTGTGAAGGGAATGTGTGCTGCAGTCAGTCCATAAGACTTTGTTGCTTCCTCATGGTCACTCTCTGCTCCTGCTCCAGCATGGGATGTTGTCCTTCCTAAACTGATCCTGCAGGGGCTGCCCACAGGCAGCAGCCCAAGAACAGCTCCAACATGGGTCAGCAAGGGAACTTCTGCTCTGGTGCTTGGAGTACCTCCTGCCCTCCTGCTGCACTGACCTTGGGATCTGCAGGGCTGGTTCTCTTACATGTTCTCACTCCTCTCTTCCAGCACAGCATTTTTTTCCCCTTTCTTCAGTCTGCTCTCCTAGAGGCCCAACTGGCATCACTCCCTCACTTGGCCAGTGGAGGGTCCCTTTGGAGCTGGCTGGAGCTGGCTGTGATCTTACACGGGGCAGCTACTGGGCTTTGCTCACAGAAGCCACCTCTGCAGCCCTCACACTTCCAAACCCTTGTCACATAAACCCAACAGAGTATGATAATCTGAAATCTTGTTTCACCCTGCAAAGTATTGGTGAAATCAATGATAGAATCACTTAACTGCTTAATGATTGGTGCTGGGGAGACCTCTGGAGGTCTTCTGGTCCAACCCTTCTACTCAAGCAGGGACACGACACCTACAGCATGTTGCCCTGAACCATGTTCAGATAGACACGATCTCCACTTTGTAGTTAATCCAGTTTAATAAAGATATATTTACAGATACTGTCTGAACAGAGTTTTCCAACCCTGTTTATAGTGTAACCATCCTGAAGGGGTCTTATCAAGACTCTATGCCCCTAGTTTCCTTGGAAGAACATTGCCTGAACTTTTACCCAGCACAAAATAAATATCTTCTAGTCTCTCTCATATCTCCAAGGACTATTTCCTATTATGGAGGAAATTAATTTTGTGTGACTTGATTTGTTCTTTAAAAATCCATCTTTGTTATTAGTTACCTTTTCTTTTTAGGGGTTTTCTAATATATTCTTTATTTTTAGTATATTTTTTTTTCTACAATAAAAAGTTATACTGAATTATCAGTAATCCCCTTAATTAAACTTAAAATCTGTGTTCGCTTTTCTCAAGGTTTCTGAAACCTCATTTATTATCTAGGACTTTCCAAAGTAACTATTAATAACCTAGAGATCCTTCTGTTGCATGCTAAGCATTGTGCTAAAAGTACTTAATCTAACCATGAAGGGAACTAAAACATAGTTTTTAGGGTACCTTTAGCAAAGACTTTGTTGGAATTATTTCATCGTAAATTAGATTAGATCAGATATTGTAAATATGTGTATGAGACATAATACATGTCTTAAGGAGAGAAAAATAGCAGCAAGGAAATGCATTACTAGGTGTTAAAAGAAAATCTGTCATAAATTGTATTAACCACTTCTTTCTGGTTGTTGGATACTAAAGAAAGTTACCTGCTCCAATAATGTATATAATGAAAAAAGTTTTGATGTGTGGTTTATGCTTGCCATTAGTTTTTTTCATTTTACCACTGTAAGCTTTTAATGGTGCCTTATTCCTGGCCAGGATGTCAGTATGCTACTTTTGGCAGTATGTTGCTAATGTAAGAATTAATACAAATTATCTGTTTATAATAATAATAATAATAATAATAATAATAATAATAATAATAATAATAATAATAATAATAATAATAACAACAACAATAATAACAACAACAATAATAATAACAATAACAATATTATTATTATTATTATTATTATTATTATTATTATTATTATTATTATTATTATTATTATTATTATTAAAAATCTGGAGAATAGAACAAATGAGAGATATTGTTTCATGTCTACATGTACAGAAAAATGTATGACTAGACAGCTTTATACAGGATTGCAATACAAGCTTGACAGGTGCATATCTTACATTAAAATTCCACGGGGAATTGAGATTGGGATTTTACAGACACCACAGCAAACATCATAGCATTTGCAGCATAATGAAATTTAAGTGACCACTGCTATTTGCAGTCTCAGTACTGAGCGCACCTGGGATTTATATGATTGAATAGGCACTGCTGAGGAATCACATTGGTGTTAAAATATTGAGTCTATAATAGTGGTTTTAACGAGACTGGAAAGCTGTTTCATAACCTTATAAAAAACTGTGAGATTATTTCTACTCCTTTCTTCAAATTCTGCTGAAACTCCTGTTACCTATCTGAGTGAGTGTTGTGTCATGTCTAATTGTTAAATGTCTAATTGCTTAATACTTCATTAAGTATCTGGAAGATCTTCTAATTTCCTTTCGGAGCCTTTTTGGATCATCCAGGTGGCATTTGTTACTGTTGTTTGTTCTTTTGTTGTTGTTTTTCATTTTGTTTGTTTGCATATTTGGTTTTATATATCTGTGTTTGTGTGTTTGTGTTTAGTAACAGTTGTAAGCAATCATACCTTTGACAGAAATCAAATTTATCAAAACATAATTTGAAAAAAAAAAGAAAGAAAGGAAATAAGAGACACATAAAGGGAGAAAAACAAATGAACAAACAAACAAACAAACAAAAAAAAAAAAAAAACACACCAAAACATCTGATGAATAAATGTTCAGGCATCAGGAGAATAGAATCTGGGAAAAGAAGTACTTTTGTCAACTAGAAATTAAGTTACTTCTCTCTAAACATTTCCAGGCTGATCTAATCCTTGCCTTCTGCTGTATGAAATATTTCAGCATTTGGATGTATTCTGTGAGTGGTCTGTTTCAATGGAACTATAGTGGTCTATCTGGAAAGCACTTCTAAAGGAGATGAAATGAAGTTTTCAAACTTAACTCAACACAGTAGGATAAAATATTTTGGATTTACTTGGGCAAAAGGGAAGTATCATTCCAAATATGGGCAGAAAGGTTTGTTCAGAGTTGGCAAACAAATCCTCTGGAAAGATAAAGACAAAATATGAATTCAGAATATGAGAAGATAATGAAAGGTTCTCACAGAGCAAGTTCTCAAGTAAAGTACATCTGAAAGAAAAAAAAATAACAATTGTTTTAAATATGGCATTCAAGTTTCCTAATATATGTTGAATATATCAGTGACCTGAAAAAGGACTGGGACTGAACACCTAGTTGAAATGTAGTCACAAGGAAATTCTTATTAAATTGTGTAATATCTATTTACATGAAAAACTCTCATATGGAATTTCCTATTCCGTATAACATGGAATAAATGTTCAAAATTTGAGTAGTCTCTTTTTTTACCTTCTTCAAAAATAATATAAACCAAATAATTCTTCTTCTATCTAAAGATTCAGCTAAAATTTGTGTTTGCAGAAGTTCTGGGGAGTCCTGAAATGCCTAAGTAGTACATTCGTATCTTCCCTGGAATCTGAAATAAGAACTGGATTATTTCTGAGATTATTCTCACAGTGGAAAAAAAAAGCTTGCTGCAGAGCGTTTGAAATGTTTAAGACATCACTGGAGAAAGCTGACAGTATTCACTTGAAGAAATGCATGAAGAACTCTTTGCTAATATATGAAAGAACAGTGTGTGTGTGTGTGTGTGTGTGTGTGTGTGTATGTAAAAGAACACTAGCTTAAAAGGTAATTTCCTTAGTATCACAGTATGATGCCTGTATCTTTGTTTGATTTATAGGTAGCTGTTACTCTGGTTACAAATATTAGTCTTTGAGAAATAAAGATCATCACCATTTCAGTAGCTAAACAAATTGCTAACAAACTAGAAGACAAACAAGCAGGTGACTGCAGCAGATTTGGCACTCTGAAGTCTCCAGATTGCTACCTCTGAAGTAGCAATGGGAAAACTATAATTCTGTAAATCTGACAAGTGCAATAGTTTTGATTACTTACAGAGTCTGAGAGAAAGAATGAGGTAATTACTACTATGCTTTCTACTCCTTTTGCTGGGAATGAATAGGAATTTGGGATAGAAATACCATAAATGTCATAGAAAAATTTTACAGTTGTGTGAAAAAATAGAAAAGTAAATATGTTTTTGAAAAAAACACTACATTAAACATTAAAATATCAATAACACTTTATTTATTTATTTATTTTTCATAGATAGCTGTTATTTGTATCAATTCTTCCTGAAGAAGTCTTTCTCATACAAATCATTGAAATCACTCATATCTTGTGCCATCTTTACAAAAATAAAGAAAATGAAAATCAAATTAATATTATGCATTTGTTGCTTGGTATGTCTGCATGGCAGATCAGGTGAATTTAGCACCTTATCTTTAGCACTTCTAATCCATACCTGTGAGTAACAATACCTTATTTTTCCTAGTAATACCTGAGGCCAGCTATGAAATCTCAATACAAGTACTTCCCTATTTTCATATCTACCTCATCTGAGAATCATTGCTTTCTGGGGGACAGTACTGCACCCAAAACTATGACTGCATTATTTTCATATATATATATGCCCTTTAATTTGCATAGGAAAAGAAAGAAAGAAACAAACAGACAAACAGAATTTTTTGATTTATTGGGCCCAACTCACCAAACAAACCAGACCACGTTGATTGTATTTTGCTAGTTATTTAGTTTTTCATCAGCGTTTTTTAGATTTATGAACTCTAGTCTTACGATTATTTACCAAACATATGGAACACCCCTACAGTCAGAAATAGTCTCTCTAGGGAAACATTCTTATTTTGTAATATTTTTTTCATTAATAATTTCACTTAGGGATCTCTAATCACTTTTTAATCTATTTACTGGCGACTTTATTCACATTAAACATTGATCCCTGTTTATGCAGTTGTAGATGAATCATCTCACCAAAGGTTCAATATCTAGAAATGTTTCTTCTTTTCGGGAATCATTTTAAGTTACCTTTTATTACTTTTCCAATAACAACTAGCATGGTGCAAAAGGAGTGAATCTGTCTAGGATACAGCTCTAAGGACCTGTCATCTACACTACATTTCAGTGGTTTTACTTAAGGCTACTTTTAACGTGGACTGAAGCCCAAGAGTAGCTCGTACTTGTACTACAGAAGGTGTATAGTAGGAATCACTCCCAGGCATCCTCTTGTTTCATCAGTCCAAAAGGAATCCAGTTTGTGCATTGTTATGAAATGAAAACCAAAGTCCAAAGTTCAGGAAGTGAGGCTGAATGTTGATTTGCTGTGCAACTGCAATCCTGACCCAACCAAAAATGCTAGGTGGTCTAAACTCCTGGCAGCTCCCATCCTTTTATAGTTCACAATCTAAAACCCTTTTAATTTTTCTTCATGTTTGATGTCATGTTTATTATTGGCCAGGTTACCCTGATTGACACAGAAATTGTAAAACAGTAACACACTTTGAGCATTTTGATATATTCCCTAAATTGTAAGGATTATCAAAATTAAACATTAAAGACCAGAGATTCTCATGCAGTCTCAGTTACAGCTAGTGAATATAATTTGTATTGGACATAATAATTCAAAAATAGTTTAAATGTAGCAGATAATGTCAGATATATTAATAATGTTCTGGAAATATTTGTGAGCATTACAGAGTTATAAGCTTTGTATTTTATTGCTTTTTTTTTTTTTTTTTTTTTTTTACTGATACCTTCAAAATCTTATTTTTCATTTATTCCAATTACCTTTTCCAAACTCCTTTTAATGTAACTAAAATATGTTGCATATATGCTTATTCTGAATTTCTACTTTTATTTCCTTTTTAAAGATGTTTTATGTTTTAGGTATACTTCATTGATTTCTAGGACCTTGACATTTTTTGCTTTCCAACATAACTGCACTCAACACATCCCACTTTTAGTTAATATTTCTATCTCCATTTTATCCCTTTCACTGAATTTTATTTGTAGTAATGAACTTTTGAGTGTTTTTATTTTACTATTAGTTTAATTACTTATTATTTACAATATATATATAAATATATAATATATAATATTGTCTCTCCTTTCAAGAAAAATATTAATTAGTTTTTGTATGAGATTATATTTGGTATTCTAAATATAAGTCCTCCAAGTAGAAACTGGGCTAAAATCTCTCTCTCTTTTTTTTTTTTTTTTTTTTTTTCTTTAGCACCTGCAGTTATTAACAGAAGAGATATTTTAAAGAGGATGTCTGATCTGGGATCTGGGCTGAATTAAAGTTGATGACTTAGGGCTAAAAGGCAATCTTCAGACCTGTTTTATTGTCTGTTTAGTTTATTCAGCTTTCAATGACAAAGAAGCCAGATGGTGCCTGTTTGGAGATACATACTGAATGCATTTAACACCATTTTTTTTCTTATAGACTTAGGTGTTATCGTCTTTATAATCACTATAAGAGCTCTTTTGCAAGCTGTGTTAAACACACACATGGCCAGAGGATAATTTTGGGGTCACCTAATCATGTGAAACTTGTACTCTAGGCATACAGGTGAAAACATAATAAACAAAATCAACTTCATGTTTTAAGATGGGGTCCATATCCTTGGTCTGTTGGTTTTGAGAGACATTGGAACACCAGCCCAGACATTCTCTGCTCATTACATGCATTGTCAGAATAGAAGTGTTTGTAGATACATAACTTGGCTAAGTCAATTGTAATGCAGAGACATTCAAACAGCTTCTACTTGCATTATTTTTTCAGATAGTTCAGTTCTTGCCTCCCTGGCATTATCTGTGTGATTAATTTCATCAAAAAGTGAATCAACTAGTCCAGTTTAGGTGTTTGTGTTCTACTTATAATGAGAGGTATGCACAGGGGGAAAACTGTCTCATCTTTTTGTATTCACCTTTTCTTTCCAGTAGGTGTTTGCTTTGTGCAGTTGTCAGTAACTGGACAGCTGTTAGGTGTTTAGAAAACAAAGTAAAGAAAACCACAGAGCCACAAAGACCTCAAAAACTAAAGCCCAGGCCCCTAATTTTTGCCAGTTCAAATGTGTTTTTGAGCAAGGTAGTTGTGCCAGAATGAATAACAAATAAATTCACTATGTCAGAAATTCTTAAGTCAAAAGTAATTTTGAAATGATCATTCAATGAATCTGATCTTAATTTGCAATTATACATGTCTCTCAAGCAGAAAGCTCCACAATCATTATTTGGCAGATTCCAAGACTTGAGTATAGGTGCAATTTGGCTTAAAAAATCTTTGGCTGGCAAACTGAGCAAGAAAGTAAACAAATATGCTGGTCTTGGCTTTGGGAGTTATAGGCACATTTTAAATAGAATTGCCTCTAAACACAGCTGCAGAACTGAATCTCTGATGTAATAAAGCTGTCTGGTTTATGGCAGACATACATCAGTGCTGCTCTGATGGCTCAATCCGTTAGAATCACAGAATGACAATAACTTCTTTGTGTATTACAAATAAATCATCGCTATCACTCAACATGTTTAGATAAGTTGTAAATCATCTGTGTAAGTTTTGCTTGAGAAATGTAAAACTGTTTGAGTTCAAGAGTATTTAGAATTAGCAAAGTTGAAGATTCTATCTATTTCCTCCATCAACACATTTATTTCACCCAAGGGATTAAAATAACCACATGCATTTAGAAAATTAAAGTCAGAAAACACTTTAATAATTTCCTCATCCTGCATCCAAACTACAATGGGCTGTGAGCATATGTAGGAGACATTTAAAAGGAGTAAAAATATCATATTAAAACTCTATGAAAGATCTTTTACTGGTGTTTGAATCCAAACAACTCTACTCTAGGATAAAGTTGTAAACATGAGATATTTCAAGGCAAAAGTTCATCTTTTTTGTTTGTTTGTTTTTTAATCTGCATTTATAGTTTTTTAGATATAAGTGCATGGAATCATTTAACCTCTGTTTTCCCACACTATTTAGTTCATCTAAATGGCTATGTCTATAGCCAGTCGCTGAAACTGTTAAAATGGATTTGACATAAGTACCAATAATTTTAAGTGCAAAACTGCACTTTGAACTACTGTTTCCTGTTCACTCCTCGTTTTTATGTACTTCCCATGTGGTAAAGACAAGACAGGAGGTGAAATATGTGATATATGTTTATAAATATTTATACATATATATGTGTATATACATATGCACGTACACTTACATACACAAATACATAAAGCCAGTCTTATGTCAACTTTCTGACACATAGGAGTTGGGGAGGGTGCACTTGTCAATAGAAATTTAACTACTGCATATTCTAACAAATCCAGAGTTTTTATTTGATCAGTTTAGGCACTCCACAGCCCTCTGTATTCTATAAAGCCAAAGTTTGAACAGGATGAGGTAACTGGAAAGACTCTTCTCATTTATCTCAAAGCATTTGATGATCCACATGAATCAAATAACTTCTTGGAACATTTTTTTTTTTCTCCCTTAAAAATTTGGCTCTGTCAATTAGATATTATATGATGTGACGTTCTTAAACTGATACTAATATACAAGTAGAGCTAGTTAAAGGAGATACCAAAAGAATAATTTTATTTGAAAATCAGAAGTTAGTACTATATTATCTGTTAGACAATGCTGAATTGGTACATGTTGCAACTCAATTACTTGCATCACTGTTTTCAGCCAAAATCACGTGGACTAGGAGGTCAGCATGAGCTTGTTCACAAGTTTAAATGGGCAGAGCTACATTCTGGCTGAGAACAGCCAGAAAACAGTTTTGATCAGCTTTCCACAAGCTGAAAGTTGTCTTATCCAAGTAGCACTCTCAGCTGGGTAAGTGTGGCTGGTTTCCAGATTCATTTCAATATGCTTCTCAAAGATGCTGGGATGAGACTGGAGAACCAGCTTGCACTGTCAGCATGTTCTAACTGACTTGGACAAGTTTGGAAAATTGGTTTAATCAGTTAAAACTAGACTAGAGACCACAAAAATGCTTGCTACAATCCTGTTGTGATTCCAGTTACAAATTAGATCCTGTTTCCCAAAAAAGGCAATTACAGTTTGATGAGAACCAAATTCTCAGGAGGTTTGCTGAGTGGTGAGTATATATATATATATATAAAGAAAACAAAACAAATATCAAGGGTTATCTCTCCTTATAACTGCAGTATTTTTGTCATCCCTCATTCCCTGATTGCTGCAAAAGTTGTGTTTTTGTTTTTTTTTTTTTTTTTTAATAATATATATATATATATATTTAATGTTACTGGAGTCATTCAGTCCAATCCTGCATCATTCCAATCCTAGAAAATCCTGGGGAGCACCAGGGCCAGAGACAAATCTCACCTCTCCCACCAGGTAGCACTGAGGAGTTAATTCCAGTCCTTGTTGCTGAGCTTCAACTCAAGCAAGAGCTGACACATTTTTCTGAGCTTAGTTTGCCAGAACAGGCATCACCACAGTTGCAGCATTGTGATCTACTGTGCAACACAAACTTTGTCTGCTACCAGTCATGGAAGCTAAGTACAGCTCACATCATCAGTTAAGAATGTCAAACACACCTTATGTTAAAGGTGCCTTTTTTATGTATAAAGTCATAAAAAACAAAACAAAACAAAACAAAACAAAAAAACCAGCAGCTGATTCCTTGTTTGTCAATTAGTTGATTTAGCATCATCATTGCTTGATTGAATGATATTACTTGTGTCTTTTATACACTCCATTGTACAAAACAAAGCCCGAGGCTGCAAGTAACAAATACATACCATGAATCTTAATTCAATACACTGACAAGTAGATGGACATTTTTCTTTGTTACTATATACCTACCACTTGCCATTACTACATCTCATTCTCTTTATTTTTCATGTTTCTTTCACTAAATAATGTCTCCAATATCTCCTGCCAGGGATGGTTATTTGTAACAATCTTCTCCATGAAAACAATAATATAAAAGCTGTGAGCTTAAAGCAGAACAATGCAGAAATTCTCACCCCTGAAATTATTTAAGAGATATGTGGATGTGGCACTAACAGATATGGTTTAGCGATGGGACTCCATAGGTCATGTTGACTATTAGAGCTGATGATCTCAAAGATCTTTTCCAAGCTAAGTAATTCAGGATTCTCTGATTTTATGACATGAGAAAATGCAGGAATATCAGAGAAAAGCATGCGTCGTAATTCCTATTTCATCTCTCCATAGGCAGAAGTGTTTGTGCAGAGCTGTGTCTCATTCTGGTAGGATTCTTATTTATTTCATATGATGTCTGTCACTAAGTGTCTATGTTAAAAAAAGACAAATATTTTCCTCTTTGCACAAAACACATCAATGCACTAATGGAAGTAGCAATGGAGCTTGTGATTGTAGGTTATTCAGGAATAAAAGAATGGCACAGTCTAGTCCTGATGGATTTTACTTGATTAAATTTAGCATTGGATAAGGACAAGGAGCATTGGATTGGACATGATCAATAAATCAGTGTTCATAGTGCCAGAAAGGATGGATCAAACATCCATTCTTTTGAAATGCATTTCACTCAAAGTCTTTCAGTGAGAGAGAAATGTTTGAAAATTAACAGGCTCCACTGGTTGACATAAACATATTTCCACCACCACCCCAATCTCATTTAGTTTAAAGATATAAAACACCTAATGCCTCTTGCTTGAAAGAAACAATTTGCACCTTAAATTCATGGATATTTAATTGATCTGAAAGGCCATCAATAATTCATATTGCATGGTTGTTGTTGTTTTGTTGTTTGTTTGTTTTGTTTTGTTTTTGTTTTTGTTTTTTGGCTCAAGACTTGTCACAGCATTACTGAGACTCCAACTTCAGACAAAATGGATGAGCTTTAGCTTAATAGGTGGTGGGTGCTCTAGTGATTGATTAACAACTGCAAAATAAGAGCAATGAAATTAGATTGTCACTTTCTAGACTACATCCTTTGTCCTGATCTCATGCTTTTGGAAAAGCGGCTGTAGTGCCATCTGCTGTCCTCCTAATGGGCAAAATATTTCCCAAGAGATTTTTCTCCAATGTTAGGGATTGGTTATTGCAATATATGAAATGTAAGGTATTAAAGCTCACTAGGAAGTCTACACTGGTGTAACATACAAGTGGAAGTACTCAGGAAAAACACAATATGCTTTTATTTTTATTTTTTTTTTCCTGTAATTAATGCAGAGTTTAATGTGAAAAACACAACTGGACCTTGAAACTGATATTCACACTGATCACATCTACTTATGTGATCCTATTTAGTGCCCCTTTTGAGTATCTGAACTTCTGAGATCCTTCCAGCTGTCTTCAAGTTCTATGTTTAGAACAAACAAACAAACAGCTAAAAAAAGCAAAGTAGCCTTGAAGTGCTTAGGATAGCATGGGTTAGGATTTATCCAAAATAAGTAATTTTCTTGTGGTTAAGAAAAATATGAAGTCAATTGGGTTATTCACTGCAATTTAAGCTAAGATAGGGAACAAGACAGCATGGTTTTACACTTTCTAATATTGTCTACTGTAACTGCTCTTGTCAAGTATAATTAGACAAGTAATAAGTGCTGGGGTCTATTTCATGGGGTACGCTGTATACAGTAATGGGACTGCAAACACAATATCCGGGACTTCTCTGTAGCAGAAAATGAATACCAGATAACTTTAAAGAAACATAAATAAAAGTAGTCTCTTCTCTGGTGTTGTTTTGTTTGGGGATTCAGAGCTATGCGATAGCACATCAGGCTTTGTATTTTTTTTTTCTGCTTATCTGCAGCCTGCCTCACTTTGCAACAACCTCTCTTCCAGAATTTTTTTTTTTTCATTTTATTGTTGTCACTGTTGTTTTAAAGATTGTGTCCAATAGACCTGAATGTACCAGCACAGTGTATGAGATCAACATAGTGTACTCACTTTTCCAGTATTAGGTGACAATATTGCAGTTTTGTTGTAGGTCTTACTATTCTGGGGGCTCAGGTAGGGCTACAGTTCCCATCTGTTTTGAAGGTGGATAAAAAGGGACTTTTGGTTAGTTTGTGTTATCATAGGAGCAAATGGAGTATAGGAATCTGGGCTAGGACATTTGCAGTGAGCTGGATAGCTGGATGAATGGTTGCCTTGACCTTTTTTAAGGAGTAACATGATTAAATTCTCCTTTTTGGTATTTCTTGAATGTATCCTCTAGAGAGCCTAGAAAGCATAGAGTTTTGTCCATAAAACACACATAAAATAAGACTGTGGACTTAAGTTAAGCTCAGGCTTGTACTTGAAAAATGCTCTAGACAGTTTCACTCTTCTTGATGCTTATATAAACAACCTCTTTTTACAATGTGCACTATGTCCAAGATTTCCATCTTATTTATTAATGGCATATTTTTGTAGGTTTCCATTAGTGTTTATTTATTAGATTTTAACAGTCTTGCCAAGGTTATGAGTGCCTTGGCAGGGGGACTTGATAAATTCTGTTCTTGCTATTGTTGGCTTAGTGTGGCTTAGTCAAATGAATTTAACTGTGATGGTGACATCTGGCAATTTTGCAAAATAGAGCCATTAGAAGTCACTTCTTTTCAAACACTGACTATCCGTCCAGTATGAAAAATTGCTCCTCTTTAGATCTTTTTAACATATTTGTAACCAAGAATCACAATAATATCATTCTCCCAATTTATCATAAAATCAGGTGCTATACACATGAACACATAGAATATGCATGCATCTTCATATGCTAAAAATTTAGAGGAGTTAAGGTGCTTTACTATCTTCTATTTATGTTGCAAATATCATTTATTATTTTTTGTTTTCTAAATTTCAAGACTGCTAAGAAGATCAGTGTTATATATTATTTACATAGATTAATATTTCAAGCATTTTTCATCTAGTTCCATATTAAAACAAGACATTCTCCATTCTGTCATAAGTTGCAAATAATGTTTGCACTACACCAACAAAAAAAGAGCAACTGCACAGCTGGTGACATTTATGTGCCATAAACTGTGAATTAATGCTTTATAAAAGGAAATTAGTAAGATAAATCAATCAAAACTGGCAAGGCACAAAGTGACTATTATGACAGTATTACTTTCATTTACTTTTATAGATGAAATACTGAGGACATTTTGTGTGTATGTGTTTTGCTTTGTTTTGTTTGATTGTTTGTTTGTTTGGTTTTTATTTTTGTTTTACTTTGTTTTGTTTTGTTTTTACATCTTGAAATCAACTGTCAGATCATCCTGTCCCTGGTAATCAGCAAAGCTTCTACCTTCTAAGAATTGTGTGTACAGTCAGTCATAAACAACTTCTGAATATCTTAAAGGTCCTCAACCATGCTGTCTCCTGCATCCATTGTCCACCCAGCCTATATTTGTGCTTGGGATTGTCCTGGCCCTAATGCAGGACCTTGCACTTGGCCTTGAACCTCATGAGGCTCACACAGTCCCACCTCTCAAGCCTGTCCAGGTCCCTCTGGATGGTATCCCTTCCCTCCAGTTTGTCAACAGCACCACACAGCTTAGTGTGAGGCAGACACTCAATTCTGCTGTCTATGTCACCAACAAAGATATTAAACAGCTACAGGCCCAATACTGACTCCTGGGGAACACCACTCCTCTCTGATGTTCACTTGGACATTGATCACAACTCTTTGATTACGACCATCCAGCCTATTCCTTACCCACATAGTGGTCCATCCATCAAATCCATGCCTCTCCAATTTGAGAAGGATATCTCTCCTCATCTCTTTCATGTCTCTCCTTTCCCTGAGCAATGCAGGGAAATGGGGAAGGGAGGTTGCAGTGAGTCCATAATACTTTGTCACTGCTGCACCTTCGTGGTCACTGTTCCATGTGGGATCCCTCCCACAGGATGCCGTCCTTCCTGAACTGAGCCTGCGGGGGCTGCCCACAGGCAGCAGCTCTTCAAGAACTGCTCCCACATGGCTCTGTACCACACGGTCCATCCCCCAGGAGCAAACTGCTCCAGCACAGGTCCCCCATCAGCAGCAGCTCCCCCCAGACCCCCTGCTCCTGCGTGGGCTCCTCTCCACAGGCTGCAGCTCTGGCCTGGGGCCTGCTCCTGTGGGGGCTCTCCATGGGCCGCAGCCTCCTCCAGGCCACATCCACCTGCTCCACCGGGGGCTCCTCCACAGGCTGCTGTGTGGAGATCTGCTCCATGTGGGACCCCTGGGCTGCAGGGGGACAGCCTGCTCCACCAGGGGCCTCTGAACAGGCCACAGAGGAACTTGTACTGTGTGCTTGGAGCACTTCCTGCCCTCCTTCTGCACTGACATTGGGGGATACAGTGTCTCTCACACGTTCTGATTCCTCTCCCATTTCCTCTTGTGCAGCAATTCTTTTTTTTTTTTTTTTTTTTTTTTTTTCCTCAATCTGCTTTCCCAGAGGCTCACCCAGCATTGCTTACTGGCTCAGCTCTGGCCAGCCACAGGTCCCTTTTGGAGCTGGCTGGAGCTGGCTCTGATCTGACCTGGGGCAGCTGCTGGGCTCTGCTTACAGAGGCCACCCCTGCAGCCCTACTGCTACCAAATCTTTGCCATGTAAGTCCAATACATCATGTCTTCAAGAATAGTGACCACATCATATTCTTTGGTGACATCTTCACACTTAATGGGCTTACATGAGAAACTGCATCTCCATAACAGCTAATTTTAGAATCCCACAGTGACAAATAAGCTTTCTTGTCCTTTTAAGCCTTTAAGGCAATGTGGTGGTTTTACCGTGCTGGGCAGCTAAACGCCACAACCACTCTCTCACTCCCCCTCCTTTAGATGAGGAGGGGAAGTAAAGAACAACTCGTGGGTTGAGATAAGGATAATTTAATTAAAGGGAAATAATAATAATAATTAAAGAAAGATTATTATGAACTAAACAATTTAACTAAAGGGAAATAAAAAGGAAAAGGGGAAAAGGGAGGGGGAAAGGAAAAAAAAAAGAGAGAAAAAAAGAAAAAAAAAAAGGAAGGAAAACAAACAAATAAAACAAATGAAGGCTATGTGGAAGTGCAGAGGAAAGAAATTACTCTCTACTTCCCACAAATGAGTGATGCTTGACCACGTCCTTGAAGCAGGGCCTCAACGCACGTAGCCGGTGTTCAGAAGGAGGACCAACATTTTCACAATGAGAGCCCACCCCTCCCCTCTCCTTCCCGTTTCCACATTTTATTGCTGAGTGTGACATCACATGGTATGGAATATCCCTTTGGTTGGTTAAGGTCAGCTGCCCTGGTGATGTTTCTCTTCTCACTTTTTGCCCACCCCCTAGGAGGGTTAGGGAGAGGCCCGATGCTGTGCCAGCACTGCTCAGCAGTAGAGACAACACTGGTGTGATACTACTGCTGTTCCAGCTACAAGTGCAGAGCACAGCACTGTATGGGCTACTGCAGGGAAAGTTAACATTCCAGCCAGACCCAGTACAGGCAATCACTGTAAAAAATTCATCAGAGCAGAATGGCAATTAGAGGTAAATGACACAAAAATCCCTAGTAAATATTCCCTGAAAATGATGACATGGATCCAATTAACATAGCCCAGTACTTTGTGGGCTGACATATTTACAGAAGCTGAACACAGAAAGAGTAGAAATCACACCAATGATGAGAAACCCAAATCATCCCAGATACTGTATCTCCCCTTCTCAGAATAGACAAATGTGCCATGTAGGACATACAGGAAGGTGTCTGCATTTCTTGTTGATGCTGAGCTACAACCTAGATTCACTGCAGTCTTGTGCCAGCAGTGAGACAAGAAACACCATTTCACTCCCACTGCAAATTGTTTGCCTTCAGTAACTCATGTTTTCATCACCTCCCGGCAGGTTGATGTACCTGGGCTTAAAACAGAGATGGATTCACACTGAGTTCTGGCATACAATATTAATCAGATTATCCTCAATGTTCTTTGTGTGTAATAAGTAGAAATATATACCTCTAAAAAGAGCAGTACAGCATCAGAGAGAGTGTGAAGCACCTTCAGGAAGCTGCTTCTTTCCATTGACTCCATCAGAAACCTAATATGTATTTAACTATTGACTGTAGGTATCTAAATTTAAATAACAACACATATCCTTGATGCCTTTTATTGTCAGGATATTTCTGTGAAGTTAGAGTATGTATGTCCCTAGATAAGTTATAAGAATGCTTGTTTCAGCTTCCCATAGAGTTTTTCCAAATGTTTGGATTCCCAGTTTTTACCTTTGAATTGCCTTATAGATTAAAATTCAGTTATCTAAGTTTGAAAGACCGAGGTGAAGATTTATCTCATAGCTCTGTTGAACCGTCAAAAATAACATTTTAGAAAGAAGTAGATCAGCTGTAAAGAAAAAAAAAAAAAAGAAAAAAAAAGAAAAAAAATCTGTCTGGCATGCAGCTCCAGAAAGCAGAAGTAATAGTTGAGAACTGATGTTAACAACTTCAAACTAGAGATTTTATTTTGTTTGTTTGTTTTTTTTTTTAACTTTGCATTGTCAACAACATACATAATCACAAAGAAACCTCCCTAGATGTTTCATCAAAATGATGGTCTAGACTGAAACTATCAAACCAAAGAAACCCTTTTATTTAAATTTACTTATAAAATAATTTGCATATAATGAAAATCCTGACTGAGCTACACCTTTTCATATATTGTGCCATAACCAATATATATGTACTGCAGAGAATAATTTAAAAAATAACAGAATATATTTGTAGGTATTTGGTAAGATGAGTGTGGAATAATTGCATAAGGTGACTTGGAAAATTAAACTGATATTTACATTTTAGAGAAAATGTACAGTATTGAAGAAGCTTTCAGGGTGGAGTGTAGCTGCACTAGCTAAGCATTTCCTAGGCCTCCAACCTTAGATGTTATTGCACTGGGAGAACTTGCTGTGCTGACTTTAAGGAACTTTAAGTGTAGAGTGGAGTGGGGACACCATTGCTAGGCTCTGTGACCAGGAGGGCACTCAATAATTTTTGTGCACACCAAGACTGATAAGCTGCACATGTGCTACTTTGAGGCAACGAGCTGTCATTTTTTTGACAAAATGCTGTACTCTAGTAAACTTTTCCTCATTATAATGCCATTATAATACCAAAACACTCCTACATCCCAGAAGCTACCCAATTCCAAGTTGTGACCACCCCTCACTGAGCACATGCACTGAATTTCTTGGAGCCAATACCTTTTAATGAAAGTGAGAAAACTTTTTACCAATCATAATCAAGATATGCTTGACTAGAGTCACTCAAGCTCCACCTAAAAGATGGAAACAATATAAATTGGATTAAGAAAAAGGGGATGTAAGGGAAGATACCATCATGACTTCAGGGATCTGTCGACAGGCTCAGTCTCTTTTTCCCACCAATGGGACTCCGTGGGGTAAGATTTCAACACTTGGTTATACTGAGTGCCTCCCCGGGAAACTTAGAAATCTCTATAGAGTCTTTGTGTCTTTTAATGCATTAATAGCCAAGCTGTGTACCTGTGTATTTTATGCATGCTAGCTTGATTTTGCAGACTGTGAATTTATTTCCATCAATCCAAAGAACCTGTGTACCTGTTGCACTTAATTCCGTTGTTGCTAGCCATGATAGTTCTCACTGAACACGATGAGAGTGAGGGTGTGCTGTGTTGTTGGTGAACACGTCACTGTGATAGTTCAGTACCCTGAACCCAACTGGACCCATAATGGTTAATAGGCTATACCCCTTAACATGACAATGGAATATAACTTATTCCAAGGTTGTAGTAAATAATCTCCAAAATTCAATTTAGCATTGCTTTGCTATGAATCCAAAATAATCTACATAAGCATTTTTCCTTTTAAAATTCTATCAATTCTTAGCTTTCTATTTGGATCACTTGAATGTCAGGTCTAAAAAAATCTTTTAAACTTGGAACAGAATTCAATCATTTTGTCAAAGATATTATTAAAATTCATGTATTTGTAAATTCATGGTCTTTTTTTTTTTTTTTTTTTTTTTTTTTTTTTTTTTTTTCTCTGTTATTTATTTATTTATCTATTACCTTTGTTTTCACTTTGGAGTCTTTGGAGAGGAAAGTCTTTTGAGAAACAGATTTGAAGTATTAGAAGAGTGAATTAGCCTTCTTATAGATGCTTAGATTCACACAGGAAGAAGCCTCTGTCATTAATATTTCTCCAATATCTGACAATGTCTTTCTATTGGTAGAAACAGAAGAGATTACTGTGGTATTAAATGTTTCTTTTCAATTCTTCTAACCCCAAATGACATTTTCGCTTTGAAGTTATACCATCCTTTGGGTCAGTATAATTAAGAGTAATTGCTAAACTATCTATTAGTATATTAGATCTTAATATGTAGGGCAACTACATTTGTGTGCTGTCCACTAGTGGAACAGAACATATTCCAGTACTTCTTACTGAGTTCATTTAAAAAGTTGCACAGGAGGAACACCATGAAATTCTGAGTACAAAAACTAAAACAATCTAAAATAACTGCCCAAATCATTTTCACAGCATTCTAATAAATAACTGGGAAGAAAGATCTCCCTATGTACTATATACATATTGTTACACATATGTTAAAGTCTTATCAAAAATTTTAAATGCAATTCCTTATTAAGATGATTCAGCTACAGTTCTCATCTCTATGACGAACACTAAAATATGGGAAAAGCAACCAAAATCAAAAATGACAGGAAATTTTATTTATATATGCTATATATGTTATGCTATATATGTCACTATAATCACAAAAGCACAGCTTGGTGTCAGAATTGGAGACAGAAGACATGGAGCCTGACATAGGTCATCATTGTGGTCTACAACTTCCTTGCGAGGGGGAGTGGAGAGGCAGGTGACATGTTGTCCATAATCACCAGTGATAGGACCCACGGGAATGGTGTTAAGCTGAGGCAAGGGAAGTTTAGACTGGACATCATGAAGAGTTTCTTCACCGAGAGGGTGGTTGCACAGGCTCCCCAGGGATGTAGTCACGACATGAAGCCTGTCTGAATTTAAAAAACGATTGGACTGTGCACTTAATCACATGGTCTAAACTTTTGGGCAGACCTGTGCGGTGCCAGGAGTTGGGCTGGATGATACTTATGGGTCCCTTCTAAATTGGGATATTCTATGATACTATAGGGTACATTTATTTTTGAGCAGCTTTACACAGGCTTTCAAATATCATTATTAGCACAGGTAAAAATGTCAGTCTTTGTGGCTCCTTGCAATTGTGTTTTAGGGACTGATATACTGCTCTCCTATCAGTTTTAAATTATGCCAGATAAAGCACAAAGTGTTTTTAGGCAATATTCAGGTTGGTTGTATATTGTGGAAGAAATGACAAAAATTCCATTACAGAATATGAAATTCTACAGTCCTCAGATCTTATGGACAACATCTATAGATAGAAGTTAAATGTGGAATTATTCAGTTCAGAACTTCCTTGTAGGACTATGCTGCATAAAACATGTATCAGCCATTATTAGATGGCTTAAATCTAGGCCCTGAAAATGTCTGGTGGCCATGCAATACGAATACACCAAGAAGTTCCATAAAACATTTCTTCTGTAGATCATAAAGCACCCTGCTTTATGAGAATAGTAAAAAAAGCCAAAAGCAAAAATGCAAAAGTCACTAATGTAATGTGGTAAACAATCTCAAAAGAAACAAGCAATCATGTATGCTTTCCTTGCTTTATTGCTAGGTAGCTGTCCTTGACTAATTTCCCTGCCCAGCTTGAATTGTTTAATTTCACTCCTATACTACCCAAATCTTGCTGAGCCTCAGACATCTGTTTCTTCCTTTAAATTCACAGAATCAGGAGTTTTATTAATGCACTACAGAAAGCACAGATGACCTTTCTAGTCATACTCTTAGCAATAGTGGCAGGCCTTTCTTTTTTATTTGGGTACTCTCCTAGGACAAACTGCCTCAAGCCTGCATCTTTGTTTAGGCTTTCTGTAAAATGTCAGTAGGAAAATATTTGCTCATAGAGAAAATCCATATTTCTTGACATACTCTGAAGGAAGAAAATTAATATAAATGGAGAGGGTTTAACACATGCATGGTTCCATTTACAAACCACCATTAGCTCACAGATTTCCTGAGAATATAGGTATCAGTCACTTCCAAAACCCACTTCCCATAACTATAACTCAAAAAGAAATGTGAAATTCACAGAAACCTGAAGTCATTTCCAAGTCTGAAGAGATACAGTTTAGATTAAAATCATATATCTAAAACAAGTCCTACACTTCTAGTGGATGACACTTTGTATGATTAATTGTGGTATATTTTATCCTACTGGTTAGGTGAAGCCTCTTTACTTTTCATTCTGTACCCTAAATCCCGCAGTCCAGGATTTTTCCCTATAGAACAATTTCAAAATGCTCTGGACAATGGTGTTTGTTTATTTGTTTATTTGTCGATATTTTGCTTTCTTGTTTTCAACTGTGAATTAGAAGAAACTAAAAATTTGCATTATCATACTAAGTTGCCCATATTTCTGAGAAGGAAACTCACAACAGAACTAGAAAGGTAAAATTTCTTTTCAGCAGTAAGGAGAGCTAGCTTGTGCTAGCAGCCACCGCAGGGAAATGTCCTACACACAAGACCACGAGGCCTAGGTCTAACCTGAGATTTTCAATGATAAATAACATAAGTTAATTAAACTTGGATCATTCTCAATCTGAGCAAGTATTTTGATCATATGTCTTGACTAGGATCAACCATGAAAAACAGTCTCCATTCCATTGCAAAAAAGAAAAATAACGATACTTCAAAGAATGGAGAAAATGTTTTCTTAGAGACCTGCTTTAATAAAGGCTTGATCTTTTTATTTATTTTTTAATAATATTTGGATCAAGTTGTGAATTTCAATAAAAATATAAATTTGATTTTATAAAATTGAATCACAGAATTCCTTCAGTTAACCTACATTCAAATATATGTACGTGTATATTTGCATACAAGCACACTCTTCTGGGTTAAATCATCAGTGCACAGATCTTTCAAATCTGTTGTAAATTGGATAAAGAAAGAATGTAAATTTAGCAGTTTTCAGTACTATGATTAACAAAAATGAATCCTGAACAGACATTTTATGTCTTGATTAAACAAGCTATCGACTCACTGCCTAACAGTGTGTTTGAGAATCTATATCTACAGATTGCCAGCGTCATACAAAGAACAGAAAAATTGTTAAGAAGTTCATAAATAACTTTACAGGTTATTTCCTATATGAAGTTTCTCATTTAATCACAGAATAGATGTTAAATATTAGATGTTTTAACCTTTTACATGCCAAAAGCACTGTTACTAATACTTTTTAGTTGTGGTCTTAAAACATTTAATTTATGGTGAAAAAGAAAACAAATGATTTTAATAGTCTAGAGAAGGAAATCAACTGAAGTTATAGTTTAGTCATATTGGGGTGGGAAATAATAGTAAAAGACAAGACTATCTGCAATGAAGATACTAATTGCAGGTTAAAGGTTACTTGAAGTTCCAGTGGTGTTTACTGATGTCAATATATAATGTATCAAAATCATAAACTTTCAAATACTTTTAAACTTTTCCCTTAAAAAAAAAAAAAAAAAAAGGAAAAGGAAAAGCAAACCCAACAAGATTAAGTCACTGCAAATTGGAATATTTGATCATTCTGTTTGGTTACGTTTATAAACTAAATAAGTTTAAAAAAAAAGAAAAGTTAATTTTCCTCATTGAGACCTTTAAATGCTCAGATGCTGCATAAGCAATTTCGCAACACAGTGCATCTTCATGACCCATGAAATAAATTCAAATGGCTGATTTGTGGTAGACTGCATGTATGTTTTAGATAAGAATAGTAAAACTTTTATAACAAATGTCAAGTTTTCCAACTGTGAAACCAGAAATGCCAAGTTCCTGTGCATTTAAGTAACGACCAATTAAATTAGCATTTATGTTTGCATAGAAAATTCTGAAAAGACAGAAAGTATTAGAAATAAAGTACTGGTTAGTCAAACAGTTTATGTTCCTTGTGGAACTTGTTCTGATATAGTATAAACAAGGCTTGCTCCAGTGTAAGCGGTCAAATTGCTCATTTGTGCAACCATGACAGGAGCTGCGGGTGGTTACTCATCTGGCAGAACAGAGATAACAACATCAGGGTGGAAGTTTCCTTTGCATAACAGTAAAATGCATAACCGTCACCCACATCAACTCACTTTTTATTATAATTTTTTCCTCGTTTTGAGAGGGTGCCTCTAAACACTGACTATATTGTTTTTGTCCTCAAAAAGTCTGTGCACAAGGAGAATTGTTAATTCTCTGGGGGAACTCTGGGGGAGTTCTGCTGGGTAAAGTCACCTAGTAATATCTCCATGAAGACACTTGATATGTGTCTTCTTGATATGATATTACGTGTAAAAATGGATACCATTCATATTAAATTAGACTTTTTTCCCCAGTTAAATTATTCACAGAAAGATTATTTGCACACATATTTCAGTATTTTCTATCCTCATCAACACAGTGCTACAGTTTCAATCAGTATTCATTATGTGGATTGCTTGACTTTATTCTGCTTTGAAAAGCATTTAAGCTCATGAATGGAGTTTTATTTTATGACGATCATCATAAAAAGGTGAGAAAGTATAGGGAACAAAGACATCAAGCAGTTAGAATGGAAAATTAGACAGAAGGAATAAGAACATATAGCAAAGTATAATTCAGGATCATTGCTCAAGCTGATGATGCTTATGAAAAGGTATAATATAATAGCTCAGTGGGCTAAATATGATATGTAATCAGACCTAAGCATAGAGACCATAAACTCTTAATTTGCCTGTGTAATAAAGCTAATTGTATTCATAGTGCTATTTACTGTGCTAATGGCTTCATCTTGGACTACACTGACAGTCATCCTAACAGCTGTCCAGATGTCCAGACATAAAGTGTGTATCTTGCACATCATCCATATAGAGATATCCAAGGAACAGTAAGAACAGAGTAAGCATATACGATATTTCCTCCTAAGACTCTTCCAACCAACAATAATTTTCAGCTCTGGTGAACTGTGAGTTTAAGACCTGTTACAAAGGCCATCAAGATAAAAAATTTCCACTAATTGCAATAATACTGCTGAGACCTATGGAGAATTTTAGTCTCCATTTAATTCTCAGATTCTATTAAAGGTGATTTAGTAAGAAATTGTTCATTGCTGACTAGTTCTAGATAACCATTTTTGTTTCTGTAGGTCCTGATCCTTTAAGTTCTTTGAAGGTCAACATATCCTAAAAGATTACTTCAAAGTCCTTTCCTTTGAGAAAGGTGTCATTTAAAAAGTGATCCATTCTGTTAGGCTTAGAGAACAATTTCATTAGATTCCCTGGCAGAAGAGACACAAAAAATATAACCTTGAAAGTGCAATGTATCATAATTATATTTTTACAGGAAACATCATTTACTTTGAAGTCATTTCAACATCTCTGTCACTGGAAAGACAGTTCCAAAACCAGCCATGTCTAAGCCAAAGGTTTTTAAAACTCCATATACAGTTACTAGCTAACAAAGAATGTCTAAGAGGTCTTTAAAAGACAGGATTGCATACTTTAAAAACTCACAGGTGGAAAGGCAGATATTAGATACAAACATTTTGAGGACATATTGCTGTTTCTGCTCTTTGTGATAGAGTGAATGGCCATGGCTGTATTCCTGCAGAGAGAAATCCCTTCCTACTGTGGAGCCCAGGTTGTGAAAATAACTCCTGTCCACAGCCCAAGCAATATGTTTTAATCAGACCATCACAAATCTGGTCTTAGAGTCACGAAATTTTAACCAGCTGCTTTGCAGGACAGACTGGTGTTGTTAAATATGGAAGTAGCTTGGAGATTCAGCTATCTATTCAGCTGCCAGTCAGTAAGCAAAGTGCTGTTTGCAACAGACAATGAAGCACTGCACAGTATGGCAGAAGATTAGAAGAAATTATTCTGTATTTATAAAATACTGATAGTGCATTTCAGTGCTAGTTAAGTGCTAGTTATAAAGTGCCTAATGTTTGGTTAAGAATCAAAGATTTATTCATTTTTTTTTTCACTTTTATAAATGCAAGAGCATTAAAACTATCTAGAATGCAAAGTATTTCCTTGTAAATAACTTATAACATAGACTTCATGTCATTGCCCTGACAGAAAACATAGATGAAAATACAAACATCTATCTTCCTCAGATAGACAAGGTCATTTAGTCAGCCATGTAGGACTGTTAGCAATACAGACCTTGATATGAGACTCTGTATTTTTTGTCCTGCATTTTATGCTCTCCTATTATGGTAGCCATATTTCATGTATTAGAATTGCAAATTTCTCTTCCTTGTTATGTGAAACATGTGATACGAACGAGCTGAGAATGCTTCCAGTCATGGGAAGCAACAGCAATTTGTGTTATCCCTTGTGATATGTTATTATATAATTATTCCACTATCTTCTTAGTAGAAACTTTTCAGATTATACTTCTTTAGTTTTGTGATTGTTGTCTTGCAATAAAAACAATTGAACCACAATTTCGTTTGCTCTGCTTATATCCTGATTCATTTCGTTCTCAAGTAGAAATGAAAGGTGAAGACTAGCTGTTATCTTTGTTCTGCAATAGCTGCCAGCCAGCACTGCCATCTCCACTATAAGAAGAAAACGTATCTGCCTCCAGGTAATTTATCCTAATGAGAAAATTTCAGCTGCAGACTTTTACTGTGTGGTATCTAACTCAGTAAGGCTATGACCCCAGATGGGCTTTGAAGGTGCTATTACAATTAAGTAATGAATATAATCTTACATCCCTGGTGCACATTTTTCAAAGAGCAACTCTGTCCCATTAGCTGGGGCCACAGACCATGCCCTGAAAATTTCAACATCTAAAGATATAAAGTAGTCATAGATAAGAGAGGTGACAGAAAAATAAATAAATAAATAAATAAATAAAATAAAAAAAGTAGAAAAAGGAAATTCTGTTGGGATACACTTTCTTTCTACAATGTGTGTATTAATGAAGTAGTAGAAAAGAGCACATATCAAGAGTTACATTACTAATTCCAGAGGGATGGAATGGTCAGTAGGATCTGACAGGAATTGCTAAGTTATACCATAATGTCACTAAAGTTCACATATTCTATTTCAAAAAGAAACAAAATGCCAAGAAATACCTCCTCCATTGGTGCATTAAGAAGGAGGTAAATTCTTCATGCTGCATTGTCAGATGCAAAATAATAAAACTCTCATAGCCCCATGCACGACAATTTTGTCAGCCAGCTAATGCTTTTTTTGGTTTATAAATCAAGTGACAACAGGAGGCAACAATACATTCCAGAGAAAATGAAATTGCCATAGATAAATGTTCTCCTGAAAAGCTGCCCTTTACCTGTGATGCCACGACTATATCTGTAAATAGTGACAGCTTAATTAAAAAAGGTTGGAGTTGAAGGCCTTTGCAAATTTACATTTTTTCATGTTAACTCAAGTGTGTCTTCCATAGAAGTCAATGCACATTGTACATACAAAAAGCTTTTCAGAACATGAATCCAAGTCTCAAACACCATAGAAACATAACTTTTTCCATCACTTCCATCTACAGAATGCTTTCAGCTCAGCTCCTTTGTCCCAGATATGATCACCTGTACTCATACTACTTATAGCTCTTTTTCTGAAGCAAACTTGTGACAGAGCAACTGTGACCAGGTCTGTATGGGTAGTTTCAGACTTCTTTTTGCCTTAGCAGCAATGCAATACTATTAAGGAACAGAAATCAAAATAGGAACTTCTAGTATCAAGAAAAACATATACTTTCCCTATGAAACTACTATTTTGTTCATCCAAATCTGTGGTTGCTAAGGACCAGATTTTTTGGTCCTGAGAAGTGTTTTAAATTCCCCCGTCTTCAGATCAGATTCTGGCAAAAATGCTTAAAGTGAATGCAGTCACTTTTTGTCCAGGCGTGTATTGACAAGACATGCAGTAATGGCTTTAAATTAAAAGAGTGTTGGTTTAGATCAGACATTAGGAAGAAATCCTTTACTGTGTTTGTGGTGAGGCACTGGAACGGGTTGCCCAGAGAAGCTGTGGATGCCCCATCAATGGAAGTGTTCAAGATCAGGTTGGACGAGGCCCTGGACAACCTGATCTAGTGACTGTTGTCTCTGTCCATAGCCATGGGGTTGAAATTAGGAGATTTATTCTTGCTAAAGAGCTGCTGGTCACTTCTGACCAGCTTTTTCTCTTTCATTTAAATGGATTTGAGGAATATTTGTCCCACAATCCTCTCAAGCATTGAGGTGAGGCTGGTAGGTATGTGGTACTCTGAATTTTCCTTCTTACCTCTCTTGAAGATGGGATATGATGCTTTGTACAAACCATTAAGAAACTTTCCACTTCATCATGACTACGACAGCAGTGTTGCAGAGACACTGTGAAGAGCACTTCATACCCTTGGATTCATCTGTCTGGTTCCATGGCTTTGTCTATTTCCAACTTTCTTAATTCAGTCTTCTTCTACCTTGGCTTACAGCTCACCTGCCCAGATTCTGCAGCCTGAAGGCAACGTTTGTAGGTAAAAGAAGTAAAGAAGACACTGAGTGCCCACTTTTCTTATGTATGTTTTCACTTAGTCCTCCACAACATTCAGCAGTGGACCCTTTTTTAAGCAAAAATCTTACCCAATGGACATGAAGACTCCCTGTACACTTCCCTTGAGTATTAGAATGAATTTTAAGTCTATTAACTATCCATGTCTGGACTCTTGGACCCTTACCCACTTGACAGCTCAGGACTCATGTCTTCCCAGATCTCCTCCTGTTCACCATCTGGTCCAGCTAGAAGTTCTCTAGGAAATCATACCCACACAGAATAAGGAGTAATAGTATAACAATAACTCAGGACTGTTCCCAGCAAGGAGTTTGACACCTCTACCCTGCTTCAAAGTTTAAGAATGCCAAATAATATAGAAACATTCATATTTTATCATTATGCCCATGATGCCTCAGACACAGAAAATGGGCCAAGACACAGGTGTGATGGACAGAATGTGTTTCCAAGTATTGGGTCTTCTTGTTTTATTTATTTTAGTCACACCTTTATAATTGTTAACTTGCTTTGGAAGAACAGGTAGCTAACTGAGCAGAAACTATATTATCTCATCTCCATTAAAAAGGCTTACTTGCCACAGCAGCAGTGTTTTTACAGATATGGTCTTCTTTGAGTGGGTACTCTCCAGCTGTTGAAAAATTCTGCATCTGCTGATGTTTTGGAAACTGCAAAATCTCTGGAGGAAATTAAAAGTAATAATAATAATAATAATAATAATAATAATAATAATAATAATAAAGTACAACTGTATAATTTTGGTTTTGCTGATCAAGAAAAAAAAAAGATATGATGAATATTATACAATAAAAGATTTGTAACCTAATTCTGAAATATGAGCTAAATTATCAATAAATATAATCTAGCATAACAACGAGGAAAAAGAATTTTTGCTTCATAGCAATAAAGAATCATCAATTAATTAATTATTGATAATTATATTAAACATAACTATGATGTTCCCCTCTATTGCAGAAGTCCTTTCACTAACTTTTTTGATTGCTTTTTTTTCCTTTCATGCTGAATATTGCTGTATTCATATTATTTTTAAGTTCACTTAGTACAAAACACCTCTCAAATGATTATCAGCCTGATAGTTTGCTTGCCCAGGTAGGTGTACATGCAGAGTGACAGGTGTAAAAATTTCTTTTGCATTTCTCTTCAAGGTTTGGAACACTTGCTTAATGCTTCAATTATGTTACGGAGCAACCTAATTATTTACAATAAGTCACTGTTAATTTATTATCTATATTTTTAAAATAGTAAATCAAATAATTAGCCATTGTGAGCTGCCTTCTCTTCTTCTGTCTGTTGTGATGTCTCTTGATGGTATTCATACTGCACAGTGTTCAGAAGGAAATAGAAAAGCTATTTTTCTCACTACATGAAAATGCTCATCATTTTCACAACCATATCTATGTGTAAAGAGTTACAAGCAATACAGTTGCATATAAAATCAGTGGCTGAGTGGTCTATAGTAGGTCCAAGCAGAAATAAGATCTTGAAACCTACATATAAACATACATGAAACAAAGGTCTGTGTGGGCTCCTACTTACTCAGTGTATCTTTCTTGTAGAAAACTTTTTTTTTTTTTTTTTCCTCCAAAAATGGCATATATAACTGTCATTCTTACCTTCACTCACTTGTATAACCCACCCTCATTTTTTACTAGCATTCACAGACCACATGCAGCTCTAGCCTAGAGTCATTTATCCATGTAGTTCAGTTTTTGTGGAATCTAATTTGTCCAATTTGACTCTACTGCTACACAAGTGCAGAGGACAACGCAGTCATGTTTGCTTGTCTTCCAGAAATCTGTAGAGGTGGTGTGCAAAAAATTTTAAAAATCTCCCATATTCATTAGATTTTCCAGGTATTGAAGACATTTATTTTTCTCTTTTTTTTCAGTCCACTCCCCTTTCCCACTTTTTTTTTTATTTATTATTTTTTTTTAATTCTGAAGTTTCAGAAACAGTGTCCAAAAAAAAAAAAAAATTTACCTAAATAAAAAAAATAAATAAAAAATAATAAATATAATTAAAAAAAAAAGCCAGAGGGAGAAAAATTCCAGGAGAAAAATTGCATTGGGGTAAGCAATAAACCACTTTCATCTTCTACTACAAAAAGTTTCATCGCATACCAATTTCTATCAGTCAAAAAACATACTCATAAGGAAAATGCCTTAAAATTTATTTATTTATGTGTGAAATATTTCTTCTTCATGGTTGGGAAATGTTATGTTATCAGTTTTTCCCTCACTGTTTAGACTGCATAAGAGTGAAAAGCTGAAGTATTTGTTGAAATTAATGTTAGAATTCAAAACAAGATTATTGATGAAGTAAGAAGACAGATAGTATGACTTAATTTGTATAACAAATTTTGTAGATCACAACAGATGCCAAATTCTTACTTTTCTAATAAATCATTCAAGGAATATTCTTACAGAAATCCAATTACTTTCTATAAAACAGAAGAAACATCACTTTTTACAATGCAAATTAATGATATTCCAGTAAAGAGAGAACAAATGAAATCTTTCCAGTGTAGGAGGCCCCATAAGAAAATGCCACCTAACAACTGCATTAAAAGGTGTGAATGGAGCACTGGTGAAAGATGGAAAATGAGCAAATTCTCCATTCATCACAGTCGCAACACAGAAATATGGCAATATCTCGTTTTTAAAATTATGATTCAAAATATTTACAGAAAAAACAGCATTTTAATACCGTATCAGCTAAAAGTTAAATATTAGTCTCCTTCTTGCAAAAGGAACAGTTATACCTCAAGACAGATATGTTATAATTTCAAGTTATCTAGAAATTTTGATTTATTTTTTTTTTCCTGATGTACTGTTTTTGGTCTGAATAGAGTTACCTCATAATGACTGGTATGGTGCTAGGTTTTGGTTTGTGGCCAAAACAGTGTTGATAACACAATCATGTTTTAGTTGCTGCTGAGCAGTGCTGTGTAGAATCAAGGACTTTTCTGCTTCTCATGATCCCCTGACAGTGATAACACTGAGGGCGCACTAGAAGCTGGGAGTGGACACAGACAGGATATCTTACCCATTTGCTGTCATGATGACCAAGAAAAGCTGTGGGAAAGAAGGAGGAAGGGAACTATAACCCACTTAGGGTTATGCCAAAGAAATATTACTTGTGATGAGAAATATTACATATTATATGTGATGAGTCCTGCTTTTCCTTTTTTTTTTTTTTTTTTTTTTTTTGGCTGAATACCCATCTGCTGTTGGGAAGTAGGGAGTGAATTCATGTTTTTGCATTGTTTTCACACACAGCTCTTCCTTTACCTATTAAACTGTTAAAGTCTCAGCTCATGGGTTCTCTCACTTCTACCTCTTAATCAGTTCTGTCCCAATCCCACTGTGGGGGTCTGAGCAAGTGGCTGCATGATGCTGAGCTGCCTATTGGGTTTATGCCAGTTTTAGATGAAGCAGAAGAGGACCTGTCTTCCTTGTTAGCCTCAATTCAAACTATTTTCATGTCCCAAAGTAGCAGTAATCCAGATAGCCTAACTGACATTTTGCCCACAGATCATTGGATGTTAAATTTTGCTTCAAAAATCTTTGCATCAAAAATATGACATTATTGGAAGCTATAAGAAAAATACACTGTGCTGCACACAATGGCATTCAATTCATTCCAATATAGATCATCTGGATCTGGAGGTTTTCATACCCATTGGCTTAAATAACATGCTCCCTGAAAACTGAAAATTTTGTAACTCAGATTGCTCAACTCATTAACTGCTTACAGTATCTTGCTGTCACAGAATTTCTTCATTTAACAATCTAACTATTGAAAACGTACTAAATTATTTTCTTTATTTGCAATTAGTGTCAGAATTTGTCACACTAGTCTCATTTGGAATTTGGAAATTTTCTATGGTATTTTATTTGTCATATCAGGTAGCTTCCCTTAGAATACCCACTGTTTTTTTGTTTGTTTGTTTGTTTTGTTTTGTTTTGTTTTGTTTTGTTTTGTTTTGTTTTGGGGGGGGGAGTTGATTGGTAGTTTTTTACTGTTGTTGTTTTACTGTGTATCAATAATTTCTTGAATACTACAGCAAACACTATGGTTTTTCAATATTTTACAACAAAATGCTCATATTTCCCAGAACCTGTTTTCCCTTCCGGTTGTGATGGTTTTACCTTGCTGGGCAGCCAAACTCCCCCACGACCACTCTCTCACTCCCCTCCTCAGAAGAAGAGGGTAAGAAGAAAATATGCTGGAAAGTGAAAAAAAGGCTCATGGATTGAGACAAGGAAAAATTAATTAAAGGGAAAAGAAAAAGGAGGAAACCAAACCAAACCAAACCAAACCAAACCAAACCAAACAAGCAACCAACAAAAAAAGCAAAGGCCATGAGGACCAATTTGCAATTGTTTAAAGCGTTTTTTTTTTGTTTTTTTTTTTTTTTTGTTTTTTTTTGTTTTTTTTTGTTTTTTTTTTTTGCTTTTTTTCATACTTTATAGCTAATGCTGTCTTCTATGGTTTTATTCCTCTTTATTCCTCTCAGTCTCACTTTCATGGTTAATGATACGGATAATGTTTACAGAGAGAAAAGAACAGGTCTCCTTCAGGGGCTGCAACTGGAGGAAGGGGCATGAGGTATTAAAGAGAGGCAGTGAAAGAAGGAAACAAGAGGACTGACATTGAAATGACTTTGAGACTGAAGGCAGAACTGAAGTTATACACTAGAGTTCAGCTGGATTGCTCTAATGTCGGAATCTATGCTGGATAGTTTGTCTTAATTGTCTTTCTTTTCCAAAGAGAGATTTAAGATATACACTGAAACTTAAGTCACAAGTGGCTGAAAAGTTCAAGAAACCACACAGTAGATTCATATTCCAATACCAAAATGTTCTCTTCTGCTGCTGCACTGGAGAAACATGTTAATGGTGGAACACAGGTCATGTCTGCTCCTATACTCTTACTTCTGTCACTTGTTAAAAATGCTTTTTCAGTCTCTCCTTCAGACTATGAAATTACCACAATGATAGTGAAGATATCAAGACTATTGTTCAAAGACATAAATGCATACTGTTCATAAATATAAGCCAGTAGCTAGGTTCTGATTTTCCCTTAAACATTTCATAAATGTTTCTAAATACATTTGGAATAAATGTGTTTTACTAGGAATTGAAAACTGGAGTGGTTTACATCTTAAAATATCTTCTCTGACAAGCTGGAGAAAGATTTATGTTCTGTAAGTCTTCCTGTGGGGAGATGTGAAAGACTGATTCTTCATTTTGCTTTAAAGGTTCCCAACAATATCGCACACTGAATAACCACACCCTTGTTTTCTAACAAGTTTGTGATCACCTGAGAAAATACTGTCATTGGTCTAAGGACTTTGAAATTTTGGTTCTTCAGTTATCATAAATTACTTTAGCTTATTCTTCATGATGTAAAGAAGTTAAACCAAAAGTACCAATCACAAAAATAAATAAATAATAATAATAATCTCTTAGAGAAAAGAAAATGAAAAAAAAAAAAAAAAAAGCATTAATCTTTCCTTAATTGGTCTTTTTCAGACAAAACCACACAAAAATCACAGCTTCCATTAATATTGCACTGTTTTTGATAGATTCCACTTAAGCATCTCATTTTATTTTACTTTTACTTTACTTACTGATTTTTTTTGCATGATATAAAATCATTTTTCTGTTTTCAATATCTTCTGTAATTTCTCACTAGAAACCACACTTTATTCCTACTCCCAGAACATGCTGTCTAACATTCCAACTACAGAATAAAAAGTTACTGAAGTAGCTCTGTAACCCTGTTCAGTATCAGGGTGTGATTCAGAACAGAATTGCACCTATAATCTCCCCTGGACTGTATTTTAAAGCACCTTGCTAAGATCTTAGCACAGAAGTGATAGCACTAGGTACAAAAAGTTACTAAATGTCTACCTATTCTAGCTCACTGGCCTACCTGTGATTCAAGAAGAAGAAAAGTATTGCTTAGCATTTTGTGGTGGTCCAACGCCAGTGGACAGCTAAGAACCACCACACTATTCTCTCACTCCCCCTTCTCAAAAGAAAGAATGGAGAAAATATGATGCAGAAAGGTTCATGGGTTGAGATAAGGACAGGAAAAACATTCACCATTTACTGTTGTGGGCAAAACAGACTCAGCATAGGGAGATTAATATTACCTAGCACTAACAGACTACAGCAGTGAGAAACTAAAAGCAAACTAAAACCATCTTTCCCTAGGGAATAGAGGCTGTGGTCAGTCCCTGACACTTCATCGCTGCCGCTCCTTCATGGTCACTCTCTGCCCCTGCTCCACGTGGATTCCCTCCCACGGGATGCTGTACTTCCTGAACTGAGCCTGTGGGGGCTGCCCACAGGCAGCAGCTCTTCAAGAACTGCTCCAACATGGGTGTGTAATGATTATTTTTACTTAAAGAATGATTATTATTTCATTCACAGCATGTCAAATTGTTTATTATTTGGAAACAGGAGAGCTTTTCCCAACACACAACAAGCTGTCCAGGCCTTAGTCTATAACTATCTTTTATATTGCATTTTGACCAATTTGATGACGGAAGTCTGGAAAATGATTCAAAGAAGGATTTGGAAAAAATCCCTCAATGGAATTTCAGATGGGTTTTAGACTAATTTTCACTTTTCACAGAGTAACATTTAAACTAAGTAATTTATTATGATCAAATAAATTCAAAACACTACACTTCTGCTTTTAGAATTGCAACTCTCTAGGTTAAATTGTGTGTATAATTGGCAACACCACACAGGTTGGGTAGTTCTCTTTGTCTGGTGTCAAATTTTACATTTTTTTTTTTTTAATCAGCAAATGAGAATTTCCAGTTGTGTAAAAACAGACTTCATGCATTCATTCTGGATGCTGTCAAAAGTTAAATCAAAAGTTATTATTTTTTAATTATTATATTTTATTCTAGTATTTTCCCAAATAACATCTACCTATTTCAGGATATGCCTGGTTTATTCCTCAGATCTTTGCTACCTTTCTACTTGACCTTAGAAGGGGACTAGAGTCATCTAATTCCTCTGTTTTCCACAGAAACATGGTAAAAGGGTTTGGAGACAGTGTTCTTCCTCTTTTTTTTTTTTTTTTTAACTGTTTAAAGAGTCAGGCCTACTTATTATGTTAACATTAGTTATTAAAGCAGAAAGGAACTTTCCTAAACAGAATTGCAAGTTAGATTTATCAACAAGGCAAGTAGGTTTTTATCCTGTTTGTTTTAAAAGTGGCAATCATTAATTCTAGTTATCATAAGATTATATTGTTCAAAATTTAAGTCAAATAATTCTTTAATTTGAACTATAAAGCATCCTCATAAATCTCAGAGAAAATGAATTTGCAGTCATTCATTTCCTTCTCTCTGAAACATTATATTGCAATTTAGCAGATCATTTTGACTGTAGAACAATAGTTAATTTAAATACTATTAAATCAAGGAGTCGTTGTGTAGTTAATGTTTTACAAAAGCAAAATCTACTTTAGCAAAGTCATTAACCTCAGAATCATAATTAACTGAACAAAGCATATAATCCCAAATCTTTTTAGCTAATTGTAACATTTATTCTCTATGGATGAAGGGGTGTTATTTTATATGACTCCTAGCTGAGGTAAACACACTGTCTGGTTTAGTTTTTTGTTGTTGTTGTTGTTGTTATGTTCCTGCTAAGTCCTTCTGAGCAAATGGAAAATATTAACGAATATCCATGATATTTTTATTTTCTTCCCCTGTCATTTCACCACATTTGCAAATCCCCCAGCAAGCAGGCTGCAGGCTGCTGGAGATTTCACATTGTACTGTACAACACTCACCCTGTAGTCTTCTTCATTCACACTTAGGACAATGTGATTCTTCTTTTTCTAGAAGTTCAGCAATTTGTAGAGCTTTGACTGGGCATATGAGTAATTTTTCATCTCCACATAAAAGATCCAGATCCTTAGTAGACAGAGACTTATGCTATTTGGGTGAGGTCACTGTTGCCCATCAGTGGGCACCACCAAATGACATCTCGAAGATCAACAGATTGAAAACTTGGTGAAAATCTCATCAATTTTTCAGAAGCTCAGAGTGTTTCATGGGGTGACATGCGTCCTCACCAGGGCAATACGCATCATGCCAGCAGGTCACTAACAGCCATCCTGTTTAACACAGTGAAATGTTAGCTTTGCAAACAAACAGAATAAGGTGGAAGGCAAATCTGCCTTTCTGTTTTTTTTTTTTTTTTTTTTTTTTTCCCTGCATATACCAGGAACTAACCTACCAAGTCTTTAGTTTAGGATGTGAGTCATACAAAGGCACAAAACCTTAAAAAACATTTACAAAGAGAAAAAAATCCCCACTACTCTCAGATACTCCTGTGTTTATGCTTCAGCCTCACTGCTGCTTCATGTTTCATGTTCCACTTTGAGCTAATCAATTAAAAGGGTCTGGCCTCATAAGAATAATTTAAAACTGTTGTCTGTGCTTATACACAGCACCTAGTGTCTGAAATGTACTTGAAGGTCTACAGGTGAGAGAAAAACAGTTTAACAAGTACAAATTAGATTTTACTTAATAGTCATTCAGTTAATGAAGCAATGAACAGTGTTGCTGAACAGCCTGGATTATTATAAGGAAAAAAAAAAAAGCCAGTGACAATATTTTTGCTTACCTCTCTTTATTTTAAGGCTTTAAGTTTGTTTTTTTTTCTTTTTTTCTTTTTTTTTTTTTTTTTTTAATATTTTACTATGTACTTCTCCATGCTAAACATAACCAGTAAAAGGAGTTATGCATACCTGTTAAACTGACAGGTTCTTGTCTTAACCATTAGACTATTGCTGCACTAATGCAGACCTGGCATTCTTATCTCTGATGAAGGATTACTTTTCACTAAACCATGTTTAACAGCTGCTTCTAAATAGGTTGTATGGTACAAGTCATCACAACAGCAATCTGACTTTCAGAAATTTTTATCATTTACATAAATCTGTTGGCCTTTAATAAGTTAATATGCTTGTGAGTTTTTAAAAATTCACTTCTTGGTGGTGCCTTTGTTAGAGAAATGACTCTTTTAACTGGATTTATGAAACTGAGAGCTGCTGCAGAAAGATTACCAATATGCTGCTGACCATGTCATTAAAATTCTGATAGCAAGTTCAGCTGGATGTCAGTTGGCACCAGTGGTATAACTCATTCATCAGGCTGCATCCTGCAGAGGTTATGAGAAGTGAAAACAGAATTTAAATGTTTAGCAATACAGAAAGAGTGGAAAAAGTTTCTGTTTTCATATTCCAGAGGTGGTGACAGGGTAAGTGTGGTAGGATCATTATGCTTGCCATTGACAGATGAGTTATACCCTGAAGCCTCCCTTAAATTCTACTTCTGTTTCAGAAGTTTTGGAAACAAACTAGTTCCTGTAGGCACACTTGTTTGTTCAAATACATTGAGGGTCTAGTTACCACTTTGCTTTGGCTTCATTGAAGAAGGGAAAGGAGAATCTATGATGGCCCATCCCAATGTTTTATTCCATTATAAATTCTTCAGTCAAGTATGACAAACAACTGTTTTGGCATCGGGACATCTATTGAAGCCAAGTATGTGAGACTTTAGACTTTACCTGAGGAAAAAAAAAGAGCTTCTTCATCACAGCCTACTCAATCAGGTGGTTAATTCATCTAAAGTGACCGAAACTGGCAGCTAGTAAAAGACTCTTGCCTCCTCTCTTAAAACATGAAAATGCTTGTTGTTCTAAGGACATATTTAGATAAAGAAGAGACTCAGGTCATTCTCTTACTTATCAGTGTTTTGACTAACCCACGTGGGGAAGAAGCCTCATTGATTGACTCTTTCTATATCTCTCTCACTCTCTGTGGGCCTCAAAGGTCTCACCTACAGCATCATGCCTTCTCTTACAGAGTGACCACTAGACTATATTATTTTTCCTCACTGAGGTCAGATGATGTTGGACAGTTGCACAGGTGCTGATTATATACTTGAAAATTTGAGGTGTTTTTTAACCTTCTGAAATATGTTTTTACAGAGCAGAGAACCCACTGAATGCAGCTTGGACAAAGAAAGAGAATTTCTATTTTGGACTCTTTTCAAAATCTATCAGAGTTTAGGAGGAACCTGCGTATAGCAGCAATGAAATATGTTTTCTACAAGACTTTCACAGGACTTCCTCCATCTACTGTCTGGCAGCTTTATTATTTCAGAAGAACACAGCGTTGATTCTTATGTGAGAGTGACTGCTCATGGAGTTCCCAGGCTTTTCAAACCCTGCTTAGCAGAGTCAATGGAAATTCACTGCTGCAAATCAAAGCAATTTGGCCTGAGGGAATTGGGTAACATGCTGACATATCTTGCTTTTTGATGTAATTAAAAATCACACTTCTGAGAATCCATTAATGACACAACAGCAATCCCAAAGGACAAAAGTCATTATGTCTCTAAATTGTGCTATGTCATTCTCAATTTTAGCTATCATTAACAAGACTTCTTGGATCTTCAGAATACTCTGATCATACTGTGAATCTGTTTAGCTAGGACCTTCTTCCTCAATGTTCACTAAGGAAAGAGTTTTCTTCATTGGTCCAAACATTGAGCAAACTATCAAGTAATTATTTCATATTTTGAGAAGAAGCTAAACATTGCTTTGATTTCCATCTTGTTGAACTAAACTAGCTTCTTACTACTTTTGTTTTTTTTTTAGGAAGAGATACTTATGGCAGAAGTTGCCACAGGCATATTGTTGGATAATAAATAAAAAGGTTGGGAAAGAAGAAATCTTTTAAAACCTAGTGGAGTATTTTCCTGGAAAGTGAAAACAAACAGACAACTAAAAACTTAATAAACCAGACCTGTTACTGAAAAAAGTAGTTGAAATCTACATCAAAGATTAGGAGAATATCTCAGGATCAGAGTCCAAAAGTCTGTTCTGCACAGCTAGCTGAGTTGATTTTTCTCAGTTTAAATATTTGGAGGTCAATAATGAACTGATGAAGTACTGCATGTTGTGACAAAGGGAAGACGCAACACCTGCATTAACTATTTGCAATATTTTTCTTCTTTTCCTGTCCCTCTTCAAAGAACCTTATATCCACTAGACAGAAAACTCAATCATATATGCATGTTATGGTTTATTTAGCAGTTTTGTGAGCTTCAGTTGAAGTTTGGAAAAGTTTATGGAACAGAAATTCAATTAAATTATGATGTATATAGAAACCACATTTGGCTCAGGAAGACTCCAAAGTATAAATGTTTGGAGATTGTGAGTATGAAGAGTTATATATACGTCTGTCCTTACATTCTTCCCTAGCCATTTTGGCCATTGTTCCCTAGCCATTGGCCATTACCATTTTTGAATGGATTTTTTTTTTTTTTTTTGTCCTGGTCTAGGAGAGCTCTTCTGGGATAACAATGAACCCAGAATTATTTTATTAATAAATCTGTGAACAGTTAGTGCTTTAATATTGGCATTGAAAGGCCTACACAAAACCTGTTTCAAGCTGTTAGTTCACTTCAGCTCCCTTTGAAAGTTGTCTTTGCCCTCAACATGCATTCAGGCCATACATGAATGTGACCAGAAAAAAAACATGTTCCAAATACACTAAGCAAGAAAAATAATTGCCTTAAAACAGCATATACTTAATAACAATATTTAAATCCAATTGCATTAATATAACCCCAGAAGAATTTTGATTAAGCACACAGCCTAATGTGCAATGAATCCAATTTGAAATGGCTTCTTCTATGACTCGTTGACAGCACCTGTGCTGGAAAGGCCATGGTAGACCTACTGTGGAAAAGAAAGGTAAAGCATTAGAAGATATTTCACGCAGCTTTCCCTCTTATGTTATTTTTAACTTGGGTTTCAGCTCACATACATATGGTTCTATGGCTACTGCATGAGCCCAGTATCTTCCATGGATTTCTATTCAAAAATTTCTAACTGGAGCTAAACATGTTTTTCAATCATCCACCTAAGCTGTAAGAGAAAGAAACAGAATACTGAAAAGCTATTGAGCACATAAAACGCATTTGAAAAGCGGTAGGTTTACTAGAGCTCTAATGTAAGAGCTGTATTCTGCTGCCCTCTCCTGTCACTTTTATATAGTTACAACATCATAGATTATGTCTAAATATGTAAATGCATAAAACCTCTCTGTTTATGTAGCTGTGCACCTAGTTACAAAAGACTCTGTGAAACCAGCCCTTTCACAAGTTCATATTGGCTAACACAGTAGATTGAGCTATGACTGTGACAGAGCACTGGAACAGGTTGCCCAGAGAGGCTGTGGAGTCTCTGAGATATTCCAAATCTGCCTGGATGCCATCCTGCACAGTGTGCTCTAGCTGATGCAGTTCAGCAGGGATCAGCCATCAACCTCAGCCATTCTGTGATTCTGTGTATGGCTCTGTGTTTCTGTATTTTAAAAAAGAGAGTTTCATTTACAAAGTGAACTTTAAAAAGTCCACTTTAAAAGCCTCTGGATGAACTATTGGATATATAAAAATAAATAGGAATTCTCCTGAAGATTCCAAGAAAGCTACAATTTAATTTTCCATGTAAATAATGCATTAATTGCATTAAAAATTGATGAAGCAAAGTCCCTTTGCTTCTTAAAGAAATTATAAGAGACTCTGAATATAGGAAACCTAAAACCTATCACAACATTTAACATCTTTTAAGGTCCTTCTCCATTGAAATATTCAAAATCTTTTCTTAGAAAGAAAAAAAAATAAATAAATACTTTTTTTGCATTTCCTGCTCAAAACATTAAAAAACTCTCCCAGCTCTCCCCACCTCCATCCCCCTCACCCTCCTGGAAAAACAAACAAACAAAGAAACAGACAAACAAACAAAACAAAACAAAACCACTATTTAAGTACCATTGATGAGTTTATGATTAAATAGTACAACTTGGACTCTGATAAGGACTTTCATAACTCTTTAAAGTCTCTATAGACTTCAAAAATTGTGATTTCTTTTTTCTTTTAATTAAAATACTCTTATTATTCTGATACAAAAAGATATTGCAGTCCGTTAGCAACAGAAAAAAACTCAGGAATCACTTTACTATGGAACTATCAGTCATTGTGCATAACTATATTTTTTGCTTTCCTTCTCCAATCCACAGACTTTGAAACTTTGTCAGTTTGAGCATAAACATCTGGAGATATGGGGTGCTGCCTAGTATCAACTAGTGTTACAGCAGTGGTGGAGAGGGAAAGAGCAACTGATGTCATCTACCTGGACTTCTACAAAGCATCTGACACTGTCTCTCTTGATATCCTTGTCGCTAAGTTGGAAAGACATGGATTTGATGGGTGGACCTCTATGTGGGTTATGGATGGTCGCACTCAAAGAGTTATGGTCAACAGCTCAATGTCCAAGCGGAGATCAGTAATGGTTGGGGTTCCTCAGGGGTCAGAATTGGGACCAGAACTGTTTAATATCTTTGTAGGTGACATAGACAGTAGGACTACATGTCCCCCAGCAAGTCTACCGGTGACACCAAGCTGTGTGGTGCTGTTGACAAACTGGAGGGAAGGGATGCCATCCAGAGGGACCTGGACAGGCCTGAGAGGTGGGCCTGTGTGAGCCTCATGAGGTTCAACAAGGCCAAGTGCAAGGTCCTGCATCTAGGCCAGGGCTATCCCAAGCAAAATTACAGGCTGGGTGAGGAATGGATTAAGAGCAGCCTTGACAGTAGACTGCATCATAAGTGCTGTGTATTGATTGAAAAAGGATAACGTGTTCAGTAAGGCAAACAGAAACACGAAATAACAGAGTTTATCTAACTTTTAATTATTCTTAATTCTTCAAAGAGAATTATCCAGAAACAATAAGGACTTAAAACATTTACAAAATGAATTGGAGGGAGCATGGGAGGGGTTACATAGCCACATAGTATGAAAGCCTCTAAATGTCTTTGTGGACACTGACTTATTCTGTCTGTAAGTAACCTTCCTCTTTTTATTTTTCACCTCAGATTCTCAATTTTATTAGGGCTTTTATATTGATGATTAAAGATGACTTCAGGATTTGCTTGTTTTTCTCCAATAGAGATGGCTATTCCATGTTATGAAACTTCACATCTTATCATCTTATGAAGGAGGTGGTTTTTTGTTTGTTTGTTTGTTTTGTTGTTTTGTTTTGTTTGTTTGTTTGCTTGCTTGTTTTTCATCTGAAATGGCTAATTCTTTCTCCCTGCATGTGAAGATGTCTCTAGTGTCTGCATAACTTAGTTGTGTTAGGAAAACTTCTTCATGATAACTTCTGGCATCAAAGGATAAATTTATTCCTGCTTACAATGTGGAAAAATCTAAGGATTTCCTTGATGGAGTTATGCCAGTCCTGTTTTCCATATACCAAGCTATAGAAAAGGAGAGAACCATTCCTCATGTTCCTTTGGCTCCCTATTATAGAAAGCAATTGGGGATAAGCTGTGCTTACTTAATGTGCTTAATCAAGGAGATAAAACCCATCAGGACCCATCTTCTGGCCCCAAGACTGGCTGGTAGACTCCAGAGTTACCGACACTACTAACCTTTGTCATTTTCCAAGCAAACCACGTAAGAGGGAATAACTCTGGCCTATACTAACTTCAAAAATGAGCCTTTGAATAGTTTAGAGAGTGTTAACGGGCCTGAGTCCAAAGTGAAAAACAGAAATACTCCACCCATTCAAATGTAGGTGTCACAATGATCCACTATCTCTGCTTGCTTATGAGCTTCTTAACTGAAAATTGTAGTCCTATGGCTTAGAGAATGCTATCAAACAGGTAAAAATCTATGTTCAGTGAAGTGTGCAGAATAACAGTGTTCTCATTTCTGCTATGATCAGGAGAAGCCACAGAATATGTTGTTATCTTCCCTTCTTTCTTTCTTTCTTTCTTTCTTTCTTTCTTTCTTTCTTTCTTTCTTTCTTTCTTTCTTTCTTTCTTTCTTTCTTTCTTTCAATTCATAATTTGTATCTTTTGAAATAATACACTCTACAACTTATTCTAATTAAATTTAGCATGTTATTGACTGGGTAATTCAAGTTCCAGTGTAAATGAGAAAGGAGAAGTAGCCAGTTTCCAAAACCCTGTTTTTTGAGGAAATCTACTGTACTTCCCTCCACGAACTGAAAGCAGGATGAAGTCTATTGAAGACAATCACAACATTTCAGTGTGATGGCAGTGGAAAATGAGAATTCAGTTTGTTAAATTTACACAGTTTCTTGGGCAAATCATAACAGCACTTGGAGGGATGCATCATAATGGGCAGTCTTAATATATGAGTTTTCCATCCTTTAAGATGGATTTTGCTTACACAAGTAAGTCCTACCAGTTATACCAGCACTGTTACACTACCACTAATGTAGTTGCACGCATTTTATTGGTGTTTTCTCTGAATTAGTGATGCAAAAATTTGGGGAACAACCTGTTTATAACCATGGTTTTCAGTCCCTGGCAGAAATTGCATACACATTCAGTGCTTTGCATCTGTAAAGCATTTCAACATTGCAATACAGAGGCATAACTTGCACAAACGAAATAGAGGTGGTTCATGTGTGACAAGATCATCACTGCCAAGTGTGAGTTATCTGTGTGGTAGCCACTTCTGGAGCAGCCTAGTTCCTGCAGAAATCCTTCTGCTAGCTTATGGGTCTCATAGACCCCTATAAAAAAGGAGTTTCTGGGTCCTTTAGATCCATGACTCAAAACTGCACTGCTGTAGTTGTATAAACGTTTGTTTGTTTGTTTGTTTGTTTTTAACTTACACCATTAAAACTTTCGTGGTAAGAACAATCTCTGGGAAACACCACTAGATGGAGATGTTTTCTCACGTTGTCTTCATTCATTGCCCCTAACCAGGACTGAAATCTCTTAAAGCAAGTATTTTCATTTTTGATGCACATTAAGAAAGGAAAATGAGTTCAAGTAACTTTCATATATAAACAAGACTCATGTGTTTGAAGTGTTTGCACATCATGTTACATGTTAGAATTAATGAAGTCTAGCATTTAGTTGTTTAGACTAAAAGGAGTGAATAGATGTTATTACAAAAGTAGAGAGAAAAGCCTAGAAAAATGGCCGGGGTCTCGGTACTTTTGTTTAACCACTTCATGTGACAGACTATTACTTATTTAGCTCATGTCACAGAGATAAAATCAGCTTATAGCAAAATTTATCCACAAAAAAATTTCATCTCCAGAGTATTTGTATTCATCCAAGCAACAACACTAAAGAGTATACTGTGTCATCAATGTTAAAGTGACAGCATCTATTGTCTTTCTACCCTTAGAAACAGCTGAATGACTAAAACAAATAGGGAGACATGCCATTCAGATGAAGGTAGAAAAATAAGTTGTTCTAATTTTGTCCTAATTCAACAGTTAGGAACATTTTTTTTAAGAATTGCAAAAACTTGTTAAAATAGATTTTTAGGTTACATCTTGATTCTAAACACTGTTATTTAAAAATACAAATATTATTGCACAACACAAACAATATTTCCTACAAATATAATAATTTTAATAAGTTGCATGATACAAATGTTGATTCTGAATCCATTCATTCAAAAAAAAAAAAATCATTATTGATACTCCAAAATACATTGTGATTGTTAAAGATAATGTGATTGTTGAAAATAACAATTACATTCAAGTTTTGACTAATTTTGCTTGAACACAATAGTTCACATATATCTGCTTTCTCTCCTAGTTCTCCTAGGAATAAGTGCAATAATGATGACTCCTTAAAAAGCTGTTACAATTACTGAGTGCTGCACTGGCATCATTGTAAAGTGCTATGTACCCTTTTCCTTTTTCGCATCCTGTTTTGACTACTGCCATTGCTGCTACCTGCAATCTACATGAAGAGGTCAGGGACAGGGATCATTTCTCAATAGTTCTACATCTTCTACTCTTTCCTGGCTCCAAAAACCCCAGCTACCCATCCCTGTCCACAAATGCATCCTAAAGGGAATGTGGACAGACCAGGTAAACAAAGACAAAATTTTTAAATCACATTTTAACCAATACAATAATGGAACTACTTTTTTATTTCTTATTTATTAATTATTCAAATATAAGTGACCTAAAGCTGTGTATTTAAAGACTGAGGAACAACGATTCTAATGAGAGGTTCATGAAATCGTTATTACCTAAAAACTGTTTAAACCATTCACATTACAGATCATGTCAAAATATACATTTCTAGAGTTTTACAATGTCTTGTTACCAAACAGAAATAGAAACAGGTAATTCATGTCATGCATTCATATACTTGTACCTTTGTGTTAATAGACAGAAAAACAGAGAACATGATATTCCCTCTTCTCTGTACAATTATGTAGAGTCTCTTCCAGACTAGTTAACATAAATGTACAACTCAGACATCTCTGTCAGTTTCTTTGTGCCAATAATGAGAAGTAAGGGTATGTAACTCCAGTTGGAGAAATCATCTGGTTGGTGGCTCAGAAGCAAATTGGAAGTGTACGCAGTGACTGTATTTGACTATATAAAGAAAAAGGCTTCAGTAACAGAGGTAAAAAGTATCATTTTACAATGCAGCTTGCTTCCACTAACATTAGAAAGCAAGCAAACAAAGAAACAAAACCAACAAGAAATTCTTTTCAGAGAATCACAAAATGTTGAAGTTGGAATGGACCTCTGGAGATCATCTAGTCCTACCTCTTTGCTCACGCACATTCTTCCCTAGAGCATATTACCTAGGATTATTTCCAAAGATTGTTGAATATCTCTAGGGAAGGAGACTCCAAAACATTTCTGAGCAACCTGTTCTATTGCTCTGTCACCCTCACAGTAAAGATTTTTTTTTAATATATACATATACTACAGTGCTTTGGTTAATTTTGATTTTTGAATTCTCATTCTCATTGTGACTTTTTAAAATATGTTCCACTACATTAAAGCTAAAAATAAAATAAAATAAATAATTTAAAAAAGGGGGGGGGGGGGGGGGGGAGGGGCAAGAACTATACTTTACAATTGCTCATTCATAATTTCTCCAAAATCAGCTAAATCTTAAGCTACTAAAAACTTGCTTATAATATGTTGTCCTAAGGCAATGATTCCTGCTGAGTCAGAGGGACACAGTTTATAAATCAGAGACTAAACATGGGTAAATAAATCTGGGCAATATATAAAAACTCTGGAGTTAGCACATTTGAAACAGAAGCTTTAAAAGTAAACCTTTATAAATCAACTCTCTAAATCAAAGAGAAAACAATGATTTTTCTTGTCTTATAGACCAGGGAAAGTTACTCCCCAAGCAACTTGTGCAGATAAAGGCTCTGGTTTTAATATAGTTTGATGTATTTATGTATAGAGAAACTGCAGACCAAAGTAAAGCAAGAAACATAAAAATTCTAAGTACCAATCCAGAAACATTTTGACACCAAATAGTTTAACAGTTGGATAATTCAGAAGAATGTTTGGACAAACACAAGGTAGGGAATGACCACACAGCAAATGACAACCATCAAGAGGAATTTCATCTGCTATAAACTATGCACAATTTAATTAGAGCAAAATCATGATGCCTAAAATGAGCATTTCCTACCAGTTTATACAATGCAGCTTTTAGATGCTTATTAAGCTTTCTGCATCAAAGACTACACATTCATACCTTGTATGAGAAACTTGCCTTGTTTGTATTTATTTAGGTATACATTTGTGCTGTGACGACACTCTAACTTTGTTGAGTCTTGTATGGTTTGTATTGCATTAGAGTTCAGGTAACAGCAGCTCAGGGACTGTGCTGGCAAATGAAGTGTTAGCATTCAGATGGGAAATAAAGGTGAACATCTTACACATTACCACCACATTACTTTGCAAATAATTTTCTTCAATTTTGAAAACCTTTTTGAAACTTTCAGTTTAACGAGGCCAGAAATTTCTTAAAGTAAACAGACATCTAGACTTTTACCTATTGTTAGAGTCAATATCTAAGAATAATTGCACAGGGAATAAGGAGAAATCGTGATAAAAAGATATATCTAACAGTCAGTAATGGGGCAGAACATATTATTTTTAAAGGTCTAACAAAAGAAAATCCTTCAATATTTCTTTATATTTTGCAGTGGTGAACTGGAAAAAAAGAAACAAAACCAAAACTAACCAACTAAAACAAAAACAAACAACAATGATGACAAAAAAACACACTTTTAAATTTGGCTTTCACTTTCAGGATTCATTCTGTCATTGTAAGAACTGAAATATTTGTAATGACTGTATGTATAGATAAACCTGTGTACATATGTATATATATATTTATACATAGCTGGCTACACCAAGACATACATTAATAGGGCAATCTGTTGAAACAACACAAACCTGTCAATTCTATTTATGTTATACATCAAATGTTATCTTCAGTGCGAATTACAATTTTTTTCAAATTTCCAGATGTGGCCTTCTTTCTTTCAAAACTAGTGATGAACCAGGTCTAAGCTTCATTTAAGATTGTATTTCTATCAAGCACCTGCCAAGGCTGTTGTGCTTGTCAGAGAACAGGCATATAACGGAGCCCAGAAGGAACCATAAGAGACCAGAGGACAGAGTATTCACAAGCAGACTGTATTTGCTTTTTGAGTGAACTTACAGATTAATTGAATCTGGAATCTGACTGTCTTTTGAAAAACAAAACAAAACAAAACAAACAAACAAACAAACAAACAAACAAAAAACAACATCAAAGAAGAACAAAACAAAACAAAACAAAAACCTGCAAACTTTCCCTCTTTTGAAAAATATTTTCTGTAATTGGTGCTACACAAAATATAAATTACATCTCCATTATACTTGTTTTTTAAATCCTGTTCCAACAGAAAGTTTCACATCCTAGTAAGGGAGAAGAGCATGTATCTAAGAAATACTGTAGGTGTTTTGTTATTGCCCTGTTTTATAATGGAGATTCTGAGTAGAATGTAGACATCCATATTTTAGAAACTATGTTGTCTCTGTGTTAAAGGATGCACTGGGCTTGTAAACAAAGGTTTATGCAAGTCAGAATTAAAGCTGTGCATTTGAATTTTATGAAGAATAATTCAATATTTGCATTGCATTAGAAGGTATATTTGAATGTAGTATTAAATCATAAAGTAGATTGATAGTATAGCTATCATATCTTAAATATCCCTAATTTGAAGTATGTGAAATACAAGTTTTGGAATAAAGTTGAACAATGAAACATGAAAGTGTTTTGTTGTTGTTGTTTGTTTGTTCTTCCCTGCCAGTGTTTGAACTGCATGTCCTATGTAAGAATGATCAGCACAGAACTGCTGAACTGGCATATCCAGCTCACTGGATTAATAACCTCACTTATTCCAAAATAAAGTGCTTTGGTACAAAGGTGTGACAGAAAATCAACAAAATCAGATGTTTGCTCTTATTATGTTTTTAAGTTTTTTTTTTTATTATTATTATTATTATTTATTTTTAAGTTTTCTTAATGTGATCCCATCAGAATACTGAGAATATGCTATGAGCCAAATATTAGTACCTATTTTGGTGAAACTGCCTATCCTTTTGTCTTTTTTCCTTCCTTGTAGTGGGCTTGCCCACAGTAGTTAATCTAAACAGGGCAGGACACGGGCTCACACATTGATATGTAAAGGATCAGAACAACTAACAGCTGTAAGAACTATTAAATGTTTCCTACCCAATGTGGGAGACTTTACTATTCCAATTATTCATTCCTTCTTTATAGATATTATTATATACTGTGTATTATTAGATACTACTACTACTACTACTACTACAACTACTACTACTAACTTAAATGATAAAAATAATAAAATTTAATAATGATAAATTAAATGTGTATTATTAAATATACATTTATTTTATATATACTGTATTGTATTGTATCTTTGGACCATGGGCCTTTTTCTCCTGTTCTTAAAAATATATAGCAGCATATGTTTAAGTTCTGACTGAAGATTTTGGACTTCTTCATACAAACATCACTGATCAATTAATTGCTTGTGATAAAAGATTACTAGATTGCAAAGTAACCTTTGATGTCTTTCTGCTTGTGCTGTTTCTCCTGTGTAATCAGCTATATAGTTATTCTCATAACTATGTAAGAAATTTCCCTTTTTGTGCTTGTTCTGAATAAATATCAAAGCAGATAAATTTTAATCTCTGAATAAAGAAACATTGACCACAAATAAACCCTTGAGGAATAGAAAGAAAACATCCTTCAAATCAGGACCCAAGCCTATGTCAGTGAATGATTTATGGCAGAGGGAATTCACTTCTGGAAACTATGAACCTATTTAAATTTTCTAGGTTTCTGCTATCCCATTGGAACTGTCCTATTAGTGTTCCTCTGAAGTCCTTTGGAGCAGTCATTCTGCTCAGCCAGCCTCAGGGAGTTTGGGTGACAGTTCACTTGGGTCAAGCCATTCTTTCCAACTGTTTTTATATGTAACTTAAAAAAAAAAAAAAAAAGGATGGAAAGAAGATATCAGGCAAAGCAGTAGAATGTTGTAGAGACTTTTAACATATTGGTGAACTATAAAGGGCTGAAGTACTTTTTGGACCTGTCTTAAGAACTGGTAAATCCCAAAATGGGTCAGTCCACATAAAAAGTGTCAACGTCATCTTGAAATAAGTTGACAAACTATCAAGACCTTATCTTGACTGTTTTCTGAAGAAAAGAAAGGTGCTGCTGAAATGGTTCAATCCTTTTCTTCCTATGATACATACTTGAAAGAATTTGAAAGAAAGAACTCTTTTCATACACTCCTGAAAGACACAGACTGGCCTGAGATTTAAAGGTTTGACTTTAGAAAGAGGCCACTTCCCTCATCAGTCTTGATCCAATAAAGCAGCCACAAGAAGTCCTAGATCCAATGCAAAGGTAAGGTAGAAGCATGAAGAGGAGAAAGCAAGAACTGTATAAATCCAGCTGGAATTGCAGTATACTAGAGATCTCATGTAAATCTTGCCCACGTTAAATTTCCACTTCTGTTATTTTATAAACCAAAATGGACTCAGCAGGTATGTCAGGCAGCCAGATTTCTGAGTGTTTATCCGAGATGAACATTCAGACAATCTAGGATCCACCCTTCATCACCTAATATACAAAATCAGCTGGATGCTATTGCAACCAGAGGAATATATATTGTACCATTGAAAATGATGCAACTGAAATTAGACCCAGATATTTCTGCTTAGTTAATTTATCTTTATGAAGGACAATCTGTTTTAATGGAAAACAGTGGAAAAAAAATATCAGCTATATGCACAGGCCAGGCCCTTCCAATCATTTTTAGCAGCTGAAACACAATACAGGGTATACAACTTGTGATCATTTTTCGAAGTTAAGATAGAATACAATATAACAGAATAAGAAGCAAAAAGATACTTGATATGCTAAAATTTTCCTATTCTCTTCAGAGCAAAGGGAAGCTGCCAAGAATAAATAGAGGAGTTCATAAAATATTCAGGTTGCTAAAAGTATGTGTTTTGTTAAAGAATGCTCATAACAGCCAAAGGGAAGACAACAAGGCAAGCTCCCAAGAGGAGATTGGCACAATGATGGCACATGCAACTGAGACATGATTTTCACATTTGGTCAGTCTTTTTAAAAATGTTTTATTCCCTGGTTCATCCTTAGAATTTACTTTATCAGGCAAGAGTGTTTTTTATAAACATGCCTGTTATTAACTGTATCCAATATTGCTGCAGTAGCAGGCATCACAAGGTTGAGATGTGATAGTTTAGTCAAGTACAAAAATGTGGACTTTTTCATGATTCCGAGGAATATTTGTTAATCCAGACATGAGCAGTGTGGAAGAATGGAAGATGATCATAGCTTCTTCCCTGTAGAATGGTTTAAGTGGTCACAGAGGTAGTAGTGATTTTACTCAATCATCTTTTTGGTGCATCTTCTGCTGAAAGGTGATAGAACTGATTTCTAGGGCTATGTTCTTCTCTTCTCTGTTATAAGGCAGGGGAAATTTAGATATCAAAGCTACTTTCTTCCACCGAGTAGGAATCCAGGATTGGGACAGTTTAGACAGTGGCTTGCTCTTCATCTCAGAAACAAAAGTCAACACCTGAGGAGTCTGAACATGTTCCTATAACCCTTGGTGTGTTTTGCTATCTTGGGGTCTGAAACAGCAGGCTAATGTTGCTTCAATTTATTAAAGATGCTAGAAGTCATTGACACGAACTGGACAGGATATTTGATGAGAAACCATGAGGACAAAATGTATGAGGATGATGCATATACTACATAGTATATGTATGCTTTTTAACATTGATGAAGAAATCTCAAATATTTGGATAAAACATCACTGAAAAGTTTAGTTTCTTATCCTGATCTTATCTGAATATTAAGACCGAGCTGGAAATTGCACAAGAATGGGCTTTCTCACAGTATTTCAGAAACTTACAGACAGATCGTAAATACTTACGGTATTTCAGCAATTCTAGTTCCAGCCCTGGCTTTAACCTAGTAGTGTAGAGAGGCACAACATGAAAATTAAGGAGATCGGGGGGGGGGGGGGGGGGGAGAGGGGGGGGAAGGGGTGGTCAGGGGAAGAAAAGTTAAAAGTTAATCTTTAAAAGATTAAGAATCCTTGCATATCTAACTCATGGAAGCAGTGGCTGAAGAGTATATTCTAAGGATGAGCTAATTAACCAGAGAGGAGTTAATTGATGGAATAGTAAATAAAAAGACTTGATTATGAAAAATAAAATTTAATAAAAGGATGAGTGAGAAAAAAATAACTTCCTGATAATATTTTCTGTTTAGTTGAAGAATTTTGTTCCAAGAGAAACAGCAAAGATTTTACAGATTAGGGCTTTAAGGCTAAATTCAAAATCCTTTGAATTTAACAAGCTATGTAAATACATGATATGCAAATGTAATATATATTGGTTTCTGAGCATAATCAGTGTTGCTTAGTACTAGAGAAATGAGACAAATGGCTTCTTTTAAAACAGATATAGCTCTATTGCATATTTCCTTCCCCACTTTTAGCAACAAAAGGTATGGTTTTAATGGTTTCCATTCTAACCCCTTGCTTGGAGTCACTGACAGCTCTTTTGGGCTAAAACTTGCTGTGTTAACTTCCAGTGAAATATGGTTATGTAGTTAATAGCTTCTAGTTAGACACTGCTTAACAAAAAGGGTGAGAAGAGTTGTTTATTTTCTCCCCAAACTTTTAGTGCAGAATGGTTTGAACAACTGGGACAAAACAGAGATTTTGAGGCTTGCAGCTTGAGACTCCTGAAATGCTATGTCTCTGACCTCTGTTCTGATCTGTGATTTGTGAGCCTCTAATCCCGTGGAGTTAAGGAGCCCAGAAGGATTTACACTGCAGTCCTGAAGAGCTCAGACCAAGCTGGACCTGGGTTTGCCAACATGAACAGATGCAATGGCTAGCATTAAAACTGTGCAGATGTCTGTAAATACTACTGAAGACACATGCTTTTCTTGACCCTTAGTAAAGCTAATTTCTGATCAGAGTTAACTGTGTGAAAGACACCACACAATTTCAGTAGTTTATTTTCTTCACCCTTTCAAAGCTCCTGTAGGTAAGAAATAGCTCAATAGCATGGGTGTGTGTTATCCAGCAATATTCATTCAGTTAAAGGCATAGCTGAATGGCAGTCGATTTACTGCTCTTGTTTCTTCATCACGCAACTCAACTCTATCTCATCGTAAGTCAAATGAATGGCTTATGGCATGTTCTGCAGATGAATCAGCACTAGTGATCTTACAGCTGGTTCATATTTGACATACAGGTACAGCATGTTTGCATGTAATTGCTAGCTAGCCGGCCAACAACGTATTTTTGGCAGAATCCTCGGGCAGATGTTTTATAGTCAGATAGTGGTCTTCATAAATTTAGCTGTCCACATTGCCTTCCAGGTCATTCTTATCTGCCATGCCTAACTATAAAGGTCAGAGAAATACTTGAGATACTATACCTACTATGAGTATGAGAGAGAAAGAGAAGAGAAGAGAAGAGAAGAGAAGAGAAGAGAAGAGAAGAGAAGAGAAGAGAAGAGAAGAGAAGAGAAGAGAAGAGAAGAGAAGAGAAGAGAAGAGAAGAGAAGAGAAGAGAAGAGAAGAGAAGAGAAGAGAAGAGAAGAGAAGAGAAGAGAAGAGAAGAGAAGAGAAGAGAAGAGAAGAGAAGAGAAGAGAAGTAGAAAGAGAAAAAAATAAAACCCCGGGAAATGTGCTGGGTATATTCAAAAAGTCTCTCTATCTTGCATCATGTCACATTTAGAACCGTATCACTCAAGAGCTCTAGTTTACAGCTAATAAATATAATCATTTTCGCTTATTCATTCCATTCTCAGTTGAGAGTCTATTTATTTGCACAGTTAGAACAAACACAAGTTTTTTTTTTAAAAAGGGGGGGGGGGGGCATCTTCTTGATTAGACATGATACTCAGCCAGTCAGTAAGACTACATATAAGACTACATAGTGAAGATAATGAGATAGGTTAGCCAAGAGGTTGCTCTAGGCGTGTACAAGTATAGTCTATTTTACACTTCTATAGTGATCTTCAAGTGACCTTAGAGATGGAATCTAGTACCAGAGGCAGGTTTTATCACCAAAAGCGGGTTTTATCTTTCTATTTTTCAAAGCCTAAAGGCAATACATCTAATCTAAATTGGTACTTAGTTCCCTTCTAGGTACACTAGGAGAGAAGAAAGAAAGAACTTTCAAAGCGAGATTTACCTACGTTTTAGGTATTTTCTTCAGGAAATGTTTCTTCAGAGACTTTGGGGTTACCTAAGTCTTTCCACTCACATATATGTAATTAGGCCACAAGATTAACTTAGACAAAACATTTGATTTTTCAGGAATCTAAGGATGACCATCAAGTGTTTTAACTCAGCAGGTAGAGAGGAAAGCTGTAAGAGATCATCAGTCTGTTAAGCTTCATACAACCATCAGGTTTTCTTTGCCTTTTAGTTACTGTATTTTTTCCACTGATTTGAAGTAATGGCATTGCTGCAGCACGGAGGGGGAGTCACAGACCAATAAATCAGATTCCTACTGTTAGTTCAATACCTGAGATATATAGTTTTTTTTTTTTTTTTTTTTTTTTTTTTTTTTTTTTTTTTTTTCCAATATATATTCTCTTTCAAACAACTTCTTTCCATTCCTGATTTTGCAAATAACTTTTAGAATAACAAGAATCATACCTTTGTGACTGTAGTGGTTTCTTTAAAAGACACTCAAGCAGAGAAAATCTGAAGTTCTGCCACAATAAATCCTCAAGCTTCTGTTGTTCTTGTCCTCCCCAGTAATTGATTTTCCCTGATGTTGAAATGGGATGACTGGTGTAAAGCATGTTTCCAATTTGTCTCATGCAAGAGCTCTGTGAGCATCAAGGTCGGCATGATGGAAAAATGTAGTTTTATGTTCCTACATATCTCTTAGTGCTTCAGATCTCCACCAGTATTTACAAGTATGAGTTAACATAAACCCCAAATTGTTTCTTAGTCTCTGTCATTAGGTCATTTCACCTTCTTATTAAACCTTTCAGGCAGACTTTTTGTCTCTTTGTTTCTTCTGTTAGTTGATTTGGGAAAGTTGACAACAATCTCAAAGACTTCTAAACACAACATGAGGAATGTGAAGTCAGCCATTAAAGCAGTATTCTGAGTATCTGTGGTAGCAAAACCATGCCCCTGTGCTTGTTGGCTGTTTTAAATCATGCATCATTTACTGTGGAAAATATTATTTTTTTTCAGGGATTGGGCTTCTTTTTGCTTGTTTGCTTGTTTTGGACTTTTTTTTTTTTTTTTTTTTGGTGCTAATTTTAAGACATGAATTTGAAAGAAATCTCTCCCCTTCTATAAACCATAATACTAATAGACAGATAAAATCTGAAGTATTCAAGTTTCTTATTTTATGTAGTAATACATTCTCTGTTGTGCTGTTTTTATTTTTATGAACTGTTCTTGCCAAAGTTCAAAAAAACTACAGACATTTAAGATATGAATATTGTGTTTTAGTTACCTTTGAAATGCTCTTATCATTTTGAAACTTTGTGGAAATATTTCCCAGAGAACTTCTAGCACTGATATTTCACATAAGTGGGAAAAGATTGAACATTCATTTCCTTGATGTCCTTTCTATTAGAAATTCAAGACAGCTCTGAAAATGGGGGATTTACTTTTTACTGTGAAGAAAATTGAACAATGAATCTAGCAAATTACATATACATATATATATAGTGAATTATATAAACGCAGAAAGGATGCAAACTAAGAGAAGCAAACAAATTCTTGAAGATATGTCCTACTAATTATAACGGAGGAGGCAATCTTTCTGAAACAGTAGCAGACTTTATTTCTTAAAAAAATGTTTCTGGAGAATCCATTTTGTCTTCCTGTGCCTTCATTTTTATTTTTATTTTTATTTTTAAATCATAAAATAATCTGTAAAACATACATCTATAAAAATACATCTATAAAATATAAGGCATATCTTCATCTCTTCATATCTTCTTCATCTTCGTATCTTACCTTTAGAATATAAACAATGCAAAATAAAATGTTTCATATGTCACTGTTCAGTTGGCATTTGTGTTACAAATTCTCTTCCATTGTGCATGATGGAATGGAGCCCTCAGAAACTCTTAATCCTGTAGCACCAATAATCAGTAGTTATTGCTTAGATATAGGTTATATCATAATCAACGATATTTCTAGCAAGGCACCTAAAGGATTTCCTCAAATTTGATTTTACTAGATTTCCTCAAAATCTAGTAAAATCCAAAAAGGAAAAACAATCAATGTCAATTGTACAGTTCTGTATCTATAACTACAGCATTTTAGTGGGAACACTTCTAGTATAAAAGGCAAGTCAGATTGCCTCTTCTTAGGATTTACTTTTATTAGTATAATACAACTATATCTCAGTGCAACTGATACAAGCCCATCATTTTGACACAATCAGGACATTTACTAAACAGTACAGGAAAGGTCATCTTTATATACCCGGGCCATTGGTTATTTACTTGCCAGTAGCCTGTCTTTAGTGCCTGTTTTTACCCGAGGGTTGCACGAATGTTTTAATCAATCCAAGTTTAAAACAAACAAACAAACAAACAAACAAACAAAAAACTTACTTTTTAGAAACAAAGGCAAGGCCTGAATTAGTATTTTAAAAGCTACATTGAATAGATAATTAATGAAATTATTTCTTAGTATTATCTAAGTTGTCTAAGTAAAATTATCATCAAGAAGCAAATACTGTGAGTTTGCCTTCACAATCTGCCTTCTGTTACAGTAGTTTAAATGGAATTCCACTAGGTCAAAGTTTTCTCCAGTACCTCTGTTTTTTCATGTTCTAATTTCAACAACATACCTTAGGAGACATTTTTTTAAATATATATATATATTTTTAACTATCCTCATGGACCAATTCATCTGCAATTTGCTATACTTTGTATGTTTAAAAGCCCCCACATGTCTAAGCTGCTAGAAAAAAAAAATCTGGGCACATCAATAAAAAGGTAGTATAATTCAAAACAGCTGTATATAACATGCAATTTTACAAACTGATACTGTATTTAACCCCCGTTTTGTGTTATTATACTATGTTAATCTTCAATTCAGATTGTGAACGTTTTTCCCAATGAGCAAATAGAGTAAAATTAATTATGTTCAAGGATAAATCTACTTCTAACCATACTAAAATATCATAACTGTTATACCATTATTTTATCATATACCTATTACTTATATTCTAAAATATTGTACTGGTGTTGACAATATGTTACCCTATAAATATTATGATTGTATATTTACATTTAAATGTGATTGTTTATATTCTGTGATGATGTAACAGATACAGAGCTAGGAAAAAAAAATCCCTACACATCATGACTTAATAGAATTTTTGGTGCTCGAAACATTTCAAATTCTAGTATCTTTCCTAAACTACTACTTAAAAACTATCTTCATCTCTGTGATCTGAGCCCTAAGTTGTTCAAAGACTTATGAGTTAATTACTTAACATAAGGAAAGTCTATTTTATATTTGTTATTCATCTTTGCCATGATTATTCAACCACAAAATTGCACACTGCATTTTAGGAAAGCCTTCGTTTTGTTCCTATTCAAATCATCTGCAAAATTACGATCAGCTTCAGTGCTTCAGAATTACAACAATTTAATCCTTAAATGAGGTTTCATTCTTGGACAAATGAACTGTGGCTTCTGGGATGAAACTGGCTTTTCCTAAGCCTTTTACTGAACAAGTTTTCAAGAACAGTGAATGAAAATAAAATCAAATAAAAAATCTGAAACATACTGAATTTATTTTTCTAATTGATTACATCCTTTATAGAAGTAATTTCAGTTGTTTCTATAACCAGTTGTTGAATCAAAGCAGTTGTCTATTCAATACAATTATGATTTTATGGTTAGCTTAAGTTGTAGTTACCACATTTCCTGACACCAGTATCCATTTATGACATCAGTGATGAAGACTCAAAGCTTTAACTGGTTTATGAAGGTAGAACTTTTATTTTCTCATTTTGGTAGATCTGGAGGAATTGATTAAGAGCTGGCAGACCTCTCCCTTCAGAAGCCCTGATGGAAAGTGAAGGATGGATTCTGTTTCAAGAAACTGGGCTAATTGGGGACCAAGATATTTTTCTTCTAGCTCAATGTGCCTTTTAGATAGTCCTTCTCAACAAAATCTCACACAGCTTCAGTAAGCATCACAGCGGGCAAGGTTTAACCATGGTGTCTTCATGGTATTGAGTGAAAATCTTGCATTTCTCAAGACATGATGTTCATGAAACCTCTTCACAGAACATCAGGTTTCCTCCTTTATCTTGATCCCACATCAGACACAGGGAGAAAAGTGAGATATTGTGCCAAACCTTGTTTTTTCCTCCATCTGTAATCCCCATCTGAGAGGGATCTTTTCCCCTGTCTTTCTTCTGTCTCTAATCCAATTGCAAACCTCCCCACATGTGATGAAATGCAGGCATGTGGTTTCAGCATGTGCCAAGATGTAAATGGCCTTGGGATGCAGGATGGACTTGCAGATGATTTGTATATTATCCCACAGAGGACTGTGAGCAGGAGGCTCTGTTCTTCTCTGCTCTCCTCATCTCTACTCATACCAAGAAAATGTTTCTACAACCATTGCCCAACCAAAATGGTACAACAGGTCTTCACTACACTGAATACTTGGTTATAGGCCAGGAAAAAGGCTATTTGAACTTGGAAGACTATTTGCAGCAGACCATCTGTTGACTCTTATAACAATATAAAAATACAATCTATATAAATATTTAACAAACAAACAATCAAACAAACAAAATAACACCAAATAAATAGCGTTTTTTTTTTTTTCTTTTTTCTTTTGTTTTGTTTGTCTTCTAAAAGTTATGTTTAATGTTTGGGGTGTAAACATACATACACACATCTGTACATACATATCAGTGCACATACATCTCTATATAAAGAACACCTATGGGAAAAGAGTCCAGCAACTTTAAATCATAATACAGACAAACATTGCACTTGAGTTAATCATCACAAACTGGCACAGAGATGAAAACTTTTGTTCTCTGCCCTCACATTCCGAGATGGATCCTATATGGACTTTGCTCACAAGAAATATTAAAGCAGTAAACTTTTTTTTTTTTTTTCCCTCCACATTCCTACAGACCCATAAATAGGGTGGCAAGTAAAAGAAGTGTATGTCAGAAATGCTCCAGCTGTTCCCCACACTCAGCGTTCATTCATTTTCCAGAGTACTCGTTACACAATTTTCTTTATTCAAAACAGACAATAAAAATACCAGCTAAAGAGAAGAAAGTTTCTCATGGAGGTTTATACATCTTCATCTGAAACTTATTTTGCTGTCATACCTTCATGCATACCAAATCCACACAATACCAGTGTACAAGTAGCTGCCCTCTATCAAACATTGCCCACCACCCCCAGTCTTTCTTCTTTTCCTCACAACCTACCAAAGTCTGGTTTGAAGTTTTCAGTTACTCTTGCAAACGTTGTTTTCATCTGTTAGATCTATGAAGATTCTAGCCTTGTTTTCCCACACCCTTGATTTTTTTTATGTATTTTTTTTTTTACCAGCCTGCCCCAGTTTTTCTGACTGCCTCCTCCTCCTGCCTCCTATACATACATCAGCATTTATGCAAAATGGAATATGTCCAGAAGGAAGACACAAACTTGCTTCAAATATTCACAAAGAACAGAGGTTTAACCTACTGTTCTGCATCCTAAAGGGGTCTTTTCTTTTTCTTTCTTTCTTTCTTTCTTTCTTTCTTTCTTTCTTTCTTTCTTTCTTTCTTTCTTTCTTTCTTTCTTTCTTTCTTTCTTTCTTTCTTTCTTTCTTTCTTTCTTTCTTTCTTTTTCTTTCTTTCTTTCTTTCTTTCATTTTCTTCCTTCTTTCTTTCTTTCTTTCTTTCTTTCTTTCTTTCTTTCTTTCTTTCTTTCTTTCTTTCTTTCTTTCTTTCTTTCTTTTTCTTTCTTTCTTTTTCTTTCTTTCTTTCTTTCATTTTCTTCCTTCTTTCTTTCTTTCTTTCTTTCTTTCTTTCTTTCTTTCTTTCTTTCTTTCTTTCTTTCTTTCTTTCTTTCTTTCTTTCTTTCTTTCTTTCTTTCTTTCTTTCTTTCTTTCTTTCTTCCTTTCTTTCTTTCTTTCTTTCTTTCTTTCTTTCTTTCTTTCTTTCTTTCTTTCTTTCTTTCTTTCTTTCTTTCTTTCTTTCTTTCTTTCATTTTCTTCCTTCTTTCTTTCTTTCCTGCCTTCCTGCCTTCCTCCCTTCCTTTCTTCTTTCTTTTTCTTTCTTTTTTTTGTTAACTTTTAAAACTTGTAGGCCTGTCCCAGTGAGGTGGTGAAAAGTTTTCTTTGGACATGATTAAAGCTATCTTAACAATCCCACTTCATTTCAAGATGCTACGAAGACAGCTTCTCTACTTTGTTTCTTTCCATTGATCAGTCATTTCCCTCCCAGTTATGTTTTCAGAGCTCCATTAAGCTTGTTGCAGTGGTCTCCAGCCAGCATGCCTCAGACTGAATTTCTCCATCAAAGTCCTGGGTGTACCACCACACCCATGAAAATACACTATACATTAGAATGACCCAGCTCACAAACACTTCTGCACTCTTGTTAAGGACTTTCTAGAGCTAGCCTGTGTATGTGCATACATGTATTCATACACAAGTAGCTTGTATTGTTATCTACCAATATCATGTAGCAAGAGATGGGGGAAAAACTGACAATCAGGCAAAAAGACTGTAATTCTTGGTGACAGATTTCTGCACTCATCTGTTGTGGCCTACCAATGCCTGGTAGCTTGTATAGGCTCAGGTAGTTGTCATAGTCTGCCTAGCTGTCCTGACCTAGACATCTGCTCCTTCAAAACTCTGCACTAAAGGAACACATTTACATATATTCATCTTGTGGGTTCTTTTCATGAGCCAAGTTTATAAATACTCGCTTGGAGGAAGCCCAAAGGTCTGGCCTGGAATAAGAGCTGACCAGCAATCAAGGATGTTACTCTATCTGTCAGGAGAAGAGACTACTCCTCAGCCCTGTGTGCAGTAGAAATTATGGAGGGGGAGATTTTACCATTATGGCTATTCTTAGAGCACTGAATTGGAGTCAAAGGTATGAGCTGTTGAGTGACATGGTGTTCCTGCAACCATCCGGGCTATTACAGTTGTCCAAGAGAAACACTTTTACTTCCCTAGCTAGTCCATACTGTGGGTGAAGGAGAATGTCCACCAATCAGCTTCTAAAGACTGTATTCCAAGGAGTACTTTATAAGCTACTGGAGGGTCTGTATAGGGTTTCAAATTGGGAATACAACAGAGACTTATGTCATGGTTGGCCCAGGCCTCAGCTGAAATCTCCATGACAAATCCTGTCCATTGCTGGCCATCACAGAAGCCCACTGAAATTAAACCTCTACCACAGATGGCAAAACCTCAGCCCATTCTACTAGTTTATGATGACTAATTTAAGATATATGGCCATCCAACTGGGTAGTTCAGGCAACTGACATGAATAGAACAGCAAGCAAACTACTCCCTAAAAAATGTCTCCAAAAGGAAAGCACAAAAAGATAGTTTTCCTAAACCTCAGAGACATATTTGTCTAAAGCCCCTCCCATTACTCAACCTCCAACTCATCTTTGAGCTAGCCCATTGAATGACCTGTGTTTGAAGATGTTCTAGAGAAGTTGTTGAAGACTCTTTCCTAGGAAAATGAGTGGATAAATCCCAAGTCCTCAGTTTTCTCCAAGTAGAAGTTATGATGTCCCCAGATTCCTTGTAAAGCCAAAGGTTCTTTAGGAAGTCTTGGAAACTACTCAGAAATCTCTCGTTCTCCAGCAAAACAGCACTTTGTCTATCAAGACCTATGGGATCTGGGATAAAACATCATTAATGTTGTTCCAGAAGATGGACAGACAACCTCTTCCTGAACTGAAAAGAGAGCAGAGAGTGAAGAAGGTTAAGGAGGAGCAAATCAAAGCGTGCCTGTCTGCTAAGGCAGTAATCATTCAGGGACACCTCTGTTTCTTTAGCCCTCAGGTACCATATACATTATTTTACATGATAATTTGAAAAGTAGTTCTGTCCCTGTGTAGTAGATAGATGGTTAAGATAAACACAGAATACTTCTGTGTTACATGACATTTCCCACTCCTCCCCAGGCTTCAGATCTGGACACATTACTGATAGATTCTTTGGTATTTCACTCTAAAAGACTGAGTGAAAGAAAAACTACTATAGGAATATATAACAGATATCTCTATGCAATAGTCAGGGAAAACGGTAGAGTGAGCACATAGTATATGACACGATAATGTATTTTTTATGGCATGTTGCTACAGTGCTCATTGAGGAAGGACCACTAAGGGTTGCAAGGACTCTTGCATATAGGTCATTTATTTTGATAGTGTGTCAAGAGGGTGCATCAGGAGCCAGATGTTTTTAAATTGCTGCCTCGCTCATTTGCTGAGCTCAGTGTTTCCCCCAAATGCTCATTGTGCCAGGGTAAGTTAGGCAGGCAGTGAACTTGGACCACAAATTCTGCATTGACATACTAAACTAGCACAGACCCGTTCCCTGTGCCAGGTCAATGTTCTCTAGCCCGGAGGCCAGCTGGCACCATCCTACCACAACCATAATCTTAAGCACAGTGTCCAAAGAGAGTGGCTGCATCCAAACTGCCTATGCAGAACTGGTCCTGGGCCAGGTTTAACTCTCACTCAACATCCAGGGATTTTCTGGAAAACTTGCAGTTGATCTGCATCAAAATGTCTCTGAAAATTTAACTGTATGGACAAATGACAACCAGGGCATGTGCTTGTGTCCTTAGTTTGCTAACATAGACATAAGCTAGTGCTGGCAACACAGTGGTATGATGATGGTCATACTCTCCCATCACTCCTTTCAACCATTATCCTAGTGGGAACCTGAGGCCAAGAAATTAGGACTGATGTATATTAATACACAGCCTGAAGGAGCAAACCTTACTTTTGTTGTTTGTTTGTTTGTTTTCTTCTGCTTTGCTCTCTTCCTTTTGTTTTGAGTAGAAGGTATTCAAAAGTTTTTTCTCCTTTCTGCAATGATGCTGAAAGTTCATCCTTTACTCCCATCAACATATTAATGATTTCTTTCATCTTACAATTGGCACAATATTCCAGTAAACAGCTTTAAGACTCTCCACAATGCTTCAGATTTCCCCTTGAACTTCTTGTCCTCTACTGACAAGCAATGTTAAGGAGGTAGTGCTAAATAGGGAAGCAGTACACTGAGATCTGAGATATTTCTTATCATTGGTCCGTACTTTCCTTGACATCTTGAGCGTTGCTTTTGTTTGTTGTCCTACCATAAGAATGGACAAATGGACATTTTTTCAAGGAGCATGACATTTATTTTTTTTTTTACTTTTTTTTTCCTTCTTCTTCTCCTACTTCATGCTTACAGTAGGAAGGGGTACATATGTTCAACAAGAATATTTCAACAGTAATATAAAGAAAAAAAAAGTGATCCCCTTGATATGTGGGGCAATTTGCTCCTCAAAAAAAAAAATAAATAAATTTATAACATCCCCCAATTACAACTTGGTTTAGAATCTCATGTGAAAAGCAGAAAAGGAAAAGAAGATATGAAAGCATACACACACACAAAGTTAAAAAATTAGAAGGAACTCAAAGAAAATTCACTTTCCACATTCCCATTTTTCATTACTCTCTTTAATATATGTTTTCCTAAGATATCTGAAGTTACAGTCAGAAGGACTGTATATATTCCTTTCTCTGTGGCTCATTTGTATTTTTCATAGGAGTCCAAGACAGTCCTTTCTGAATGTGTAACTGAAAATATGCATTTTTCTCTTAGAGGTTACTGGGAGTTTAACATGGTGTAATATGGAAAACTCAGCTCTAATTCATGTTCTCTTCACCTCACTACACCCTCCGCCCCCTAACCCCCCCCCCCCCCCAAAAAAAAAAAGAAGGGGGGGATAAAGTGAGTTTAGTTTTATATTTCAGCTGGTTTGTTACTGCCTAATTTAAATCTGGAGAAAAAATGCTGAATTCACAGACTTTGATAAAACACTCATTTATTTCCCTGTCATATATAATGAAAGTTGAATGAAAGAGTCAGTTGCAAACATACACAAAAGCATACTCCAAATCTCAACATGAAGACTCACATGAGAGAGGGTCTGAACAGCAGCAAAGTCACGTAAAGTTATGGCCAAAAGTGCTTTAATTTATAACAGATTTTTGTTTTCACCAACAGCTGAGGACATATCAATGATTAACTTATAGGCTGGGTGCTCTTCGGTCTGAAGAACTTCAAACTTGTTGAAGAATCTGGAAAACATTTCATATAATACCTGTCCTTTCTATCCCTGAAAGATCCATGCAACTACACATTGTGGTCACACTAAAAACATTCCAACTTCCTGAATGAGCTCAAGACATCACTCTTAACAGAATAGTGAAGGAAAGAGAGTACATTTCCGTGTGCATAGAGAAGAGCAAACATCCTGGCTGAGCTTTAGTTTGATGGAGAGGAAAAGGCTGTGAATGACAGAAATGCCAGTTTATTGTTTCATAACTTTTGTTTATAAGTATTCAGTATTCAAAATTCTAGCAGACTCACTGTAGCACTGACATAACGTAAGTGACAGAACATAACAATGCTAGGTACTACTGGAATTGTTGCAGGAGACTGTGTGGTACCTATGCAGCCCACATAATGTGATGATTGTCATTTAAGGCTTTATAGTGAGGTTTGGTTTGGTCATATATTTGCATAGTTATATTCATGTATAGTTTTAAATATAACATACATATGTACGTGTCTGTATGTATGGCAGAATCTTCCAACACACAGATTAATTCCATTTTGCACAATCTACGCAGCATCTCTTTAAACATCCAGTGACAGTAGGTGAAGGATTCTTATGGATCATGGGAACTATCTGCTGCTAGAAACTGGTAAGAAAGGGTCTTTACTCTTGCACCAAGACAACAGCAATGACAAGAAAGAAGGAAGAGTGGATTGATGCTCCTGGGCCTCCATGTTGGCAAGTGTTAATACATCTGGATCTGTTCTTGAGATGATCCTTGTTTACATTTAAGTAGATGATTACAAATTAGGGAACCATCTGAACCTTTTTTAGACACCTTTGTATCTTTTCACTTGGTGAAATTAAGGCTTAGTTAAAATAACAGAGTAAGAGAGTAATATTTCAGACATAGTAGTTTGCAGGACTTTGAATGCAAGCATTTAAATGTAACATAATGAACAACTCTAGAATTCAGCAACTAATAATACCTTAATGCTTAAAATAATTTAAATGGTTTTGTTTATTTATTTTTTGTTTTGTAACTACTATTCCTTTTAAGGAAAACCACCCAGCATTTCCATTTGGGTGCAACTTCACTAGGCAGACTTAATCTCATTTTTTGGGCCAACATTAATCCAAAATGACTTGTGAGAAAGACTCACAATATTCCACAGCAAAGCCAAGAAAGCCCCAAGATTTAAGTTGCATAAGATTTCACTGATAATAGCATCTTTGGTATTTGGTAATGAAAAAAAAAATAAAAAATGAGACATAAATCATTGACTTTGTCAACATCTAGTACAGCCTGATGATTGCAAGAAAAGATAAAAGCTCTGATAAATGTTTTGTTATTTATAAATGTAGTAGGCATGGTTAGGAGTTCTTTAATTAAAGATTTAGTGCTTTCAGTCCCAGGCCTCTTGCCCTTCTCTCCAGAGATGCAGATACATCTAAAACCCATATAAAGTCAAACATCCTTGCCTGGTTTTAAATTTAACATAGCTGCCTAGTCAGGCTATTGGTCTTTGTCAGATAGTGGGTTGTATCCACATTTGCTGAGCTTCCAGATAAAACAACAGTATAGTGCTGAAGCCTCCTTAACTACAAAGAATTAGTGCACATTAAATGTTGTTATTTTTAGAACTGGGCAAATACTGGAAACAATCATTGCCCTAAGTTGCTTATTATAAATAGCAGGGTCTAGTTTCTTTCCAACATGCAATATTTTAAATAGGAAACCACAAGTAACATGAAATATCACCATAAAGTACCCTCTGAAACTAGGAAAATTCTTTTCCTTTAGCACTAAGAATCTGGGAAGCAGGATTACATTTCTAGTTCTGTCATTTATTTATTGTGTGGCAACTGGTAAATGCTTTCACCTTGTTCCAGAGACAAATACTGTGCCTTATTAATATTTAGGTAGTCTGGAGTATCAGGGGATCAGAATTACAGAGTATTTTGAGATGCCTGAGTCTCACAGCAAAGGTGGTTTCTTAGGAGATGGCGTGCAAGAAGGTCTCTGAACAGTGCTCAGGAATGTTTCCCCATTGCACTTGAAAACTATGGAGATCTTTCTCACAAAACCTGCAGGTATATCTTGGAGGCTCAAGAGCCATTGTACTGGACTATGAAGTCACCCATGTAAAGATGTTACCAACAAGAGCCAGCAAGCATTCAAGGTCCCTTCTTTCACCCCTGGCAAAAGTGAATTTACTTCAGAAATCTCACCCAGAGTACAGGATGTGTGCAAATCCTAAACACCAGTAACAGCTTTGTTGTGACTTCAGTTTTCTATTACCTAAACACATCAAACACCTGGTACACAATTACTGCAAGTGTAGATAATGCAGATCCTAACTGCTAAAGCACTGAAGATACCTCAAGAGCAAATGTCTATCTCGAGATATCCCACAGCAAATCCACTTGCAGTCTAGGATAGAAGCTTGTCATGAAGGTATTGAGTCCTGCCCTTCTGATAGGTAGGCCTAGGCATGAGGTCCTGGATGAGAAATACTCTCTCTACTCAGTCTCTACTTCAGCTGTACCCAATTAATGTTTCCATTTCACAAGCATAAATTTGCCTGACTCACTGCCACAGCCACACTGCAATCAGAAGGTTCTCTCCTTTCCCAACAGATCCTGGATTTTGTTTTATCCCATCTTTTACAAGTTCCTTCACAGAAGGAATTGCTCCTTTTCACTGTTTCCTGTTTTACTTCTGTTCTCAAAAACTCCTGCTTCCTGTGTGGTGTTTAGATAACAAGAAGCCATGAGATTTCACTTCAAAAATTTAACTTCTACTGAAGCTCTCTGCTGTTTTCCTTCAGGGGTTGAATGGACTCCAAAGTTTATAGCAAGAGTCGGAAGTTGTTTGAGAACTTGGTGGAGAGTTGATTCTTCTTTTAAAAATACCTGTTGTCAGCCTCTTCATATGCAGACACTGCCAGCCAACAACAAAGTACAGGTACTGTTGGAACAGTGTCATGTTCATGCTTCCTACCCACTACGGCCAATAGAAAACACTTCATGCCTGTTAAAGGGTCTGCTGGCAGGATGCAGATTGAAAGTGAGACCTCTCCGTTTACATAGCATTGTGTAGCATTAATTTGTGAGTAACTATATTCTTGTTATAGTCTGTGGAGATTAAGTCTACTTGCTATACAGCAAGTGGAGTTTGGCAGGATTCAGAACCCTAAGCAGAAACCTAGTGCCATTTTGAGACACCTTAACTTATCCAGCATATCTGCACAGTGTCAGGTGATTGGGCATGGTGTCTATGGGAGACCTATATCCTTTTAGAGAAGCAGATAAAAAAGAGGTGCAATACTGTATAGTATTCAAATTAAAGATATATATACCTATAATAAGATTAAAATGTATATACCTATATGTTATGTAGCCTGTATAAGGAAATATATACAAATGTATGAAGTGAATTTAATCCTATCTCTAAATCTGTGTCTTAATTTCAAACAAAATACAGTCCAAAGTGCCAGTTCTGCTTCCCAACCAGAAGGGTGCTTTGATTTCATTCCAATACAGTTCTATGTTATTGATCTATGGAAATGTGCAGACAAAATTTGGGAAGTAAGAAATTTGTGTGATATAAATTAAGCATGCTGCAGATATGTCAAAATATACAAACTGTCTTATTACTCAGAAAAATGCTCAGATTTTTTTGAGTATTAAGACATGCATTGGTCCGAAAGAGTAAAAAATAAAAAAGGAACAAAAAAAAAAGATAGGACATTTTTGTTCAATTAGATTACTTGGATCGCTTGCAAATACTGTTTATGGTTAGTAATGAAGCAAATGGGTAACCATGCCAACATATTAAATGTTGCTGCAAATGTGACATAAAAGATCTGTCACTCTAGCCAGTAAAAATTGCATTATAATTTTTTAATGTATTTAAAATGGTAGAAAATGAATATGCTAATTTGAAAAGTAACGTGCAAAAGACAAGATAAAGATTGATTTTTTTCTAAGCTGTCCTCAGCTGTTTCTGAAAGTCCTGTTCACTGTGCCGTGTCACAGGCGATGCTGGAATAAATGAGTAAAACTATGTTCTGATCTTTTTTAACAATAGAGTGCTATGCTGCCTGAGAAAACCTCTGACTTTCTGAAATAATTTTAGTATTACTGGTCAGAAATTAACCAAATAAGGGTAACAGATCTCAAATGGGCCCAGATTAACTTCAGTTTAATTTAATGGTCAACAGTGTGAGGTCACGGAGGTTTTACCCAGGTAAGATGGGACTGAGTCAAGTCACTTACATGACTTGTCTTGGCAGTTCTGACATCTGGTTCTTTCCTGTCTTCCCTGAGGATCCAGAGAGCTCTGTCCTGCCCAACCTTGTTAACTTGCCAGTCTGACTTGTTAATTAACTGCCTGTCACCAACAGGTTTATATCATAGAATCATAGAATATCCTGAGTTGGAAGGGACCCTTAAGGATCATCAAGTCCAACTCTTGACACCGCACAGGTCTACCCAAAAGTTCAGACCATGTGACTAAGCGCACAGTCCAATCTCTTCTTAAATTCAGTCAGGCTCGGTGCAGTGACCACTTCCCTGGGGAGCCTGTTCCAGTGTGCAACCACTCTCTCTGTGAAGAACCCCTTCCTGATGTCCAGCCTAAACTTCCCCTGCCTCAGCTTAACTCCGTTCCCGCGGGTCCTGTCGCTGGTGTTAATGGAGAAAAGGTCTCCTGCCTCTCGACACCCCCTTACGAGGAAGTTGTAGACTGTGATGAGGTCTCCCCTCAGCCTCCTCTTCTCCAGGCTGAACAGGCCCAGTGCCCTCAGCCGTTCCTCGTACGTCTTCCCCTCCAGGCCTTTCACCATCTTCGTAGCCCTCCTCTGGACACTCTCCAACAGTTTCATGTCCTTTTTATACTGTGGTGCCCAGAACTGCACACAGTACTCGAGGTGAGGCCGCACCAGCGCAGAGTAGAGCGGGACAATCACCTCCCTCGACCTACTAGCGATGCCGTGCTTGATGCACCCCAGGACACGGTTGGCCCTCCTGGCTGCCAGGGCACACTGCCGGCTCATATTCAACTCTTTCCCCATCAGGAAGATGTCTCTTCAGTTTCTTCTCCAGTATAACATCTTAGATAGACTCTTTGATTAAAAAAACCAACAACAACAACAACAAAAAAAACACTTAAAGTGTTTTACTTTTTTTTTTAACACTTAAAGTGTTAAACCTATTTCTAGATTACAGTGTTCTTATCTTCAGTGTTCACAGAATTATCTCTTGCATTACTACATCTGGGGGCTGATCTCTGTGGTTGCTCATTTCAATAACTGGTCATATTCAACAGAACAGCCATTTTGTGGTAGTGGAAATGGAGAAAAAAATAATGCATCTGGCTGTGATTAGTTAACTAGCCATTCCACTGCAATTAGACCAGTTTTGCTTTCTGTAGGACTGTTGGTTTTGAAATTTCACTCTGTCATATGAACATACCCTAGCCAAATGCAAGCATAAAAAAAAATGTTTCCACCTTCCATACTTTAAAGAAATGCTGGTATACTTTTTGTTGGTGTGCATATATGGTGCTGCACTTCTGGTCCGTCTTAAGGAATCCAAAACCTACCTCCAGATAAGCCAAGTTACTGCTAAACCAGGTTACTAGGCCCTACGTGGTATTTAGATACAGGTTAGCACTTCAGTATGGAGAGATTTCCAACAAAAGTGTTCTGGTTTTCTTTTTGCTTTAAGAATATGGTCTATATGTATCATTTGCCACTTTTCTTTCCCTTTTCACTTGTAGCTCAGAGTCAGTGGCTGAAAGACCACCAAGATATCTTATACACTCCTATATATTACAGAAGGTAGGGAGCATTTTCTCTCATCAATGGTAATAAGATGTATATAGATGTAATAAATCAATGGACATAAGTATAGTTATGGGAAAGGACGGTCTCCTGCATTAATTTGTATTTTGGGGACTATTCACATGTATATCCACAATATAAGCATGTTTAAATTTGTAAAGGAATTAACTCACTCAGTGTTAGATTTCTAATGAATTAGACATTAAAAATAGTTTTCTGTTCTCGTTACTCTGATCTGTTTCAAAAAGCTATTGCAAAAGGGGGAGGAAGATGAAACAAAAGATCAACTTCAGGAACAGTGATAGCTGTCCCTGAAATATTCAAATGTTATTTTATTCACCTTCAGTCACATCTGAGCTGCAGTGGAGGGATAATCTCCTTTTGACTTGACATCACTATGAAACCAAAACTATGCAGTCACTGTAGGTTCAGTGGTTCAAAATCAGTTTTCCACTAATAAACTCCCTGAAATTTTAGGAAACTCTGGAGCCTTCTGTTCAGGCTCATTCTTAGCTTAAACAGAGAGGTGGGTTCAACTTCAATTCAATCAATTTATTCAGAGAGTTACGTTAGAATCTGACAGTTAAAATTATCCAGATTCATTAACAGAGACAATAATGGTCAGTAATTCAAAGGGGGAGAAAAGCAAAATATCTGGCTTTCCAACTGAGCTACATTAAGATCTAATAAACACTGCCAAGAAGGTATCCAGATAGCTAATCAAAATAAATCTGAGGATTACTCTGTTCTACACTGTTTTAAAGGAAATAAGTCTCCAATTCAAAGTCCACATTAAAACAGTATTTTGTGCTGCAACTCACTGTCTCTGGTTTAACAGGACACCTCCTTAGTGTCCTTCCAAGTTGTAGCCTGTTGGTAAGGGATGTTGACATCTCCTGGCACTGGCAGAGGCAGTTGCTGTGGGTTCCCTTGAAACAGGTCCAGATGGGGGGGCACATATAATCTTCTGTCTTTCCTCCAGAACACCATGCCTTGGGCTTCCATAGAGCAGGATGTTACTTTGTGTTTATATTTAATAACCTCCTCCCTTCTAGCCCCATGAAGGGAGGTCTTGGGACTAGCACATTATCCTATAGCTCAAGAGGGTTGGCTTTAATTTGCTTGATTCACTACAGGCTTTCTGTTTGACCTGGGGCTAATCACTTTGGACTAAGGCCACAAGGGGATTTAGGTAGAACCCAGATCCTCACCACTGGTGCTTATCCAATACCTAATTTTCTGCTGGTTGGCATGTGCAAAATTGCCTCAGCCCTGATTAGAGCCAGGCAATTTTTTATGGAAGAATTCTTTGTTTGCTCAAAAATGCACTTTCGTGTTGATGGAAACTATCTGCAAATTTGTACCAGATTTGGCCAATTGTTTCAGCCAAAAAAAAAATATTGGAAATGTCAAAATGATTTGTTTGAACATTTTTAAGGAAAATATTTTTTGAAGCTGTTCCATTTTGAATAAATAATCAAATATTCAGTGAAGTAGAACTAGGGTCTAACTTGCCTTCATCTTAGGTAAGAACCCCCAAAAGATTTCATTTCTTGCTTACTCTCTGTAACATCTAAAGAAGAAAAACAAAACAAAACAAAACAAACAAAAACCAAACAAACAAACAAAAACAATTTCTAAAGGAGAGACGAAGCATATCCAACTGTGCAGTGGCTTAGGGTTCTCTATGAATAAGAACAAGATTTAAATTCTTAATCAGAAAGACAGAACAAGTTAAAGCTGGCACCACCTTCCAGGTAAACGTCTAAGATTTCCGTACATTAACAACAAAACTAACGTTCTTTCATGTTTACCGGATGATCTAGGGACATTATCTCCAGTTAATCCAAAATAGACTTTAGTGTCTATCTGTTTCATAGAGATGGGGCCTATGGGCAGAGACCCAACCTTTCTCCCAGGATTTCTTATTGGCCACTTATGGTTATCTTTCAAATCATCTAATTAGCTCATGATCATTCAGATTGTTTCCAGTCATGCATGACTTTCTTTTATAACTTTTATACAAAATATGGGTGCCTAATTCAGAGCTGGGAATTCCACTAGATGAAAAGAAATGTGAAAAATAACTACTGCATTATGTCCCTCTGTATATTTATACATTTTTCTGTTTTCTTTTGTGCCATAGTTTTCTGTCTGCACATAATGCTTCCTTATCTCCCAGAGATTCTGTCTCATGAAGTTTAAGAATTGGAACTGAGTTGCTGAATGACAATATGTTTAAGGAAGAACTCTTTCACATAAACCTAGGTGTTCAGTTGTATTTGAGATGACCAGGCATATCTTCTGCCTTCTAGCTTCAGCTGGGAAGTATGTGGGCTTCCTGTGGGAACTAAACGTCTGCCATCCCCATACGGAGGTACTACATTCCCAAGCATGTCTCAAATACAATTGAACTGAACCCTAAAAACCTTAAGGGTTTTCCTTCAGTAGGATTCTGGCATTCAAAGAAAAAGTTCTTACTAGCACTGTATAACTTCTAAAGTAAAAATAATACCCCTAAATGCTCTGGAGGTCTGCAAACAATCTTTGCGTTAGACACTCTAAGCTCTGTTAGTCAAATAGTTTTAACTCATTGTAAAAGCCAGAAGTTCATTGCTTTATTCTTAAGAGACTAACAGGCAATAAAGGGGTGGGGAGAGAGGGGATGAGAAGGAAAACCAAATTGTTGCCTTCAGTTTATGAACTATCAGAAAAGTTTTGGGGATGACACCTGGACAAAAGCACAGCAGTTTTTTGTTCCTTCCCATTAGGTAGTTCTCCCACTACTACCAGTTTACAATATTTACTGTATAGGATCATATATGGAACTTGTGTATACCTCAGCCAGTGTAACACATTTCTCAAACTGAGAAATAAGACAAAAACGTAGCCTGAGATTCAAATGTTCTACAGTTCCATGGGACTGGAGAAATTAATTGTAGCAAAAAAATAAACTGTCTTTAAGTTCAAAATTCTTTTGTTCTTTCATTCTCTTGCATTTTTTTTTCCATTTTCACAATTTTTGATGGGTGACATATATGACTCCTTCTTGTGTAAGTATGTCTACAGTCACTGAACACATAGATAAATTTACATGTGTGTGTGTGTATCTATGTGTGTGTGTGATATCCCACCTCTGTTGGATGGCTGTCACTGAAACAGAAGGACAGTAATGCCTGCTCAGAGGTAAAGGAGCTTTTGAAGTTGCAGAACCTAATTTCCAATCCCTGTCTCTGGGTGATTTATAGTCTAATCATGTCTGTTGTCTCAAGCACATGGATTCAATGAAGTGTGAGATGCTCTGCCTATAAAAATGCAGGAGTAAAAACATACAGTACATTTTCCCATTTGTTAATAATGTTCAACAGGCAAGTACACAGACAAACATACAATAGTCCGTCTACTTATGTGTAAATGAGATCTCTCTCAGTGACTTCTGTAAGCTCATAAACTTCATTTATTTACACCCAGTAAGCTATTTCCAATGAAAATTTCATTCTGAATGAACCAGTTAGAGGCTGGTTTTCTGTAGCAGACAAATTCATAATTTCTTTTCTAATTTTAAAAGTATTCAAAACCCCATAAGTTAATCGCAGCTTTCTGACTTAAGATAAGACTTGATGGATGCCTTTTTTCCACCAAGTAGTAACAATCCTTTAAAATTCAGTTAACTTGCTTTGAATTCACTGAATCATTTAGTTGTCATAACACAGTCTTTTATAACCTTTTGTGTATAAATGGGGAAAATTAATTGCTTCTGGCAACATCAAAGTGTTGTTTCACTATACATTTAATCATTAGCTTTAAATGCTCCCAAACTAATGTTCCAAGACATTGTGAAGAGGTAATAAGTTCAAAGCAATATGAAACATAAAGCAGGACTCCAGAGTGAGTTGAAAGGATTTTCTTTAAATGCATAAGAGCTTTCAAACCCATTGTACAAAACTGTGTAGGAATTTTGGCCAGAACTAAAAGAAGAGCCATACTCCCATATTTGAATGAATTACCAGATCTGCTTAGATACTGTATGCCCTTCTGAACTCAAACAATCTGTCTCCAAGAAATAAAAAGTACAAAAATAAGCTTAATTGGTTCTGATACATGTCAGAAGTTGTGTTTGTGACATATTAATGAAACTGATGAATGGCACACGTGCTTAATATAAGGTCTCACAGAACTTGTGAGTATCACAGTATTGTTATATCAGGAACTTAAAATGTTCAGTTTTCTTTTACATGTTCAAATGTCTTTTGTTTTCCTTTCAATAAATATTTACGTCCAGTTGTTTATTGATACACATATTTCAGTTAAGAGTTTTATTTTGAAGCAGTTATTTCTACAAACCATACCATCAGCCCTCAAAATGTCCTTCCACTTGGATTGCAAGCTCTCTGAATGTCTTTGAGACATGCCTTTGTCCTGGGGAGAGTCACAACAGGGTATTATACAGATACAAGTTATTTAATAATAGAGACAGCAGTACAACAAATGTGAGGCATAAGAACTTCTTGTGCATCTACTCTGAGGAAATTCAATACCTGCTACAAAGACTATTTTATGAAGTAGGAGACTTTCCTACATGGGATTTGGATCAGGACCATAATGTTGTTCCATACTGCCTTCAATCTATATCCATAATTGGTAAACTGAGAGCAGCAAGATCAAGATTGACTTTTTTTTTATTATTATTATTCTTTTCTTTTTTTTCTTTTTTTTTTTTTTTAATTCCCATGCAAAACTACCCATGCATGGGTTTCACGCTGAAAACAGTTATTGCTGGTCCATAAAACAGAGATTTTTGACTGTATGTGGGTGCCAACACTGAGCAGAACACAAGTACACATTGCACACGCACACAACAGATTTTTTTTTTTAGCATTTTGCCTAAGGGCTTTGTGGTACTGGTACTGGACCAGGACATCTGGGAACAGAGCTCTGAGCTTTGCTCTAGCATGGGCTTAAATTGTGATAATGAGGATAATGAGGACAGTCTGAGCCTCAGTTTCTCTAAGGTATTGCTGCAGTCATTTATCTTACTCAGAGACTCTTACATTTAGCAATTATCAAATGATTTTTGGAAAGCATCTCTTTATGAAATTTGCAAGATACAGTTGTCTTATAGTAAATATGGCTATCTGCAGCATCCAGTTCCTTGGAGTTATAAAATTGTATGCCAGTTCTACACCCTGAACAATATAATTCCATAGATTTTTTTTTTTTTTTTTTTAATGTGATCTCCACAGGATTATCAAAATTTTATCTTGACTGAAAATGGAGTCTCACTCACCACATACACATTTACAGATTGGCTCCGGCTGTCAACAGTCCTTGTTAAACTCTGAGTATAGTAACCTGTCCCCAGAAAGCATGGGACAGTTTCTCTGTGCAATTTTCCCAAATGTTGCTCACCTTTTTGAAGCTGAATAGCACCTGTTCAGTAGGCAGCCTTTGAAGGTGCAGAGGATGCAGATGAGAGGAAATAATTTCCCCATTGATTCTGAGCTCTTGTATCTTTGATGCATAATAAATACATGCCATAGACCTTTTAAAAAAGCAGTCTATTATTAATTAAAGAGTAATCAAGAGCTAAAGGAAATTCTCTTTCCCTTGGCTTAGGCTGTTCAGTTCATATTGTTTTAAATCAAGAAATAAATCTAAAGCTAAAACGTTCTCTATATAAATCTGCAGAAGATCATCTGAGATAGACAGCACCACATATGTTTATAGTTGAGAATCTGGCAGCCAGAAGATGTAACAACTGATGGTCAAGATGTTCTGGTTCAGAGTTGGAAAGTAAATAATTCCTGAGAGGAAGGATTCTACAGTTCTGGGCAGCTGATCCGGTAATAAAATAAATAAGCAATAAAATCCACTTCCTGTTTTGAGAGTTCACATTTCATACTGGCAAAATTCTCCTATTAAATTCAATTTCATGCTTCCATAAATAAACCTGGCACCTTTTTAAACACTTTTCCATCTGTTTTACAACTAGAAGTGTATTATTTAATGCACTCTTGGGATTCACACCAATGGGAAAAGGACTACTTGTGAAGAACACAACATTTTAGTTGGAGAGAGTACAGAAAAATAATCACTAGCTTCCCTAAATTCTCAAACAATTTTAACAGGACTCTGATGTAATCATTTTTATCAGGAAGGAGAAAGAGAAATTTTGTGCGTGTGTGTGTAAATGTTATTTTTATTCAACTTGAAATGGATTTTGAACCAGAACAGGATATCTACACTTTGTTTATGAACAGACATTTCTCCTTCTTCTTCGGGATATGGAAAATGTCTCCTATATGAGCTAGCAGTGTAAGGAGCTAATCAAGTCAGTTAATCTCAGAAAATCTTTCAATCAGAAGCTATCTTATTGAAAAAACAACCACACTAAAAATGAATTTAGGTTTTGGTTTGGTTTCTTTTTAGGTTGTTTTTGTTTGCTTGGTTGTTTGTTTTCTTATGTCATCTTTAATTTTTAGTGCCAAATGCCACATTATCTTTATTTCAATTGTGATGATATCATATAATCATATCATATAATAAAATAAAAGGGTGAAAATATTTGCCACAATCACCAACAAGCTACAGACAGTCAAATTTCTTGAGAACCAGAAAACAGAATAGGACATTTGACTCTCTTATATTTCCATCTAGGAACAGTGCTAAGAATGGCAACTTACCATTCCCAGAGCTTTTCCATTTGTCCTTGATTTTGGACTGAGATACAGAGCTGGAGTCCTAATAAAGCACTTGAAATTCATGTCTCTGTTCATTACTCAATGATTTTTCTGCTATTATTTCTGGTAAATAATTCAAAGGACATGTGGCTTAGTTGCTTAATTTTAAGTGTGAAAGGTGAAAATGTCAGCATTTAGGGTAGACATCCTCTTAACCTATGAACCTCTGCAATAAACATCCGAACATCTACTGAGCCTACAAAGCCCCAGAACATCATACAGCTTTAACTGGATAGAGAGAGGAAGCTTGGAGAGATAATGTGCATCTTTGCAAGGACTTGGCAGTGTGTCTCATGATGAGAACAGAGGGAACATATCTCTATATTGGTAGAGATGAAGGAGGAGTCCTGAAGCTATTGCAAAAGTAATCACAAAATGAGTGTCCCCAGGAAAAAGCAAAAATTGTGGGAAGTGACAAAGGAGATGGTCACAGCCATCAATTTCCATCTACATAGTGTGAACTTGTCCAAAGCCAGGAAATAGTTTGTTACTTGTAGCCCTTTACCTTCTTTCATGGAAAATGAATAAAGCTTGCCAATCCCATTTCGTTCCTTTCTGGCCTGCATGCCCATTTGTATATATACAAACCAAACACTCATATAGTTAGACCCATCCAAAACCCTAACATGAGCCACAGAAGGCTTGCAAGGACATGCAGTCCAACATGTGCCATGGATATTCTCATCAGTCAAAGGCCTTAATCCATGTACTATAAGCTTTGAATGAGTTTGACCCCTTTTGGTCAGACATCTGTAGAGAGTCCTCTTGAAGTTTCAGATATGATGCATTTCCTTGGCATGCTGGATCCAGATGATTTTCTTACTGCTGTACTGTAGAGAAATTTTACCTTTTTAAGCAATCGCTGGGAAAATTGTTTAATACTGCATTTCTGATTTGGCCTCCACATTGTCTTTGTTGCTGGGGTAGATTTACTAGAGGATCAAGGGGCAAGAGTACCCCTTGATTATATCTGCACTCATAAATTAAACAGCTCCAGAGAACATTCCTGGGGTACTGGAAGTCAATCAGTCATATATATTGCTAAATTGTTAGCAGAGGCCTTGGAGTGGTTTTGACCCAGGTCAATGAGCACTCTCCCAAACAGTTCCTGGGGAGGTGTGGGGGCCAGGAACTCTGAAGAGTCATTTTGAATGACACTGTTTTGGAAGGTAAGAGAGTACAGCAACATGGATATGCGTTATTCCATGCTTCTTGGTTACATTGGCAGAGAATAACACTGGGCATTGATTTACCAGAGTCACGCAGCCCTTATGATTTTTGCTTTGTGCATGACAGTACTAGGATCAAACAGCGAGAATATTGATTAGCTGATTTTCCCTATATTGACACTGCAGCTGCATCCAGTTGACTACAGAATGACTTTTAGCTTAAGATCAGGACAAAAAGACTTTTTTTTTTTTTTTTTTTTCTCTCCCTAGGGATTTCAGACACATAAATCTTTCTAGCTTTTCACAAACAGAAAATATTTTCTGGTAAACCCAATAATCATCTTATTGATTCATATCAGTTTCCCTGGCCTTTGATGCAATTTAGTAAACACTGGAATTGCCTTGGAGTTTTGTGAATGTGAAGGTGTATATGTATACATACACGCATTAATATATATGTATATATGAATATACATAATTTACAACAGAATGATAAACATCATGTTGAAATGATCTGCTGAGCAGGCTACCTGACTAGCAATCTCCTACACAAATAAAGTGCCCGTGCACTTAGTATACAGCTCTGAGTCTCACTTCAAGAGTGTTTTGTTTTCTGGTCCTGGTGGAGAGCTGTTCCAGGGCTTAACTGCTGTAACAGATAAGAATATTCTGATTTCCAGACTGTATTTATTCAGGGACCAATTTATACGTTTCTGTTGTTGTGCCAGCAACATCCTTTGGTTTAAATCTCTGTTCTTTTTATTTTTATTTATTTTTTTTTTCCCATGGTATTATCTCTCTGATGTATTTATAGATTGTAATTGTAATACTACTTCTAGGTTTTGATTTGCCCCACTATCTCTCATAACAAATTAAATAAACCCACTGTTCTCTGATCATAACAGTAGTCCTTTTCTGCATCTATCTTTCCTCAGAGTGACTTGCTAGAATTGTATGCAATATTACACTTATTACCTCATTGGTGCTCTGTAAAATACCATCAATACTTACCTATCTCCGAACATTTTAGCAGTAATCCTGCAAAGAATTCCCATGGTGAAATGCTTCATATCCTCAGCAGTTTCCAGCAGATAAGGTACTCACATAACCACCACCACCCCAAAAAATAATGTTATTTTTGTCTTGTTGAACCCCAGCCCAATCCTACAATTCTTAAGCTCACCCAGTTCTCTCTTTGTGTTCATTGTCTTCTAATTCTGTGCCTCTGACAGACTTCAGGGCACAGCTCATCTTTTGTATCAAAGCCATTAATGGGAATTTTTTAGCTCTGTCTCCAAAATGATCATTAAGGAACAAAGCCATTCTTTCCAATGAAAGTGTTCCTCTGTAGTGCCAACTCCTTCAGTGCCCTTTCTGGCCAAATTCTATGCAGCTTTGTGGTTCCTCTGCTGAATCCTGTCTTTGGATTTGCTGATAATCTTTCAATGGCCATCACATCAAATGTTTTTACTGATGTCCAGAAAGATTACATTTATTTTTTTTCATTTCCTCTCTCTGGAGGTTCATTTATTTAAACAAAGAAAATAAATTTTTATTTTATTATGTCCTGTCTTAGAAAAAACATATCAGTAACTGGCCTCTTTGCCTTAAAAAAAAATTATTCAAAGTATGTTTTCAAGAGCAGATTATTGAACTAAAATCTAGCTGGCCAATAGTTGTTCTGATCACTTTCTGTCTCCAGCTTCTTTACAGAGTGCGTGATGTGTGTTGCTCTCCAAACATTAGGCATCACTGAGGTTTTATAGACTTATTAAAAATAGCTGCTGCTCCACTTGAAATTTTGCTTGCTGTCTTGGATTATATTTATTTTCCTCCTGCAGTACTTTACACACACAACCTGTGCTTTTGTCTCGCCTGTGCTGATTTCCATTTCTATTCCTTTTGTTCACGTCTTTACTTTTTTTTCCCTAGAACCAAAATCTTTGCTTATTTCTTTGAAATCTGAGCTAAAGCATAATTCAGTTTTTGATCTATACTTGATTTATTCTTAATTTGTACTCAATCCTCACTATGTTCTGGCCTTACTTCTCTTTTCCACCCTTGTTCATTTCATTCACATCTGAAGAATCTTCTGCTATGTGTTTTAATATCCTTTGCAAGGTCTAACTCAGCTTGACTCTTTGTTATTCTCACATTATCTCTACATTTTTTGTCCTCTAAGGCAGTTTTCTTCAATGATCAGTCATTTTTCCCCTAGTCATTGTAGGCATTCTGCTTATTCGAATATATATATATATATTTTTTTTTTTTTCTAATCCATGACTATTCATCGGTTCAGATCTGGCATTCCTTCCTACAAGCTTTTTTGTTGTTGTTTTGTTTTGTTTTTTTCTTCTCTGAGGCTGAGATTCACGATAAGTTTTGCATTCTTGACTTTAAGGTTTCTTCTATACTCAAGTATCACATTCAGGTCCAGCTGAGTTAACTGCCTAGTTTCTGCTGTTTATCAAAATTTGCCCTATGGAAATTAAGAATGTTAATATTTATTGTTTAAATTTCCATTTGATTTAAAATAATCACCCTGCAGTAATCTAAATCCTGTGTCATTTTCTATGAAAAAGAGCAGTTCATCTCTGCTATCTTTGATACCTATCAACAGCAAATTTATATTTGCTGCATCTTGAATTGATTTTGTTGCTATCTGGTTAGGAGGCAGGCTACAAATTCAAGGATATTGGTTCTACTATTTTTATTGTTGCTTTTGTTCTTTTGATTAAAGAAGCATTTATTACTTATCTGGGCATTGGTATTTATGACTATATCTGTGCTTGTAGAGACTGCTGTGATCTGCTGTTTGTGTCTCGGACCCAATAGGCACAGTCTGAACATGTCCGTACTTGTGAAAATCTTTTTGTCTCCAGAACATGGTGACCACACCCAGACTCTCTGCTAGGTACATCTGTGCTTGTGCAAACTCCTGAATTAAAAACTTTCTGTATTCTGCAGATCTTCCATGACCAAAACCATGCTACACTCTATTCTGATAATTTAAGAGTATTGTCTGCCAAATACTAGTGCCCTGAGAACTGTACCTGTACCTGAGAACTACGTATTTTACAGGATAGGCTAATCTGTCTGGTCTGCTTAGCATTCACAGCTGCTGAAGTGGGAGGATGACTTCAGGTCCCCTGTTTTCCTAGTAGAAAGACAGCACAAACTTGAGTTGCTATACTTGTCAAGTACACCTGCCTTTAAACTGGACAAGGAGACAGTGAACTTGGAGAGATACAAATGCTGTTGCTCCAGGAACAGTAGGCTCTCTGGTGTGTTATGGCAATGCCTACCTCATCAATAGGCTTTGGCCGCTCACCTTTGATGTTGGACTGGCACCATATGTGGATTGAAACAACCACTTTACTGGTGGGCTTAGCAGAAGTTTGCTGGAAAAAAAAAATAAATAAAAAAATAAAAAAAGACTCAAGTGTCTGGTTCCCATTCCAGCATCTAACGTGAGATGTGCTTCAGGAGTTAGAGTTTACAGTTCCAGAACTGTAAATTGTTGGTGTCTTGAATCTGAAATTCAGTTTCCTGAGACTTGCTTGAGATGTTTTGTAAGAAAATCACATTAAGTACTGTACAATATGGAAAAAAGAAAGGCACCTAGTTTCTTATGCAGTAAGTTTGGCTGCAATTACTCTGACATTATACTACAATGCAAAATGGAAACTTTTCAGATCAGTTTAGGAAGAATGGCCATCTAGTGTATATCACGTGAACTCTGACAAAAGTATTTTTGCAAAACACCCCCCCTTTATTTTTTATTTTTTTTAATCTAGCACTCCAGAGTAAAACTCAGTGAGAAACACTGTAGTAATGTTTTCTCTTTGGATTGAGCAGAATAGATGCATTTTTTAGAGAGCATCAATTTGTTTAAATATCATCTTGTTCAGTTATCTGAGATCTGATTTTTGAGTGCATGAACTTAGGTTTTGACATACTACATCACACTATGAGTCAAAACATGCCTGACAGTCTCTGAGATGCAATGAACAAGAAATAGGTTATGAACAATGGAAATGCTCAAAGAGTTTTCTTAAAAACTGGACACATTTCTATAAACGATTTCATTTGTGACTAACATATGACTTCACAGAAATAAAGATCACTTCCTCACATAGAATCTTACTAAAACAAAAAAGAGAAAGCTTGCCAAATATTTCATTCATAATTTATAATTCCGAGAGTTTTCTTTATACACTTTTCATTTACGTATTTCATATTTAAAAGGTCATCTATTCTTTAGAAATGTAAATAATAATGTTTTGAGATTCAAAATGTTGAAAATCTAACAGAGATACCAAAAAAAAAAAAAAAAAAAAAAGATGGATACAGAGTTAAAAATCATAAAACCACTTATATCAGAAATGATCTTTGAGATCACCAAGTCCAACCATCCACCTAATACTACAAGTCTATTTTACTTTTATTGGTCCCTTGGGTTACCAGAAGTCAGTATGTTTGATACACTGGGCATAGAGAGTGCATCGTCTATTAAAGGAACTATTAAGTAATTAATGAGAAAGAAGCAAACCTTCATCCTGAAACATTATCACTTCTGTAAGAGAAACAGGACTAATATACCCTCAAATTCTTCTGTAAAAGAAATATTTTTATAAACACAACATTAGATCTTGTCTTAAAAAGAATTACTTTTATGTTGCTTGCACTGTCTCATCATATTTCCTTCCAGTAGCAATATTATTTATACTGATGCAGCTAAGATGTTGATGAAAGTCAATTTATATAAATTGTAACTTCTCAATTAACTGTGATACCTTCTTCAGAAAGAAAAACTGGACACTAGCTTTGATCTAATAACACGTACCGGGTTCTGAAGAATGAAGCACCCTCATGTTCATGGAGTTTCACACTCATATTTCACACACAATCCCTTGATTACATATTCCCATGTAGAATCAGGACCTTGTAATTTATAAATCATTCTAGTAGAGTACTAGATGTCATGGTAACATGATATTTGCAATAGCTTGCAGAACAATGCATGAATTGGCTTGCAAGTATGTGGAGAGAGAAATGGAGAGAGAAATTTCCAGAATTCTGGAAAATCAAAAACTAAAATAAAATATGAATGTTTGCAAAAGTTTTTAGTCAGCATGACTGATTTGGGGGGTAATATTGTAGGTTAGCCTTTTCTGTGGTTGATTTGCATTTGCTTTTAAACTGCTGTGCAACAGAAATGTGTGTGTACTAGAAGAAAAAAAATCTCCTGCAGGACAGACACTATATTTCCCCACATTAGTTCTGTTTCTATTCTGTTAAGTGCAGTTGACCCAGGATATGGAAATGAATGTCAGTTTAAAGACTTCTTTTGATAAAGAATCTACATCACTTCTACTTATCTAGCCAATCACCTGAAATTATGTTAAAACAAATGTACCAATTAGTCAGTGCATCCTGTAGATAGAACACTGGAAATCCAAAGCTGTCCTTCTAATTTTCTTTGAGGATTATAGGACTTTGAAGGTACAGATAAAATCGACATATATAGACTACTCAGGACCTGAGTGTCTAAGTAGTTCCTCTTTCTCTCTTTAATCTCTCCCTTCTCCTTCTCCTTCTCCTTCTCCTTCTCCTTCTCCTTCTCCTTCTCCTTCTCCTTCTCCTTCTCCTTCTCCTTCTCCTTCTCCTTCTCCTTCTCCTTCTCCTTCTCCTTCTCCTTCTCCTTCTCCTTCTCCTTCTCCTTCTCCTTCTCCTTCTCCTTCTCCTTCTCCTTCTCCTTCTCCTTCTCCTCCTTCTCCTTCTCCTTCTCCTTCTCCTTCTCCTTCTCCTTCTCCTCTTTCTCTTCCTTTTCTTCCTTTTTTTTTTTTTTTTTTTTTTTTTTTCTGCTTCTTTGTTTGTTTGTTTAATTTTCTGAAAGGAGCTACCTCCTTATGAACAAACTTTAAACATTCTGTCTCCTGGTTAGAATTAAATTCAGATAGTGAATATTATGGGTGAAATATTATGGCTGAAAAGCCATGATTTACTGAAGTTATCTGTAAGCTACTTACGGGTTCACAAATAACCAGTGCTGGTCTCAAATCACAGATAACACGGAAATCCTAGAGGCATCACACTTCTACATCAGACTTATAACTTCTGAAATATTTTCAGAAGAAACAGAATGAGATAGGGAGCTATAGGAAGGACAGATGATCTAAAATGCTGACATAAGTTTATTTTTCTAGGTATCAAATATGCAAATAATATTTCATCATAATGAATAATTGGAACGGACCTTAACTTTAGTTCTTTTTCTAACATAAAGGAATGTGAAATTGCTTTTCTGGTAGTATCTTCTGGTAGTATATTTCAGATACGTCTTTGGACATGTCCTCAATTAGGAGTAGAAAATACTGTCCAGGACCCAGACTTCTTCCCAAACAGCATATGTAAACTGAAAACTCCACTTTGACACCCTCCGGAAAACGAGCATGATCAGAAAGAAGAAAGAAAGTCTTCTCTGAGGCAATATGGCACATAAATATTAAATTCTCATCAGACAGCTGATGTTATTTAAAACCTTTCCATTTCTCTGGGACAAGGTCTTTCCTGGATGGTATCTTCAGCAGGAATGTACATGTTGCTTCTGGAAAAGACACCATATCTGGCCTTGCTCTATTTTATGCTTCCATGGAAATGAGTTTGCCTTTTTGTTTATTTTTGCTAAAACTTGTTTTCTGCCTTTACCTTTCTACCTTTTGAGTTCTTTTACCCCTATGTTGATTCTGTTTTGTTTTGTTTTGTTTTCCAATCTGTCTCCAAATCTTGCTTGACTGCTTCCATATCTTTCAACCCTTATTTCTCTTATTTATTGATTTACGTTGCTCTGCAGGTTAGCTTTTCTTTCTACGTCATTCTTTATATCAAACCATCCTCTTCATTTCTGATAACCTTGATGTATCAATCATCTGCTTCCTCCAGTTTCCACAGCTGTTCCAACAATGCCACCTATAATGTTTCCTAATACCATTCATTGTCATACTTAGGACCTATTTTTTTCCAACAGCCTGGAAATCTTATGTTTTCTATTTGTCTTTGATCTGAGTGTTATTTAACTTGTCACTGCAACAAGAATAAGACTTCTGTCTGCAAAAGTTGCTTGGCTTTAGATAATCTCTTTTGATGTTTCTCAATTAAAAGCTTTTTAATGGTTACTGCTGTGATATCACTGATTTGATGATTGGCACAACATAGAGTTTTTTAAATTAAAAGGAGCTGTACAAACAAACTTAGCCTTTTCACTTCTACATCAAGACTATATACATCTTTTTATCATGTTATCTAGTTCCTTTTTATTAACTATGCTGAATTGACACACTGACTTATAAAATATTATACTAATATGATATGATTTTAACTCCAACTCCATTTTGTAAGATCTGTGAATCTATGGTGCAATGGTTTGATTCTTGCTTTTTGTTGTTGTTTTTATATACACATGGAGATTTTTTAGTAGAATTTTCCTCTTATCTGTGGTCTGTATGTAAAGCATTCTATTTCTACAGCTTTCTCTTTCATCACCAGTGATCGTGTTGAAAATGGTCAATTTATTAACTAAAAATATTGTAAACTGTGATAGCCAGGAGAGAAAGGTCAGTAGTTTTCTCATGGGTGCTGCCACAGTTCACATATTTCTTACATGGTGTTGGAATTTCTCTAAACAGGAGATAGACTATGAATTGGAAGAGACAGCTATCATGTTTTTATATTTTCTAAAAATCATGTAGGAATGCAAGACAAAGAAGATGAATATTGTTGTGCCTTGAAATTGTGACCCACAGCTGCCATTCACAATGGCACCATGAAGACATTATACAACCTTTTGTAATAGAGTTTCAACAGTTCTGTACACTACATGACTGTGACAAAAACAACAACAAAAAGTATTTACTTCATCAAAACAATTGAAAATTGCAGTATGTATATATATTTTTATATATACATATATATATATCCTTTTTTTTTTTTTTTCTTCTTTCTCTCCTTTTTCCTTTCCAGACTGTAGTCTGATATGTGGCAAAAGACATTTCTATTAAACATGTTTTCCCTGGAAATGTTGGTGTCTTGTTTGTTTTGTATTGAGATGTGGTAGTGTGCAGCTGAATTTTTTTTGTCAATGGATATTTGACTGAGGCCCTTTTCTGTACATATCTTATGCTGAATATTCTTAAAGTAGCACTCTATTCATTTGTATAATTTTCAATAAACCTGTAAAACAAAATGACACTTACAAATTTGCAGGTGACTCCAGGGATATCTGCTTTAGTGACTTAAAACAAAAACAGAAACAAACAAGGCAATTCTTTTGGATGCTCATTTATTAATGCAAATTCATTTTATGGAGATATATTATGAGCTTTAAGTTTGCCATGTCTGCAAAGAATTCAGAACGGAGCTGATTTTCATAATATTTTCTGTTTTTTTTTCTAATTGTGCCTGTAAAGGCACAATTCCAACAAAAGATCATTTTAATTCCTATATATCAGTGTAAGCTACTGCTTTCCACTGACTATTCTGCTTTACTTTGGCATATTTGGAGGAGATAGCACTTCCCGCACTGTACTTTATTTATAAAATGTGGAGTTGTTCCATCAGAAATATGAGATTCTGTGGATTTCATAGATTCTCATAATTCTACAATAAACTTCATAAAATCTGAAGGTTTTTTGAAACCACTCTTATTGCAAGTGCAGAATCTCATTCTTCCCTTCATTAGGGAATGGCATGATTTCCCTATCTCCTGAACTATACTTATCAGAGAAGGAGGTTCTCTTTCAGCCTTTCACCCTGAAGTTGTCCTGTTTGGGATGGCATTAACTCTGAATGAAGTCACATTCTGTAACTCAGGGTACTGGGCACACACATGAACAATAAGAGTGTATAAGGGAAAGAAAAAGTGCTTCTAATCAACTGAGGAAGAAATTTGAATCTAGGTTGTCATATCTGAGGTGTTACAATCTTCTAATTTTCAGTGTGTGGGTTCATGCTCTACAATCTTAGCCTCCCACATTTTGTAAAATGCATTTCAACTACTTCAGAAAACTAGTAAATTAACTGTTTTAAGATTTTTGAAGTTTTTCATTCTGCCCACACTAGTCATTAACTTTGACTTGGTTAATGAACTGGTTTCTGAAGTTTCAGATCAACGAGAATAATTTTGCTGCACATAAAATACTCACGTGCACACACAAAATTACTAGCACTTCATCCTCCATGTATAGATCAGACAATTAGGAGCAATAGAGATGGGAAAGTATTTGACTGCATCATCTGCAGCAGCCCCAGCACAACCATATTGTTGTCCAGAGCAGACAATGTTTAATTTGCTTTATTTGGTTTGTTGATGTTGTCCTATGGGAAACAAAGCTTAGGACAAATTTTCAGAAGGTTAAAGAAAGTACTTCATGGGAGCAATCCCTGGGAGTACAAGATAACACAGAAAACTATCTGAAGTGGTATGTTTAGGAATATCCCAGGCATAATAGGCACAAGCATAAACAAATGACTACAGTCTTCCTGGGAGTGAATGGAAAGACAAGCCAGTAAGGACTTTCAAAATAAAAATGATGTAACTGAAAAAGATAGTGAATAACAGCATGTAAAGAGAGATAAACAAGCAACGAGTAACTGGTGTTTTCAGAAACCTTCTGAACAGCAAGTTTGTCATAGCCCAGACAGAGAATTCTTTTATTAACTGAGGTACATGGTGCTGGGAGCAGAGCAAGGCTTTTAGTTGAGTGAGTGGCAAGAGAAAGATTTCTTGGGCAACTTTTAGGAAAAAAAAAAAATAAAAATGCACAATTTAGGTCTATACTAAGTTGTGGGAATTAGATGTGGCTCCGGGTTCAAGATCTGATAAGGGGCTGCATGGTGATGTTCTGGCAGTCTTGAGGTGGAAGGCTGAATGACAAATCACCAAAGCAGTGCAATTTCTTAGAGAAATGATTTGAGGAATATTTTGAGAACTGGTAAATATCTTTTATCTAACTCTATCCTTACCAAAAAAAAAAAAAAAAAAAAAAAAGACAACCCAAAACAAAATCCAACCAACCAAAGACTAACCCATTTTTGCCGAGATACTCAGAATTAAGATCTAGTTTGAGAGCAGCATGAGATATTTTATACTGTTAAAGTTCAGAAAAGCTGTAAGCAACTGGAAATAGTATTATATTGTAGAAGATTCTTGGCAACCTCAGCTCCAGGTATTGCTAACTGTGTAACCTGTAATATACCATTTTGGCAGGGGCAGAGGGTGAGCGTACATAAAAAGGCTAAAATTATATTAAAAATAGCACAGAGAATTAGAGAAAAATATGGCTGACAGACGCTGTCTAACATGTACAAAAGGTTTCCACAGAGACATATGTCATGAACTATTCATATTGAAACAGCAAATATACTAGTCTTCTAATTATTTTAGCATTAGAAATGGGTTTATGCTAGCCAAGCAAAAGGACCTTGTAATGGTACAGGGTAGGATAATAAAAGAAGAATGTTTAACCTTCCCTCCAAACTCATTTATCCAGATCCTCTCCTAGCAGAACTCAATTGGCTCCAGAAGGGCTGCACCAGAGAGAAATTCATTTCAGTTCGATTTTTGTAGTGCAAAATGCAGCTCATCCATTCTCTTGTGCTTTCATTCAGCCTAGAAAAATAGCAATGCATGGCAGACTACCCTTCTGCTGAGGAAGAGCGATTTCCCAGCACTCGTATTTGGGTCCTAGGCTGCCAGGGACTGTTGTACAGAGAAGATTTGTCCACCTGCTGCCTCCTTCTTCTTGGCAGCAAATTCTGCTTTTGTTCTCTGTCAGCATCCTGCCCTGCTGTGTGTAAGGCTCCCTGCTAACATCTATCGTTACCCACATTGTGACACACAGCAGTGTCATTCCTGAAAACTGTTGCGTTCCTGTGCTGATTGTATTGTTTTCTTTTACCATTAAATAACAGTCAAAATCTATTTTTTAAAAATATTTCATAACTTCTGTAATTCTCGCATAATTTCAACTACCTCATGAATCTGGTAGATAACCAGTTTATATTAAATATTGCTATAAACAGCCTGAGTACTGAGGCTAGCTTCCTTAGTGTGGGATATAATTCCAATTCGTTACAACACAGAAGAAATTGCAGGGGATAAATATTTTTCTATGCCCTACTTCTGAGACAGAATATATAATGTTAGTCATTAGGCATTGGAACGGCTTGCCCAGGGAGGTGGTGTCATCACTGTCCCTGGGGGTGTTTAAGGAAAGGCTGGATGTGGTGCTTAGGGCCATGGTTTGGTGAGTGAAATTGGTGATAGGGGGATGGTTGGACCAGATGATCTTGGAGATCTTCTCCAACCTTAATGATTCTATGATTCCATGAATGTAGGGAATTTAAAAGCAAATACCTCTGCATAAATAAAATATTTCATATTTTTTATTATAAGATTTAAAACTATATAGAATTTGAATATTTTAGGAACTGTCTTATCAGAGATACCTAAAAATTCTTGAAATTTGCAAATATAAAATATTTGTTCAAAAAATTTTCCATAAAATAAGTTATGGAAGCAGAAAGCTTTTCAGTCCTCAGGTTTTTAGTCTGTTGGCAAGAAACATGAAAGTCTTAGATAATATGTCTATTCTTTTTGTCTTTTTTTTTTTTTTTTGTTATTCTTTTGTGTTTTTTGTCTATTTTATTATTAGCTGTTATGTGCATGGTGATGAAATAGAAAACACTTAAAAAATATAGAAAAATAGAAACTTGCAACCCTTCCCCAAAGTAAATTAGCATTAAACTGGAACATAAATAGGCTTTTTGTTAGTTTGTTTTTTTTTTTTTGTTCATTTGTTTCCGCCCCCCCCCCCCTCCCAGACCTCCCCCCCAGGATAAGTTATGCATTCATACAAGTTCATTTAAATAAATAGTTGTATTATCAAATTGTTTGTTCACATTCTTATTGCAAATCTTTGTAAAGCTGTCCAAGCTGTCCATACACATTTTAGATGTAACTGTAGAGCTATTTGAATTGTTTGGAATTCCATACATATTTTGTTTCAAGGTAAACCTAAGACCTCTGAAAAATTGGTGAAAAAGGAAAGAAAATGAGTGCCCTGAATGCCAGACTAAAAAACACCAGAAGAGGCTCATATTTTTTTGACTTCATAAATTATATATTCCTATCTTCCACATTGCTGCAGTTCTAAACTTCCAGAGTCTGCTAAACACCTTCATATAACATGAAACATTGTGTCAATAAAACATTTTAGAAACTTTTACAGTTTTTAAACAGTATGTCCACCAGATGTCAGCAATGCACTCTCTAAATGGAAGCTGTCAGAGGCCTCAAGCTTTCAATGGTGTTACAGAAATCATATAACATACTACACTATACATTTAAGCAACCAGAGAAAAACAAAATGATCATCACTGCTTCTGAAAAGACTCAGCATTACTAAGCTTGTCCAGTTAATAATGAGATTCTTTGCTTAGTTTCCTCTGGGGAGTAGGTTTTACTACACGTTGGCCCACTAACATGTTCATTGTTTTTTTCTCACAATTTTTGTACAATGCTGACTTTCTTATTTCTATACATGTTTTTCTCTACTAGAAAATCAAGAATAATGCCTTTGGTTTTATTGCTAACTTTGCAGTATATAAGAAACAGAAATAATGGATGTAGGTTGGACACTAGTGCTATAATGTTTTTTTTACCTGAAACTTTTAGGATGAAACAGGACACTAAAGCAACAGGGAATAGAAGCAATGGGGTTGGTAGTAGATATTACTGTTGAAGAGTTACTATCTGCATGGCTGCTTCATCACCAAGAATTCAGTCATGCAGCTGTAATAAACAAACCAAATACAGAACATTGATGGGCTCTGGTGTTGTTTCATAGGGAACTGTTACTTATTAGCTTACACCTCCTAAAGCTCAATCAGATACAACAATAAAAAGCAGCAGAATGACCTCTATTGAGGCAGTAACATATGTGTGGTACTAACACAGGCATGACAGTTGCTACACCGTAATGTCCCTGGAATTATAAAGACATATTTCAGAAGGCTGTTCCTTGTTTTCCGATGGCTTCTAGAAATTATTTCACAAAATCTTTTGGAACAGTGTTGATCTTTCAGAAGCTGAACTTTCAGGTTTGGCCAAAAATGCTTAGAAAAGATTCCTCATGTCAGGGATAAAATTACTAGTTAAAACTACAGGGAAAAAAAATCCACAACAAAACCAAGCCCCACTTCTGAGTGAAGCTTGGGAACTCATTTAGTTCATGATCAGCTGACTCGAAATGGACTTATAACAGTCCAGGGGAGTCTCCTGACTCTGATCTAGAGATTAAGGTCTGGAAACATAAAAGCATTTAAACATAGAGCTTCATGAGAATGAGATACCAGATTGTTTTAGTGCATTGAGCTTTAGAGGCTTTCTCTGGGTCAATCAGTAATAAATATATAAATGAAGCAGCTACACTAGGGGGAAAAAAAAAGTGGAAATTCATTAAAAGGCTTATATTTGGGGCTCATCTCCAGGAAATGGAGGGTGTAGGTGAATTCTCTGCTCACTGTGTAAATAAGAGTGAGTTTGTTCTCCTTCTCCATGAAAATCTCAAAAGCTGTTGGGTCTGTGCCAATGCACAACTGAAAAAAAAAATGTTGGAGGCTATTGGAAAACTGATTCCTGCCCAGTTCTAATTATAGGTCTGGTTGGTAACACTCCATATTATTCAGGTCGTCTGATATGTGCCATTATACAATACAGTTTTCAGCTGCTTATAACTTTGCCAGAACATTAAACATTTGGACAGAAATCTTCCATGACTTTACCTGCCTCAGGCTACTTTTTGGTAGCTGTCAATCAAATCAGTTCAGGCTCTTTGGAGTGTGAGTTGGGGGAAAAAATATATATTTTTGATGTTAGTAACTTCTGTTCATTGTTTTGTTTAAGTCATACTAGTATTTTATATAGAGTGCAGAAGCAGTAGAGGCATGGTCTGTGCATCTCTGCCATGCTTCTTGACCTCTGGAGTATCAACCCACATTTTCCCAAATGATGAATTCTTGGGGAAAAAAAAAAAAAAAAAAAAAAAAAAAAAAAGTTCACAATTCTCAGTAGCAACATCTTTATTTTTAGCTCCTAGGGCCTCCAGAGAATCTATAATTACCAAGCATGTTTGAGCATTTCAGCTTGTACTGACGTTAGACAAACCTACAGACAAATGATTAGGTTCTTCTCCAGGAAGATGGAAGCTGGATATGGAAAAAAAAAAAAAAAAAGATACTGGGAAAATTAGGATGAGTTGGTAGGAACTGTGACTGGAGCTGACACAGAAAACAGACTGAAATGTGATGAAGAAATTGAGAATGGAATTAAGAGCCAGGAATGTGGTGGGGAGAAATTAAATATTAAAGGAAAGTGTGGGAAGGCAGAGTGGAAGATGTAGGCCAGAAAAACAGTGAGCTCAGCTTGACACTCAGCTTTAATATAGGAGAAACTTAGGTTTTGGTGGACCTGGAAACACAGCAAGCAAGAAGCAATCTGATTAGGTAGGTGAATTCTACAATGTGTTGTTAGCCTTGGGCCTCGTTTCAACTGAGTTGGTCTTGGTGGGAGAAATTATATGCATCCAGTTTGTCCTTTCATGGAATCGAGGTCGAACCAGGCTCATGGACTCAGTTTCAGTCCAGCAGTATGGATGTCATGATGTGTTGAAAACAGAGCTGGTACATGGTTCATCTTGCAGCTCAATTCTCAGAATTTCCAAGTGTCGCATTTTTTTATTTTTATTTTTTTTAAAAAAGGAACATAGATACTGATCTGCTATGACAAACAAACAAGGAACAGAGATAAGGGAAAGCCTAGCCCTGGAAGAAAATTCTTGTTTGCTTTAACAAATTCACTGTGTATGAAAACTTATCCTATTCACTACACAAATTTAAATGTCTAAAAAAATGCAGAGAGTGCCCAGCAGAAAATACCTTAATTTATTACATAGCACTTGCCTGAGCCCAAACAAGTCCTGACACTGATGAAGACATTTCTAGAGGAAAAAGAAATATATATGAATATATAGTATTAACTATGTCATTAAAGACCTTCTCATGATGTGTACAAACATGACTGAGAGGAAGATGGAAAAACAGTCTGAATTTGGTCTTTCACCAATTTTTGAACACGGTTTTCCTTAACTTGTTTTTTTTTTTTAATATGCATTAGTGGAGATAGATTTATTCAAGCTCTTAAAAATAAACTGTATAAATTCAAGCTACTGTACCAAAGGCCAAATCCTGGCTCAGTTTTTGTTTTCTCCCTGTTCAGGCAAATCACTCTCTAGCTTTAGTAGGAATAGGGTGGGTAAGTATTTAGCAAAACTCATCAACAAATTCATGATTTGGCTCAGAGCTCAGTGAAAAATGAACTCTTTAAATGGACTGTCATGGAACTTACATAAATTTACCAAGTCAAAGTATGGAATATTCAGTGATTCATGGCAGTGTGGTTTTTATTAGAACTTCTCTGAAACACAGCGGGTTTGCTTAGCAAGGGTTCACGCAAACATTTTCTTTGGTTTCAAGCTGCAAAGGTTCACATGCTCCAAGTTTCACTTTAAGCTTTGTATTTGAGTTGTGGAAATGCCCTACTTTCCCTCAATTTTTGTATCCAGACCATAGTAAAATAAATCTGGCATAAACGTGAACCAAATTCAGGCTGGCTAAAGTCCACTCAAAGCTGAGAATGCAGCTTAGATGTTTGGTGTCTTAGATGGCTTTTGTTTTTCTTAACCTCACCACTGACATCACGTTGATATTCACCTTCCTTCTCCTAATGTGCCCCAGATTGCATGGCACCTTTGTGAAATTGCAGAATATGATAAAATGAATGTCAAAATCATGAAGAACATGAAATGTTATTATGACATTTGAGAGGTTTGCACTAACAACAGGTTTTAAAGAAATATTTGAAGAGTAGTACAACTCCATTTTATCCACAATCATAAAAAGCATGTTGCTATTATACTGCATAATACAAACTGTCTCTTTACCAACAACACCCTTGCTATGTTAGCTCTCTGCAAGCATCTATAAAGTGATCTTACTGACTACACAACTTCCAAGATAAAACACTTTTTTCTACATACCTGTCAGGCACCTTGTATATTAAGACCACTGTTTACCAAGCTGCTTCATCATAGACTGGCTCTGGCAGGAAGGAATCTTAAAAATAATATAGTTCCAATACCACATCACTTCCTTTTCCTTGTTTACATGCATTTGTTGTCATACTAGTCCCTTGGTTTCTAATAGCTCACACTATTTTGTTGTTGTTGTTCCATTACTAAATAAGTAAATATTAAGATGTTTATTTTTCCATTTTATCTTCAGTGAATTAAAGTTTTTACCTTCCTGCTCCTACTGTTTTTCCAGTTTCTTAGATATGTTCTTCAGCCTGATCTTCCTGAATTCTTGCATCCTGCTGGGCTTTCACCTTTCCACCTCTTCAGGAAAGCCAGGGAAAATTAGACTGACTTGGGAATTATTCTGATTTGATTGGAAGGATTTTTAAACAGTCATAGACATAGTGAAAGCATTTACTGACATTTGCTGGAAGAAGCAAGTCATACCATTATGACTTGAAGAATGAGAGAAATTTAACAAATACTTGCCAACTAAGATGAGCAAGGCAGGACAGCAGTATAAGCTGACTGAACTTAGAGCAGGAGACATTTATGTTAACTCTGGATTTTCAGCCTGCTATATGTCAGCCTGCTATTAACACTTAATTTAAAGACAATTGAATATACTTTCACTGTGACCCTTAATTTGGAGTGTATAGATGCTTTCTTTAGAAAAATACTGATGTGTTACAAGAATTTCATGCTAAGCTTATTTTAATCCAAGGTTAGAAATAAGTGCTATGTAAATTTGAAACTAATTTCTTAGCTCAACAGAAATACAACATCCAGAAAGGGACATATGGTGTAAAAGAGAAATATTAGTTGATTATGATGAAATTCAGCCTACCATCTTAGATGACAACTTGTTCTTTCTCACAGTCAGAACAGAGTAGAGAGGAATGCTACCAGTTATTTCATTAGTTCTGTTTTCTCGCTGCCTAGTCTAACTGCACTGGCAGTGCTCAAACCACTAATGACCAGCCCTTGACCGAGGCAACATTCTTAGCAAATGCCCCATCAGCTTTGAGTTGGTCTAGTATTCGTAAACACATTCTGTCCTCCAAAACAGAGTGGATTTTTCTCTCTTTCCCCCAAATGAGTCAGAAAATCACAGTGTCTCTTGCTACTTCTTGCTGCAGAAAATGACTAAAAGCTGATTTTAGTTGTCCTATGAGTGGTCCAATGCCACCTGAGTCAGTCTGGCCATCCATCTGTCTTTACAGAAGGGTCTCCCATAGGTCTCAGGTCATATAAATCAGCTACATAGGAATGTCTTCAGTATTCCACAGAGTATAAAAGCAGTAAACACTTGCACTGATGCTACTTTCATCCTGAAAATATGGGTAGGATATATACATTTTTTTCTTGCCTATTCAAAGCAGCTGGTGAGAAGTTTCTTTTCACCCTAGGAGCTTCTTATACAACGGTAGTGGTAATGTGTCCTTTAAAATAAAATCAGACTGGTAAAGTGCCTGAAGTAGATCTTCAGCTATATGGGGGAAAGAAAAAAGCTACTTTGAAAACGTCCATGGAGACATTTTATTTGCCTAATGTTAGTGCACCTAGGCAGACATCTCCTTCATCAGGCATTCAGAAGCATGTATCTGTTTTTAGTGATTTTAGGTTCATTTGATGTTCATTACCTTCATTCATCTAAGAGTAGGCTACATGAGTGCAGAGAGTAGGAAACACTGCAAAGGGAGATTTGTCTAAAATACTGCCTGTTTTCTTAACTAACAGATTTTGCAGTAAGAACTCTGTAAAAGCCTGCCTAAGAGCCTTGTTCTTTGGGTATTGTTAAATATAGCTGATAGAAACCACCACGGAAACCCACTTAGCAAAGAACCAACTTGGGAAGAAAAAGAACTGAACTGAAAGATTCAAATCAGCTTTCTTTTCTCCTTAGAGGGGAATAAATGAGAATCTGTATGAGGATATGGTGCCTTTTTTTCGTACTATTACAGATGAAAATGCCAGGCTCAGTAGAACTGAAAGGTCTTGTGGAAATGGCCCTGTCTTTAACTGTATCGCTGATAGTGGTGTTACAAGCTTTCATTTTTAGGTCTAAGTAGAAAACTTTCATAATAGAATTTATCAGAACCAAGATTTACTCTCCCCCTCCCTCCCCCTTCCTCTCCCCCCACCCCAGAGGAACAAGGACCTGTCAGCAGGTTACCATTTTCCTTGCTTTTGTTTCCTATTTGCCCCAAGATTCCTTTGGGTTATTTAATTTGTAGTGGTGCAACTTCTAGGAAAAAAAAAAAAAAAAAAGGCAAAGAGATACCTCAGTATCTCTTATGGCTTGGTAGTTAAGACATTCATGGCGAGTAGGAGATGCATGTTTAAGCCCCCAAAACATGACAAGAACATTACATCTAGACTTCCTGTTTCCTCTGCGCATGAACTAACCCCAGAGTAGGATACAAAACCTAACTCCAGCAACTAAATTTTTGGATGGCTTTGCTGTGCCTTGTATTGTGTTGTCATTTTGTGGTAAGCTTTTGCTTTTCTGGGTACTTGGCCTATTATTTGAATTCCAGATGGTTTTAAGTAGGACAGCAATAATTCTGAGTATACCAGTGGTAGAAATACAAGTCTCTGAGTAGCTGCTGGTAAAACAAAAAACCCTTATGGACCTACACTGTCCCATGGACATTTTTATCAATCACACTCTGATTTGGGCACCTAAATCCTATCTAAACTGCTTTCTAAGTTCCTATATTCATTTGTTCATCATGTTTAAGTTATAAGTCCCTCTGAGTATTACAACACTTCTCAATCTCAAATTGGCAAAATCTCACATTTTTGGAAGGCTAAAGACAACTATATCGTCAATTTAACAGGTGGGTTTTAAGACACAAACAGCTTAATTAACTTGAGCAAAATCATACAAGGAGCCTTTGTTATTGCAGATAACTGAGCCTCATTTTCTCACATCTCATGCTTATTCCCCACATAATCATTCCTTTCTCCTAAAACATGTAAGTAAGTACTTTGAGGCAAAAAGATAAAAATGGATACAGCAAAACAGCATGGAAGATGTGAATGGGCAGAGGAGAATAATTTGATTAAATGAATAGGCAGAATAGGTGATAACATGGATGCCTATACATGGACTGAAGGTAGCCCCTGTGTCTCTGTCTTCTGCCTTCTGAAGCCTCCAGTTTAACATGTAAATTGGCTTTGGGATTGCACAGAACAAATGCTAGTGCCAGCTTTTCTTCAATGTAATGTATTCCATCTGCTTCATAAGAAACTAAATAACCTTCTGGACCATCCCAGGTATACAATCATGTAATATATAGCAATAAATCATTCATAACGAAAGCAATAAAATGTAGCTGAGAGCTCTAAGTTTTACAGAAAGCCACCATATTTTTATGCTACAGACCAGAAGGCTGTTCTCATACTTCAGCTATTCTGATTGAAAAGGACCAATGTCTGGATCTGTCCCAGAACCCTTGAGGAATCTGTGTGGTCATTCTAGCTCCACAGATTGTCAGTAAAATAAACTCTTAATCCTCAGATTCAAGGAGTGCTGTGAATGAACTGCTGCCATGAGATAGCCATCAAGCTCCATTGATTAGATATGGCACCTAAGATGGCAATGATTTAAACTTAGGTGCACTGGGAAGATGCCTGAATCTGGAGTGGATCTGTTGCTTCCTGTGACAGTGTTCCAGGGCGGCATGCCAGCATTCTCCTTGGTCATTCTCTTGCAACTCACTGCACCTCTGGCACTCTCCCATTTACTAATATATGAAGTGGAACAAAAGCAAAATAACAAAGAAGCAAAAACAAGAAGAAACTTCCAGTTCCCGATGGCTGCATTCATTCCTAAGTTAAGCATGCAATTCTGGAGTTAATATGGACTTTGTGTTCTTCTTGTACACACCACAATGTTGTAACTGGCTCCATTTTTGACCAGCTATCTCCTTGTCAAACACATTGTTCAGAAACTCTAACAAAGATCCATTTAGCTAGCTTCTTTGTCTCTGAGATTAAACAGGTTTAAATTAAGAGAATAAGGCAGAAAAAAAAAAAAATAAATAAACCATTTTCTTCCAAGAATCTCTTTCCAGTTCCATCTGTCGATAAGTTATGAGAACAGCTAGTTCCTTTCACTTCTGAGCTAACTGGTATAACCACCTGCAGATGCTGTCCCAAGCCATCTGCTTCCATGACTTCTATCAAAACCTAAAGGAAAAATTCCCAACTGTATGCAAGGTCACGGAGGGGGAAGACACTAGCAAGTCTGTTCTACATCAGAGATGCTGTTTCAAATGAAGATTCAAATACTAGATGATGACCTGATTTATTTATTCTTAACCCTTCCTTCCCACAAATGGAAGTGAAGTGGTCAGCTAGTCTGGTGCATGGTGAGAACCTCATTCTTCTGTTTGCAAATTGCCATCTTAGCCGATAATGAGAGATCATGCATGAACTCTTTAAGACTAGTAAAATGAACAGAGTTAACCTCAGCTATCCTTTCTCATGTAGGCAAGAATATTCTCTGTTTATGTTGAAGTACTATTCAAATGTCTGAGGCAAAAGTACATCTTTCTTATTCTAGACTCTTGACAAACCAGAGCAGATGACAATTATTTATTATTTTTTTTTCAGCCACAAAAAATATTAGCATATGTGGCAAAAAATAAAAATACAGCAAAAGGCATTTTTTCTCCCCCCAAAAAATCTCAGTTATTTGAGGAAAAAAAACCTTATCCACACATACAGACACACAAGCATGAGTATCCTTTTCTGTTTAGGTATAAACTTAGTTTTCTTTTGATTAAAAATATTGAGAACATTGTGTCTAGCTCTTGAAGGTAGAAATACCACTCTGAAAAAGGACTGATCCTAAAAGGAGAATAGCTTCTTTTTTTTTTTTTTTTTTTTGGCTGAGTAAGTAAGGATGGATGAAACTGCCCCCCTGGATAACAATGTAGCATATATATGTTGGAGCACATCCCATCTTATGGAGAAGTAACATTTAAGGGGGTGGGTAGCAATATCCTTCACCATCCTTATAAATCTGTCTCACAAGTTTATAATATTCACCATTCCTCCTCTAATGTTTTGTTTACATGAAGATATACTATGCCACACTAGTAGTGTTAGACTTGCCCTGTTGAGGTTAACAACACAGCAATAGCTTGATGGGAAAGGTGTTTCCTCATCCTGTGAAAATTTTTGAGATTTCACCATTTTGCTAGTCTCCATACAAAAACATACATATCAGTATAAAATTTGTTTTATTCTTCCTTATAAGGCTTTTGGAGTGCTCCAAATAGCCTGGATATTTTATCAAGAAAGGTCAGTGAACAGAGAGCATGTGACATCCTGAATAGAAATACAGAATTATAGAATGCAGTGGTTTGGAAAGGAAGCCTTAAAGATCATCTAGTTTTCATCATCTAGAGCTCCTCATCAGCCAGCACTCCAAAGTCCTTCTCCTCAGGGCTGTTCTTAATCCATTTCCCACTCAGCCTGTATTTGTGCTTGGCCAGTGCTTGGAAGAAATGTCCTGTCTTGACATAAACATTTTTTTTTTATTTTTATTTTTTTTTTTTTAATCAAAACCTAATACTGTGGCATAACTAGAGTTAATAATTTCTATTCAGGGACTTTCCCAGGTAAACTCTGTGAAATTTAATCAGCATTTACACTATATGTTGCTGTGAAATTATATTCAGTTATAAAGATACCTGTTTGTTTACACACGGTACTTGTGTTCTAAAGTCACCTGGTTACCCAGTATTTCCTAAGATGATAGCAACTTTCTATGAAGATTTGGAGTACGTCTGAGACAAGAGGACTGCACATTTTTTTCTGTCTAAATTTGTCTTTGTAAGTGAGCATAAAATGATACCATTATGATCTGGTTAAATTTAGTTCTGTAATTTGCCAATCACCACATTTTGTATCTGTTTCTGTGCCTGGTCTATAGGGTATACACATTAAAGTCCTATTAAAACTATGCACACAGTTTGCAGAGAAGTGTGTTATTTAATATAGTGAGGTATATTTGATACCTGCTTTTAGCTATGGTAGGTGTAATCCCAAACTAGGACACTGAAAAGTTTTAAAGAATTACATATACGTGTGAAAAAATTGTAAAACAACTTATGTGCAGGCCTAGTGTTTAAATATGTGTTAGATATTTTTAAACCTGTGACTGGGTGAAATCGATGGGCACAAATCTAAATCATTGAGATATTTTTGGAAAAAAAAAAAAAAAAAAGAGTATAGCCTTGCATTTCACTGCAGGATCATGAATGGGAGGTCTCTAGTTAACATAACCCCATTAACCACCAATGCCTGTAATCTGAGAATTTGAGAATTTTCCAACCAGTGTAACATTAGGAACCTTCTCCAGATTAGCATACCTCTTATTCCTGGGTCCATTTTTTATCATCACTTTCAATAATAATAATAATAATAATAATAATAATAATAATAATAATAATAATAATAATAATAATAATAATAGAATAACCTAATGACTTTTTGGACTGCTGAGATTTTCTTACCATTGGTGAGTGTTACTCACTGAAGCAACCCAACTGAAGCCACTAGACTTATCTCTGTGAGTAATTGTGGATCCATATTCCACAATGAATGGAGCAATCTGAATTTAAGTGTAGCACTTTGCATATTTTCTCAATTTTAATGACTTCTCTGTACTCACCATGGGGAAACAGCTTATCACAAGAATGGCAGAAATCTTACTAATTTCACAGTTTTTGTTTCTCATCACTGTCAGGTAAAAAAAAAAAAAAAAAAAAAAAAAAAAAAGAGAGAGAGAGAAAAAAAAAAAAAGGAAAACAACAAAATGTAGAACATTTTTTTTTCTATTCATATACAGTGGATTAAACCTCCAATTCACATAAAATAGTAAAATCAGTAGAGTTTTGCTGACTTACCCCAGCTGAGAATTTGTTCCAGTGTATTCTCATGTAAAATCACACAAATGCAATACATGAATGAGGTTATATGTGAAAATCAATATTAAATTCATCATATTTAGCTGCTACAGACCACAGTGAACACTTGCTCTCTAATGGTTAAATGCCCTTTGGATCTTAAGCCCTTTGATTTATTGGAAGAAACCTGCTGGGCAGAACATACTGTGGAGCTGATTAATGTCAGCTTCTGTCATCAGTTTCCACTTAGATTCTTGGCCAGCTCTGACATCTCCTCCCTTAAGGATCCAGAAGAATTTGAGGACTGATCCAAGAGCTTTACTGGCATGGGATTTGCAGAATGTGGTGCTTGCAAAATAAGGAAGATGAATGGAAGTAAAATTCCATGTTCTCTACTGGACTTGTTTCTTTAACTCATTTCTCTGGAGAAAGAGACCAATGCCAGGACCACACCAGCAAGGGAAACAAATCAATAGCATGTTCACTGGTTTTGTTACAGATGTCTTGCATTTCCTTTGCTGCTTTATATGCTCCCTCGTAGCCTGTCAAACTGGAAAATGACTGCAGTGAGAATGCAGAGCTACCATAGCTGTCTAGATTTACACTCACCATTGTATGAGGAAACTTATGAACTACAAACCAGTTGGTAGTGCATACCATTTGAGAGGATAAGTCCTTATCTGAACAGGGCTAATAAAAAGTGGCAACTGCTGTGATTTGCAGGTTGACTTTTCATAAGTAGCATGAGCTTTTTTAACAGTAGAACATGATCACCCTTGTCCTTTACCCTCACTCTCCCTTGGGAATGATGACTGTTTATAGCAGATGATTTGCTTGTGTTCATTTTGACACACTTCCTTTGCAGTTTCTCATTTGGAGAAAATGACTCTTAGATTTCTTCTGAGCATAGAATTCTCCTGTTGCTCATCACACATATGGATACTTCTGCTACAGGAATCACACATTTCTATAAAAATCCTAACAGTATTGTACCAGTTGCTGAAAACATTCTCACTGGCTAGAAGTAAGTAAAAGCAAAGGGTCAAATGTGAATTATCTAAGATGAAATATTGAAAACATCAGAGTATAATTATACAAAACAATGAGGTTGGGGAAAACTTAAAATGGGAAAATGATCTGTTCTAGAAGTCACATTTAAACTTCTAAGAAAACCCTTCTGATTATTTAAAGATAGAATTTTCTGTCCTGCATCTTACCAATGACAACTTGATGTGTCCAAAATGATGTCAACTGGATTAAGGATATTATCCCACTCCCCTCAAAAGGATGTAATATTTTACTGTTAGTAATCCTTATTGATAAAATAAGTCTAACCAGTTCAGTGCCTTTCTCTCCTCCCCCACTCACTGTGAATTTGATATTTTCCAAGATGATCTGTAGAAGGAAGACTGCACAGAGGTAGAAGTCAGGATTTACTTCCTTGCTTTAATTTACATCCATTACCTATTCCTTCTTTCATATTCCTTCACCACAACTTGTTTGTTTGGTCAGGAGGGAAAGTTACAAAAAAAGAAGGATAAGAGGAGTTGTTTGTTTTTGTTTTTTTTTTTTAGTAATAAGACTAAGAAGTTGATCAGCTTCTATAACACTGAACAATTAAGCAGATTATTTTCAAATGTAGCTGTAGGATTTTGTTGATGATCTACTATTATTTACAATGAATTTTTCAGCTAAGAAGAAACTGGTTGTCTATAAAGAGAAAACATAAAACTGAGAGTTTTATGACCTTTCCAATGGCAAATTAAGTCAATACATAGATTCCCACTGACTTTAATGGGATTTGAATCAGTCCCAAAATGATCTCAAATCTCCAAAGTAAATAAACTTGAAAACAAAACAAAGCAAAACAAAACAAAACAAAAACACACAGCATTTACTACTCAATTATTTAGGATAGTGATTTAACTTATTTGACTTTTCTATAAAATACATTTTCAAGGTCCTCAGTTTCAGGGCAAACCTGATGGCTAAAGTTCATGGAATCCATAATGTTTAGAAATAAATAGTGTACACTCCATGAATTGGCATTTTTTGGATAAAATATTGCTGAACAGGAAAATTTCTGACAAGTCCTGCTACCAATAAAGTTAGCAGATGGCAGGCACATAGACTGGCAGAGTAATAATTTATGACAAAATGTTCTGGACCAATTTGGAAATTGGGCAAATTTAAACAAAATAATTAAACAACATATTCAGCACAGCCAAAAATGACTCTATGAATCAAATGATGAAGTATGAAGAACATGTCTTTGTTATCATGAAAAACAGCGAGTCCAATAAGATCATTATATCCTGATGGAAATGGTATAAGCTTCCGTGTACACACACACACACATACACACACACACACACACACACACACACACACACACACAAAAACAAACAAAAAAAACTATAAAGCTAATTCAACCATGACATTTGTACAGAGAGGAGTAGTAATATACTTCTTTTGTATGCAGCTCTGGTGACTCAATACAGACATTAAAGGAGTACCATTTTATTGGTTATCAGTAAGATGAGGAGTTAAATTAATGGAGGTAACAGTGTGTGATTGGGAAAGAAATGTAAAATAATTACCAGGAAAAACTGGCTAATTAGTTATAAGAACACCTTGTGGCTGAAGCCAGACCAGTCTAGTTCAGAAACAGGGGTCCTCTGTTTACAGGGACATACGTTTACAATGAGATCATAGATGAATGGAAAGAAATGCCAGTGAAGGTGACTGACTCTCCATCTCTTGATAGCTTCATAGTACAAAAGCTGAAGATATACTTTAGCTGAAGACTCAGCCTTTATGTCAGTATTATATTGTAATTAGAGAATGTCAGATAGCCTGCTACATACAGGAAGTTAGGCTGGATAATCCCATCTTGCCTTATTTATAAAATCTTTGAGATAATAAATGACAGTCATAACTAAACAATAGCTAGTTAAAGTTTTATCAGTATGGTCAAAATAGGTCAAAGAACATGGAAAAATTCTGTTGAAGTATGAAAACACATAATCCATTCTACTTTGTGTACTGCATTAATGAAAAGGACCAAGTGCTATTTCTTCCTTCCATTGACTTTAGCATGGCATCTACCATTGACTCTGTTGGGAGCAGCAACCCCTTAATCATTACCAGAATATAACTCTGAATCTGATTTTCTCCATACAGTTTCATTTCAGTCAATTATTATCAGCTGAATTTTGTCTCTTTAATTAGGCTGAAGCTAATGACAACCTGAACGAAAGCATCAAAATTCAGCCCGGCCCAAGTGATGAGACAGAAACAAAGTGGCTGTTCTCTTCAGGAGGCGTTACTTGCTTGACATGTTTGCATGTCTGGGTCTGATGTTCAGAGCTCATCTTCCAGGGTGCTGCATAACTGAGGTTTTAAATTATTTTAAATTATTAGAATACCCATGAGGGACCCCAAGCCATTCAGCTAGCTAAATGCAGAAGGCTGTAATTCTCCAGAAGAGTCCTGTCAAAATTGCATCCGCATCATGCACAGAAAATACACTACACCCATACATTTTAAGCTCCTAATTGTAATAATGACTCTGGCACCAAACCTTTTTGGAGGATTGATGGCTAGCAGAGGCTAATGGCTCTCAGCTGAATTTCAGGCCACAGCTCCTCCCAAACAGTCATTAATCTTCAGGAAATGTCCTGTGCTTCCATCAGGAGCATTTAAATGTCTCTGTATTTTTAACTAGATTATCCATAGCATGTTTCTGTAATCAGCTGGATAGAAAAGAGGTGTTTTCTGACCAACCTTAAATGTTGCCATTAATTAATTTTCACAAGGCTACATTCTCTTAGGTCCATGGTCATTCACACCACTAAAATTCTCAGTGACTTCACTGAAGACTCACCTTTATCTTTAAATATCAAACACTAAAAATATTATCTAGGAATTTCAGATTTACTGAGCACTGCCCCAGCCTAAATCACATCGAGGTCACTGGGTATGTCAGGTCACTGGGGTATCATTTAGTTTAGTTCCTCCATTCACTCCTTGATCCTCATCTCCTGCAGATCCATATTCTATTGTTGATTTGCTCACAAGTTATCCTCTGAATTGAAACAATCATCCTGTGGGGGAAAACAAACAAACAAACACTTATACATTTGTTGAGATGGTTAGCTTCAGGAATCACTCCTAATAGGTGAGGTGGAGGAAATCATACTAGGTTTGGCTTTATCCATTTTGCATAGCCCTTTAGCATGTTCTGCCAGTCTTTGCATCCTCAGTTTTGCCCTTGCACTATAGGCCAGTTCACGCAGTTCACACTTTCCATTTCATGCTAAGCAAACACAGCTCTGTCAGGCTGCAACACAGTCCTCACTATTCCTGACACTGTGAACTGAACTAAGAACCACACACAAGAAGATTGTTATGATTTGAGGTCACAGGGGAATCACATGGGGCCCAGCAGAGATCCAGGGCCATGCACTACACAGTGTTGATGCAGACAATCTGAGCTAACTCTGAGCAACATAGACACAAACCACCCTTCACCACTTGGACTGGGGGCCAGGAATCAGTCCCGGTATTGAAAACACTTAGCAGTGCAGCCAGTAATAACATTTCCTGGGAATAGAGTGAGACCATTGCTGGACTGTATGGAAAAAAATGTCCTATCATCATTTTCACCCATAAATCATTGATTGTCACACCAAGCCTTCAACAATCAGAGAGTTATGCAGGGCTCTTCCTGGAGTGATTCTTTTAAAGAAAGTTCAGAAAAGCTACCAGGTTTTTCCTTCATTCTGGCATCACAGCTGTACTGCACAAATACTCTTAAAACCCAAGGTTGTGTCTTATTTGTCACAGCCTTCAGGAGCACTTAGGTAAGGGATATAAGAGTTTTAAGAGGCCATAAAGCAGGGCATTTCCAAACTGAACAGTTCCTAAAAAGCAAGTTTGAAGATTTGAAGGGATCAGACACAACAGTAACCTAGGAAAGACTCTCAAATAAAAATAAGTGTACGCAAAAATAAATGTGTGCAAATATATATATATATATAAATACACAGATATCACCTTACTACCTACCACATCCCATCCAGAATATGATATCTGTAAAGAGCAGCAAATTATAGAATCCCATCTGTTGTATTAGCAGACGATTCTCCTTAGTAGTAATGTTATTAAAGCATATGTTAAACCTGACCAACACTCTGAAAACATATCCCAGGAAACCTGATGGCATACTTTCTTACCTATATATTAGTTTATTCTTCAAAAAGTTTGGTGTCAAAAACAATCTCTAAGGCCAACTGTTAGTTAAAAATCAGAGTATTGTTGGAGCTAGATAGGGTTGCCTTCCCACAAAGAAAATTTGTGATGAAAAATAAGTAAATAAGTACCTTTCTTTCACTGTGTGATAAAAAAAAAAAAAAAAAAAAAAAAAAAAACCTTCTGATTTAACATTTTCCACGGAACTCTTGTGTAGAAAGGAACAAGCATGTGAACACTCCTGGGTAGCCCAGCACTGATGACTACTGATGCACACTAAAACCAGCTTTGAGCTCCTGCTCTCACAACACTGTGAGTGGCCGCAGTACTTCACACCGAGTTTTCTCACAGGACAGATGATTGTAACAGTTGAGGAGGCTCGGGTGGGATTTCTAACCTCTAGCATTTCCTAACACGAAATATTTAACTGAGTAATTCCCACTTAGTTCTACTAAATGACTAACTTACCTCTGTGAAACAGTGGAACACGGGAAAACTAATATTCTCAATGCTGATAAGGCTTGAAAATATAAACATGGAAGGATTTTTGTTTGTTAAATTGTTTATTTATTTATTGTTATTGTTAACATGTGATTCATTATGCATTTAATGTGAAGGATAGAATATGTTGGAATATGCCTTTAACTCTCAAACATCCAAACTATAGAACTTCAGAAAGAAAACTATTTGCAAGTATCTTTATGTTTTCAACATTTCTTAATACTTTGTCCAAAATTAAAGGTTGGTCATGGGCATTTAACCGTTTGGTTCTTAGCTCAAAACATATTGAATGAAAGAAAAATTCATTAAACTACAGAATGGTCAATTTTAAGGGGATTACCCCTATCAGAAAGAGTAAGCCATGGTTTACAACAGCAATATTATTTTTTAGAGCTGGTCGATGGAGCAGCTGCTTTGTAAAGTTATTAATTTCCTGTAAAGAATACTGAATGCTTAGCAATCAAAATGCAAGGCAGGATGTAGTTATGCAGTCATGTATGTGCATCTTTTATACATTAATTCTGTATGGAACTCCCTTCCCTTTTAAAATGATCAATATTGGTTCTGCTATCTGGACCCAAACAGCATCTACAGACACAAAAATACACTCACTACCTGTTAGAAGGGGGTAGGACCCAGTCTTTCCTGATTTTAAGGGTAGGCTTTTATAGAACTTTATTTTTTTCAAGCAGGTGGGTGGGTGTGACAGCAATTTTTCTCTCAAGATACTTGGGGGAAAGGTACTGATTTTTGAATGGGAGACCTCTGAATATTTCAGTAAATAATGCTGTTCTCACACCTAGCTCAAATTCAGACTCGGTCCTTGTCCTTCCCTCAGAACACAGTGTGGATGCAGAAGTTGACACACTTGACACTCTGGAGGGAAGGGATGCCACCCAGAGACACCTTGACAGACTTGAGACATGGGACCATATAAACCTGATGAGGTTCAGCAAGAGCAAGTGCAATGTCCTGTACGTAGGCAAGCACAATCCCAAGTACTAATAACAGTCTGGTCAGGGAATGGATTGAGAGAAGGACTTGTGGGTGTTGGTTGATGAGAAAATCAACATGACAGAGCAATGTGTGTTTGCAGACCAGAAAGCCAACTGTATCTTGGGTTGCATCAAAATTAGAGTGGCCAGCAGGGAGATGGAGGTGATTCTCCCCTTCTGCTCTGCTTTTGCAAGAACCCACCTGGAGTGCTATGTTCAGCTCTGGGGCCCACAGCACAAGAAAGATGTGGACCTTGTTGAAGCAAGTCCAGAGGAGGGCCACAAGGATGATCAGAGGGCTGAAGCACCTCTTCTATGAAGACAGGGAAAGAGTTGGGGTTGTTCAGCCTGGAGAAGAGAAGCTCCGGAGAGACCTTACAGTGGCCTTCCAGTGCCTTAAGGGGGGTTACAGGAAAGGTGAGAAGGGATTTTTACAAGGCTATGTAGTGATAGAACAAAGGGTAATGGCTTTAAGTTGAAAGAGGGTAGATTTAGATTAGGTATATGGAAGAAACACCTTACTATGAGGGTGGTTGGAACACTGACACAGGTTGCCCAGAGAAGCTGTGTATGCCTCATCCCTTGCAATGTTCAAGGCCAGGCTGGATGAGGCTTTGGGCAAACTGGTCTGGTGGGAGGTGTCCCTGCCCATGCAGAGGGGATGAAACTAGTTGATCTTTAGTGATTCCTTCCAACCCAAACCATCCTACAATTCTATGATTCAAAGTGCTTTGCAGAGGTCATTCACACTTCCTGGTAAACACCACAGATTCCTCCACAGCTGTATTAAAAAATAAAAAGAAAAAAGAAAGTTACCTGTGTACGCATTCACTTACATCTGCAAGGTCTCTTATGCTGCATTTACATACCATCTTGTGTGGTGTTTTCATGTTCTTCAAGCTCATATGTGTTCTGGGGTTAAAGTGTAACTGGATTTTTCTTGAAGCATCTAATATTTTTCTGCTCAGAAAATTAATCTAGGAGATATTTCAAGATTCTGAGACTTGCAAAATCCAACTGCCAGACAAATCCGTGCTGGTGGAATTCAACCCTAGATCACATGCACAGCAATCAGATGTGTGCACCACTTGATGCGTACATAGCTAACCAAATGCATTCCTGGATACATCAGATTTTCTGCACATGCACACAGTATCTGGGCAGCACATGGGCATTATTTCTGGGCAGGAAATCCCAGAGAGAAATTTGGTAACCCTACCTACCTACACTGAGAACCAGAGCTAATTTTTTCCCCATGGCCTTCAGTGCACATAGCTATTTAGACCTTGTCCTTTATCCAAAATAGTTTCCATGTTTCATGCACAATAAAATCTTAAATAGTGTTTACCATCAACAGCATCCTCTATCTCCCTCATATTGCATTTCTTCATAAAGCAGTGAGTGAATATTTTTATACATATATGTGTGTTAAAGTCCTCTGTATCTCTCATTCTCTCCCATCTTTTTTCTAGATGGTTGTTGCCAGCTGCCTACATACACAACAAATGTAATAGAAGCAAGAAATTAAACAAAAGTCTTCAACCTATTTGGTACTGGGGAAGAAACCTTTCTCGCATTTTCTGCTGAGATCTGCCCTTCAACCTGGTAATATATAACTAGTTTTAGCAAAGTTATTTCACTTTGCTTTACCCTCCCATCTTTTAATGAGCACTGCCCTGTTTTTCTTCCAGTGACTTTGGTTGAAATTGGGCACAGACAGTAAGAAATATTAACGGCAACTGGCTTTGTAAGTCCAAGACCAAAATATGAGAAGTCCTAAAAGCTCCTTATTTCCAGTACTGCTCAAGACAGGTGTGCTCTTTCTTTCAGAACAGGAGTAGTAAAAGTGAACATGAGTCCATCAAGGCAAAATGGCAGATGGAAAAGAAGGGACTTAGAGGTAGAAGGGAAAGTGTTATGTTATGACCACACATGAGGGCCTCAAGAACTTTGTTAAAAAAAAAAAAAAAAAAAAAAGGGGGGGGGGGAATTTGAATACTGCCTAATGGATGGAGGGATTTATAGGTGTGTTTTTTGTTTTCATATATATATATATTTGTGATTTCAGTATCCTCTTAAGCTGAGGAGCCTCCATATGTAGGCTAGCTTGCCAACAAGTCTTTGTGGTTTGTATGGGGCAGACTTCCGTTTAAATGGAGAGAAAGAAAAAAAAAAGAAGTGTTAATTGAAGCTCCATTTCTGTTGAAAATGATAGTTTCGAATAAGGCAATCAGCTTGAGAAAGCACTCACTCCCTACCCCAATTTAGCTCATTAAACCACAAACCCTGAGCAGCTTGGGCCAGATTCCCTAGTGTGTTCCAACTCCTGTGTGTTACTGGAACCATTCAAAGGAGCTGGACATCAGCCAGATGTGTCCAGCTGAGAGTTCCTCACAGTGTGGGAGCCCTCAATGTGCACAAAGGAAGCACAGATGGTTCCTGCGCTGCCACCCCCAGCTCCTACCTCGCTTTGCCCTGGCACAGAAACAATGTCACAGGAAGGGAGAGAATGCTGCTGGCTGTGCTCATCTGACATGCAGACCCACAAGAATCAAAACTTGCAGAAGGAAAACAGAGCAATGCACGAGCCTCAGTGCAAAACCAAATAATAGGGAGCTCTGCTTGACAGCCCCTTGGCAGCCTTCATTCACCAAAGTCATGCTGAGCAGAAGCACAAGAAAACAGAGCCCTAGTATTTTGGGTCACATTGCTCCTCCAGTCACCAAGGAAACTCAGATTTATTTATTTTTTTTTATTATTATTATTTTTTTAATCTCAGTTCCTCAAATCATATGGCAGTAAATTAATTTCAGAGACAAATCCAAAGCTGGCTGATGAAGAAACAAGGTGAGCAAAATCCATTACATGGTTTGAGCAACCTCAGTGTAATTATTATATTCAGTGGAGATCTAGTCAATAGCATTAATATCACTTGAGAGATATCCATGTCATCCTGATGCAGATATGAAGGATGTGACTTGTTTTTTTAAACACAGACATGCTGGACCATTTTAAACTCTTTTGCACATCTCTCTGGCCCCCAGACACTATGTCAGAAAGGTATGAGTCACCTGTAGATCCTGTGTCTGTGTCCTACTTTGTGATAACATCTTAGATGGCTTGAGACATTTTAATGGTACTAGACACCCAGCAATGGGCAAATGACTCCAGTCTGCAGTGGCTGTGCAGATAAATTATTCGCTTAGCTCCTCTAACTATATTCCATCGATCTCCATTAACTACTGACTCTTTTAACTGAACCCCAGCTTATATACCAAACAAGTCTACAGACATATACATGCCTGTACATAACATGTCTGTTCTAAACACATAGGTATTTAGAACCACTTCAGATGCCCAAACCTTTTCCACCTGTTTCCAGCTGCAGCACCTGAAGATTGCAGGTCTCCCATTTGTCCTGTGTCATATCTGCCATCCCTGTAAGAATTTCTTGGATTTCCTACAATGTCTTAAATGACACTGGACACTTCTGTATATGCAACTGGTATGATCCATAAGGGTCTTCAAATGGAACTAAATCTCAGTGATGAATTTAAGTGTTTTAGACTGATTCGTGCCTGAGATGCCCAAAACATTTTGACTGTATTTTAGTGGGGTGGCTTCAGAGAAGACATCAGGCATTGCTTATCACAAGTACTTTTTATTGACTTTGGGCATCTTGGAGAATATCTTATACCGCCCATTCACATCTCAGCAGTTTCTGATAGCAGTAAGACAGCTGTAGCTGTGACACAGTCACTCTAAATCACTTTATGTCAAGCCAAAAAACATCATGATTACATATGCAGCAACACCACGTATTTTTCAGCATAAATTATTTCACATTACAGGAGGTGTTGAAATACTGCAGAAGCTCAAAGAAAAGGCTCTGCATGAAAATAAATAAATAAATAGATATGTCCAGAGTAGTTCAGGACAGAAAGAGTGAATTACAATAGCAAAAAATCATACTTAGGTATTGAAGACTCTTACTGCATTCATGTCAACTTAAGGAAACAAATAGGAGCATCTTCTTTTGACACCTCTGTTTCCAGTTCCTCCTTGAAAAACAGAATGCCCTGAACTTCATAGGGTCAATAAGTGAATATGTTATAACACCACACCCATAGCTATCATTGCAAAAATGCTTGGATCAGAGAGACACTTCTAAAACAAGACTGGAATTTATTGTAGCCATAGCAGTAAAACATCTTGGTTAATCTAACTTGTCAGCCTCCTAGGGTTGCAACAGTCAAGTATGCTTAGATGAAAAGATACGTGAAAAGTTTTTTCATGTAAAATAGGATTGGAAATGTGATCGAATATTCTGCATAATAAGTAGAGTAAGTGTATGAGAGGTTTGAAGGGAAAAAGATTTTGATGAGAAAAAATATTGCTAAAATGAGAAGGAATAATGAAATAATTGCTTTGCCTCTCATTAATGCCTTAGAGAATGTTGCTGTTGACTTTTTAGAGATTTTCTTTCTAACACCTTATTAAAAATAATTTTCCACAAAAAAAAAATGAGCTATTCAACAATTCTTCTCACATCTAAGAATCACAGTTTAGTTGATATTTAAGCAGAATTAGATTTACCTATGCTAGTTTTGTTGTTGTTATTTTATATTTTATATCTATTCTTGTGCCTCTGAAAGGAAGCTACTGGGACTGCTGTAGAAACTTTTGATGCTTTTAGAAACACAGAAATCTCCAAAGAGGGGATTAGTTTCTCAGAGACAGGAGCTGCAGCAGACCTGACCCGCCAGGTCGAACGGAGGCACAGGCCATGTCACACCTATGATACTTCATCCATGACATAGCACCCTCCCCACAGCTCCTCCTATCCTGCCCACAGCCCAGGCCTCTATTTCAGGCCCTGAGGCTGTCAGCCCAAGCACAGCAAAGCAGCTGCAGGGCAGTCTCCAGCTGCCCACAGCCCTGCCCTTCCTGGCCATAGGTCCTGCTGAGCCTGGCCCACACACAGGCCCGTGTCTTGGCCTGAGCCCCAGCGAGGTGCCTGGTGCCTGGGACTGAGGCTGACCCCATGTCCTGGTCCTGAGTGGGACAGCCCCTGGCAGCCACAAGCCTATCCTGGGAGTCCTCATGGCTACTGGCCCCCGCCAAGGGGAGCCCCTGTCCTTGCTGCACCCTCACACACAGGTGTATGGCCAGAGCCACCAGCCAGGCCAAATCCACAACCACAGTTCTTAAAAAAAAAAAACAAAAAAAAACTGGCGCCTGTGATACCTGGTGTTGTCCTGAGAGTTAGTAATTTCCTGTGTTCAGTATTAATGGGAATGGCTCCTTAATCCTTCAAAGCGTTAAATGTACCAAATATTTTGACTGCGGCAAGTATTACTATTAATAAATGGCAGGGAACAGTGGGTTTCCTGTGTACATATGCCCCTCTGATGAGGTACACATAACATGTGGCTCCTAATACCAAAGATGGTGTAATCCTTCACTTGTCAGCACTGCACTAAAGGTCAGTCTGGTTTTTCTCACTTTACAAACTTCCATCTGTCAAGGGATGCTTAATTCACAGCTTATTCTCACATCTACCCCAAGGCTGTCTAAATTTAAAAACAGCCGTTTGTTTATCATGTTCTGTTTAAAAAGGGAGACTTTTTTCAAGCCAATGGTTTGTCACAAGGAAAGACTTAGAAGAATCTGTTAAAATAAAATCTAAAAGAGTAACTATAGTCTTTCTTGCAAATATAAAAGCTGCTGCTTATAAAAATCATTAGCTTTCACTGCAAAAAAAAAGTGTATACTGGAATATGTCCTTCTGAAACTGAGTTAAGGATCTCTGTATTTAGAAAAAAATAGAATATCACTGATTCAATGACAGCTTACTCACCAATTTGTTGTTATCTGATAGGACAAATATGCATTAAAGCAGCTCAGCAAAAGCAACAGGCAACAGAAATGGGCCTGATGAAACATTATATATATATATGTGTGTGTGTGTGTTTTAACAAAAAATTTCATTGGCAGTGAAATAAAAAATGGCACTAGTTTAATAAAGCACTCAAGCATGGGCATAAATTTTGAACACACAAGAAGCTGACAGTGGCTTACAGTTGACCTCTTGCTCCAATGCCTTGCTGAACTTTGTAGTCTCCATTACAAGGCATGTTCACTTACTTTAAAAATATCTGTTTACATAAGGAGTTATCAGATATTTGTGAAATAAATCTTGTTACTATGACAATGATAAGTGGATTAGCCATACTCCAAGTGGCTAAGGGTTCAGACCACCATCACCTCTTTCAGTGTAAAGTAGCTGGGTGTGAGAGGGAAGCTGTGTATTCCTGGTGGTATGGAAATGATAGACAGGGTATTGGATCATCGGTATTGCTTAAATTTTAGTATAGCCTATTTATACACAGTTTAGACACAGGCTAACCAAAACTATCCTAGAAAATTCCTGAAGTCAGCTTGAGAAACCATTCCTAATAGCCAATGTAGCTGTAACCTTGTTTTGAAGGCTACAAAAGTCTAGGCTGTCCCAGACATGCCAGTTGTCATCCAGGTCAGAGAATATCTTTTTAAGTTACAAGTGTAGGTGAAACCTAAGTGCCCTTAAAAGGATAAAGTGATAGTGAGGTGTAATATATCCAAGAAAAGTTCAAGATTTAGCTAAATTGCAATGCAAAAAATTAGCTTTAGAGGCACAGACTCCCAGCCTTCTTTTGCCTCCACAAAACATGAGGATGTGTAAGAGCTTTGTGGTCCAGGAAGATAACAGACATCTGAGTTTGGATTTCCTGAAATTTCCTGGGTCCATGGGGCTGCAGTGAAAGGACATGCTGGTATCTCTTATTCACCAAGCTGAAAGAACATCTGCACCTCTGTAATAGCTTGAGCCAACAGATAGCCCCAGCCAGTTTTACCTAAGTAAATTTTCAAAAGTGAAGAGAAGCTGTAAAAGCTGTTTTCTTTATGGTTTAATTCTCTTTTTTTCTGAAGTTATATGGGGCCTGAAAACAAGTTAGGCCACACTGTGTATATATGTCCAACAAAGCCAAAGAACCAAAAAACACCAAAGTGAATTCCAAGTGAATTAGTTGGTATAAATCAGCAAAGTTGTAGTGAAGTTAACAAAGACTAGGTCAATTATTGCTTTCTTAAAAGCCAGCACATATTTTTTCATGTACTGCCTTTTCTCTGTAGCTTTTAAATCAGTCTTCATTGCTTCACATCTGAGCTGAACAGTGGACTCGCCTAGACATTGGGACATATCAAGACAGAAGCCAGGGTCTGAAAACTCAGGACAATAGAAAATCTGCAGAACTTGTTAAGCTTGAAAGACCACAGCAGTTATGACGTCTAAACAGTACTCAGCATGTATGACTTCATGTGTACAGTAGGCACCCTGAATACTGCAGCATAAATAGAAACTGGGTGATTGTAAACCTGAAAAGCAAAATAGAGAGCTCTTTTGCTAATGTACTTGTACAAAGAGCCATTCATAGAAATGGTTGCCGGCATGGAAATGGGGCATAGTTGCTTTTGCAAAAGTTAATCTGAATCCTTTCTCTCTCTGCTATTTGTCTTTTTCTAATCTCTATTATGTCTTCACAAACACCCACAGTTATGTACAAAACAACACCCTGTACAGCAGCAGGCCCTCTTTTATATTACTGAACTGTCAAGAAAAGCCTTGTGCTTCTACTTTTTATAGTCACTATGACTTGACCCAGCTGAGAAGAAAGGAAAACACAGTGACAGTGCCAAGAAATATACTGAGTTACAGTCATCATCAGAGGCTTCCATTAATCATGGTCAGAACTACAGCAAAATAAGGAACATCTTTTTTAGGTTCCCTTTGTTTAAGTCTCCTAGGAGATTTATACAACTCTGATGTATATCATGAACCTAGAGGATATATTTTAGGGGCTCACTTACTCCATCTGAAATTGAGCAAACATGTAAAAATAAATAAAATAAAGCTGGCCTATGTTAAGTGCAAATGTTGCAATAGTGTAAACTGCATGGTAAAGCGTTTTCTTTCAAAAATAAAAGCCAATCCCCTTCTCTGTTTCCATTATTTGCAGTATCTTCTAAAGTTAGAAACAAAATACTCTCTCTGCTGACTTCATCGTTCTCACTTGGCAGATGCTGGTAGTTCTGTTTTCTCATTGGAACAATACCAAATAAGCCCATTTCACGTTTCTTTGCTTTTGCACCAGCATCATTACCAGTAAAGCTGTCTGTGTTCCTGCACTCATGTGGCAATGCCACTCTCAAACAAAAGGACTCAAGTCCTTTCTTCTGAGCTTGCATTGCTATGAAAATGTGAATTTGTATCTGTCAACCTGCTGCATATCTCATGCCCACTTGGCTCTCTGGGAGGCAGCTTTTAGGCTGCCACTCATCTGAGCCTTCCTAGAAATGCATGTCCCCAGGTGTCATCGTGGGTCTTGTGTGCTCCACTTCTCCCTCAGCCCATATTTGTTCATTTTCTGCACCAGAAAACAAGACTATTTCTATGTAAACATAACCACAGGCATAGTATTTCCAACCCTGAAAATTAAGATGGAGCTAAAGGAGTTTATTGCAGCTGAAAATGTGAGTTAGTATTTTGGCTTTTTTAAATTTAAATTCTGTTCTATGGAGAAGATAAGTGCAGAGTTATGTAGTATCTACCTACTTTATACTCCTGGAAATTTGCTATTGTAATATTTTGCTTGTTGCAAATGAATAGAGCATTAAAACAAGCTAAATCTTCATCCTGATTCCCTAAATTTCTTTCATGGATATTAGTATGCATTATTCTTTATGTATAGTCTTGTAAATAAAGGAGATGATTTTTTTTTTTTCCCCATGCAAAGAGTGATTTTTCAGACTTGAAACTTCACAAGATGTTTGTTTCCAAGCAACTTTAATGAGCATGTTCTTCCAGTTTGAGAATTAATTTTGTGCTCAAACCTAATCTGAGATCTATGAGACCTGTACTGCAAAAGCCAGTGGCTCAGTTTAAGACAAGAACTAAAATGGAACCTTTCTTTAATTCTAAATGAATACTTGAATTTAGTGCATTCAGTAATTCTGGTGGTCTGGTCCTGTTTGAAAAAAATATATATATAATTACATGCCTTGATCTTCTGCATCAGAACAAAATGAATGTGAAAACCTTAAAATATTTTCTGGAAATATGATTTCTGTTTTCTGGCCAGCTCAGTTTTCAAAAGTCAACTTCACAAAGTAAACAGAGAAAATCTTCCTTTCTGCCTAAATTTGCACAGCAAACATGACTTAGCTTCTGGAAATGTGACATAAAGGTGTTGTATTATGCAATTTTGGAATACTGTTGAAGGAATTTAAGCCTCACATTTGGATGAGATTGTCCAATGTTGGGACACATTACATTGGAAGCTGATACCAACCTCAAAAAGAAAAAAAATAATTTTATATATATATATATATATATATATATATATACATATATATATATATAAATTAATATAATATATCATTTTTATATAATATATAATTAATTAATAATATACATATATATTTAAATATATTATATAAATATATTATATTAAATATATATCTAATATAAATAATATAAATATATAATATATATATATATTTTTTTTTCTTTATTTGCAAGTGCCAGAAAATAAATAAATAAATAAAAGATGCAGCCCCTAGAAAACTATTATTATTCTTATTAGTCTCTACATCCAAGCACCTCAACAGTGACTACATACCCCGACATTGCATTGACACAACCCCATACTGCGTTATACTGGTCCTAATATCCTACTCTTTCTATTAGCAGTGATAAAGTTATGGCACTGGCAGTGTATACTGCTTTTCTTGAAGTAATCTTCCATGGTCTTGAACAGACACAAGAGAATTAAGCTGGTTACTATAAACAGATTGAGGAAAAGTGAGTTAGGATTACTGTGGAGTCATTACTTATGTTCTTCAAGGGATGAAGAACTACTGGCCTACTGAGTAACACATTTCTACATGAAAAAATATACATGCATATCGATCTTTCTGTCTTTCTAGTTACTTACCTTTCACCTATTCTTCCACAGCAGTGATCTTTTTTTTTTCTTTTTTTTTTCTTTTTTTTTTTTTTTTTGTGTGTGTGTGTTATGTTTTCTCCCATCTTTTGTCTCAGAATAAAAGAAGTGTATTTTACATACATTTTTGTATTCTCACTGAAATAAGAAATAGAATGAAAATACTATTTCAAGTCAAACCATATAGACAAACATTTGTTTACTTTGGATTATATAAATGCTACGCACTGGTTCAGATGCAAGGCAGCCCAACATTGCTGATCAGGAATAGTCATAAGTAGTACTGTTCTCATTTTGTGTTTAGGGAAATAGACTAAAATTCAGTCACTTGCCCAGGGCAATATAAATGTTGAGAAACCACCTGCAAAGAATAAGTAGAGTAAACCAGAATTACAGAGAGGAGTCCCTGGCTCCCAGCCAAGAAGGCTGTGAAAGAACCAATGTATTTTTTTATTTAATCTAAATTTCTGTTCAAAAGAAAGCTTAGATTCCCCAATGGAGGAAGAAAACTCTGGTTTTAGGCTCATGAAACTCGAGTCCGTCCCTCATTTTGTACCAAATGAATGTAGACAAGCCCTTTTTGTGGGAGCAAGATCTGAAATGTGTGAATGAAATGCAATTTGCAGTCTGGGATCTGCTCTTTATTAATCATTTGTTTGAATCTCAGGAGTACTCAAGGGCCGTACTGAGGATCATGCCCTACCATGCAAGGCTCAGTGCAGAATGCATCACCCTAGACAGCCAAGGTCCTGAAAACAGCTTAAAAGAAAAACTGCCAAAGGGAACAAGAGCAGGGCATGTGGTCAGGGTCTTGAGAGGCTAAGCATTTGCTAGTTACAAGTCTAGTTTCTTAGTAAAAATTGGGGGCTGTGTTTTTTCATGGATTTTCTACAATATATCTGCCTAAGTGGATTCTGTGGGGGAGAACTTCTTAGTAATAAAATCTCAAAGACTAACTTTTTTGTTGTGTTTGAGAAAGAAAGAAAGAAAACTCTGCATGACCTCCAATTAGGTTTGAGCAAAACTGAAACAGGTTTCAGAACTGAAATGCAGTCCCAAAGTGATTTACATCTGCTCAGTGTGAACCAAAGGAGGAAGGAAATACTAGCAGTACCATCTTCCAAGACATGTCTGGTCCTGTTAATATTTGTTGAGTTGTGGTATAGTTAAAAAGTTCCAATACTGTGAAAAATGATGTGGCAGAATATGTTAGCAATTAACGGCATATACCACAGCAATGGAAAGCTCTTAGTGCTTAGTACTATCCACATTGAGATGTGGTCAAAAGAGAGAAACTAGGTTTCATTTGACTGTAAGGAAGAATACAAGTAATCTAAAATGAAAGCAAATACAGTTCTCAATAGCTGATCCCTGAGGAGGACCTGATTTCTGCACGGACATTAATTTAGAAATTAGATGTTAACACAAAATCATGATAACTAATTTTTATCTTAATAAGAGAGAAAGAGATACTAGCCTGTTGGAAGTATCTGACTGTGTGCATTTGTAAGTTTAAGTGCTTAATGAACATGAGTCAATTTCTCAGATGTGCAATTAACTTTAAAAGTGTGAGATAGCAAAAGGATAACTAAATGCTGTTTCTTCATGATTCATGTATTTTTTTTTTCCTATTATACAACAAGAAGGATAGTCACTGCTATTCAATGGAAGCTAAAACAGAAAAACATGTCTCCAGAACCTAAAACTTTAGGCAAAGACCATTAATCCCACACAAAATGTGCAAGAGTTACATAGCACAGCATATGAAGCCAGTAAGCATAGGAACATGTTATATGCACTTAGAAGTCTGAAAGAATCAATAATCTTCAGGTTAAGCATTGATAATGCAAAGGCCTGGAGAGGGCAGAAGGGTCTCAGTGTCTAAGCTTATATAAATGTAAACTTTACTGATTGCAGAAACTCAGTTGTGTTCAATGGCTGACTTCAAGTTTCAGTGTTTCTCTGAGATGCGAACATGAGGTTATCTCAGCTCTGCACCTATGTCCTTGTAAGCTTCTTCTACAGACCACTCCCTTCTACCCTTCATCATTGCGTTTCTCATTTGTCAGCATTCATCTTCCTATGATATATTCCTATGTAGAGACTGCATACCTTGATGAGTGCATCAAGAGAACTTTACTACATATGTAATTGTTCTAATCTAGAAACATGACATGATGACCATTTTCTTATCTGATCTGCAATTTTCAAAATCTTCCTGGACTTGGAAGACTGGTGTACTCAGCTGTCGAACTCAGACATTTACAGGTAGAAGGATGAATACATGTGTTTCAAAGCTTTTTACACAGTTCTCATGGTGTAGATGTGCATAGCAATAGTCCTAAAATAATTTATCAGGCTTACCAGTGTGTTCCTTATGCCCTAAATTTTAGCAGCCAGCAGAATCAACATACACGTTGAGCAACATACATGTATGTCTTAAATGCTGTGTATGTTCAGAAAGTACAGGCATTTAGGAATGCTGCCTTTGTTCATCCATATCTTACTCCCTCTCATTTTGTGTGTGTCTATAAGTGTGTTTTCATGCTACATTTGTTGAAAGAGAAGGAAGTGAACAAAAACTGACATAGAATCCGAGTGAGAAATTTGAGTGAACCCTTAATGTTTTACAAGAAGAGAAATATGTATAAACTGTTCCTTTATCTGCATAACTGCACCCACGCTAGGGGTTTCACTACGTTCTGTTAAGTTTCTATGTCAATATTGTCAAATTGGTACTAGAGTTGGCCTGAAAACAAGAATTTTATTTTGCAAAAAAGTCATGGTTTCAGAAATCATTTTCAGTCTGCACTGGGACAATGCTGAGACCATTCCAGAAAAAAATTTGCAGCAAAAATGCATGTGAACAAGTCTTTTCTCCTAGTATCTTATAACTCCCCTATGTGCTCAGAGGGACTACTGTATTGCAGCTGTACTAGTAAATGAAATTGCCCAGGGACTGCTGTCAGCCCTAAGGCCAACTGGTATGGCTTGTGTTGACACAGTTAATTGCTTTTACCCCCCCAAATCATGCTGACTGCATCTATACTGGCTCAAACCATCCCCTAAGCTCTGATGGAACATTTTTGTGAGAATGGTAGTTAGCCCAGACTAAATCATTGCCTGCGACCATGCTTACAGTTTAACTGAGCTGACAATCATCTGCCCATGCTCAGGTTTGCCCTGACCCTGTTTTGCATACTGAAATAAGATTGCTTTGGAGACCATGTTGAAGTCCTTGCTCTTGCTCTTACAAGCCAAAGGAGTTCCCCATGCCATTAGCTATTTAAGGGATTCTCTCTGCTTGGTTTTCTTGAGAAATTCCAGCCTCAGCTTGCAAAACCATCCTGACAAAAATTTAATAGAAACACATGCACTAGTGTAAAAAGTTCAGATGAATGTGCATTTTTCTTCAAAAAATCATGCTGTTGACAAATTCCGCTAGTGCAATGTTTGATTTAAGACATGCCTTCATTTAAGTATTCATCTGTATTTCAGTCCTTGAATGTATCTGGCTGGCTTTCCAAGGCCATAGTTGTTAATGCAGTTCACTTGATAGCAATTACATTGTGGTTTTATCTACGTAAGTGATGGATTAAACAATCTTGCAAATATCAAAGGGTATAACTATTATTTTTTCTTCTTCTTTTTTTTTTTTTTTTTTTTTTTTTTTTTCTCTTTTTCCCTCATTGTCTTCCTGACTGTAGTGGCTTCACTCACTCCTAACAGAGTTTATAGGTATAGTGTGTTTGGAGACTATTAGTGCACATATGCTTTGCCCCACACTAATTCCTAAGAAATGTTCCTCCTTGAGCATTGATCAATACAAGAACCAAGTATTTGAATAATGGTAGAAAAACAAACAAAGGGATTTGACTGCACTGAAAATTCATTTGCATTTCATTAAGTTATCCACAGATATTCTTAGTCTGTCCCTCTGCACACTTTTCCAATTCTTTCTGTTTCCCTTCTTGTTTATTAAACAAGTCATTACATTGGTAAAGAGAAGTGTGTCCTCTTAATTCCAACTTGCTTCATAACCTGCTTTCACACTATGGAATAATGAGTAGGGAAATCTCAAGGATGTTTGAAGTGGTTTTAAAATTCTTCCCCTCTTTATAAGCCAAGTTATGTTTATCAGTAGCTTTAACTTTAGGGGATCTACAAAGGGACTGGTATGTCAGCAGAAGACTTATAAGTCTCCCTAACAGTATCAAAGACATTAGGGCTCTCTCAGTGGTAAGATGCTAGAGTTGCATACTAAAGATAGCAGACACATGCTTCATGGAAGTAGCACTACTGAAATATAAACAAGCCCCCTTCATCCAGACATTTTTGGTTATGTTTACAGATTAAATCTCAGGATGTGTATATTAGATGTTCTTGTTTCAGGATATTAATGGCAAAATGAACCTGTTTTTGATGTTTAAGTCACATTAATGTCTGATGGACTGTTAAAATGTTAAAGGGTACACCAGACATGCTGTAGTATGTGACATATGTTAGTCATACCATACTAGCTAGGAATTTGGATTTGTTTATAATGAACATAAATTGACTGAATTTAACCCCCCTCTCCCTCCTCCAGCAGTTAAATCACATTAGATTCCATTTCCTCTGAAAGACAGACTTGAAAAATTAGATGAAACTTGAAAAGTAGTTGTATTCAGATTTCAACAGTAGTACGTAAAAGTAACCTGCTAGGCAGTATGAATTTATATGACCTGTGGACAAATAATTGGATATCAGGAGAATGTTCAAAGGTAGCTTCTTGCATTTCAAGCAGTTTGGCATAACAATCATCCACACTCTCTCTCTCCCCCCCCCCCCCCCCCCCCCCCCCGCCCCGTTTTAGAATAGTTACAATCATTAAAATAAATCATTTAAATCCTGGACACATTTGTGTTCAGGGTCATTTAATTCACTCTATTATAAAAATGCTGACTGTGTATATTATCAAAACTGAACTCAAGCAAAGGCAGACATACAGATAGGAAGACCAAAGGAAGCAGGATAGTCTAGCTCACATTTTACAGCTTACAATAATGCATTTCACAAAAACTAATATTGCCTTATTATTTCCACATTTTTCCCACCTGTGTCTATCCCATATTTCTTTCTTTATGCTAGTACTATAAACATTTTTGGAAGACAGTGGTTTTACTCTTTTCTTCTATGATGGAGTCTCAGTTCTTGACCAGATCATTATGGCATTTAATAAAAGCTGAAATTTACCTTTTTTAAAACATTGATAATTCACATGTGAGTGTGTCTATAGTGAGAGGTGGTGGAGGGTGACAATGAAGGATTGGTTGGTTGTTAAAGGTCCTGGGTTCTGCTCATATGGTAGATTTTGGAGTGATTTAAATAAGGGAAACCTTAAATAGCTGTTAAAGACAAGGACCTGCATATAGACTGGGAACTGCTATAGCAATCAGAGCCTTCTTCACTAAGCTCAGCCTGCCAGAGGACAGAGTGACCTACAGGTCACTGTCTCCCTGCAGAGTCCAGCTGCAGTCCAGGTGACATTTCAGCATAGGAGTCAATCATCTCTGTCTAACCACACCCAGGAGGAGACCCTAAGGAGTGACTAGGAGAGCAGCAAAAATCAGACATCTAAGTGCTACAGAGCAATTTTGGGTTGAGTTCTAGCCTGCTAGTGAGAAAAGCATGGGAGACAGTGGCTGAGAAAGTGTGGCTGGCTCTGCAGCACTGCCAACATCTGAACAAAACACTGCTAGGAAATGCTTTAAAATTGACAGTGAACTGAACTCATAGGCTCTGGGAAGACCAGGCAGAGGGGACGGAGGGGATGGTTTTCTCTCTCCCTTCTCTGTCTTCTCTGTAAATATACCCCTTTCCCTTATACCAGGCAGCAGAACAAAAGTGACAGAGATAGCATAGACATCTTTTCTGGTTTTGCAACAATTAGAGAGACCATTTACTCAGAAATATTCAGGAGCAATATCCAGATGGTACGCATCATTTTCCACTATTATGAGATGACCTATGAAGCAACACAAAATAAACTCTGTAGGCTAAGGAATATGGATTCTTGTATCAAATTTGCATTTCTAGATGCTGGTACACAGGCTAATGCTGATTAATAGCCATCAAACCTGATGCCTCTGAATCTATAGCTATATAGAAATACTTAGATTCTGGTTTCTTGAACATGCTCTTCACAGAGGCAATTGAGTGCAACCATGAACTTTAATCAGTCAGGCATTTTAAGGTTATAAACTAACACAGCTGCATTTTTAGAGATGACAATATATCATTTTATGTTCTATAACCACTCAAAAGTTTACAAAATGACATAAAAAATGCTACCAATTTCTCCTCAGCATCTCTTGAAGAAAAATGTTTTGATATCGGGTATTCTTGCAGTTGTGGGAACAGATTCTAAGTCCTGGCCCAATAAACTTGAAGTCCTCTCTGAGGAACAGTGAATCTCTTTTCCTTTCAGCTTTTTAAAAAGTTTATTACTGACACACTCTTGGTGGAATATCAACAATAAATTATATCTATACAGAAAATAAATATTTAGAAGATTTTCAGATTTGGTTGTAGGCCAGTTAGGCATGACTTCCAAAAATTTCAGAACTATCTGGAAGAGAAAGTTTTAAGAAAAATGTCTCATATCAACTGAAATGTCTCAGACAGAAATGTTTAATTCTCAGTGACTTTTGAATTTTATTGAGAATATGAAATGAAACACAAACATTAAACATGAAAATCTATTTTGAAAATAAATATTAGATGCCCAGTTCCAAAATTATAAAATAGGACATTTTGGCAATGTCAGAATATTCTCTCCTATCTGTCAAAGTTTAAAATTTTACAGGACTGTGCATATCATTTTGGTATCAGAACAGATGCTTTTTTGTTTGTTTGTTTGTTTGTTTGTTAATTATTTACCCCCCCTGGCCAGCAGTAGCACAGTAGTGATTCTAAGAACATATGACCAATTCACCTATACCTGCACATTTTACTAGAGAAGTGTAAGGCAATATTCTCAAAATTGGTTTCAATTTTGAGAGGTATTGAACAAAGTTTAATTAAATGTTAAAGATTTCAATTTAGATGCAAATAAAATATTAAAGCATTTAGAAAATAACTTATTATAATGGTATAAGAATATGACATATACAAGAGCTGACTCAACAAGTCCTGTTTTTCATCTTGTCATCAAAAATGGGATTTATGTAATCTTATATTAATTATTTAAATATTATGCATAGCTAGTTACCCAAGGCTCTCTCTCTTAATAGTTAACAGGGACAGAGAAGCATTGGAAGATTCAAGCCATCCTGAAATAGGTTCCTAAGTTAGTTGAGATCAGTTTTCTTCAGATTATTTTTTTGAAGCCCAGATGAGTTGTGTGAGTAATGATGCCACATTTTGACTCAGAAACCCAGCTTCTGCAAACTGCTGATTTTACTAGAATGAAGTGGGTTATGAGAAAAAGAGAACAACTCAGAGTCAGTGATATGTGAGGTCTTGATATTTCTCAGGTCATCACTTGTAAAACTTCTGCTCAGAATGGTGTCCCACCCTTCTCACTCAGTGATGAAGGAAGGAAAAGAGATTTAAGGTGTACTCTCCTCAGAACAAGTCTCGACCACTCCACACAGCATCACGAAGGGAGCTCTGCTGATGCTCTCAGCCACCAGGCAGTACTGATGAATTACTTTCATATAATCAGAGCTAAAGCTCAAGCTGATGGGTGGTACCTGCATCATTATTTTCCTAATATATATTATGAGTTCACTTTACCCAAGTAAGAAAATATTTGAAAACAAAGAACTTATGTTTCCTTTATTGTAGGCTTTTTTTTTTTCTCAGTGAAAAATAACAGCCATTTTAAGAACAAATCTTACAACACAATGTGTTTTGCCCTAGAGGAGCATCCTTGTTGCTCATTATCTGCTAAGTACTGTCCTTTGACAAGTCTAGGACAAGATTTAAGCATAAATGGTTGTCAAATCACTCTTGCAGTCTTATGGTATGCTGTAGGTCTTATGGGAGTAGAGTGGAAAATTTGTCTTTAAATGAATCTGAATAGAACTTCGAGAGGTTATGTGGATCTCAAATTTGTCTTCAGGGTATACAACAGTTCATAAGACTGCTACTTTTTTGTGACATAGCTTTTATGGGGGTAGAGCCAGAATACTAAGCTCATTACTTCCAGATGGAAAGGTTGGACGAGACAGAAATCCTTGGCATTGGGACCATGGACAGAGTGGTGTGATACGGACATGACATATTGAAGTAATCTAGATAGAAGATACAATGTTAGCCAAGGTTGTCGGTTGGATACTTTTTAAAACATTATATGGCTTGTAACAAGGTATTGTGTATCCTCAAAACCCTCCAGATTGAAATCCTGGAAAGACTGTGGGGAAAATTGTGATTATTTTGCTTAAGTTACTAGAGTTCATTTTATATATATTAAGAGCTTGGCATCATTTGCTTGCAAGAAATTTTAGGCCAGCAATTTATGCCGTACGAGCAATGTACATCATGCTAGCAGCACTTAAATGGGTCCAGGTGCTCATTTGTAACTTGGGATCCTGTGTGTTCTTATTCATGGGATATACACTGATAATAGTGCAGTCTCTCAAATGAGAATGTGACTCAGATATGTTTCGTAAACCACACATCTGTTTACAAGAGATGTCTATGCATGAAATCCTTATGGCTACGCTGAGGAGCTTTTCCACCAGGGGGCATGTAAAGCCCACAAGATTAATCATTCTTCCACTACATTTTTCCTTGGATGTTTTGCCAATGAAAATTGCTTAAAGTCCTTTTAGCAGACAGAGTCCCTGTTGTACAAATTCAAAATGTATTTTAGCTAAGCAAAAAGTAGGAATGTATGGGACACCTTACAAAGAGCCAGGGAGATGTGGGCACTGTATTCATATAGTCTTTATTGTCCAAATTAACTATATATCCACTTGCCAAGTGCTGTTCCTATTTTCAAAATCCTTGTTCTTTCGTATGAGACGTTTATGCTTGCTCTGGTTTCAGAAATAAACAAGATAAACTTTTATCCAGAACTTTTCACTGGAGCTGTTTTGTACAGAAGAAGACAGAATTTAAACTTTTTTTTTCTTTAAAAAACAAACAAACAAACAAACAAACAAAAAAAACCACAAGGCATAGCTTTAACAATAATTCAGTACCTCCAGAAAGAACAGATCAGGTACATTGTTTCAGAGATGCATGAATAAGGTAGAAAATATCTTTTAAGACATTCTTAAAAGATATCACAAGAAGAATCACAGAATCACAAAATTGTAGGGGTTGGAAGGGACCTCAAGAGATCATCAGGTACTGTGAAGAAGTTATTTCTCATGTTGATCCCATGCTGTAATCTCTTTTTTTTCATGTACAGGCCCAGTGGGGACAGAAGCCTTTGTGACAGACTTATAAACAGCAGAGACAGATACGTGTCTGTGAAGTTTTTCAAAAACCTTATAACAAAGTATGATACTAATTCCTCTGGACTTTCCTGTATTTGATACAACATTTTCTGGTACAACTTGAGTAATCTCCTGTTGGTGATAAGTTGGGTCAATACTAATCAATGTATCTTAAATTTTCTTTTCAGCTGAATCCAGTTGGTTTTCATCATTTATTTGTCTTGTTCAAATGCAGCTAAATTTTATTTTATATATTTATTTATTTATATTAGTAATGGGAGAACAGATGGTCACAGCCTTTGTTTGAAAGGACATTCAGTCCTTTCAGAACAGGAAGGGGTAAAGAAAACTCTTCTTTTTCTACAGCCTTTTTCCACAGGTAACCCTATCCCATATGGTCATTCATACAGTAAATACCTGTGCATAACTATAATTATCCTTCTAACTTTCTTAAGTCTAAGACCAACTCAGATCTCTATCTCCTTAGTCCAAGACTTTGCAAGGGCTCTTCCTCATATCCATTCTTTCTTTTCCTAGCCTTCAGCCTCAGGAACCTAGAAGAATTCATCTAACCTAGCTATAGATACCTGCAAGGTACCAACCTAAATTTGATTCTCCTTGTCTCAATGGAGAGGAACAGATGTTTTCTGGGAATGAGTCTTCTTATATCAAGGACAACATGAAATGTCTTCTAAAGACCAAAGCTTCTTTCCACAGATTATGAGTCAAGTCTAGAGGTTGCATTCAGATGTACTTTCAGAAAACATCTGTGACACTAAGTTTTACATTTATCTAGAGGAACCTTGTCTTCGCTACTAAAACTACTAAAAGAAAGTTAACACCTACATAACAGCAACTGTCTCTGTTGGCAGACAAGCAAAGAAGTAAGATTTTCAAAATTTCCCTCCTGCCACTGAGCAGCTACCCAAGGGTAACTGTTTTGTACAGGCATGAAGGTAAGACCAGCAACATCTTATGCTGGTCTTACCATGGCTGAGCATTAAGACTAAATCTTAGCTAGCAATACCCACAGGGTGGGTATTCCTGTGCCTAACCTCCATGTAAGAAATGTGCCCAGTGGTAACAGCATGCAATTGAACAGAGCTCACATTGCAGTTCTTGTTCGAAATATGATTTGGAAAAAGTGGTACCTCGGATTCTTCTTTCTCATTTGATTACCTAATCCATTGAGCTCATCATGTTGAACTCTTTGGTTTTATTTTTTGTGACAAGGATTTATTAGTAGACCTCAGCATCCTGGAAGGGACCAGTGTTATGAAATCTAATTGGAAATAGGGGGTTTCTAATGACTAAAGAGTAGGGTGCAAAAGTGCCACTGAGTGGACTGTATGTTAATAGACACCCTACACTGGAGTATTCTCTTGGTTAGTTTAACACTTTACTAAGTTTGATGGATTTTTCAGAAATGCCCTTAGGCATCTAAGTGTTGCCCTTGTGCTACCTAAATGCTCAGTTTTCCATCCTGGGTCTGAAAGATTTAGAGGTAGGGCAGTGCATATGAAGCACAAGTAACATTAACTGGAAAGAAGTGCTGTTATTACCCTATCCCATCAAGTATTTTGTTGTTGTTTGTTTGTTTGTTTGTTTGTTTGTTTAGTTGTAAAAGGGTGTCTACATTAATTATTTTTTTCTCTCTACATTCCTTTCTGTGGAGCATCTTATTCATTTGTGTCTAATTTACAGCCACAATAGTCCACCGTTTTTCTTTTAAAATGTCATCTCTTCCTAGAATACAAAAACTGGAAAGCCCTGTTCTTCAATACCACTCTGCTTAAGTGGTCACCTATTCGCAGGCCAGAATAATAAGCATGTCCCTCTACTCACAAGAAAGTAAAAGTTAGCTCTGGCTGTACAAATCAAGTCAGAATGACATCGTTACCTCAGATTAATACAATAGCAAAAAGAAAAATAAATATATTAAATAAAATATATTAATTAGACTGTTTGTTAAGTACTAAGGACTGTATAAAGTGCTCTCATTATAAATTTTTCACTTAGACGAAGACTCATAGCAGAACAGATTTATGTCTCCAAGAGCTAAAGATGACCACACTTTATTTTACTCTTATGAATACAGGTCTCACTCCCTTGACTTTAAAGGAAACCTGTCACTGTTGATGAAATGGATAACAAACATTTTATTTAGGAGGACAGATTTAGCAAGTTCTTAAAATTCACACTGTGTAGGTCCCATTGCTTGTTCAGTAACCAAAATAACATAAATACAAAAGGGAGGTATTTGCTCTAAAGGAAAGTTTTGACCAAATACATATTAAGAGTCTCAAGAGAACAGTGAAAATTTGGGAAAACACAAGGGTTATTCTATAAGGTAAATATATGTCTGTTGTCTCTCCAGTGTTTGTGGGGTTTCACACTTACCTATTTATTTCACCATTATTAATTTACTAATATTGTCTGGTTCTATACTCAGTGTTGAGAAACACTTATTACATGAAATTGGAACGAAAATATGATAATACTTCAAATGTACATCAACCGTTAAAGAGGAGACATGTCTCAGAATCAGATTTAATAGATTCCTGAAAAGCACAGAGACGCAATCTGCAGTCAGCATATTCTGCAACAGCTTAGATCAAGCACAGAAAATTCCGGAGCTCTGGATTAAAATATTAGTCACAGATAATCTCATTTGTTTTGTAGTCTTTACTGCTCTACTCTTTAAGCACTGAGCACATCAAAACCAGAGGGCAGAAGGGCTCCATTTTAAAAGAAAACATTAATAAACAGACTCATGCAGGGTCGCAGGGAGATCAGAGGACCCTGTGGCAGTAAGTAATAGCCATTCCTCTTTCAGGAACAATTAGCTCTGAAAGCTATTCAGATAACCAATTTTCTAAAAAGACTGAAAACACTTATTAAAATTTGGCTTTCTTTTGTACTTAACTGACTTCTACTCACACAAACTGAAATCTGTACCATCTGTTTCACAGTTACAGAAATGGGAAGAAAAAAATAACTTATGAATGTATTAATTTTATTTTATTGAGTTAATTTTTAACTGAGAAAAAAAAATGAATTTTGACCTGATAAACACTGTTATATAATCTGGTTATATCTGAATTAAGGCCAATATCTTGTTCTTAAATGAAGCATATCTTCCCAAGAGCATCTGAAACTTTATTTGATAATAAAAACAGATTAATTATTCAACTAACCATATAGGCCTGCAAGTTAATCAGTGCAGACAGTTAAAAGTATTCTGCATTCTTCTTGAAAAAAATGACAAACAAACAAACACACAAAATATGTACAATATATTCTCTTGTTATGGGAGTTCACAGTCTGTGAAACAAACTAATCTTTGAACAGATTCAAATATTTAAAATTGAGAGAAAGGAAAACTCAATTCTCCTGGATCAAATAAATTGACTTAAGAACAGAGACTAAAATAGATGTGATTTATATCTGTCATAAACAGAAAATAAGACTGCAGTAAGAACTTCTTACTAGGGAATGCTGAAAGGTTCTCACACATTATCTATCAGGTCAAATTAAAAATATCTATCGTATCTATCACCTCAAATTTTAGATTTAGAGTGACTATGGATAATGGAAACAAGACTGACAAGAGTATTTTTTCTTCTGTGTATTGTCATGAAAAAAACAATAAAATGGATGGAAATGCAGAGTGAGAGAGTAGCAGAGGATGTACAAGGAAAGCTTATGATGTGAAAACAGTAAGCATATGATGTACTTGTGGGAGTGCTCAGCAGCCTGCGAAATGGTTCATGGGGCCAATAACTCTGAACCCTGTTCACTGCAAAGAGGTTCTGGTGCGCAGTTTTTGGGCACAAAATTCTTTGGAGTGGAAAACTTTCAGAGTTCCCACATACATGTGACTCTGAACTAGGAAGAGTATACAGCTATGTGCATGGAAAAAAAAATAATAAAAATGGAGTGTACACCATATTTTATGCTTCAGTGAAGCATGGAGGAAACTCTGCAGAGATCTGTCTTGAAGGACCATCATTTACCTCCTAACTGCAGGAGTGAGGGAATAGCAATGCACTGCCAACAACAGAAGAAAGAACTGGAGTTTCACTGAACTGTGAAAAAAGATGGCCAGTCTATGGGCAGGAAACCTGTGCTTCTCTGCAGTCCGTGTGACTACATCTTGATTCTATGGAAACACATTAGTATCAGCCTGATTCTTAGATAACATTAGCTATTGGCTGCGCTGTAAAATCCTGATGCAGAACCAGTGTCATCCTTACACTTTCTATGGTGCTGCTAGGTAATTTACAGACTGTGACTTTTTAAAAAGCAAGAATAAATGGAAAGTGAAGGGACTAACAGCACTTCCAGAAACAAACATAGAACCAGGATGGGACATATCCAGGATGTTCAAGAGCAGCCACCAGAATGACTCAGCTGTTTCCCTGGCATCTGTAGCCCTAGTAGTGGCTGTCTAATCCTCAGGAATCTGTCCCTCTGAAGGACAAGCATCTCAACCAGAAGCAACAGGCTTTTTATAGGAATCACTGAGATGGTGGTATTATACACAAGATTAGAACGTATGATCAGAATGACCTGCTTGACCTAGAAGCTTATGATTCAACAGTAGTTTGTCAGACAAATACAGTAGCCAACAGATTTAGAAAAAGATATTTTGACCAAAGCAATTTCAGACAAGTATCAGCGATAACCTGACACTGAAAGCATTCCCCTCTACAACCAAATACATCAAATGAAAAAAGACATTTCCTTACAGGAAACAGAAAGATTCTTTCAAGACTTAAAACTTGGGAAAAGCATCAGTTACAGACAGATTTCCTGCAGCTTTTTAAAATATGTTTCAGTAACAGCTGTCTTCAGTCCTGTGGAAATATTCCAGAAGGGAATCCTGTCCCATGACACAAGGGCTGCTTTGATCACATTGATTATAAAAGCAGATACAGAAGGTCACAGTGACAGAAACTTTCTATTTCTTTTCTGAGTGTGGAACCTAACCTTTTAACCAAGACTTTAGCTACTTGTGCATGTGAAATTGTTCCTACTCTCAACTACAAGAGTCAAATTACTTTAATGAAATGTAAATTGAAACAGTCAATACTCACAATAGCTTTTCTTTAGTGCATCAATCTCAGCTAGCATGAGATCAGCCTTTATTGGCTTTGCTGAGAAGGCAGTAGGTGTAGATGGAGATACAGAGGTTGAAAATGCTTTGGTGAAAATGCAAAACACATTTACCTCGATATTTCTGAATTCCTGTATACTTTCCTGCTCCAGTCAACAAACATTGATTGCCAAAATATTCAATTTTGAATGACAACCATACACCTTTAGTCTACATTTTTATGCATTTTGTATGGATCCCTTGCTTATGCCAAAACCACTAAGTATATATCTATATACTTTTAAGAGAGATTCTCTGCTAAGACATTTTTGATTCTCAGACATCTAATATCCTTCACCTATGTGATCTACTACATACCTTAAACTTCATATGTTTCCACGCAGAATGAAACAAACCATGGCAAATAGAGATATCCAAGAGACTGAAGCAGAAAATATGTTATTTACTTTCAACTGACTTTACACAGACACAGCAGTTTGTGAATCTAGTCCAAAGCAGATTCTGAGTTATGACTATAGTACATATTAAGGAGGAGAAAGAAATGCTTGTAAGATCCTTTTATCATTACTATAGCATATGGAAAGCAAGAACGAATATCCATCCTTGGCTCCCCTACCTACATTACAGGTTTATTACTTCTTGCATTCCTATTTTGTGTGTGAGTTGTGAGTCTATGTACAGCATGAACTAATTCAGGATGAGGAAGACAAAGAATATTCTGCTATTGCAATTTGTCCTCCACAAGCTGGGAACAGCAATAAGGGTCCATTTTTCAAAGCTGTCTGAATCTGGAGACAACAACATTGAGGTGCTTCAAGTTTATATGCCTGCTGGGTTGCTATGTAAGGTTCCTTAGGAAGCTAATTCCTGCACTGGCAAACAGATAAGCACTTCACTCCTAACGCTGATATTGAAAGATCTAAACAAGTAGAGGGGAAATCTGTTTTCTGTTCAGCTTCACAGACTGGGGGCAAGCAAGGGCAGCATGTCCCTGTTCCTCTTTGCTCCTACTTGTCATGGACTTTGGGGATGTAGGTTTGAGTTTTGAGGCTGAAGGCTGTAGTTGAGCAGCAAACCAGGTGGAAGGTTTCCTATGTCAAAAGTACTTGTCCTTGAGTGAGATGGTTGTTCCTGTTTCTTCCTCTTCTGAACAAAGCAGGATGCCAAGAGCCAGGAGCCTCTAGCTTTTCATACCCAGAAGTCTCTTTGTAAGCCTTCTGACCACTGAATCTTCTCCATGCACAGCTTAGCACCTGATAGCCAGGCATAACACAAGAGTGTGTCCCAGAAATGAATCACTAATGAAAATAGAGCAGAAGCTGGAAACCATGGCAGGCAGCAGCTCCCAAGGCTTCCTGCTCTGTAGTACCTGCATGATGTCAACCAGTAGCTGATCACTTCCATGCCATCTCCTGCTCGTTTTCCAACAGCAATCGGAAAACAGCCATTTCCCCAGGGGTACAGTGGTCTGATGGTGCTCAGATTTGGAAAAAAAAAAAAAAAAAAAAAAAAAAAAAAAAAAAAAAAAAAAAAAAAAGGTAAGTACCCAGTCAGTTTCAGGGTAGCCTTGGCTTCAATCAGCATTTCCACACACTTGTCCCTTTGTGAGTCTGCTGCTATGCCCCTTTTGGAAAGGGGGCTCAGGCTCCCAAGTTATTTAGGAGTTTTAACTCGTTTCTCCCAAAGTAACTGGCCCAAGGTCACAGAGGAAATCTGTAGCAGAACTGGGAAATAAATCAAGATCTGAGTCCCAGTCCGGAACCTCAGGCACAAAACTACCATTTTTCATGGGAGGCTTAAATATGTGATGAGTTCTTTTATAATCATATAGTTTCCTTTCCAATGCCTTAAAGTTTTCTTGTTACAATCATTAAACTACTAGCTGTCCGCTTTTAACAGTACTGCAGGAATTCTTTCATGTCAGTAGTGTTTGATAATAGGCCACATATGAGGTTCCAAACTTACTTTTTCCATTATTAACCTTTCATTTACTGATGATATTTCCCTGAGTATGTTTTGTTCTTATACCATCCTGCACCATATGTTTATAATCATCTGAAACTTCTGAGTAATCCTATTATTTTTCTATTCTCTCACACATCATAAATGTGGGCTGTGTTCCAGGATAATTTATGCAGGATTAAAACGTGGAATTAGCTTCAATGCTTCATTGAGGATATCTTTAGAGTTTATCTCCCAAATTTGTATCCTTCTCAGTACTAAAAGTCCAGGAGATGAAGGTCAAAACCACACAGTCACACACACTCACATGCACATTAAATACCAAAGTGAGTGAAAGAAGAGGAAAAAACAGGGGATCATCAAGGAAAAATACCTCATCCAACTTTATTTAAATCAAGAAGAAGACTTCCTTTCATTTCTCTGTGCCTCACACTACCTCACTAAGTCTAACGGTGAAGCCTGAAATAATTATTGTACTGATGAAGTGCAGGACCATAGAAAAGCTTTTCCAAAGGGCAGGCACAAGCAGTGAGTGTATGACAGAAGAAACAGTGAGTATGTGACAGGAGAAATAGTAACTGAGAGAAATCTGGAAGCATAAAAAGAACAAGATTCAGACTATAAACCCAATGTGTGAGGCAGCAGCTAACACCTTCCTGAGCTCACTGGTTTTAATTAGCCTGTTTTTTGTGTCCTGGAAGAAAGAAAGCATCAGAAATCCCCCTTCTAGGGAGTCTAGTGCCTGCTACCTCCTAGTTCAGGAGCTTGCCTGGTTGCATCCTTCTTCAAACTCAGCTGCAGGCTAATGGGGTCACAAAGGCTGTGTGGCAGAAGTCACAAAAGACTTAAAGGGGACAAGAGCACTGCAAGTACAGATGGAGAGATAGGGTGCAACCAGGGACTCCAAACACAAGCATAAATAAGTGGGTGGCAGTAGAGGGAGAAGCATGATCTGAATATAATGAAAGAGGACAGGAATCACCAGGAGCAGTACTTGCTGGAGGCAGCTTTTAACAGCTGGCTCAGGACTTGGTAGTCGGTTTTAAGAACCATTCTACCAAACCTGCTGAACCATCTCCAGCTACAGAGCTGTGGCTGCAGGCTGCGAGCCAAACGTACATCATGAAGATAAATATGTTCCTCTCAGCATGTAGCCTTTGTTCCAGTAGATGAGGTAGTCTTTGGGTAGGACAGAAGGCATAAATGTAGCATGGAAACCCTAGGTTCCTTCAGACAAGTGCAAACTTCTGCTTATAAAGAGAAAACAAGATGTTCACCAGAAGCTAGTATTATTCTGACTTCTTATGAATTTGCCAAACTGTTACAACCAGCACTGTGATTTTCAAGGTAGGGAATTTGGGGTGAATATAGTAAATATTTTTTAAGACAGTGAAAACTTACTTCTTGTCCCATTCTAAAACATGCAGGTGACTTGTTCATTGAACACCAGTAACATTCATAGGCTTTTGGATATGGTAGAAGAACTGACCACTGCAGTTAAGAATAGGTGAAGGAGAATGGTTGGGGTGTAGAGGGATATTGGGATTCCTCTTCTGATGAATGTTCACTTACATTTACATTAAACTGTAGTATAACAACTTCCTGGGTTAGGAGTCTAGAACTAAAATTGGGAAAAGAAAAGCAAGACTGGCATGTGGATATGAGTGAAAGAGACGAGTGAAGAGGATGGACAAAAATAAGATCAACGTAGGGGAAGATACAGAATCTTTGGCCACAAGGTCAGAGTCATCTCCACAGCCCAGTCTGCACCTTAGCACTAGGACCTTCTCTGTGTCTCCTGTATTTTGAGAAAATTCCAGCAAGACAGAAAATTGGTTAGCAGAGTAAAGTGTAGAAAAGCCTTTCAGAAAAATATAAGATGCACTTCAGTCCTCTGGCATAGGTTGAAAGGTGCTAGGGAAGTGGAAAAGGAAGGTACATACAGCTTTAGATAACTGAAATCAGCTTCAATATAGGTCCTAAATATCAACAGGAACTCATCTCAGATGAGAGTGAGATCTTATGAGAAATATATATTTTTTTATTTTGCAATTGGAGAATACACAGTACTGACAGTTGTAATTATCACTTAGCATCATTTTGTAACTTCTGAGACCAGGGCATAGAAAAGAATAGCCTTTTAGCCTAGATTCTCTGTATATTTTTGTACCTGGTGGGAAATAGTCCGTCCATGCATTTATTATGCGTTACTTACAGACCTTCCCAGTTCAGACCGAAAGCTCTCACAGTACATTTCTGAAGACACCTCACCTCGCTCCACAGCCTTATGGGCCTTTGAACTGAGTGTTGACTGATGGGAAGGGGTTGTGCTGCAGGATCAGGCTGAGAGGCAGTGACAGGGTGCCGTCAGGAAGTCCAGATAATGACAGATTAATCAGGCAGTTCAAGAAGTATTTGTAATGATCTGCTGCACAGCGCGAGGGCTGCAGCAGCTCATTCCTCTATTTTTAGTGAAAATGAGGTACCAACTCCACTACGGTCAGAGAAACAACATCTGGACTAGGAAATTAAATGGGCCAAGGACTTTAATTTATCCCTGAGGCCATCTGGTATGGCAAGGCGCACATTCAAACTGCAAGCCTTTGACACCCCTCCAAAACAAAGCCAGGAGTGGTCCTGAGCCTGTGATATCTGAATTGAGTCCAAGAATTATTTTGGAGGCTGTTTGGTGCCAAAAACAGTGCCAGGGAGCCAATCTGTGGATGGTTGATTGACAGTGGTGGGTGGGTGTCTAGACCTTGGTTAGTCTGTTATAGGCATTGCCAGTTAGTCATACCTTATCCTTGTTTCATACAGACTATCTATCTTGTTAATATATTAACTGAATAACGATGACAACAACAACAATAAATTATTACCTTAATAATTACCTGGAAAACTTCAGAATACATATACTTAGAGAAAATGGGTAAGATTGTATATGACATTGTCTGGTCTTCTGATACCAATCTTTTTTTGTTTGTTTGTTTGTTTGCTTGTTTGTTTTCTTTGTTTATTTGTTTAGTCCAGGGATACCTCCTAAACCTTAACCAAGTTAAAATCCTGAATCACATGTAGGGTAGATGAAGAATCTTTAGGAGGTACAGCTCTGATCCACTGAACTGCTCCTCTTCTCTCAAAGTATTTGTTAAAGGAGACGTAGCTACTGTATTAAAATACAGTAGAGAATGATAGGTTATTGTTGTCTTTTATTACAGCTTGTCAATGGTGGTTGCATTTTGGGCAGCAGAATTGTAGATTTCTACAAGAAAGCCAAGAGAAATTCCCTCAAAAGAAGCAGATGCAGTATTCTGTATTTTGACACTGGAGAGGGGTAGATTTTTAAATTCAATTGTGTGTGATTCCTATTAGGATTTCTGAACCTTTCCAGGAATTATTTTATGAAAGTATCACCATTTTGTACAAGAAATATTTTAACCACAGATGCCAAACTGCTACTTCTTGATGTCAGTTTTACTCATGCTTTGTTCAGCTTTGTAAAGTATTTTTACCGGGAATCAAAAAATGTTTTGTTTTGTCACAAACCATCTTTTCATTCTTTGCTTTAAAACTCTTTATAAGTTATTTGATGAAAGTTTAGTAGGTGCACTTTTATTATTAAATGCCAACCAAAATTATAGCAGTGGAGTAAAAGTATTGTTTAGAAAACTGCAAGTGGAAAGATGCAAGTGCAGGGAAATAGATACATACTGGGAGCATTATAAATTGGAAAAAAATAAAAAATAAAAAAAATAAAATAAAAAGAGGGAGAGAGACGGAAAATGGGGCAAATACTGTGATTTGAACTTATCAGTGACATTGTGATGCAGACAGCTCCCACACCCCTTAACATTACAGGTTGCAGCTGTTTATGACTGGGTGTTCTTGATGACCCTTCAGGAATCTGAAAAGTTGGAAGCAATGTTGTTGCAGCAATAGTCTTATTTGTGTTGGAGGGATCTGAGATGGGCACTGCTGTGGTCTGTGCCGTGTGAGAAGAAGCTGTGCTTTGGGTCCCTGAGGTCCTTGCTTTTCTAGTCTGATGACTGCTTGGATGCTGCAGGATCCAGAGATAGAGCCACTTGAGGCACAGGACAGGGCCAAGGAAAGGAAAGTGGGAGGAAAGTTTCAGTGTAGCATGTTTTCCATAAGGGTTGCTTGTCTGTTCAGAATCATATTAATCTCCCTGTCCTTTCCCACCAACTTCTGGGTCACTTCAAGGTTTCTCTCTGTCAACTCCCTGCTCATGGAAAGGCAGTTCTCTGCCAGTTCCCGGGCTGCATTTTCACATTTAGCTGGAGTTTTGAAACGTTGAGTTCTCCAACCATTTCCTCACCCTCAGATTTTGCAAGGCACTTTGATAAGGGAAATGTCTCTGAAAGCCGCTTTGTTAAATCCTGCTTATATTTCAAAAAGTAAACCAACTTTTCCCCAGTTTCTATCAAAAATAAACAATTCCCTCCTTAAGATGTCATCATCATAATCAGCCTCAGGAGGCTGAAGGTGGTAAGTCCTTTCCAACCTACGTTCATATGCCTTAAAGTCCTGTTGCAATTAACTCTCTTTGTGTTCCAAAGGTCTTTGCAGTGAGCAGCCAAATGTTTTGAGTTGTTGGCCTGATGTTTTTCCTATTGGTTTTTGTCACAGCAGTGGATTGGCAAGCATAGACACCAACATTATCTTTATGTGCAGGAAATGTAGAGGTAGGATGAGGGCAAGACTATTTAGCCAAACAGGGACACATGCACTAGTTGTTCTGAGCAGATAACTTACTAATAGCATTGACATCTCTGCTGTTATAAGACAGTTATGGTATTTGAGGATTTGTCACTGATCCATGGGCTCAGAAAATATAGAAAATTATTTTTAGGAGGTCTAGGGAGACCAAAGCAAGGTATTTTCTGTTGCTATTTGCATGCTTTTTGAGTGACTGCAAAAGTTTAGCTAGTTATTCTGGTATAGGTGGAAGAGCTATGTTAGTGTTAACTAAGCTTACATGCCCATTTTCTAGATTTTTCAGACATGGACAAGGTTTATGGTGAAATATATGAAGTTTGGAAATTATTGCTTGAGCCCTCTGTAATTAATATGACTCAAATACATTGTTGCCTAATACTGGTAGTATAAGAAAAACTCAGGTGCTACAGGATGGACTTAGAAAACACCTCCAACATACCTTCTTTAAAAACACTTAATGAAAGCCAGAATAGTAAAGGTGTTTATGTTGCATCTGAAGCTTTGGAGAGGAGCAGGCCAATGGAAGCAGAAAATCCTGCAGCAAGAGGTGGAGGGAGAGAAAAGCACCAGGTGTTTAGCAGTGGGAGAAAAGCTGTGAAATGCCAGTGCCTGCACCAGTGGAGTTATAACACATTCTCAAATGAGAGCACAGAAAAAGGAAAATGTGAGGAGGGTTACAAGCAGAGTGACGGGGAGGGCATGGAAATAAGGAGGACTAAGAAGCATAAGTGAATAGTATAATTAACAGCAAAGTCTCAGGTACTGTCCAATCATTACAGTCAAGGAGCCATAAGATTTTCTTGAGTATGCAAGGAGAGCATGGCAGGGGTGACTTGTCCCAGCCATACTCCTAGCATTCAGGAGTCTGTAACCATTTTGCTGAGAAGTCATGGTGTTAACTCTGGCTTTCTGGACTAAATCCAGCAAGAAACATCTGTGTTTCAACCTATCTGTGGCTAATATTTAACTGTGAATTTTACAGGTATTTGAATTTATAATCAAATATTTATAAGTCACAGACATTACGTAATACTTAATGCACAGTAATAAGTAATGAAGATAGAAGCATCTGACCAGGATAATCTAGGTAGGCTATATGAAATACATGGTGATACAGTCTGGGAAGTCAGGATTTGTCTTAATCTTACATTATGATAACTAATATAGAGATGCTGATGACAATCTCCACTCTGTTTCCAGAGTGCATTCTTGCCAAAATGTCACTTGCTGTTTATTGGAGAAGCACATGCATTGAGAATGTAAGATAAAGTCAAACAATGCCATCATTCACTGGGATTTTGGTCCATGCAAGAGACAGACTAAGCAATGTACTGCTTGACCTTCAGTTGTTAGAAGAAAAAGACATAAGGACATAAAGCATGTGTAAAAGAAGTCCATCTGTCAATTTCAACATTACTTAATTTTATTCTAGGGAAACCTTCCTATAAAAAATAAATAAATAAATAAAATTTTTCAGAATACCAAGAAGGAGTTTTTTCTTGTGTACTGTGAACTTTTATGAATAATGACTGGATGCAATAGTCCTTTGTTTTCCTTTGCATAATACATGATATCATGCATAATTCTTTTTCCCCTGTCCTTTAACTGTTTTTCTTGTGTGACAGGCTCTCCAGACAAGTACTAGATATTGGTATTCAATTCCAAAAATTATATTTTTTTTCACTGTTCTGAGATGGTCTGTAGGCTAACCCCATTATAGTGCATGCTCCTGATACAAACAGGTATCCAGATCCTACAGGCTCCAGATCCAGATACTGTCTCTTAAAGACAGAGATTATTCTCCCCTGCCTGGCACACAGATGCTCTTTAGAAACAGAAATCAGAGGAAAGTCTTGGACTTTCTATGCAGTATGTAATATGTAAAACCCTTAATCTTGGCACTGCACTACTCCTGCCATGCTGACATTTCCCCATCTTTATTCTGGAGCACCTTTTATGGGCATCTCATGCTCTACCACTGCCTTCTTCTACCCTTCCAGCCATGGAAGCATGTTCTTGCAACAGCAGCACTGGATTTTTTGACCTAGCAAGCAGAATATCAAGTATTTGCAGTGAGAGGACAGAATTACACTTGCTAATTCCTCATTTTTCATATTGCTTGGTTTTCTAAACTTCCTTTGGTTTGCAAATGATGAGAAAGGGTAAGTGAACTTTAAAAGAGATTCCTGCAGACAAAGTGAAATCATGGATTGCCGTATCCCTGTGGACAAAATGGAGGTATCTGAGTCTTAGAAAAAGGTCCACAGAAGTACCCTTTCCTCCTAAACATTCATGTAAGGTCATGCAGGAGAGTAAGAAACTGAAACCAGACCTTCCCAGCAATGCCCTAGCCAGTTGGGCCCCCTTGGAGTTAGGTGCTCCAACTTCTCCTTTCCTGTCATCTGCTTTCCACCTCTGACCATGCTCTCACCTGCTCCTCTGGATTCTTACAAGGCACCCAAACTTAATTTGATCTCTTATAAAAAATTATGGAGGCAATGGGCACTTATGTTATATAACTGCTGATAAGACTAGAGGGAATGGCCTCAAGTTGCGCCAGGGGAGGTTTAGGTTAGAAATTACGAGAAATTTCTTCTCAGAAAGATCAGTCAGGCATTGGGATGGGTTGCCCTGAGAAACCCATCCCAATGGTGGAGTCCCTGGGGGTGTTCAAGGAAAGGTTGGATGTGATGCTTAGGGACTTGGTTTAGGGGGTGACACTGGTGGCAGGGGGATGGTTGGACCAGATGGCCTTGGAGGACTTTTCCAACTTTAATGACTCTATGATTATCAAAGTATTATGATACTTTGATAAAGTATCATGAGGATGAAAGAGGATGACGTATACCATGTTATACTCCATGACTACAGTCTGATAAAGGTCATTTTATAAACAATAACAATTAAAAATAATTTTGAAATTTGAATTGTGTAGACATTAATACAGTTTGGGGGGGGGGGGGAAGATATTCTCTTATGTAATAGCACAAATAACTTTGTGGTACAATATGTGCCTAGGGCTCTTCAGTGATATTATGATGAAAATAGCAGTAATGTCACTGTAGTTCAGGGTGACACTGTAGTCTAGGATGAAGACAATATTATTATGAAAATAGCAGTAATGTCACTGTAGTTCAGGGTGACACTGTAGTCTAGGATGGAGACAATAGGAAACGTTTTAACAGAGGAATACAGCTAATGAAAAGGCTAGACACATGAATTCTTATGCAGAAAATGTTCCCATCCTAGCAAAATACATAGCAGTATTTAAATACCTCCCCACCACAAAGGAAAAAAAAAAAATCAACAAAGATACTAATCAAGAGGTAAACAAGCAAGAATGTATTAGGTGGGGCAATGAAAATGAGGAAAGGAAGATTTTTTTTCAGAGCATCACTCTGTAGAAGGGTAGTATAATATAAAGAAAATAAAATAACATAATTTTGAAAATCTTTGGATTATTATATGTTCTACACATATCTTTATTCTTAAGGAGACAGCAGTAGTAACTATTAGGTATCCATGAATCCAGGTAATACTTGGATAAAACCTATTAGAGGAAACAATGTAAACTTTTTATTATTTGTTTATTTTAATCATACTAAAAAGGAGACTACAGAGAGAGATGAATTTTTTCACGTAGAATGGTCCAGAATAGAGATGCCTGAGAAGGTTGATGGCGACCACAGGACATGCCACTGTGCTGCTCTCTGGTGTACAACAGGGGAATAGCAAAAAGAGCGGTTACAACACGGAAGAACAAATTTATATGCATGCAAACATAGATTTTTTTTTTTACTCTCCGCCAGAATACTTCACAGTTGTTATAACTGGTGAGCCTTAGAAATAATATGTGTTTTCCAGTTTATTCACACTGTAAGGTTTAAGGCTGATGATGGAGGAAAATAAGTCCTAGTGGATAAGTCTCTTCTAGAAGGATTTCAGAAGAATCTTCTGCTAGGCTCGCTCCAAACACCGATCTATTGGAGACTGTAAACTGGAAGTTCAATCCATGACTGTGAAGACATCAGGCATTCCTTATTAGAATGGAAATGGCAAAGGAATTGCTCTATTGATGCTGATCTCATAAGGAAGGTTAACTTTTTTTTTTTTTTCCTTTTACCCAATACTGCTAAATTTCCATTCATTACAGTAAAGTCAGTATTTTGGTCTGGGGTATTCTCGCAGCCTGGTTATTAAGGGGATAATAATGAAGTTGCTGTGACTGTATAAAACATATCTTCTCTGTCATAAAACCATGATACAATTAATCTGTTAGTGTATCTTCATGGATGCATAACTGTTGTTTTACCAGAGTATGAATAGGAGACAGACCAACCAACATGTGTCCTAGGTTGCCCAGCATCACAAAGAGCATCCCCCCAGAATAATAATTTAAGTGAATTAAATTCATTCTGAATTATATATCAGTACTTGCGTGTGCAACAACTTGCACATGCAACAACATCCTTTTTTGTTGTTGTTGTTTTCCCCAGCAACTACCTCATCTTCCTGTAACCAGCGTCTGTAATCTTCAAGTCCATATTACAGTTACTGAGGTGCCTCCGCTTTGGTTCTCAGCTCCCAGCTACCTCAGTTCTGGCAGCACTGAGAAACTCAGTGGTTAAATCATCCCTCACAAGTCACAAATTAAGGACTTTTTTATCCCAATCTGCTGTCAACACACAGCCTACAGATTAGGCTTCAGGCAAAATGTGATCATTCCCTGCTTTTTATCCAACATGAGCGTCATCTGAGCCCTCACAAAGGATGTGGAGGCCCATGGAAGCAGTATCCCAGCCACCAAGACTTAGTTTTTGTTGTTGTTGTAGGCTATATGGAGCACCTATATAGGAGGGTGGAGGGGATGGATGGAGAGCTACTCTGTGTAAAAACTATTAAGGTAAAATACAAGTTAAAACAGATGAGTCAAAATGTGCATAAGGGGATTCTCCTGGAAGGGTTATTTTTAACTTTTTCTGAATTGTATTAAGTATTCACTGGCTTCAAAGACTCTCTTCCTCCCACCCAGTGATGCTACAGGGGCATAATTGATCCTTTCAAACAGCCTAGTCAAGAAAAAAATCTTGAACAGTGATAACCTTGATCCCAAACAATTATTGTAACTAATGTGTTGTCAGTAGTGACAAATGAAGAGAAAATTATATTTTTTCAGCTGTGAAAAAAATACTGGTCTAATTCAATGTTGAGTTAAGTCCTGCATCCCTCACTCTGCAGCTGCATTTAGAAGTGTAAATCTTATATAGAGGGGGTGTTTTGGTGTCAAGGGAGTAGGATTTTAGACATGTTGACACATCTGCTTTGTTTATACATTTTATATTAGCTACACTAGTCAGTTTTCTATTAAGTAACGTGGACTTAATGAATCATTCTAATCCTGTGCAGCTTTGCATCTCCCTTCCTCTTTTGTTCTGAACAAGGACCAAGGAACTGAGGACAGTAGATTCTGCCATGCAAGCCGCTACTCCCACTGTCAGGTATGAGCTGCTTCCTCAGAGGCTGGAGGTAGGTGAGATTTACAGACCTGTGGAAATGAACTGTCTTTTCAATAGTGCAGTCCATTTTTATTTCTGCAAACCCTTCTTCCTTCACTGAGGATGATTATTTTTGGTCTCCCTATAAATATTTTTGCTGCCATACTAGACTTTATTTAAGTAAGAATTCTAGATGATCCTGGATAGAGAGGAAGGAGGAATTCCTCCTGGCAGGAGGAATTTGGATTTGGCAAATTCAGAATGACTATAGAGTGAATCAGAGAGAGAACACCCTTTTCTAGTCAGATATTACTTGTTTCCCCATGATAATATAATGTGTAACTTATTTTCAATAAAGCAAAGAAAAAGGAAAAAAAAAAAAAGCAAAAAAAAAAAGCATAAACTTTTACAAAAAATTGAAAAGAAGAAAACAAAACAAAACATTTATATATATATATATATTTAACCACTGTTGTTGCCCAGGCACTAGCATTTCAGTTTACTGCATTGCTCCTCTGACATCTTATGAAGTGTAAATGGATCAAGGCACCAAAAGGTGCTCCACTGCATAAATATTTTCTGAAGAAGGAACTTTAGATGCTGCTCACAGACTGAATTGCATAGCTCTTCTGTGGGTTTCTAGAAGCCTGGATACTATTTAATTTTCTGTGATTCACCGTTTCCATAACACAAAGTGCTGAAAAGTAGCAATTACAGCGGTACAGCAGTGATTTGTATTTACATAGTTCGGAGGGTATTAGGTCTGTGAGAGGGGCTGACAAGAAGAGTGGCAGATGAACTGATTTTTCAGTATCTGTAAAGTTGGGATATTTGGCATTTACTAAGGGTGAATATTCCATATTGAGAATCCAAAACTTTCTGCAATTCTTAAATACATGAATTGAAATTTTGACACCTGCCATGTAAAGTACAAGTGTGTGGAAAAGGCTCACAGGCATAATTATCTTACCTTTTTTAATTTTTATTTTATTTTATTTTATTTTTTTTTATTTGAACATTCATATGACTTTATATATGACTTCCAAATAATTCCTCTTTGACTTTAATATATTGTTATACCAGGTGGCAAACTGCAATGGAATAAACTGTGTAGTACCTTGCCATGTAATGGGAAAGCATGAAATATTTAGCAATATATCTAATAAATTCTATACCTATCACCTCCTGATTTTGCAAGGGTTGTTTACTACACTGTCCTGGCTGGATTTGTTCTTTCTCTCTGGAGAGGATTCATGGGCTCTGTCTTTATTATGTGCAACATTCTCTCATGCCAGGATACTTTTGTATGGTTTTATCAAGAGTGACAGTGATTTATTCAAAGAAAAAATCCAGCCTACATTTTGTGGTGGATTTAGCAATCATCTCTTTTCCAAACTTGCCTTATTCTCCAAGAAAGAGGACTTAGGTTTAGGAGGCTCTGCAGCTGTTTGGCATCTGATATTGAGAGCTTATTATTATTAGCGATTTGTGATCTCTAACCAGTCAGATCACTCCTTTCTCTAAACATTTTTTACTTTATTTTTTTTCACAGGGAATGTAAAACTTTCCTCCTTTAAAGTCCAATTGAGGGAGGTGAAGACATTTATTTTTCAAATGTTAATAAAATGAACTTTATATTATTATTTCAATGGCTGATTAAAAATATTATTTATACCATATGAGAACTTCTATGCACATTATAGGGTGTTTCATTTGTGATCCAGTTGAGATAGAACAGCTTCATTTCATTTCACATCCTACAGCATGAACCAAAATTAGTCACAGAACCCTATGTAATATAAACACCAGTACCTCTGGGTAAAGTATACGTTTATGGTTTTCTATTCTATAGAAAAGAGAGATTTGTGTTTGCAAGGATTCAGGAAAGTCCTGTGGCTTGTACTACGCAGGAGGTCAAAATAACTGATCACAGTGGTCTCATTGGTCTCATACTCCATGAGCCTATAATGAGTTATACCATGCATAACTCATGCAGCTTCCCTTCCACTAACTCTAGTGGTAGTGAACCCACTTACATTGGGGGATGACTTTACCTAAGATTCTCTCTTTCTTTCTATTTACCAAAATGGGCAAGTAAATCTTACTCATTCAATTAACGTGGACAGGTTCTGAGCGTACTTCTCCATAGATTTTGTTAACGTATGTCAATAGTTTTGTTCTGGTCTTGCAGAACAGCCTCCATGTGCAGAACTGTCCCATGCTCAGCATTGACCATAAATCACTGAAGTAATGGAACCAAGGACTTGAACAGAGGTCAGCAAGCTCGGTTTTCTAAGTAAGCATGTGTATACTGCTAACACTAAAGGACATCAGCTGTGTTATTTGAAATCACATCTAATTCCAACTTTTTTCTAGATATGAATCTGAAGTCATAGAGGGACGTGTTTCCTTTGCCACACACTTCCTTGGAATATGCTTATTCTGGAGCCTCCAGTTAGTACTAGGGTCAAGTTCTTAGGCCAACAGTCTTAGTTTGCCTCAGTCTGTATTAGTACTTGGCAGTAGTAACTGCTGCAGCTAATTACAGTATTAGTTCTTGCAGTAATTGCTCTTGCACAGATCTTTCATCTGGAAAACTTTCAGTAACTACATGAATGTTACTGAAGTATGAAGACTCCTGAGACACTGGGGAGCATTAAATTAAGTATTCTGCAGGTGAATAAGTATGGTAGACCATAAGGTTATGCATAAATCTGACCACTTTAAACTCCCAGTCTCTTGCCATAATCACTAAACAGTCTTGTTAAAAAGCCTTTTCTGTTGCATTTACTTCACTGCAATGTTGCTGAATTCAGTAAGCTTTCACTGGGTCTTTTTTTGGTTAGCTGTATAAGCTAGTCCAAAGCAATGATTGTTCTGTTAAACACCCTTAGCTGTGCTAAAAAGATTTTCTATCTGTTTCTTTGGTTTCTTGCCTTCTTTTCCAGGACTCTCTGTTCTATACAATGCAGAGGTGCTTCCAAGATGAGACTCACACTCAGAGATGCTCACAATACTCCCAGTTTACTGCCAGTAGGCCTTTGGCCAGTCATCCCAGCTCACAGAACTGGCAGAGTTTTTGGCCAGGAACCTAGAGCCATTCATAATGCAGAAAAATAGTCCTTAACACACAGTGATCTGGCCCCTGAAGCTGAGGAATGGTTTCAGCACCATGCTTGTGAGAAATAGTTCTCATTTATATCAAAAAGTCTTCTGGCGAAAACCAATTAAATTATGGATGGAATGTGGTTTGTATCAACTGCTCAAAGACAGCTTAGTGTGACTCATTAGGTACGGTCTGGGAATCCAGCAAACTGATTTCTACTACTGGCATATGAGTGTCCATGAGAAAAAATAATCAGCTCGTGTGTCTGTCCAAAGTGGGTAATTACACGGACTCCATTTCAAGCACCTTGAGATCTCAGAGTACTAGTCTAACAGCTGGCTGTTATTATTATTCTGTACAATTGATGTTATACATTTTATCCATGGCAATGGTATATCTGAATGACTCCCAAAGGTAAAAATAAACATTGTGGTTATTAAACATTATTTCTCCCATAAAGAGATATATATATTTATTTTTCATTCAGTATTAACAAATGCTAGCAAATTCTGATTGGAAAGATATGCAGAAAGGAAAGTGCAGGGAAGAAGCTTGGATTTGGTGTGAATTGTATAGTTCCCAGTGGAATGAATTGTGTCATTTTGATTTATAGATCTTACATTATGTAGATAAATGTTATTGATTCAAAGGTTTCCAGAGAAAGGAGCTCTTAATAACAGTTAATATCTTGATGGGGAAAAAATGCATCACAAACGTTAATCTCTGTAGATGAAAAGAAAAATAGGTCTTTATCTTTTAGGCATTATTAATAAATGCTTAATATTGTGTGGAAGACACCAGACTTCAAGAACTGATGGTTTTGGAACTGGCTGATAGGAAGGCTTGACATTTGATTAAAGACATCTGCAAACTACTTTCCTCCTGCAATATGAAAACCAAAAAGGTTTACCCGAGGCTGCAGACCAGTGGTTTGGCAGGTTTTTAATGACTATTCAGTTAGTCACAGTGATATGTTTATTCTCTTGTTGTACTATATTGCTTCAGCATCAGTTTTAAAGATTCCTAGAAACACTGTTTGATGAGTCACCTCCACTTCTACATCCATTAGGCTTGATCAAGCAAGTCTTGAAGTACATGATATACCTTGTGATGCATCCTATTTCTCTGGCTAGTGGTTGTACTTATGCAGTCTATCTTACACCATGAAAATTCATGATGTTACAGACATAACTTTGCAGAAAGTCTATGAAGAAAGGATGAGGAACTGACTCACAGAGGCTGTTTCTCTTGTTAAATGCATTTACCCCAGGGAGTGATTCAAGCCCAAGTGGTACAGAATGGTCACATCCAGACAGTTCCTCCAGACCAGACTGGCCATATCCTCAAAAGATAGCACTTGGTAATGGGTCTTCTTTATGGTATTTCTGTGGTCCTGAAACATGCCTATTTGAAAACTTTTATCAGTTTATAGTGTTAAATGTAATTTGTGGGGGGTCTTGCACCCTACTACATTGAGATTGGAAATTAGGAGAAATTTCTTCTCAGAGAGGGTGGTCAGGCATCGGAATGGGTTGCCCAGGGAGGTGGTGGAGTCACTGTCCCTGGGGGTGTTCAAAGAAGGGTTGAATATGATGCTTAGGGACATGGTTTAGTGGGTGACATTGGTGTCAGGGGCCTTGGAGGACTTTTCCAACTTTAATGATTCTATGATTCTACTAGAATAATACTTTCATGGCATGAGACAGACCTTGTGTGTCGTACATCTTACTGTGAGAGAGCATATGGGAAGGCTTGAAGGTGCTGAGCCTGCCTGAAGATGGTTACAGGGCAACGAAGCATAAAGAGATCCAAGCCTGTTCTGCTGACTAGGAGCAATCTGGTAAGGAAAATATCCCCAGAAATGCACCTGATGTTTTCTAAGGAAGATAATTAGATACAAAGAGATAATGATAAAAGAATGATGCCAAAGCACCCAGTTGTTCCTTGTTTCTTCTGCTACACAAATGTGGCTGCTTTTCACTTCTTCTTGCTGATGTCTCATGTGTCAAACACCAGGAACTGAATCTCCATAAACAGTTTGGAAGACAACATACGTGTGGTCAACTTTGTCTCTGAAAAGTTCTTTTGATGTACAGCTAAAGCAGGGAGCAGGAATCAGCAGCTGCAAGTGGGAGAGCAGAAGGGGGAGATCCAGATTCTGTGGATTTATTTGTTTAAATCAAATTATCTGCTTCAGAATTGCAGTCAGCTCTGTCAGATGTGCAATTCACACTATGCGAGTGAAGGCTGAAGTGATGATATTTGCTTACATTATTCTACAGACTATTGTCATTTCTGCCACTACAGGAGACTGGCTTCACCCATTTCCCTTACTCTACCAGTAAGAAAAATCCAGCCAGATTCATCCAGTTTACAGCAGAATGAAAATTGCAGGGACAATCTCTGTGAAAAATTCAGATATTGTTCCAACTCATCCTTAGGTACAGTACACAGAATGCAATACAGAAGTTTAATAATAAAAAATAATAAAATAAAAATAAAAAAAAATGTGGTGTCCCATCTCAGAATACTACAGAACACAATGAGCACTATTTCATTTGAACAATTAAGTAGATCTGCCTGTATATTGCACCTTTGACACAGGCTGAACCTCAGTTTATCTAACCATATGGGTACTGTAAAGGCTTACCATTTTCAAATTATTATACCTTGGTTTTAGTAATCTAACTCCAGGAATTAGTTAATATTAATTAAAACCTTATATGGTTTTAAAACCTCTGTTCTGCATGCAGCAGCTGAGAGTGAGGCTGCCACTCCAGCTTCTGGCTTTTGCTGGAGGATTTCCATTTTATTTTCTGAGCTCTGAAATCCCCCTCTTTGGTGCTTTAGTATTTCTATGAACTGTATATGGAGTCTGTGCAGATCATTTTTGTCTTGTGATTTTGTGAGCTGGGAAATAACTGAAAACAAAGCTTTACAACACAGAGTTTGCCTATGAGGCCTACAGTAGCACTGTAATATACCCTCCAATGACAGGCAATCAGTCTAGAGAGCATTTACTGTGAAACCAGAAATATACCCTTGCATGCCAGAGGATTGGCATGGGTTTTTCTCCTATGACTAGTCATGTTTCCTCAGGGACTCATGGCCTCCATGAAGGAGAGCATGGTTCCCATCAGCACAGTGGCTAACTGATGAGCAGGGAAGTTTCTCATACTGCTTCTTAACTGGTGTGCTTTCAGTGCAGTGGTCAAAAACATATGGTTAATTTACAGCTGAAAGTACACGAAGAATTCTTAGACGTGACAGCAACCTTAGCAAGTTTCTCACCCACCCATGGCTCTCAAATGAGAATAGAAACCTGCCCTGTAAGCACATCTAATCCACCTCTAGGAACTAATTTAAGGTCCCATGTTTGCCTTTGCCCCAGAGTAGATGTATTGCTCAGACAGTTGGGTACAGATGTAAAGCAGCTTCAGAAAGCACCAGCTCCAAGTCAAGCAGGCCTCTGGCTGCAGCAGCATCCTTGGCATTAGTACACTATCCCGATTAATGTGTATTGAGAGACATTCAAGCATGAGTGAGCTAGTACTGGGACACCTGTGCACCTTACCTTTTTAGTCTACTAGTCTGATTCTCAAATGCCTCTTGAGATATAGCTCTGGTGAATTCTTTGTTGGGTTGTACTATTTTTTTTTTATTTTATTTTTCATGTTGCCCAATCTGCAGACTACAGAATGCACGTGTTTATCTGGACAAATCACTCACCCAGTGATCTTGTCCTGACCACCTGTTTTTTGACATGAAGTAAACCTGAAATAGGTAGACATTCACATATACATGTATACTGTAATCCTAATGTTTCAAGAAAACATTAGATTACTGAATATACACTGCAAAACTTTGTTTATTCTAAGGAATAAGGAGAATGATATTCCACAGTGTGGTCTCCTCAGTGAGAAGAACTAGTAAAAGTGTAAAGGAGTTAAACTTAATAGCAGTTTCTTTTAAATAATGACACCACATTTAACTCAAGAGTTTCTCCATTCCTCTACAATATAACAGTTTGTGAAGTCCACTTACAATAATGACATCTGAAAACTTGCTTTCCAAGCAAAAAATAGTTATTCCATTTTTTTTAATATGAATTAGAATAAAATTATTTTTAGATTTTTTATTAACAGACCTAGAAGCTGCAGTAGCTTATTCTTCCGATGATTCAGATAAATCTGAAGTATCAGAACTGGTGGATAAAGGAGCAGTTTGGTTTACATTTTCTTTCCATTCTGCTACTACATAGAGCTTTAGCGAGCTGAGTCCCACTGTTTCTGCAGTGATATTATCCTTACAGCTACTTGTGTCAGCCAAGCCATATGGACCGTGCATTTGAAGACTGACCTTTGTTCGGGTTATATTTTCACAAAATTTAAAAAACAACATGATCATTTTCTTTTGTTTATCTATTTCCTTGTTCAAATAAAAGGAGTTGAAATAATATGAAACATGTCGAGTTTTGCTATCAGTTGGACTAAATTACATAGCCATAGAACTATTCTAAGTATTTAGAGCCTTTAATTAGTATGTTTTCATAAACGGACATTTCTAATCTCTTTGGACTTTCAAGCAGATGTTTTTGGATTAAAATCATTCTATTTCAAAAAACGTCACTGGGTTTATTATAATATTTAAATATTACTTTCCTTTTGATCACACTATTGTGACATACCTCAGACATCTTCATTGTTTGTGCTATTTCTTCAGAGCACCAGTGAAAGATGATATCGTGTTGGCTGTGAATCAACTAGTTATGTTGGGCACTGGTCTATGTTAGGCAGTGTTTATTAAAATCAACCCCATAAACAATTTCAAGCTATTTTTATTATTACACAGGAGACCTTTAATTAATCTGTGCTGACAGAAGAACTACAAGCTCTGACCTGTTTCACCAGTTACCTGAGAAAGTAAGGGCAATCAACGTTTCAAATATCTTACATACATTGAATAATTGTATATTTTATAGTACTTGTTTCAAAATTTATTTTTGACGGAAGAAAATATTCAATCAAAATAATGTATGACCAGAAAGAAGGTTCTGGAAACATTTCAAATGGTCTGACCAGATCACTTTGTTTTCACTGTTTCACATCCACCCCATATGTAACATACTGCACACTATTATAGATATCACATTCTCCATCACCACTGCAATACAGTATTCAGTAGAATTGGAATAAAACTGGGATAAAAAAGAAGTGTCATTCCTGAGCTACCTTTTAAATGCCTTCATTTTCCCAGGAAAAGAAGAACTATTTTCTGTGGATGAGAAAGAACAATTTTTTAAAATATCTTTTAAATTTTATTTTTATTAGCTATTGTCTTGGAAAAAGTCATAAATCTTGTATAATATCAAATATTCAATATACATGAAAGGAAAACTTTCATCTGACATAAGGTGAAACTAATTCTCTGTCCAAGCATTCTGAGCCTTAATTCAATCAACTCTTACGTGCTTGTTTTACTTCAGAGCAAATTAGACTTTTGTGTCTGTCCCCTGCTGAATAAGGTTGATGTTCTGAATCTCTAGACTTTTTTGTTTGTTTGCTCGTATGGGTTTTTGCTTTTGATATTTTGTTGTTGTTGTTGTTTGTTTGTTTTTGTCTAGTTTAACAGTATTGCCAAAGCTGAAGCTTTCAGATTTGGATTCTAAAATGGACAGAATGTTCACAAAATAAATTTAGTCAATGAGAGTATTCATTAATAATTCAGACACTGGCTTACAAATAGAGCAGTATCTTCTAAAATGTGAAAGCACCAGTGTTATCTGGCCTCTGACACTCATATTTCTGTTTGCTAATGTATTTTATAAAATACGTATAATTAACTCTTCAAGGCATACAGGACATTAAACTTTCAATTTCTCTCTGAAAATTTTTAAAGGAAGACTTGAATATATTCTTTTGTTTTCTGCTCTTTAACTTTAGAAATGCAAGAAGATTTCACTGGAAAATAAGCTAAGTATACTTATTTAACAAGAAGTTAAACGAATACTTTACTCAAAATGATCATTTTTTGAGTCTTTGATTTGTAAGCAGTTGGATTAATGTCCTGGAAACTTCCCAGCATTCAGTTACTCCTCAAGTCCTCATTTCATTACCTCTTCATTCATTTATCAAGTTTTTATGGCAACAGAGTCAAACTTACCAGTCAAAAGTGTGTAGAAAAATGAAAATATACTCTGTGAAACACATTTAGCAAAACAAAACAAAAAACACCCACAAGGTGGGTTTCTTTTGCTGGTTACTTTCAGAGACTCGTTACTGAAGAGTTCAGCAGTCATGGCTAATGGATAGGAAATTATTTAATTTATTCTTTGAAGTCTCACTGGATGTTGAACTGACATCAAATTCAGGATGAATTCATAGGGAGTACTGAAAAGCAATTTTATAATTTATGAACAGAGAGCAGATCCATCCTTAAAGCATATGTACAAACACATGGCCATGCCCCAGTGCAAATTTCAAACAAACAATACATTTCATAAGAAACAGTCAATTTGCTCGTTTCTAGAGAACTGGCAGTCAGTTTGACTTGCTGAAAGATCCAAAAAAACATAATTTAAGTACTGTGTTTAAAGTTAATCTAGCTAACAAAAAACAGGGATAAACTTTCCTAGAAAAAAAATGTAAATTAGATGCAAATTGACAATAGAAGTGGAACTTTAATGAAGTACGGTATTCCCCACTGCTGAGGAAGTTAATTTGATGGTTAATGCCATTCATTTGCACATGGGTTTGTTTGCTGACTTCCTCCAGTGCAATGGCACTAGCTACCCTGTTGGTAGTTAGCAATCAGGAAGGAGGTTTGTTTTTTGATTTTAAAAACATCATCTAGCAGAATTAAGAACACACACACAAAGGAAAAAAAAAAAAAAAAAAAAAAAAAAAAAAAAAAAAAACTCTCGGAAAATCAATAGGAATTACACTTCTGAATCCCCCACAGTGAGCAGTGGAAAGTTTTAAGCAGAAAGACTGAAACTTGAGAAAACGTTTCTCTAAGGCAGATGGAAATGAATCTACAGTGCTCTAGTATGGCTTGCCTAGTGCAACGCCACATGGGCATTTGGGGTTTATCGGTGAAGTATGCTCAGTGCTTTGGGGTACATCTGGCACAATATTGCAGAGCTGAAAATCGATGAGGAGGAGTTTGACTTTTACAGTCACAAATTCTCAGGCTTTCTCCAAGCCAGTCCAAACCTGCCCATTACCATTTTCTTCCACTCATTCTATATAAGCTCTTACAACACATTCAACAAAGCCATGACAAAGCCCTTAGCTCTCTCTTGGCAGAGATCAAATCAATAGTACAGCAAATAAGTTACTGAGTCAACAATGTAAATGGATTTCTTACTATATTAAATACCTGACTATTAACTGTGCCCTACTTTATTCTATTTCAATCATTTTCAGGCAATGAAGTTCCAACTTGCTTAGCTGCTTGGTTTCCCTAAGAAAAAAAAATATATATATCACAGAGTTTATTAATAACTCCATGAATGACTTTGCTTCTCTACTGTCTTCCATGCTGTATTATTTATTGTGCATAGGAACCTACTGAAACAGAGTTTCAGAATTTTAACAGCAGCAGCTGACAATAATTTATTTATTTTTTTTTTACAGATGGTAAAATATGTGGTGTTTTTTTTTGTTTGTTTGTTTGAACAAAATGAAGGGAAGATTGAGAGAGAGGAAAAAGTAAAGAATGAAAAAGAGAAAGAATTTTATTAGAGTCTTATGAAAACAGTTTGCCATGCATATTTTGTTTCAAAATATATTAACTGTAGTCTACCAAGATCAAATCAAACTACAGCATAAAAAAGAGTGCATGTTTTCTCTGTGCTCGGCAGGATTATTCAGATTTGTTGTTTCATCAGACATTGTTAACATAATAAATTGCACATGTTACACTAACTGGCCTTTGCCAACATTCCTAAATTAGTCTTCAAAGAACCATCTAAATGATCTTCCTCTAAAAAGGGAAGAAAATGCTGAATGTATGGCGTACTAAAAATAACAGAACAGCATCATAAATGTCTGCCTGCTTTTGCTAACTCAGTCTACCCAGATTCATTGCCGAGGTTCTGAAGAAGCAAACCAACAGGGATGTATTTGCCCAGGAAATATTTGTTTTAAGTGATCTCACCATGTTGACGAGATGCAAGATTGCTGAACTAAAATTGACGGTGGCAGAACAAACTTTAGAGAACAAAGGCTTGCCCAGATGGGCAGATGCTGAGAAACATTAGAGTGCTGCTGTAGTGTCTGAACCCCTAGCACAGTGATGAAAGAAACACTGTATGTGTCAATGGAGGTGATGATAATTAAAGCTAATGAGAGTAATAATAAATTCCCACTGTATGTGAGTAACAGTTCTTGCTCTGGCTCACCCCAACATCAGCTACCGTTTCAAATTATTCCTGAGCACAGATGCTTTTTGAGATGAAGATAGCAATTTAATTTTTTTATTTTATTTTACTTTATTTTATTTTATTTTATTTTATTTTATTTTATTTTATTTTATTTTATTTTATTTTATTTTAACGTTCACTTAAGTTCATATTAAAGATGGTTTATAAGTGAGAAGAAGTGCTCTTGTTCATGTTTGCAGGTAGATTTAGCTTGGGTGACTGAAGCAGTTATACTTGTCATTTCCACTCTTTCTGAAGTTACTGCCCTGTAGCAGTTATGGCTGAATAGAACAGGAATCCGGTCCAAAACTATCAGAATTCACAGCCTCATCTACAGCAGAAACCTGTGACAGTATCTACTAGCAAGCTCACCTGTGAAGCACAACTTGAATATGACATACTCAGCACTCTGCTTCACCAGCACCAATCTCTTGGAGAAGGTGAAAAGAAGTCATAAGACTCACCTTTAGCCCTTGCCTAACCCAAAAGCATGCATCAGTCAGAGTCCTTTTTGTTGCCTCCATTTGACAAGAAATTAATTATAGCTATATTTCAAAAGACACGTCCACACTGTTAAATAAAAGGGTCAGTCCAGGCCTCACGACCAAACACATTTGCATCTACATTGGTTATGCCTACCTCTCTCTAGCTGGGATGTCTTCACATTTCATAGCATTTAGTACTAGGTCCATGCACAGCTCTATATGATGACCTTATGGAAAAAATATACAAATGTCATTTTGTACGTGATTTTCAGATCAGTGTGACCAAAATGAGATCTCTGTTGCAGTATTCCAGTGTGCTTTTACAGCTTTAAACTTAGTTACAAACTCTAAGATGTAGAATGGGAGCATATAGAGGAATTTAAGGATACACAGCTGGCTGGAATTGTGTTAGAAAGCTGCATTAGCCAGCCTCCAATTTTGTCTACCCTCCTGCCTGGGGACCAGCGAATGTAGAACCTGTTAATTATTTCTTGTGTTGCTGTACCAAAGAAAGCACATTAAAAAGAGATTTTTCAAAATTCGGGATAGGAGGTTTTGTTCCCGTCCAATACCAACAATAAAAATAAAAATAATAAAAAAAAATAAAAACCTGTATTTTATCTGTACAAGTAAATTATTTATGGGTAATATTTTCACAAAAATACTTCTGAGATTTAGATACATAAGTGCCACTAGTAAAAGTCATCCCCAAAGGAGTGGAGTCATGTCATAAAAGCTGAGGTGTCGTTTCACCTAAGCCTAGTCTTGAAAAGTTGGACTTGGGCTCTAAAATAATCCAAGTGCCCTTTATCGTCAGGGGTGAGGTGTGAAGATATAAATCTTACCAGGCAGAGCAGTAGTTCAAAAGTAGGAATCTATAAGAAATGGGGCAAATGAAAATCAGAAGATGCTCGTCTCTTATTTGAGTATGATTTCACCTAACCTAGGTGACCAGATAAGCCCGTGCACCTGTCTTCTAGGTGTCGTAAAGAGATTAAGAGAAACATGCCTTTAATACTTTCACTGGAGCTAAAAATATCAAGATGTTGCTCTGAGAGGAATTGGGAACTCTTTGACAATACTACTGAATTTAAGTGTCAGGAAATGTCCCTGGTCATTATTCCTTCATTCTATTCATCAGTACCACAAGGCAGTTATTTTGGTCCCTGGCATGGTTTTGGCCTTTGCCAGCATTTTCCTAGACAATTCCCAAGTGCAACGGAAGTGTAATGACTTGCCAGGAAACATTCCGAGAAAGCAGTTTGGATGCAGACACCCTGTTCTGGAAGATAAAGAGTGTTCAAGAGCACAGATGCAGATTGTGATATTCCAGCTGGCCTTAGTGTCAGGGAACAGCCCCAGGCACATTTAAATTACTGATCGCCTTAGAGCAACAGAGGGAAAGCATTGAGAAGGACTAGGATTGCCTATAAATGGACGTGCGCTTAAGTATGACATCCAGTTCTTGTTTCCTCATTTTACAGAGGTAAAAAAAATGGATAAGATGTGGAGAAGAGCTACAGAAATTATCTGAAAACTTGGAAAAGGACCTTGCAGAAAGAGATTAAAGGGGTTCAGTCTGTTGAGTTTAATAAAAACATCTAGCGATGATTTCAGTGATTACAATGTGTGAGTATCACCACAGGGAGAAAACACAAAGCAGTAACAGCAACGCTCTCATCTTACAACAAAAGGCATAATGAGAGGTGATAGATGGAAGTGAAAGCCAGACAGACTTAGGGAAGAATCAAAACACACATTTTTAAGAGAGAGGGTGATAACCATTGGACTATGCTGCCAAAGGAAGTGATGGATTCTCCAACTACTGATGGCTTCAGATGTAGACTGGACGTCTTGCTAGAAGATAAGCTTTAGCCAAACTCAAATTGCTGGACTTGATGCAAGACTTACTGGTTTAAATTAAATGGCTTGTGTCATTCAGGAAGTCAGACTAAATAATCTAAGGGCCTTTTCTGGCTTTAAAAAATCTATGGATCTATAAAGTGCAACTGTGTAACTGTGAATTCTGGTCCAAGAATAACACGTTTTGATAAAATAAGATTTCCATAGTCCAGTGCTAGTTTAGCGTACAAAATTCCAAGTGATCAGACTACAGTTGTAAAATTGAAAATGAATAAAGCATGACGACATGGTGATATTAATAACAATACTGATTCTCCATGTGTTTACAGGGTTAGTCAATAGAAATTGCAGCAAAGTCAGTGGAATTTTAGCACTATAAAATTAGCAAGAGAAAATATGCTTCAGTTTTCCAGAACAGTCTCTGGATGTCATGGAATTAAATTGAAAAATCACATCTATTCTGTTAACACTTGGGGGAGGAAAGGGGCATTTTTTGGCTATGCTCGTTCCACTCAATTAAGGAGTGACAGGGCGCCAGCACAGGCACTGAAATTTGATCATCTACACTGTTTAATACTTAGGGTAGTTCTTGGCACAGCTTTGGCCCCAGCCAACTAACACTTTCCAAAACAGCTTTTTGCATCATTCAGGAGCCAGCATGGGCCAAGGACATTCATGGACAAAAGTGTGGATGTACCCATGCCTCTTCTGTGGTAGAACAGACTATGATAGCAAGAAAATTGCCCTACTATCCCATTTAGCTTGTGGATCAGGAAACAGGTTTAATACTTAGCAAAACTGGTCTTCAGGAAAACAACTGTTTTCCATTCCTTCCCCATCTCTGCTACTAAATTATCTGCAGTGTGTGTATTTTAATTTCACATGTGAGTTATAGTGGTCTATCTTTCAAAACATCTCAACTCTCCTTAAAATCAAAAAGGTAACTTCCAAAAAGGACAATTGCAAATTGAACCATAAAATTAACTTCCATAAGTGACCTATGAGGGTCAGATCCAACTGAAAAACAGAAACGCCTACAAATAAGACACAATCAACACTTAACTTTTAGGTTTTTAGATCTAAGAGTGGAATCCAAAGCCAAAATTAGAGAGCTTTCAGGCACACAGAGTTAGGTATTATGGAAAAAATCACTCAAAACAAACAAACATATTGAGAAGGGAGCAATTACATAATCTTGAGCTTAGAAGTGTATCTGAATACCAATCTCTCCATAGAATATAAATAAAAATAAGCAAGAGAATGCATCCATCTATTCATACCTTGTGATCAGCTCCTCAAGGTATACTCTTCTAATTATTTTGATTCCCCAAATGTCCATTCATTGCTTTTTCTTTCGTATTCCAGCAAGAGAAGGCAGTATTTAGCACTAATGTAATAATGAAATAGCTAGAGCTAGATTCAGCAGGAATATAAGTTTCATGAGGTCAGGAAGGGACCTTACAGGAGCAAATACAGTTATCATCAGGATAAGGATATTAACCTAGGGATGGATTCCCAATGCTCTGATCCCTGAGCATTGAGGATACAAATGTTGAATTCAGTGGACTGAAGCCTGAGTAGAACTGAGTGAAACCATGAAGAGACTGAAAAGGAAACATCAAGCTCAACTCAGGTAAGGAAAATGCTTTAAAAAATGCAAAGATAGGATGAATTTGGCGTATCCCTCTCTGAAACACTGTTCTAATTTTAAACAGTCTATTGTACTGTGCTGTTGATAGCCTTGTGTGAGCCATCTAAGGCTCAGCCAACGCTGCTGCATGATCAGTAAAGAGACAATGCTACCACACACAGGGTTATTTGGATTAGTGAATACCATACGCAAGTAAATCATCTGCCAGATGGCATTGGAAGAAAGCTGCAACTCTCTCACTTTCATTTCCACAGCAGCAAACAATATTCCATGTTTAAAATAAACTCTTCCAGATGAGTAAAAGATAAACGTTGTGGTGCTTTTTGTTGGTCTTCTCTTTGACTTCAGCTTTTTTCTTTAAAAAAAAAAAAAAAAAAATCATCTGGTTGGTTATATTAATGAAAAATCCCAATTTAGACCACCATAGTACAAAGCTGTCCCTCTAGGCAGCATCAAAATTCCAGGCTATTTACTGAACAAAAGGCAAAAATGAAATACAATATTTTCACTCATCAACTTCTGTCAACAGAACCCTTAAAAATGAACACCTACCACATTAAGCCATTTCCTGTCATTTTATAGGTTTTCCATAGTGAAGAACTGTGCTGCTTTGTTGAAACATGGTTGTTTTCACATTTTCTTCTGATGTTTTAATTTTTTTTTCTTTTTTTTCTTTTTTTTTTTCCCCACATAGCAGGTATCCAGAATTAATCAAGCAAACAAAACCCTCAGAAACTGAAAATAAAAATAAATGTCATAAAACGTTTCTAATTATTCTTTTTGATTTTTAGGGTTGCCTCCCTTGAATCTGTAAGCACATTATCTTTTATTCAGTTCTAATGTCCCAGGACCCTAGTCATAGCTTTGCTTCTGAGATAGAATTAGTTTTTTATATAATTTGGCCACTGCATAAAATGTGAAGTTATGTTTTTTGAAAATCTCTGCTTATAGCATAATTTTATGGACAAATACCTCCATGATGTAGACTTACATGCTTTTACAATGTCAGTCAAGATGCATCTGAAACACCTTTACGCCTCTGAAGATTTCCACTAGGGCAGACCGAAAACAGAAAATTAAATTGATGAAAAGATATCTTCTTCCACCTTCTCTTCAAATATTGTCGACACCTGGTAGAGTCTCAAGCAACTTGAACTACTATTGACCTCAATCGGTTAAAGGATCTCAGCCCTTCAGAATAACAAATGAGTGTCAACTTGCTATATTTAACCCATGGGCTACACTTACAACACTGTCTCTAGGGCTTGATGAAGTCTAAAATACTAATCTGTATACACTGGGGAAGGTGTTTCTCTCTATGAATGAGTATAAAAAATATTATCAAACCTACTCATTGCAGTGTAAGTAGGTTCTGGGCCTTCAGGCATGGCACTTGCCTTTTGGAGTTCATGACTCCTGTCTTGAAGCCTCTAGAAAGATCCTGACATCACTTGTCTCAGGAGTAGATGGGATTTGTTGAGTGGATGGTCATGCTGTGATTTAGGAGGATAATGGCCTAATGTTAAGTAAAGTTGCAACAAGACTCTGATAAACTGAAATAGTATCACTCATCACCAAAAAGCAATCCAGGTGCCAAACTGACACATGCCCCAACAGCTGCAGAGATGGGATGTCATTTTGGGACAGAAAAACAGATATTTATGGAGAATGTTCCAAGACATTTAATATATACATAACCTTCATCCCACCCCCACAACATAGTTTGCGAAGTATTAAAAAATAAAAATAAAAATGCCACACATACACAGAACTGCATAAAGCTTCATTCATCGAGCTTGAATGAGTCACCATCCAACCGACTATAAGAGCTCTGCTGCCCAAAGCTAAAGCCAGATCAGAATCAGCAAAACTATTTAGGTGTCTGACTCCCAACACTTTTAGTGGGACTAGAATTTCAGACTGCTTGCTTTGGCCTTGAAGCAATGGAAAGATCTCAGTACCTTGCTAAACTGAATATCATAGACTTCAAGGATGTGACACCTTTTGAAATTTTCATGGCTAATAAGCTATCAGTTCCTTCCCTATATTGTTTAATTAAGTTTTGGCCTTTTGTTTTGTTTTGTTTTGCTTTTACATTATTTGGGAAGAAATGTAAATGTAAATGTAAATGTAAATGTAAATGTTAAATGTAAAAAGAAAGGGATTTCAACCTTTTAGGTGGTTTGTGTGCCAGCCTTCCCCAAAATAAGCAATTAGGAAAGCATTCCTTTCTCCATGCTACGTAGGTCTTTTGGAATCAATTAAATATTCAAATCTAATGTCTCTGATCTGAATCCAGCTACAACAGGTGTGAGGCTGCTAGTGGTAGCTAAAGTGGTAAGCAAAAAGTCTAGAGGGAGGTTGTCATTTTCTGTTATGAGAAATAGCAGCACTGTTCTGGGACAGATCAAAAATAATAATTCAACTGTGTAGGCCTCCTGGATCTTTTTGCAAGTCAACTACCTTCTAAGTGATTAGTTTGGAAAAAGTTAAGTGAAAAAGGGAACAGGCCTCCCATTTTAAAATTATTTGTATGACTCTTGCAAGTTGTTTATTTTCTTTATAGCCTTAGGTGGAAAGAAATTAAGTATGCTTGAAGTGGGAAATATTCGCATTTTTAAGCAAAAGCATAATCATACTGCACACTCCCAGGGCTAAGGCTTTGAAGGCTGTGAAGCATTCACATAGTAGGAAGCTTAGGCAAACCAGGCAACCACTGAAAAAAGAGAAGAGAGCTTAAATACTTCTGGTTTTATTGCATCATGGAAAAACTGATCATTTATCTAATTAAGATGGAGAATTTTTACTGTAGAACTCCTGCTGGGTTTATGAGCTTGCCTGCTGCTTTGGCTATAGTGCCTGAAAGAGCAGTGTTGTCCCTTTGCCTAGGGATAGGTGTTGGCCTTTGTGGCAAGGTAAAGAGAGTAAATTAGTGACAGAATATGTCTTTTTTTTTTATTATTATTATTTTTTAACATACATAAGTCTCTCTTTACTTAAGCAGATATGGTATATAAATTAAATACATGCAACTGCAATTTAGCATGCTTTCAGAAACCTCATTCATAAGAGCTAGCTTGTAAGCTTGTAGTTAGGGGCTGGGACTGAGAATAAATAAATTAAAAAATATAAAATAAAATCTTCCCTCAAACTCTTGTTCTAAAGAGGAATAAATTATGCTGAAGCAGTTAAAAATGTTCCACTTAACACACTTGATGCCTGTTTCCCTCAATTATTACATGGAAATGTTTCCTTCCTTCAGCTGTGCCTGCAAGTTTCCCAGCTGCAAAAGCAGATAATGGATATGGCAACCTGAATAAAACTCGAGCACCTGAGTGCACCACTCAGACCAAGCCCAATGCCCCACGTCTCATCACACACCAAGTCCATGTGGGAGGCAGTAGCCCCTGTCATACCAACAGCCCGCTCTCCTCTCCCTTCAGTTCCTCAGTAAATTGTTCACAGCTCTTCCTGTCAGCCTTTCAAAAACAAGGGATTAAATTGCACCCGCACGTGTCCACACACACACTCGTGTACACTTTTAAAATAACCCATCTAGAGTATAGTTAGTTAGTCTGCAATGTTGCTGCAGTATGAAACTCAATCACTGAGAAATGGGGCCATGTGCAAGCATTTCTAGTCATTGCTGGGATGGACCTCAGGCTGCAGTGGGGAAAGTTTGCAAACAGGCAAACAGATGAATTGCTGTTGTGGCCCTCCGCATCTCAGCTGTGACCCCAAAAAGGCATTTCACCTGCAAAAAGCAAAAGGACAAGGGCTACTTTCTCAAGAGTGACTGTGCCCTGAACACATCCCAGCCAGCTTTTAAACCACCAGGGCACAGGTGCTGATCCAGCACAGCTGGTGGATCAAAAATCAAATGCTCAAAGTCTAATAATTTATGCAAGACGGATGAAGGTACATTTGGCTGTTGAAAGTGTTGGCTATGTTTACCAGAGACCTCAATAAAATCTTAACCTCAGATGTGGCCTCCATGCATATCTGTAACGTACTTACTAGCAGTGCAATCAGCCTCGATACCTACCTGTGAAAGCTGTTGTTTTGCATTTCCCTGGTCTTTACATGTTATCCCTGGTTACTGTCTGCCTCCTTCACCTCTTATTTTTTCCATGCTTAATTCTTAATGGAAAATATGCTTAATTTCAGAGTGATGGTGTTCATATAATGGTGTTCATGTGGTGGTGACAGTGAAGGGAGGCAACTGAAATGTGTCCTGGTTTTGACTTTACCACACCAGACAGCTCTGGATTAGTTTACAGAACAGTAACATGCAGAGCTTGCCACACCTTTCTGTAGGCACTGTAGTATTGGGGTGAAGTGTGAAGTTGTTGGAACAAGACACTGATCCCTCTACCAACCTCTGCCATTCAGCAGCCAATCATCACATCACAGATACATATTTGAGCTTACTAAGATCCTATGTAGTATTGTATTGTATTCTTTCTCAGCCAAAATGCTAATCTAGATTGAATCAGCAGCCCTAACCACACATTGAAATAAAGTCTTTGGTTTTGCACTTACATTTTTCAAGACCTGTTGACCTATGTGGTCTCAAATTCCTAGATGCTACCAGAATAACAAAAGCATCACATAAATAAACAGTAACAGCAGTCTCAAGAGAGTAATCAAAGCTTAGTCCACTGAGACTAAGTTAAATTCAACCTTGAAAGTGACAAATGTTACTGATGTTGAAAAAAAATAAAATTTATGTTTTGGTGCCAGAGATTCTAACAATCCATCCTTTCAAAATGTTTTCAGGCAATATTTTCAGGCATATTATATTCCATTAAGAGTATCATGTGATTACTCTCCTGGTCTGGAACAAGGACTTTAATCTAGATATGATTACAGGAATGTAATCACCTTCCAACAAAGGCTCTTATTTCTGCAATGTTTCAAAAGAAAAAAAAAACACCTGGTAGATGTATGAGGCATTACATGTTATAGAGTCATACCATACAGCTGGTATTTATTATTCCACATCTCTTGTCTGTATACATGCACCTTTGCTGTATTGAAGGCCAGGGTATATCATATGCTGATCATTCAGTCTGAAAAATATATAATCTTCTTCTGTTCAGGGCAGTTCTTTACCACAGCACTTCCAGACTTGTCATCTTCTCCATTCTCCACCTTTGCACCTAAGGCTTTCCTCTCAAGAGGCATACACAGGTTTCAGCACTGGAACAATGTAGTAGTATTAGTTCAGTATTGTTACAGTAGTACTGAGAACACAAACCCAAGTTTGGCTCAGCTCTTCTGCATCTTCACTCTTGTTCTTTGGCAGGTGAAGTACACCATGTTGTTTTGATTAAGATAACGCGCAGTTCATGAAAACAGTTTCTCATTTTACTGTTATCCCGCATTCTAGAAGTATTAATGAACTTTTAATTCTTTAGCTGTTTCAAGTGCTCTGCATACAGCTATTTCATAGAATAATATCAAACATTCAGGTTGGAAAAGACCTCTGAGATCATGTAGTCCAACCTTTAACCTAGCAATGAAAAGCCCACCACAAAGCCATGCTACTAAATTCTACATCTACACATTTCTAAAGACCTCTAGGGATGGTGACTCAACCACTTCCCTGGGCAGCCTGTTCCAATGCCAAACAACCCTTTCAGTGAAGATATTTCTCCTAAAACCCAACCTAAATCACCCCTGGCACAACTTGAGGCCATTTCTCCTCATCTTATCACTTGGTGGTTGGGAGAAGAGCCCAATCCCCACCTCACTACAGGAACTACAACATTCAACGTAATTGCAAAGTACAATGAGGTGTGTCCTGAGCCTTCTTTTCTGAACCGCAAAGTCCAGAGCAGAACAGCAGAACCTTCTCTATGCCTGTTACCTGTTTCCCTCTGGCATTACTTGAGAACTTTGATCAACACTCAAGAAAATGTTTTGACAGCACACCCATCTCTACACCTTGCCTTACAGTGAGCAGTACAAAGCTCAGCATGTTACAGGATCTTAGAAACGTGCTGAGTTTCATAGCATGTGTTGTGGTTTTCTGGAACACCACCTTCCTCCCCCACCCACGCCACTGGCCCAGGGCAGGACCATGGTGGCAAAGGGCAAGGACATGTAAGGCCACTGCCCTGTGCAGAAGCTCCAGCAGGGTAAGACCCTGAGTAAACAACCAGAGATAGGATCTCAACAACTGGGTTGCTACATGAAGGGTAGATCTGATATGTATTTACAGGTAAGTAAAAAGGGTCTATTAAATATGCCATGTATTATTAATATTGGTTTCCTTGAATAATATTTATCAAGATAAATCACTCCACTTCATTCTTCCATATTCTATATACTCTGAATTAACTGCTAGACCAGTTTATTTAAAAAAAAAAAAAAAAGCCATAAATGTCAGTATGAACCCATTAATTATATGAACTTCCTCCTCCCCCCCCCCAAAAAATAATTATAGCTTCATGTAATATCTTTTTTTTTTTTTAATTTATTTGAAGTTCATTTTATTTCTAACTCTGTGCAGCAGAGGGTCCCTAAACTGACACAGGTGAATCTTCTACCTTTGAAACAAAGCTACTGCATCAAGACCAGTGGTTGTATCTTCCACGATGAACGAATAAGTGCTAACTCTTTTATTTTAAAAGATTTTTTATTACAGATTCATTAAACTGTATGAGACATTTTCTTCTAATCTCATTACCAAGTTAAAGTGCCATCAGTAAAGCCAAACACACAGCAAGAAACATATTCTCTTCAGTTTATCTGGTTGAAGTCTTGTGAACTTTGCATGGACACAACTCATGACATGCAAAGCCCTATCGAGACCACAAGACATGTCAACTACATTTTTAATGAAACGTAAGCAGTCCACGTATCAAGAAATAGCCAGTTCATCATATGTGAAAATAAAAGTACAGCTTGTACAACAGTGTATACACTCAGTGAATGGCAGTTACAGTACTCGAAAAAAAGCCAACTTTGTGCTTCACAGCTAAACTGTATACATCTTAATAATTTTGTTCACTGAAGCATTTGGCTAATGACAAGTCTTTGAATGGCACTCAGGCCTAATGATTACAGTGCAAGATACCAGTAAAACTGTTTACTCCAGTTTTCGCTGTAATGGCTCAAAAAGACAAAAATCTTAGTGTCAGGATCTCTTCTTAAAACTGCTTTACAGGAAAAGCATTTCACCATCAACACCCTGCATTGTCCAGTCTGACTACGAAGTAGTAGAACATGACAAATAGGCATATACACTGCAAAACACAGTTCTGTTTAATATTTATTTGTAGAACATGAATTTCTGAACAGATTTAATCAGAAATATTCACACCCTCAAACTTTATTGAAGATTTTTCTTGAAAGACTGCACCCATTAAATAAAGGTTATTCTTTGTTTCAAAACAGAGTTCCAGCATAAACCACTCCTCTATTAAATCTGAGCATTAACCTGTGTTTCCACAGTATTTAAAGTGAGAATTACACCCTTCCAAATACATATTGCATAGTTATCTGCATTCCTTTTTAGCAGATACCCCAGCGCTTATTTCAATAATCCAACCATCACTTCACTGATATCCCACAACTTTCTTGCAACCAAGTCATCCATGGCTTTGGGCAGGAGTTCCTCCTCTTTGCAGTCCCCAAAATATTTCCCTGACACACCTTCAACCTCAGGAGAAGAGGCCAAATAAATAGAAGTTTGGGCTCCTTCCAGAGGTGTTTTGAAGAAAGCCCACGACACCAAATTGAACAGGGGTTTTGCCAGCAAAGGAATATTCACATGCCTGCCTAAATTTGTTCTGACAATCCCAGGATGAAGCGAATTGACAGTGACTCCTGTCCCTTCCAATCGACGTGCTAGCTCCCTTGCAAATAATATATTAGCCAGTTTACTCCGGCTATAACAAAAGCTTTTATTATAACTTATTTCACTGTTCAAGTCTTCAAAGTTGATTTCTCCGTATTTGTAAAGCTTTGAGGATACTACCACAATCCTGCTTGGAGCAGAATTTTTGAGGAGGCCCAGAAGAAGGTTGGTAAGTAAGAAGTGACCCAAGTGGTTTACGCCGAATTGCATCTCAAAACCATCCTCTGTCTTCATGTATGGACACTGGAATATCCCTGCATTATTTATCAGAACATCCAGCCTTGGCTCTTCCTTTAAATAGGAAAGAAAAACATCATTCAGTTTTATAATGCAAAACATACTATTATGCTTAATATTTCTCATTAGACACCATTAGAGGGAAATAACTTAATTTCTAGTTTTCTAAATTGCAACTTTCCAATAGTCCCTAAATTGTTACTGAAAAAAAAAAAAAAAAAAAGCTACCACTAAACCAAACATTTGACTCCAGTAGGATGCAGGTACATGAAAGCAGGTCTGTTCAACTTTTAATGTGTGCAGACAACACAACATCTGTTTCTCCGGGAACAGCTTTCTATAGGAATTCAGTGGTATTTTATCTTTGTGATGCATTTTGTTTTCCTCTAAAAAAGTAACCTCCTTATTATACTTGGAAAAGTAGACACATTCATGCATGATAATCGTTTATGACAAACCTCGGCCATAGGCAAGGGTTCTACCACACAAGTTATACAGATATAGAACAAAAAGCATTATCTCAAAGAACTAACGTCACTGTTGAAGAGAACCTGCCATATTGCAAGCCCATTAATTCGCCTAACACAAAAAGCAGCGTGAGTTTTCTTTGCTGCTAATTCTTTAAAACTAATGTAGGCAAGCACAGATCACTTCAGGTCATTTTGATGATAAAAATAGAGAATCTCAAGACAAATTTTATACCATTTGCCTTTTATTTGACTATCATTTGGCGGCAAAGATACAGAGAGCAAAACACAAATTTTCACTTGGCATTCAATTAATGATGGCTGGCATTTGACACCACAAAACATCAAGTAACTCAGCCTCTGGTTTCTGCAAAACTTCATGTTTCCCAGTGTTTCACATAATTACAAAAGCATGATCTGAAGAGCATCAAACACAATTCTCCTCACCCAAAGGGACATAATGGTATCTATCACTAATGTTACTTCAGTATTTTTTGAAAATAGGTATTCAGTATTTCAATACTGAAAATTCAGTATTGATCTGAAGAGCATCAAACACAATTCTCCTCACCCAAAGGGACATAATGGTATCTATCACTAAGCAAGAGAAGCACTGAACAAGTGTCTTACTGCAGATTTGCTGACTGAAGCGCTATTACTTCCTTTAGAGAACATTGTTTTAGAAACTTTTCACACCACCTGACCAGAGGATTCATTTCACAAGAATTAACACTGCAAGAAGGACTTCCACTTGTGCTATTTTCTGAGGCTCCTACATTTAATAATCTAGAGTAATGTGATCAACGCCAAGCAGGCAGCTACTATGACCAAGAACATCAGAGTACAAAACATTGCTTTGACAGGCAGTGCTATTCTTTGTGGCTTCTGAGCTTGCTTCCATTTTCTGCATTTTTCCATGGAGCCCTCCAACATATCCAAGTCATTTTTTTGCAATGAGGCTAAGGAGTGAAAGACGTAATCTCGCAGTTTTGGAATGGAAAGCTCACACAAAGTTAGGCTGTGGGAGTGCACTGTTCCCCCATCCTGACAATATTTAAGCCTTTTCACCCCCATCCTGATGATCTTTAAGTATTCTTCATCTCAAAACACACACAAACAACACAAAAATATCCCCATCAACCAAACAACCAAAGGAAAAAAAAAAACACAAAACAAAACACAACCAACTCAACTCCAAAAAGCAGACACAGGTTCACAGAAGACAAATAAGGCGAACTTGAATGTAACAGCTTCTTGAACTCACATTCCTTGTTATTCAGCTGCTTTGGGGATTATTTTGAAAATAAAACTTAAAATGCACCTGTGAGCAGCACTCTGCAAATACATTCACTCTCTCTTTCACTATCCATTTCTCATTTACAGGCATTTCTACTGGCTTTACCAATGAAGAATGGATAATAAATTTACATTTTTGGATATTCTGTACTACAGAAGATATAATTTTATAGGTTAAACAGTAAGTTTCTGGTCTAGTGTTTTATATCATTTTGTATACCTATTTGCACAAAATACTGAAGTAACATTAGATCTTATAACTAGATTCATATATATGATTACATATGATTACACAGAGCTCCACCAGAGCTCTTTTGACTTTTTCGGATATTTAAGTTTTACAACAGTTCTTTGAAAGTTAATACAATATAGTCTCTCTCCATTTTCATTTCCCACAACTGCACTTGAGCATCTTTCAATAAGCAGTGCACCACGTGGCAGAACTGACTATGCCTGGTTTCCTACAACCTTGTGTCTCATGGTTTGCACTGCTAGATGTGATGAGAGTCCCAGCTGAAGCTTTTCATTGGAGTGGAATGGCTCTAATGGTGCCTCCCAGTACTCTCTGGTGTCTAATTGTACTGTTGAACTCATATTGCAACATTTCCATCAGGAGAACTGACTGGATGTCTCTGATCTTAAACTTTTCTTTTTTTTTTTCTTCCAGGAAATTTGGAGAAAATATATATAAAACATCTAACCACTAAACTCAGCTACTGTTGGCAAGAGATGCAAAATGTGTGGGAGTCTGGTGTTGCTGAGAAGACAGCAGGATGGATGCAGTTGCGAGCAGTTCACTCATGAACCTTTACTGCTATGGGGATAAGGCTATGCTGTAATGTCAACTTAAAGGCAAATTAGTTCAGAACAGAAATGCAGGGTAAAAGGAATGTTTTACATTTCTCATAAAATAAAAAGTTTCATTTGCAGTACTAGAACAGCCTGAACAAATACGAATCATAGAATGGCTTGGGTTGGAAAGGACCCCTAAGATCATCCAGTTTTAACCCCCTGCCATGGGCAGGGACTCCACCCACTAGATCAGGTTGCCCAGGGCCTCATCCAACCTGGCTGATACCTCCAGGGATGGGGTATCCACAGCTTCTCTGGGCAACCTGTTCCAGTGCCTCAGCACCCTCACAGTGAAGAATTTCTTCCTGATGTCTACTTTAACCTGACCCTCTTTTAGCTTAATACCATTCTTCCTTGTCCTGTCATTGTCTGACTGAGCAAAGAGTCACTCCCCATCTTTTTCATAAGCCCCCTTTAAGTTCTGAAAAGCTGCAATAAGGTCACCCCGGAGCCTTCTCTTCTCCAGGCCGCACATCCCCAGCTCTCTCTGCCTTTATTCGTAGCAGAGCTGCTCCGGCCACGACCTTTAAGCTTCGAGCAGCCAGCACAGCGCGTCCCACTTATTGACACCACCCCGCACCCCCGGGCCGAGTGCGGGCAGGCGGGGGCGGGGGGGCTCCCCTTGAACCCCTCTACCCCCGGCAGGGCCCGTACCTGGAGGACCTGTCGGCAGAAGTCCCGCACGGAGCTGAGCGAGGCCAGGTCGAGCTGCCGCACCACCAGCTCCCCGCCGCCCTCGGCCGCCTCCCGCTCGCCCAGCTCGGCTCGGATCTCGCTGGCCGCCCGCTCCGCCCGCGCCCGGTCCCGGCAGCCCATGATGACCCGGGCCTTCATCCGCAGCAGCTCGGCGGCCACCGCCCGGCCCAGCCCGCTGTTGGCCCCGGTGATGATCACCGTCTTGCCCCGCATGGAGGCCCCGGAGCCGGCGCCGGGCCGGGCCGCGGGCCGCAGCCAGCGCCAGGCTGCCAGCAGCAGGCCCCCGCCTAGCACCGCCGCCGCCGCTACCGCTGCGGCCATGGGAGCGGGCCCCGCGTTAGGCTCGGCCGCTGGGCATTGTGGGGGTTGTAGTCCTGCAGGGGCTTGGTGAGCCCTGAAACCACCCGGGACTATCGCGGAATATCCCGAGATGGAGGGATAGTCGAGTCCAGCTCGCGGCTGCCCGCAGGGAGTTAAACACTTCTTCTGAGAGGGCTCCCAGCAGCGGCAATGCCACCACCGCTTGTAGGGCAGCAGCAGCCTCTGCAAGTTTTTGGCCCAAGCCCCAAGCACACTCTCCCACCACTCACAAGTGCCCACAAAGCAGCCACCATCTTCTGGAGAGTGACTGTGCTGGGTTTTCACATGCCACCTGACCTCTGTGCCAGTGAAATATTTTGTGCAAGTTCAATTTAGGCGCCCAAGTGCAGTGAGAGAGTGTGTCAGGACGACGTGCTGAGCCCCAGCCCATGCTGCCTTTGAGATTAGATTTCTTTCTTAGGTATTTCAGCAGGTGCTGTAGCTCTGGATCAAGACAGGTTGTGTGTCCAAGCGTTAAGACAGATGTCAGTACATGGCCAAACACGTCTTGCAACGTCTGTGTTGCAAGCAGAAGGGATGGACCGGGTGGGGAAGTGTTACACAATTCTTTGTGGTGGTGGCTGTTCTGGCAGCTAGCCTAGGGTCTAAACACGCCAGCGAGCTGACAGGCTGACCCACTGAACACTTGCTTCGAGGACCAGCTTCGGCTGAGTAATATCACCTTGGAGGTAGCCTATGGGAGGTAACCAACTTTTGTTGACCTCAGGTCCAGAGCTGTCTGTCCCATCCAAGTGTGGTGGAAGAGGGGCTGCTTGCAGAAGGTATGAGTACATACACTCACTTCACAACCACAGTCACATTCACTGGTCTCTTAAATACTAGTACAGGTTCTAAGTCCATCCAGTTTCTATACCCAGAGACTCAGGCACCAGCCCTGATGCTGAGTTTTCCCAGATGCTGGTCTCTTCCTGTGTGGTGGCTTGTCCAACTAGAAGTGTACTAGTGGTTCACATACACATACTGAGGGGCCCTCAAACAGCTGGTCTGTCTGGTAGCTGCATCCAGACTGTCTCTATCCATTTGGCATCAGACCCTCAGGCCCCTTGGACCTGTGACCTTGCTCTCTGATGGCTGGCACTCAGATCTCTTGTCCTACTTACCAGCCGGTCCAACTGGGAGTTCCTTCATGGTCCACACACACATGCTCAGAACAAAGAGTGACCCATAAAGAAAATAGAAACAGTATTTGTGAAGAAGATATGTCAGACTGCAGTGTTGAGGTACAAACTTTGGTCAAACATGTTGACAAAACACCTGATTACCTGTGACCAGTCCCTTTTATCCCTCTCTACTTCTATTTTTTTCCATTTTGGCTCCTCACTCCACCTTGCTTCCTCTCCTTCCCTTATTATTGCCACTTGCACTTACCATCTTATAATAAAATTTGTGCAGCCCCCAAATTCTCTCTACTCTCACCCACAATTTTCTTTCCACCTGCATCCCATAATAAACCCTGTACCCTTTTAGACAACAATTCTCCTTAGTCTGCATGGCATTTGAGCAAAAAATTATTTGCTTGGTTCATACTAGCAGGTTTCATACCAGGAATAATGGTTGAATCATTCACCTTTGATGACCTCAGGAGGAGCTGTGTGTTCTCTTTTTCTGTGATTAGGTCAGTTGGGTTCCTTGGCCCATCATTGTTCCTCTGATCCTTGCTGGATTTAACTTGATTAGATGTTAGATAACCTAACAGAGCCCTTCCGAGGAGCTGAAGCAGATTGCAGGTGACATAAGGTTAGGATACAGGTTCCTCAAATGCAATTAAGATCTGAGAAAGACAAAGGGTGTTGTTGAAAAGCCTTAGAGCACTGATATTTGAACTGCTTCCTTGTTGCTTCGCAAGTAGGTGTTACGAACATGGTCATTACTTTCTCCTGGAAATGTACAATGGCACTCGTAGTAACATTCTTTTAGATAGGCTGTTCTCAGTAGTCAATGGAGTCTTACAAAGCTGTCAGATTGAGAGGCCGGCCTATCAAATTTAAATATTAAAGGATAGATGACTTTCATATCCCTACTGTGTTTTCAGAGATGAATGAATATTGTTTCCCAGTGAGATGTTCTTCCGTATGCTCTGCTCAGAGTAAATTATATCTTTGGAGGTGTTGGGGCCATGCTAATGATACTGCCTAGTGACCTTACAGCCAAGGACTGTGAAAAAGGGATGGTGGTTCTCAGTGAGGTGCCAAAATAAAAGAACTGGAAAATTTCCTGTTAAATGAAGAGATTCATCCTGTAAGAAATCCTAATGGATGTCAAGGATCCTGCCTGGGTCTATCAGTGGCCAATTCAGCTTTCAGTGCAAGGATATCATTCTACATAGGAGCTAACTGGTCATAGTGATCAGAAGCTGCTTATCAAGGCAGGTACATTCAGATGTACAAGACATGTACATTCAGATGTTATTGGTTCCCAAAACTACTAAGCAAGGTAACTGAAAGTTATTTCTCTCCTAAAACATCCACCTGCTTCACTGCTTTCTCTACCCATCTATTGTGTTCAAGGAGATGGATGTGTTCTTTTCAGTAATACTTCAAGTCAGTGCAGGTTACAGGTTCTGGCAGAGGCAGAGGAGACCATGTGGAGGTACCTGAAGTACCAGTTGCCAGTTTCTTTTTCATGTGTCTATCCAGTGTTATAAACAAGCTGAGGCTGTACAGTCCAGAACCATAGGACTCTTCTCTATTCCCCTGTTGAAAACTGCTGTGCTTTTAACTGTGACTGGCTTAGAGTAATGAAATGCTGGGGCATAAATTCATGGTATCCTCATAAGCATGAGAAGCAAGTATTTTGTTCTGCTTTGGTTTGTTTTGTTGTGGTTTGGAGTGCAATTCTGGACAAGTCTCTGAGGTGTGTGCTTTCTTTTAGTCTACGTCTGCAAAACTAGAAATCCCTTTCCTTCAGTTCCTATCCCATCCCATCCACCTTCAAAGAATTTTCTTGAAAAATTATTATTTTGGTCCACTAGCCAAAGTTGTGCCTTGGAGCTGGAGACAATGAGTAAAATGGGCAGAGACCATCTGGCAGGCCTGTGTCCCCAAATACCCAGGTCAGTCTAAAGAGGCACTTGCATGAAGAATGAGACACTATTAACCCAAAATGCTGTCAGCTGCATATGCAAAGAAGCAGCCACCATGCTTGGGGCACTTACCTCACAATTAAAAGACAGTAAGTAACTTGAATACACATCTAAGTGCATTTTGGATAACTAAACTTAGGAGAAGTGACTGTGGACCTTGATGTGAACTTCTGGGCTTTAAAGCTGTTTTGAGTTCTAAGACTAAGAAACCTATTATATATTTCTATGACTAAGAAACCTATTATATATACGTGAACCTTTTCTCTATTTCTCTTCACACATGCTTCAGTGCTGTCAAGACTGACACTGCATAAGATAGCTCTCTATCACTGTGTTTGTACAGATCAAAGAAGATGAAAGAACTGGAAGCTCCTATGTCCTGGTCAGCATGTTTCATTTTTTGCTGTAGGTGGGTTGTTGATTGGAAATAAATTTAAGCAGAATAGACTAGATGATTCCGATTCCTATTTATTCACCGATTTACATGCTCACCCTGTGAGGCATAAGACACTGACCTCTAGAGTCCCACAGGGATCAAGGCTCCCATTAGCCCTTTTCAGTATTAAACTTCAGTTGCTATGTTCAGAGAAAGTCAAGTGCCAGCAACATGTGCACAGCATACATCCTTTATGGTTTTTTTGCACCCAACCATCACATCTATAGCTCCAACAATGCATGGGTGAAGAATGGTTGATCATGCTTTGCTTCAACAAGGCAGGGCCAGTCTTCCTGAAGTTTGTAGCCATGCTTTTGTGGTGAAATACAGATGTAATTTATACTAAACAGCTAAGGAATATTTTTGGATGTCTTGGCGAGCTGATTCTGAGCTCTCATACAAAAACATCTGTTAATAACTTTTTTATAATCTCCATTTGGCGAAGTAACTCTATCCCATCCTGGCAGACAATGACCAGGCTGCAGTTATTCATTTCTTCCTCACCTCCTGGCTGGGCTATAGAAATGTGATATATTTTGGGCACAAAGCCTTTAACACTTATGAAATTCCAAGTACACCAGAACTCTGCAGTACATCCCATCAACAAGACAGGCTAGTGTGAATACATAAAAACCTTTCCAATGCTCCCAATTCAAGTTTCATATGGGATCAAGGCTTTCATCTTTGTTTTCAAAGAACATTGGAAACAGTTCTTCCTTCAAAGAACTTTTCAAAGAAAAGATTTAAAAGATTGCCTAGGTTTCTGGGAGGGAAACCACAATGAATGCAGTGAAGCTTTCTGCAATAACAGGACAGTTCATCTGGACAGAAGACACCACACTTTCTCAGAGGCTAACATGAGATTCTGGAGTGAATTCCCTCAGGCACCACAGATCACCACAAAGCCTTCACCATCAGCTACTCCCACTGCAAAGCACATTCTTTTGGTTTTGTCTCTTCTGGTATAAATACACAGCAACAATGAAAATAAAGCAGGACACTTGTTCCACTGGGGAGGGAAAGAGAACAAACACCACCTGACAGATGTTAGCTGTGTCATTTGGAAGGCACTCAAATACGTGGATGACACTGAGATACAAGAACTCAGCACAAAAGAGGTAGGATAGACATATGGTGTAATTTTACCCAAATTCATGTTGCAACAGAAACCTGTCCCCTGGAAATTCATCCAAGGTTGCCAAACTTAGTCAATGCAGATCGCAGAACAGCTGTAAAACCTAAATGAATCTAGCTAAGAAACAAGTAGTTCCATCAACAGTGGTATTTCAGTGTAGATCCTCTGTTGTTTTAAAGGTATGCTCTAATGCTTCGTTCTTCGCCTCAGTCAAGATACTCATAGCATCTCTGACTTCTTTCCAGCTCTATATTTACATAAAATCTGTTAGAATTTAAGTGTCTTTGAGACCTCTCACTCTTATGGGCTGAAAGCAGTCAGTTCTGGTTCTACCTACCTCAGAGAGGGAAGAGGCAGAGAGATACTGATCACACAAATTCATTTTGCATAGGAAATTATACTCAAATTTCTACATAGACAAATGACAATGTTCTGTAAAGCCAGCTTTATTACAGTAGGAAATCAATATAGAAAAATAAAGGGTTCCTGTAAACAATATCAAATAAGCTAACATTTCACTGGAGACCCATAGTAGCTGAAACCTCATGGCAACAAAACTACTGAATACATATCTAACAAGGAAAGAAACAACAGGTAACAACATACAGGCAAACTGTGCTTTTGGTAATTTCAGAAATAAACAGTAAGGGCTATATATGCAGCATGTTTTTTCTTATAAATTACCCATCAGCAGCTTTTTAGAGAAAATATAACTGCTCTGTCTCTCAAAATATGTTTCAAACTATAAAACCAGTACAAATCGTTCTGTAATATCAAAAACACAGTGTTGTATCCAGACAGGTAAACAAACAAACCAAAAACCTTAAACTGCTTTAGAGTGCTATTAAAATAACTCTATTAAAAACTGAACAATATTAAAAAATATTTCCTCTAGAGGTTGTTCTAGCCAGAAGTCAAATCTTTCAACAAAGTGCTTATAGTACACAAATAGAGGTTTTCAGAAAGAGCTATTGGTATATTAGAGGCTGGCTGCATCAAGAACCTTATCTTTGATGGTGCCATCCAGTCACGCAGACTTTTGGTATTTCTGAGCAATGCCATAGGGAACGTGTGCAGCTATGGTGCCTAACTTCTGCGCTCCTTCGATGTGAAACATCTGGTCATCAAAGAAAATGTGAGGACGTATTTTCACCAGGATCGGTCCCTTAGGAGCTCCTGCTAAGAACAGCGCCTCATCAATCTCCAGACCCCAGCTACGTAGAGTCTTCAGGACTCGGGCTCCAGAACTTGCTGCACTTCTGGCTGTGACAAGGAAGGTCCTTATTGGACAATTTAATCGTTCATTTTTTGCATAGAACTTCTTCTGGAGTTTCCCTAGGTCTTCCAGAAAGCCCTTCAAAGGACCCTGAGTACAAAATACCAGAAGCATAATAAATATTTTCCCACAGTTCTCAAAGTCTGTGCTTTCTTCCAGATTGCCAGTTACAAACAAAATTCTTTCCTTAATGCTATGATAAATATAGCAATCTCTGTATGAACTATTTCTAAGTGGGTCTGCACACACTAGGAATTGGAAAAAAGTTAAAACCATAATCCTACATGGTGTGATCAGTAGGAAACCGATTCTCATTACTTACAAGATCTTTACAATACAGAGCTTACAAGATCTCTCACATTATAAAGTTAAAACTACAGTCATTAATACTATATTCTTTGAAAGCACTGAACTCATTTTCCTATGATCCACAAGGTGCAATCAGTTGCCTGTACAAAACACAACAGCAGACCTAATTACATATGTCACCAATGTCATTACAGATTAATGACATTACACCCTGATTAAAAGTAGTAAATAATATTTAGTGTCAACTTGCAATATATTGCACTGTCCAGTACTTTCAAATGATCAAGCTTTTATTTTTGATTTATACCATTGTTAACAATAGTAGCGGGGGGATTTTTATTTTAAGCTAATTTTAAAATTTTTGTGTTTTTTAGACAAATGTCATAGTTCTACTTGAGAATAAGCAAAAATATCACCTCGTTTCAGCAACCTTAGTATCCCAGTGTTTGGAATTAACATTACCTACACAACATAATTAAAAAAATCGAGGAAATTGGTAGCAATCTTTCCTTTTTATAATGAATATAATTAGACTATAACTGTAAGCCACTGTCTCATATATGCAGTTTTTCTCAGTGAAGTGAGAGATCTGATGAAAGGACTGCCTTACTGGCCTCTTTTGTGTCAAACATGGATTTTAAAGATTATCCTTGAAAAAGGACATAAATATGGCAATGAAATGATAATTCAGCTTCCACAATGATTAATGCATACACACTGGGGAAACTGAAGAAAGACAGTAGTAATGAGAATTTTAAAAAAATGTTTTGAAAACTCTTTGATTTAAGAAGTACAAACCTGTGCAAGAGGCTTATTCTCATTCAGCTGTTCATGTTCAAAAAATTTATCTAATCCTTGCTCTTTGACAATCTGTTCTGATTCATCAGAAAAGAGAACTGCATCCCCGTCGAATGCCACCCTCAGCTGTGTATCCGAATAAGCGACATCCTTGTTGGCAGTGAACATGGTAGCTGATGCAATGCCTGAAAGTGTATCAGAGAACTTCACTTGGCAAGTCCTGCAAAGTCATTCATAAAGTGACTAGTAGTTTAGTTCTAATAGCTTATTTGTGGGTTTATTTGTGGTGACCTTTTCACACAGGGAGCAGAAACCATCCCTGAAGTTGTTTTGTAATGGCTGTTCTCTAACACATCTGCATGGAAGCTGTCCTATTGGCATAGCTTCTTAGACATGCTTATTTCCAGTTCCATGTAACCCACAAACCTGGTCCCCAAGGTGTACTACAAATGAGACAAAGCATGAAATTCCAATAAGACTGTAAAGTCAAACTTTTTTTTTTTCTTCTTGTAGAACACAGAAGTCAGCTTTTGTAACTCCTATCAAACAGATGACTCAACTCAAACAGATGTTGAATAGGGAGCGACAAGCCAGTGCACACAGGAATTCACTTCCTGTACAATGGCAGCATGGGAGGAGACAGAAAGGTGCAACAGAGGTAGAGGCTGATAAAGATATCATTATCAGCAAGCTGAAAGGTCAGAGGGGAAAAATGCAGAGAAATAACCTGATGTTATCTGATTAGGTAACAGTACAAAGTTAGTGGCATGCACAGCAGTGCCATTCTGATTTGATGAAGTGGCACTACTTTCTGTGAGAGACACACCATTACTAGATTTGTTTTTAACAAGACCAGATGAAAGAAAACAAACAAACAAAAAAGGACGATTCAAACCTGCTTCTATAGCTTCTTGCACTTTTTCAGAGTCTGCTGAGAGGTATAGGTTGGTAAGATACGCAGTCAGGTAACCAATAGGGCTTTTTCCTCCCGTCATGCAGAAGCGTTCAATTGTTAAGCCTGAAACAAGAACAGCACGACAAGGCTGACTCCACCTTAACACTACAAACCTGGAAAATGAAGCTGTGAGGAACAACACTAGCCTACAACTGACAGTAAGCTTAAAAAAGACAATCCTGTTCACTGCAATTTCAACAAGTTACACACTTAAATCAACTATGATTGATCAGTCCTTCCTCCCTGAGAATTTCACATCAAATCCCTCTATGACAGCAGAGGGGATATCTCACATACTATGACACACAAAAATAAATATCATCTCCTAAGGAATGGGTCTCTATATCAAAGAAGCTGCTTTTACTAAAGTCAGAACAGGATAAATAAAATCACTGCATTTCATTATATAACCACAGGGAGTTCTACAAAGTAGTATTTATTTTACTTACCATAGTGATTAATGCTGTTTATAAGCCTCACTCCCACTTGGGCATGGTTATTAGTCATCAGAACGATATCAAATCTTTCTTCATCATCAGGGTATAGCTCAAGAAGCCGGGCATTGACATGCTCCAATGCCTGCAGGTTAGAAATGTGGAAGTCAATAGACAAGTGGAATGTGCCTTCTTAATTGCTGTGGGTTTAGTGATAGGACTGTCTTGAAGGAGAATGAGAAATATCTGAATGTTTAACTTGCTGAACTTGTTTTCTTTCTTTCTGCTCTGTTGCTCCCAGCAACTGTTTGCCTGGGCTTATTTGAAGGGAAGCAACTAAATTTCTTTTGCTGAAAGTTACAGAATTTAACATTATAATGGAAATCCTTTTTCTTGGGACACCTTGATAATCTGGAATATATTAATGCACTGTTGAACATTTTCAGAATACATATTAATATTTGTGTATTATTATTTTTATTCTTTTTTAAGCTTAAGATGTTGAACTTGAATTTGTTCTACCTAATCTCCCTCTGAATTGTTTTTGTTTTGTTTTGGATACCAAATATTTTTTTTCCCAGGAACCGAAAAGGTCTCTTTTTCAGAAATGTTCATGCTTCCTACTCATGTTGCTTAATAAATTTAATAAAACATTGCTGGTGAATGGTAGTATCCAGAGATTTTCTTGTCCACTTAAAGATTGTTGCTGTGAAATCAAGGAGAAGGTATAAAGAGATTTGTATGTGCAACTGCTTGTTTCTCATGAACAAATGTGAATTTGGGACATATACTTATGCAAAGATTTCACTGACACAGCTTGGGTGTCAGACTGTCCTTAAGAAACGAGTATCAAATCATATCCAGTCAAGCATGATTTCCTTGGAGATTTCTTACTGAATTACTGAATGAGACAGGTTTTGATTCATTCAAGATCTCTTTTAAGCTAATAGACCAACACGCTATATTCACAGTCTGGCATTCTTCTTATTTCCTTGACCTTCCATCTGGTTGTCTCTCTGTATCCATCTTATCTCAACTTATATTTAGAATCGTATCCTTTTGGAGTAAGACTTGCTTTTTGCTCTAGGTTTACAAACCTCTACTTTGGGAGCTTGGCCCTTGAATGGAATTCCTTGGGATTACAGCAATAAAGTCAACAATGAATCATCAAATGAATCCAGAACAGGCTGTTTTTCATTAAGGTGCATTAAAAAGCCAGACCAGTTGTTAAGAATTAAAATGTAGATTTTATAATTAAATTCTGGGAATCTCACTTTAAAAAGTAAGGCTGTGTCATGTGGGACTTGGCTTAGGAGAACCGTGAGTGAGAGCCTGGTATAAGGCCTAGGAAAAAATCTCATTATCTGGTCACAAACCCTTAGCATCACTTTTTTTCCTTTTGGTACTCTCTTCTAATACTCTAGAACACTGAGAATTTCTTCAAGTATTATAGATTAAGGGGGAGTGGAAGAGAGGAATGTCATTTTTTGTCCAAGTGCCTGTACAGTTCCCAGCCCAAGGAGATCCTGGCCTGTGATAAGGGTTCTTAAGTGCTACAAGCTTGAGATATAATGTATTTAAGTTATTATCTTAAAGATCTCAGTAAAGGAATCCAAACAAAAAAAGATACTATTTCTGTAGGTCTTCTTGGTCTCCAAGTAGAAATAAGCATCCAACAAACTTGCACACCTAATTTTTTTTTTTCAAATCAGTCCCACTAAAACATGTGTTTCTCAAAATCGTACATATTTTATTTTATTTTTTTCATTTTTGCTAAGCCAACCTCCTTTCCATGCCAGAGGCTGTTTGCCTTGGGCATTTCTCTTATCTTGTGCAATGACAGCAAAGTATTCAATTTCACCTGTGCTTAAACCTCAACTCCCAACCGGGCGTCCATTGCTGGTCCTCAAGAACAATTTCCAGGATGAGAAAAAATAATAGAATGGTTTGAGTTGGAAAGGACCTTAAAAAACATCTAGTTCCAACTGCCCTGTCACAGGTAGGGACACCTCTCAACAGACCAGGTTGCCCAAAGCCCCATCCAGCCTGGCCTTGAACACTTCCAGGAATGGGGCATCCACAGCTTCTCTGGGCAACTTGTTCCACTGCTTCACCACCCTCATAGTATTATATCTAATCTAAACCTACCCTCTTTTAACTTAAAGCCATTACCCCTTGTCACTTCACTTCTGACAGAGAGTCCCTCCCTGGCTTTTCTGCAACCCCCTTTAGGTAGAGGAAGGCCGCTGTAAAGTCTCTCTGGACACTTGTCTTCTCCAGGCTGAACAACCCCAACTCCCTCAGCCTTTCTTCCTAGGAGAGGTGCTCCAGGCCTCTGATCATCCTCGTGACCCTCCTCTGGACTCATTCCAACAGTTCAGTACCCTTCTTATGTTGGAGGCCCCAGACCAGAATGCAGTGCCCTAGGTGGGGTCTCATGAGAAGAAAGCGAGGAAAAAAAATTAAAGCTGACAAAAAAAATCAGTCATTTCTGAATATAGTAAATCATTCCCTGTTGAGCCAACACTGTCTTTAATCATAGCTGTAAGTGGGACAAAAAAAGTGAAATTGAAATTAGGAAGTAAGGGGTTTGTGTGTTGTTTTTTTTTTCCTTTCCTTTTTAGGGGAAGAGGTTGCAACATCCTTAAAACCATTTGGGGGCCTGTCTTAACTGAAAATGATCTTAAAAGGAAGGGGACACGCCGGGGGATGCTGCGGGAGGAGGGCAGTGAGAGTGCTACGAGCACCCACAGTGTCAGGCTGCTGCGCTGAGGATGCCGATTTCAGGCTCCCCGGCCAAGGCGTGTTCACCGCTAGGGGAACGTTTCCCAGGGGCAGGATTATCCCCGTCCTAAGAAGGCTGCGGGCTCCTCCTCTTCCCGAAATTCGGCCTCGCAGCATCCTCAGCACCCGCCTCCCGAGCCTGCCGGCGTACCTTAACGAAGTGGAAAGCCGGCCCAGGCTTGAGGGTGACGTTCTCGTTCTGCTGCTGGTACTCCACGTACTTCTCCACCCCTTGCTCCTCGTAGATCCGACGCTCCTCCACCAGGTCGAAGAGAGCTCGGGACGACACGGCCACGGTGATGGCGTGCTGGGGCTTGGGCTGCCGAGCGAGAGGAGGGTTGCGCCGGCACCCCCAGACCCAGCACCCTAGCTTCATCCTCCCCCCAAGTCCCGGCACCCCCACAAGCCCCAGCATTCCTCCCCCCTCGCCCCCTAAATCCTGGCATTCCCACCCCACAGCCCTGGCACCCCCCCAAGCGCCGGCACCCCACTAAAGTCCCGACACCCTTCTAGCCCCGTGTCCCCCCCCCAAGCCCCGAGTCCCCTCCCCAAGCCCCGTCCTCCTCCCTCCAAGGCCTTCCAGCCCCGGCATCCCCCTCCAAGTCCTGGCATCCCTCCCAACAACAAAAAAAAAGCCCCTTCATCACCCCTCCAGCCCCGTCATACACCCCTAAGCCCCGTCCTCCCCACCCTAAGCCTCTTCCTCCCCCCCCTTCCAGTCCCGTCCAAGCCCCTTCCAGCCCTACCCCCTCCCCAATCCCCATCCCTCCCGCTCTCACCGGCCGGGGTTTTTTGGAGACCAGGTTTTCGTAAAACGCCTTGGCCGCCGCCCAGTCCCTCTCGGCCTCCTGCAGCCCGGCCTCCTCCTGCTCCGGCCCGGAGCCGCTCATGGCTCCCGGGGTCGGGGCAGCGCCGAGCGGGCGCGGCCGGAGCCCAGGACCGGGAAGCGGCAGAGGCCGCTCCGCCCCGCTCGGGCAGCTGGAAGGAGGCCGGGTTGTGGCTTTCCCTTTCGCTCTGTGTCGGGCACGGCCCTCCCCCGGCACGGCACGGCACGGCACGGCTCCGCAGCACCCGCCCCGTGGGTCAGCAGGGCCGCCGCATCTCGCCTCATCGCGCCCTCCCTGCCCCACGCTGCAAGATGCTGTTAGAAGCCAGCCTCCTATAGCCACAGCGCCCTCAGATTTATTATTTCGATGCTGTGGTTTAATTGCTTTAATATCAGCAGCAGGAAATTTGTAGGAGATTCCTTAAAAAACATAGTGATAATGTTTCTGGGTGTCAAAACGGGATGGTTGGCGATGGCTTGGGGTCCACTGTTCTATACAACAAGGCTGAAAACACCTCTTAAAAACAGTAATCTTATAGTGTTTTGTTCAAAGTCAGTGTGCACAATGAACTTCTATTCTGGCAGGTGAATTGGGCTGTCCTAAAAACCAGAATCCCACACAAGGGTACTTACGTAATATGGGCTGCTTATCTACTACATACCTCTAAAATGTTTCTGGCTTGTCTGAACCACAGCAAAATCCCCCCAAACTGAGGAGCTGGAGGTGATAATGGGAAATGAGGAAGGAAGTGTTTTTTCTCCTTGGCTTGTATGGGGTCTGGCTCAGCAGACCCACAGCCTTTGCTGCTGCTCGTAGCCAGTGACTCAGTGTCTCAGTGGCAAGGGAAACCCTAAATATTGCTTCTGACCCTGACTGTTGCATAATCTTCAGCAAATTACATCAAGTCTTTCTGCCTCCATGCATTCTCCAAAAGGCATAATTATTTCTACTACTTTAATTTCTTTCTGTATTTTTAAATGTGGTTTCCCAGTGACAGGAGGCTTATGTGATTATACCATCTGTCCGTCACTCCCTAGTGATGTCCAGTTCCAAATGAATTTGACGGAAGGATTAAGATCTCAGAGAGATTTAAATTCCTAAAACATTTAATGACCATCAACAGCATCATGCGATTTGTTGCCCTACTGTTGGAAAAGGCTGTACTGCAAAGGCAACATATTTATCTCCTTATTCTTCTACTATATAGTAGCAAATTAATGCTCCGTGTCTGTCTGCCTTCTCCAAATCTTTGCCCTGCTGAGCAGGGAGGGTTCTGGAAGCAGGGAAGTGGTGAGCTCTGGGTGTAAGATGTGAAATGGGACTTGACCAAACTGGGGAAGGGGGGCTAAACATGTGAGGTGCATGGACATTACCTGAGAGTACCACCTTGGGAGGACAGATGTGAAGAGAGGAGTTAGGATTATTTTAAGTGTTTATTGTCCTGACACAATGTAAAAGGCATAACAAATCACAGAATCACCAAATCACAGAATTGAAGGGGTTGGAAGGGACCTTGAAAGATCATTGGGTCCAACCCCCTGCCAAAGCAGGTTCCTTAGAGCAGGCTACCCAGGTAGGCATCCAGATGGGCCTTGAATATCTCCAGAGAAGGAGATTCCACAACCTCCCTGGGCAGCCTGCCCTAGTGCTCCGTCACCCTCACCATGTAGTTCTTTCTCATGTTAGTGCAGAACTTCCTGTGCTCCATTTTATGGCCATTGCCCCTTGTCCTGTCCCCACAAACCACTGAAAAGAGGTTGGCCAAATCCCTCTGTCTCCCACACATCAGGTATTTATACACATTGATGAGATCCCCTCTCAGTCTTCTTTTCTCCAGGCTGAACAGACCCCAGGTCTCTCAGCCTTTCCTCATAGGGAAGATGCTTCAGGCCCTGTATCATCTTTGTGGCCCTCTGCTGGACTCTTCTGAACGAATCTGGTTTTAGTGGCTCTGCTATTGATAGATGTACTTGTTTTCCTTGAATTTTGATCCTCTTGTGTCTGTATTCAGAGCTGTAGTGTGACATACGCTGCTGAAAACACCTGCTCCCCTTCCTGCAGTCAGGTCAGGCACTTTGCTGCTTGCAGTGCTTTTCTCCATGAGCAGCTGCAAGCCTGTGATCAGGCTGAGTAGCTAGGCAAGAAACTAACAAAAGAGATTCAACACGTAGACTGGCCCCAGTCACCACCACTGCCCTGCCCAAACACTTAACCTAATATGACCTCTAGGAAAATTCTATCCATGCATTTATTACTGGTTAAATACTGCATGTGGATGAATTGCTTGCAGGAAGAGAGCAGGAGGAATCAGAAAGAGTTCTCTGATGGGTACAAAGCAGCAATGTCATCTCTGCTTCAACCCATGGCAGTGCATTTCACAGAGTAGCGCCCAGGCTGAATGCTTATGCTGTGTTCGCCAGCTCCCTGCACGTACTCAGGAGCAAGATCAGGGCTCCTCAAGCACATTCTTTGGTTTATTTTTGCTCCGTCTGCCAAGGGAAAAAAAAAAAAAAGAAAAAGAAAGAACAGAAAAGAAAAAAAAAAGTCATCACTCAAGCAATGAAGACTCCTTTGCAATACATCTGAAAATGTAAAAGATGGCAACTTGGTTCTGGGCCCAAGCAGTGCTGTTGAAGTGCTGCTGCTGAAAGCAATGCTATGCTAACATAAATATTTTGCTCTCTGGACCCACACGGTATCTCTACATAGCACTCAACTGTGTGAACATATGCACTGAGCTGAGATGGCTCTGTTCTGTGCTCTGCTGCTTGCTGCTGACATACCCTCCATTTCCTCTTCTGCTGGAGATTGTGAACTTAAGGCCCAACATGAAAGCCTTCCAGCTTCAGCACCTTATAAATGAAGTTTTGACTTTCCAAATGCAGAATGTAGCAGCCTTATCTACATCTAAAAAATGTGGTAATGCCCATGAAGTTCCAGTAAAGAGTTATGTCTTGCTTTTACTAAATCTCCTGGGGAGTCTGAGAATAGGAATGGATCCAAAATTGAATGACTTTGTGGTTTCTGAGCTAAACTAGAAAAGGAAAGAATTTTCTGCTATCACCCATTAATTTGTAAAGTTGTAGGGCATTTGTATTAAAACAAACAAAAAAGAATGTCTGGTGCTCTCTTTGTATACACTTTTTTTTTTTTTTTTTTTTTTCGGCCAAGAACTGTACAGCAAATGTAAGCCATGTATATGCCCTGGTCTCTTATAAATAGCAGAATTTTTAGAAGTTCCCCTGCCTGAGCAGCATATACCTTTCCAATACTAAGAACTACCACTGAATAAGATTTCAAGAAGGACCTCAAAGTGCATTATTAATGAAAAGTATGTGTGTTGTTGTTGTTGCTTGGTTGTTTTTGTTTTGTTGTTATGTTTTATATTTGTTTGTTTTATACCTACTTCTATCTGGAAGAAGGTGAAAAATTTCCAAATAGTTAAAATACTGAGATCACAAGTCACAAAAGGACTCACAATACAAGGACTTTTTCTCCCTTTATACATATAGATGCTAAAGCGTATGTGCATGATTATATCACAGACATTTGTCTATGGGGCCTAATCCAGAGTCATGTCAGGGTCACTTCAAGCTGTGATTACATTGACCTTTCCTTCATGTATGCATTCTGTTTTTTCATGGTCAGACCCCAGGACCTGCGTGTGGGGTTTTCCCAGAAGGAGAGAACACGAAGAGGGTTTTGATCTAGGTCAGCCTACCATGGTAAAATGTGTGGCAACACTGTCACATTACATCTGGAAAATCCTTCTGCTTGTAGGTAATACAATTACTTTTAATGTAATTGTAGAATTCACAACCTAATTATATAAAAGTTATCCCTTTATATTAACAATTTTTAAGTTTTTAATGTTTGTTTTCTGTTTCCTACAAATTCTCAATATGGACATCAGACTGTGTGTTGGGTCTGTCTGAGCTGGAGTCACCTTTCCCTGCAGCAGCCCACACAGTGCTGTGCTCTGCACTCGTAACTGGAACAGCACTGGTATCACTCCAGTGTTGTGTCTATTGCTGCGTAGTGCTGGCACAGCATCAGGACTCCTTCCAAGCCCCCAAGAGCCAGCAGGCTGGGCAAGTGATGGGGAGGGGACATCGCCAGGGCAGCTGATCTAAACCAACCACAGGGATATTCCATAACACCTGATGTCACACTCAGCAATAAAAGGGGGGGCTCTCGTGGGGGAGGGGGCTGTTCCTCCTGAACAACCACTACGCGTTTTGAGGCCCTGCTTCCCAGGATGTGGCCGAACATCGCTCGTTGATGGGAAGTAGAGAATAATTTTTCCCTTCTCTCTGTGCTTCCGCGTGGACTTACTGTTTCTGTGGTTTCTTTTTCTCCCTATTTCCTTTCCCTTTAATCAAACCTTTCTCATCTCAAACCTCGAGTTCTCTGTGTTGTATTTTCTCCCCCTTCCTCTTTGAGGAGAGAGGGAATGAGAAAGCAGTTGTGGTGGAGCTCAGCTGCCCACCTGAGTAAAATCACCACCTCCTGTTGATCAAACTTAGTCTAACACAGGCAAAAATGACAAAAAGTAGTTGGTTTGAGTCAAAGATTTGTATGGTGAAGCTGCATCATGCCTTGGAGACATTTATTTGTGTACACTGAAGAAATCTTCCCATTGTATTAAACTACTTGCTTTCCTTTTTCATCTCATGATGTTTTCTTGTGCATCTCATAGTAGTGCAGGCCATTTCAGCAGTGGTTTCCATTTTCTCTCTTCTCCTACCTTTCAATTTCTCTAGGTTAATGAAGCAAAACAGGAATGCAGAACTATATGGCATCACACTGTGATACTGTACTAACACACTCATTTGCAACAGCAACATAAATCACATAGTGATAGAGATCTTATATTATTCTAAAGCGATCTATTCCATCTTCATCACTCATTCCATGTGACAGGTTAGATGACAACCAAAACTCAATCCAGTGCAAGTACAGAGGTTTGCTATGAGGAGGCATAGCACTCACTATGGTCAGAAATGGTCCAAGGTCAGAAAAAGCTCAGAAAAGGTGAATATGCTATGCTATCACAAAATAATTATATCAATGCGTACTGTATTAAAACAACAACAACAAAACAACAACAACACAACTACCATCACTGAAAACAATAGCAATAATAACATGTTTAGATGGTCAGTATTTGACTTTGCAGTACTGGAATTATTCTGTAGGCACTTAGTGCTGTAAGATTGTGAAACAGAAGCTGAAACAGAAGAATATTTGCATTACAAAACAACCATAAATTACTTAGAAGGTTGATATGTTATACATGCAAATCCCATGTGTTCCTAGTTCCCACTGAGTAAAAAGCACAAAAACCCCCTTAATTTAAATTCAGCTCTGTGTAATAGAGATAGTTGTTTAAATGTTTTTCTATTATTCACCAATTATCTCCTTGATAATAGAAATAAATGGAGGCTCCAGCCAAGCAAACAGCACAACACAGGGATAAGTCTGGGCAACACGGAGACATAAATGCTGAAACGCTATTGATTCATTTTTCCGTAATAAAGCAAGTTAAACTATTCTGATATTCGCTCAGGTAATTACATGTTCTATTTTGCATTAAACACCCAATGATTTAGCTGTAAAGTCATATGAGAGTCCAAGTTAAGTATTCAATTGTTATATTATTTAATGAGAAAATCATATTGTAAAAGACTGCTCATATTTTCATGTGCTTGTACAAAACCACCAAAGATATCTCACTCAATCCCTGTTGTGCTTTGCTCATTATATTTGACCCCTCAAAAAAAGAGAGAGAGAGAGAACAAACAAGACTGTCAGAAATGTTTCTCCTGCCCCCTTGGTGGCATATATAGAAAAGCCATCCAAGTAAAGTGTGGTGTCCCACCCATTTCCTGAACCAAACAAGGTCTCAAACAAAGTGTGTGCTTGAGTGCCACGAATGGAGGAGACTGCACAGTCCCTGATGTGACAACAGAATGGTCCCACAGGCTTTGTGCAGCAGTAGCAGTGAAAAACCAGAGCATTCAGAGTGAAAACATCCACAGGCTGCATTATGGCACTGGCTGCCTTTCACAAATACGTTGGGAAAAACAGATCTACAGCTTTGCTAAAACGGAACATCTGCATTTCCTCTTTACATATATAGAAAGTCTCACTCTACTCTTCCCCCATGGTGTAACTCACAAATAATGGGATCTATGTAGCAGGCTGGGAGACAAGATTTTTGTGTATGTAGCCAGCCCCTCTTTTACAGCCTTTGAGGACAAAGCCTTGAATTTGAGGATATATATATATATATATATACATATATATATTAATAATAATAAAATAAAATTTTCTAAGCGTTCTTGGGTAACAAAGAGTTGGGGTATAGCCAGAAAAAAAGTACAAATTGCTCCAAGTGGTATGGAATGATGTGATTACACCTATTAATAAGGGAGGCAAGCTTTAATTGTAGTTAGAGTGCTTTTGACTGTGGAGAGCTACCATCCAGTTCCAAGAAGAGGATTGCAAGTGATTAGTGTAGCACTCCTGAGGGGAAAAGAGGAGCCAGAGGTATAAATACAGGAGGAGATTTAGAGCTTCTCTAAGTTATGGCTTCAAACCTGTCAGCAACCTGCACACGATGTGCCTGTTACTTAAGTTACAGTGTGACTCTCATTTGCAGGGAATGTGTATCCCATTTATGGTTCAGGTCCCCTCCCTCCTTTTGGCAAGTTAAGCATCTGGGAGAAAGTGAATCAGGACTAAAAATGATGATAATGTGTTATTGTTTGTGTTATGCTAGTTACCAAGGGCCTCAAAAAGCACTGGGGAGCTGTTGTGTTTGATCCTGTAGGAACACACAGGAAGGTGTTCCCCATATGACATCCCTCCTCTCCTCCTCTTGAGTCCTTTCAGTAGAAGGAAGATGATTTTTGCAGACATCTCCAAGCTCAAGCATTGTGTGAGGCTTGCACAGTTGCCCTTTTCCTCACGCCTTTTCGTAGCCAGATATTTCAGGCATTTGCAAAGCAGTGCCTTAATTCTTCCGCATGTGGCCCACACATTTCCAAGAAAACTGTGGTGACCTGGTTATTGTGGCCACTAATGGGAATTGCCTGGCATGAGGGGCATCAGACATTGGTGAGTTTGTGGGACTAACCTGCAGCCAAGGGTGAGACCCACACTCAAAGCTCCTTTCACTATGCTCCTCCTTTTGTCATGTGGCTTAAAATGTTCCTCAGACACATAGACACATACATCTGTTCACAACACGGTACAGCACTATTCATGCATCAAGGTAGGAAATACTCCAGCAGTCTGCTTTCAGTTCTCTTGAATGCACTTTTCAAGTTGTATTATTTACATCAAAGTCATGTTTACATTTCTCTGTTTTCAATTTTTTTCTTGAGGGCATGGAAAGATAGCAATAAGAGAAGTAATGACAAGAATAGCAACAACAGTAATAATATGAAAGCAAGGTTTCCAGAAGGAGGATTTTACGATATATAATGTGTCTACATCAGAAAACCAAACCCTCATTTTACATACTGCTATAAAATCACGGAACAAAAAGATAAACTCAGAGGGTTTTCAGTAGGCCTTGCATCATATAACTGGGTTATATGAGTTATATTATCAACCTCAGCTCCTGACTTTGGAAAAAAACACATAAACTGCTTGTCCTCCTTGCACTGTAATTTCCTTCTGGTGCAGAAGTTTTCAGGTTAGATGCAATCATTATGGGCTTCCTCTGTGAGAGAGAGGTATGTGCAGTTCATTCCACTGAAGGCTTCTCTTGCACCCTGGAGATGCTTTTTTATTTCATACAGGAAGATGGGAAGGGTTGTTAGTGTTTTTAAGTTTGGTGAATCACTGTGGAATAGGAATGAGAGGAGAGTTTGGAGACACTCAGACTGATAGACTGTAGAGGGCAGAGAGCAGAGCTTCCTTCACTCTGCCCCACCTGCTTGCAGGAGCTGAAAAGATTTCTGTAAATAATGCATGATGCTAGGTGAAACTGCCAAGTCAGAAGGCTGAGCTGGTCCTAAACTCATCTCTCATCAGCACTACTGCAATAACCACTACCGGACTACTAGTCACAAAATTCAGGCTGAAAATCTGGTGCCTGGCTAAATTTGAGTTTGTGTAACAAAATATTGTCACATAGAGAGTAGAAAAAGAAACAAAGAACAAATTACCTGAGACTATTTCCTTGAATTCACATTATCTAAGAGTCTAACAATATATATTTTAAAACCAATTAGATTTCTTTTGTTCTCTGTTGAAGTGAGAAAACTGTTAAAAAGGCTTATTCACACAAATTTTCTCTACTTTCCAACTAGAGAAAGAACTGTGTCTCAAAAAACTGTTAATAAGCAATTACAAAGGAATAAAAATTTGAGCTCCTTCTAAGACTTGACTTCTATGTCTCTTAGTATATACTAATTGCATTTCAGACACATTTACTAATTGTCTTTATTTCTTTATTAACAGCTTTTGTTAAACAATGAGATGATGGATTTCTATCTTTCTTAACTTAAGGATCTTGTACCATTAAATTTCATCTCATTTTTAATTTGTTATTTTTCAATGCCATCCAACCTTACTGAACAAATAGAATTGAACCTGACAAAATTTGCTGACTTCTCAAAACCAGAAAAGACTGAGGTCATTAACAAAAAATAAATAAGATCAGATTAATGAATGACTCAGGAGTAATTACCAGCAGCCAATGGGTTTCTCTATGTCCATTTACTTATTTCTTCTCCACACTAATATAATAAAATGATTCAGTAATAATGCATAAAATACATTGTCAAATCATATAACCAAAATACATTTTTCCACAGACCTTCAAGAAAATTATTTTAAAAGTACTTCCTCTGTATAAAAATAAGATACTAATGAAAGAATATTTATTCTTGCATGACCTGCCTCTGTTAAACTATTTCACATTTTATTCTACATTTGTTTCCATAGATGTATTTTTTCCTTCCTTCTAGTTCTGACTTAAAGCCTTGAATGCCACTTAGGATCTTCAATTTATTTGCAGCCATCTCAATTAATAATTGTCTGACAAAAAGCTATCTATATCTATCACTGTAGATACTGCTTCTTTAACATCCTCACCATTTATACCAATCAAGTAAAAATAACATTGTTTCTTATCCATCCAGATGTGTGATGAAATCTGTTGTTTATCACATCCAGAAGTAATTAGCACTTATCGTTACTGGTACCATTTGTTCTCCAGTCTATCCATTCATTTCTGCTATATCACAGAGTTCCTAGTGATATTTATATCTCTAATAATATCACATATATTTGGATATGGTATTTCTCTCTCCCTTCTCTAATCAGTGTTATAGTTTTCCTCCTTACGTATGAACCTCTTTCACATGACATCTTTAAATTAAAGTCTAGGGTCAAAATTCTGTCCTTCCTGCTGGTAGTGAGATATCTTCAACAGAAAAATTTCACCCTTCCAGCAATTGGCTTCTCTGCCCTAGAATAGGCTCAACTGAGCCATAGCAGACTGCCAGTGACAAGGTTTGCAAACAGCCCCCACAGAAATGTAATCTTTAACTCTTAATAGACTGCTTAAGAAATGGAAAGTGGCAGAGGAAAACTGTTTGTTCCGTTGGCTACAAACTCTTTTGAAATGGAAATGTTGTATATCCTGTAAGAATTGTCCAAGATAGAAACCTCCCTCTAAGCCCCCCAGATCTCTAATTCAGATGAATTTCATCAAGATATTCATTTTAATAAATCATGAACATCACAAAAGTATCAATAAGAAGGAGTAAAAGAAACAAACATGCAAAAAAACTCTACTGTGTTTTGTTGTAGGTTCTGTCACCATAATAACTTCCACATAATGAAAAGCACTGGTCAAAAGTCCCTTGATACTCTAGAATAGATTTCCCATTTTTTATTATTAATTTATTTATTTATTTAGTCTGTGGTTTGCAGCATGTTAGCAGGAGGTTTTGGGCAATTTGTGTGTGAATAGAATACAGTCAGTGCAGATCACATATTCAGTGAATTCTTGCTTACTCAAGTATATCTCTCTTGAGCATGTGTAAACTTATTTTCCAAAGTCTCATAACTTGGTAAGTTTATTTTATTTATTTATTTATTTATTTTATTACTATTATCATAAGTATGGCAAAAGTTACTTAAAAATATTAATGTGAGCCAAACAGTATATTATTCCCAAACTGCATTCTAGGAGGCAGATGAACAAATTGCTGAAAAAACTTTTCTCAGTCCAGGCTGAATTTACAATAATAATAATAATAAAATGTTGCAAAGAATTAATGTTTGGCAAAGTAGAAAATATTAGTCAGCTTAAGCTATAGCTTTTACATACTCTGCCAACACTGTATTCGTTCCAAAATGGGAGAACTCTGTGCAGTTGAGTAAAAAACTGTGAAATAACTGGTAGCCACATTCTTGGGTTTTATTTAGTGCCAAGAAAAAGACTCTAAAGAGCAGACCATGCACTGCATATGATTCTGATGAAAAGCAAAAGAAGGTAAGTAGGCAAATAAATTGAAGCACAAAAACATAGATAAAATGATTTTTTTAGAAGGCTTGGATGCTAGTTTCTTAATATGTGCCAGTAAATTTAGAAGCCATTTTAAAAAGATAGGAAAACAACAACCATAAATTTTGGTATATCTACCATTCTGATTCCATTCTTACAAAAACTATTAAACTATAATAGGTGCAAGTTCTCCTAAAAGACAACCTGAGGCACATTTTGTGAGATGGTCTCATGGCATGTTGCAGCAGTAAAGTTCCAATCCTGTTACCAGGTTCAAAAGACCTCTCGCTATTTCAATCCACATAATTATATTGAGGTGATCAATAGCTTCAGCTAGTTAAAAAAATAAAAAAATAAATAAAAAGTCACCTTGCATCCTAACTGACTTTTCCAATTTTTAATTTGTTTGTTTTGTTGTTAACAAACAAACAAGCAAAACCAAACCAAGCCAAACCAAACAACAACAACAACAACAAAGTAGCTCAGATGCACCTGAAATGATACAACAGCTTTTAATTTTTGAAATAGGGTCTCAAGTCAGCATCAAATTTTATTTTTCCTAGAAAATAAGCTGCCCCCATACAGTTCAAAACTTTCTTAATGGTCTGTGAATGAAATCCTTTACTTAGCACAAAATGTTGATAATCTGCTCGCATAGGATCCTCTCCATTTTCCTCTAAAACACAAGCTCAAAGTCTCCATTTCTCTCATCATGGGCATTCCAACTCTGAAGCATGTGCTAGCAGCTCCTCATCCTGCAGTGCCTCCAAGGGGACTTCCAGGACTTCCAGGACACACAGTTCCAGCTTTTCTGATTGCAATGTAGTAGCTGTTCTCAGTTTTTAAGGATGACAGATGTGTTCCAGCTAATGTGTTTGCAATGAGTAAAGAACACTTCTGTTGTTCAGTCTCCTCAGTTCAGGTGAGAATGAAGCTCTTCCTCACTCTTGCCCTTTGATTATGACCTTGTGGAAAATGAATGAAAAGGCATCTAAGACATCTAAAAAAGAGACCTCTAAAGACCTCTAAAAGACATCTAAGACCTTTTAAAGTATGGTAGTATGGTGTTGTATTTTTTTGTTGTTGTTGCTTTTTTGTTTGTTTTGTTGCCTCTTTTTTTTTTTTTTTTTTTTTTTTTTTTTTTACCAGCCACTGCTGTAATAATAATTATATAATGTTTTCTGTTTCAAATTTCCTGTCAGTGACTTTTCTATTGTTCTAGGACTTATGAGGCCTTTTATTTAGTATTGATTTTTAAAGATTACAATATAATTTAGCCGAAAAAAAAATAAGCAAAAATATTTATGTTATAATACAATAAATGTGTAAAAGATGTAATGTGTGATATAAATCATGATGATGAGGTGAAAGATGATTGTTTTCCTATTAAAAAATATAGTCTTAGAAAATACAAATAAATCTACTAAGGAAGGTTAAAATTGCTTGCTTATACTCAGAAAAAAAAAAAAAAAAAAAAAAAAAAGGAATGCACATGCTGGAACAGTAAAGTAGAATTTAGTCTTTGAGGATGTTCCTACCCACTCTTTTAAAAATGTAGATGTATGAAATAGTTGGAAAATAATTGTGAAATGAAGGCAAGCTAATGAAAGTAGTCTAAGAGTAGAGCTGAATGCATGTCAGCAAGGCTATGGCCACATAAAATAATTTGAGAGAACAATCTTGCAGCTGGTGCTTACAGGAAGAGAGAGGAAACAAAAACCTTCATAAGCCTGTCCATTAATAAATGTTCTTGTAGCACATGACATACTGCATGAACTATGCTGCTTCTGCTAACATTGACAGAGTGGTAAAGCCCAAGCCAAATGGTTTGGACATGCTCTGTTTTCTGATGATTACATATTTTACTGCTGATGGCCACACCAATACCCATTTACCATTAGTTGCTAAAAAAGACTTTGACTCTACTCATCTATGTATGCTGGAATCAAGGCTTTTAGGCAGAAGACTTATGCATTCTGGTCTCTGGAAACATATTTGCCTATGTGACTTCAGTTGTTAATAATATCATGGTCAATATGGAGCAGGTTAATTTTTTATTAGTGATATCTCCATCTTCCATTTAGCAAAAGTAACTTCAGACTCTTTGACATACCTTCCCTCTCCCAACATGTCTAGTAACATCTATTCAGTATTTACTCCTGGAAAAATATTATGGAGATAACAAAGTGGTTTTATGTGACTTTTTGCCATATTTCTCCCTAATCTTCTGACAATGAAATATATAATCTGAGTTTTCCACTTCAACAGAAACATTTTTTTCTAACAGGGTGTTTTACTCCTCCGTAACATGGAGATGATCAGAGTTCTGGCAGGGCAGTGGTCTGTCCAAGTGCCAGTAGGGAAGCTCCAACCTGATAGCAGGCTAAAAACTTCTGGCCTAATGGATGATGGTGGTGCCAGCACGTGTGTCTTCTGGGAGATAGGAATGTCGATCTCACACAGTGTCAGGATTTCTTTCCCTTTACAGCGGCTGCACGGAGCGGCAGCAGTGGCATTGATTCCAGCTGTTGCTGCCCTGCTGCACGCCAAGACAGATAAACTGAGGGTGTTAGCAGCTCCTCTATGAGGTAGTTAGATAAACACAAGAAACATAAGGAGATATTAAAGAGTAGATTATAATCCATTTTCAGGAAACAGCATTTTCTCCAGCAAAAGAGACTGAACTTTATCATAGGGAAAACTTCTCCTGGAGGACTTGCCAAAGTAAATCTCTTTGATGCAAATGGTTTAAGCAAAGACATTCACCTTAATCTACTGTGTGGTGACCCGGTCTTCTGATACAAAGAATAATTATGGGTGTTTTCAGAATTGCTGTGGTCTGCAAATCCTCCAAATCTAAAATGAGTACTTTGTGTTCCCACTTCACCACTTGTATCCTGGTTACCTACATTTCTTTTAACTTTAGTAACGCTTATAATGCCTAATGTCTTTAGATGTTGTTACTCAGAAGGACTTCACTGCCTTTTGAAAGACAGATAAAAAAAAATGCAAGTGTTCATTAACCAGTTTCTTTCAGCTTTACATTTATTATTGTTCCTGTGCTAAAAGGAATAACATCTAATAAACTGAATGACCCACAAATAACTTGCCCAAAGGCAGGACAAAATGGAGTGGAAAAGATGAGTTTTTAGCTGTTGAAATTAGTATTTTCATGCAGATTGATGTTTGTGCCAGTTTGCCATCCCGGACGCTTTCAGTTTAGTTTATTTGTGTTACAGTAGTAGTGACAATGTAGTTAAATATAACCTCTGAAAACAGGATCTCTGCTTGTTTCATTTGTATTCTACTGTTCTTTCATTAAACATTTCTTCATCTTTGCAGAGCCAAATTCTTACAATAATAAATCAGAGACACCTAAGGTTCTTGCCAAGTCAAATATCTACAGTTTCTGGCAATTATGTAATTTCCAGATTTGCTACAATGGCTCTTGCTGATAAGTCAATTGTCATAAAAAGAAATGTTCCAGACCAATCTTTATTAGGGTGTCCTTCACTGATCTGTGTAAAATAATCTCCCTCCAGCCCCACTTTCTTTTAGAAAAGAGAAACATAATTACAGCTTTTTCCCTTGCTTTGAATGACTCTTCATCATAACAATTTATATCTGGAAAATGTCACGAGAAAATGTGAAAAAGGTAAGTTAAAACCAAAGAAATCAGGCACTGCTGTTATTAATAGAACAGCTCAAAAATGTTTCCCATGATGTGTTATAATGGCTCTGTCTTATAATAAAATTTAACAGTGATGTATTTCCCTTGTTCTCAAGTTGATTTTGTATTAGAAGTCCAGACAAAAGTAATTTGTAGCAAAGGTCCCTGATCCAATGTCTGTATATGGAAAAGACTCAAAGGACTTCATGCCCATTTAAAAGCCCTTTAAAATGATTAATGGCTAAATGCATTACAAATTATCAAGTATTTCACACGGACAAAACAGAAAATTTGTTCTGAGTTTTGGCCAAATTTTTCTTCCTTAGTATTTAGGTTAAAATATCACACTAACAGTAATTGTGAGCACTCATTCAAAGTGATGATGAAGTAAGTGGTGATAATTAAAAAAAGCCAATCTTTTTTTTTTTTTTTTTTTTTTTTGCCTGTTTTTGCTTCTTATTATAGATGTTTTATATTTAAAAGAGTGCTTGCAATCCTCATTGTCACCAGGCCTGCAAAGCGTTCTCTGAGCGCTTCATCATTTTGAAGGCAAATGGGTAAGAACAAAATGAAATCCCAGGACTTAGCTGTAAGTTCCCAATTTCTGGTCATACCTGGAAGTGATTCTGGCACCAACTTTGAAAAAGAAGCCTGTCCCTTTCTTCACTTAAAACCTAATGATTTATTTTCCAGCTCTCATTGTAGTTTCTTCTTAAGTAAAAATGCAAAGCTATGATATATAGAAATGGGGCCCATCCTCGCCAGTAGAGTTGGCAAATATCATTCCCCATGGTTCAATTGCAATAAAGTTCAAAAATATTATTATAACAAGTAGAAATATGCACTCCTAATACAAAACAAACAAACAAACATACAAAACCCCTGAATCCATGTCTTTCAGTCCTTGTCAAAGAAAGAAAACACTTCATATGTTTGTATCCCTTGTAACTACATTGTTTGGTGGCATTTTGGACTACTCCGTGTTGGTGATGGCCACACAACAAAACAGAGATATCACCACATGACACAAGTTCAAACACAGCAGTTCATTCATTCTTGCAGTGATGTTGGCATCCCTAGAAGGCATGCTTGGGCATCACTCACTTTAACTCTGAAAAGCTCCCTCTTTTATCAGTAGCCAGCACTCAGGGAACTGGCAGTGTGCCTTTGAGGGATCTGCTGGCTGCCACCTCTGCTTGAACTGCCGTGTATGAACACCCAACACCCAGTCCAAAACCTGTTGACAGCTAAGAATATATCAAATTAGAATAATTATTACATATATTTAATGACAGTATATTTACACAATTTTATTAGGTCATATACACTTTATGCATGGAGCTATAAAGAATTGCTAGCTGTTAACAAACATGTGAAACCACTGATCTTATATGTAATTTCACCGCTATTATTAGTAGTACTGTTAATATTATTTTCACTATTATTATTACAATTGCAAGAATTTTGAAATACACACAGGAAAAGAGAACAGAACTGAACTGTCTACCATCCCAGAAACATTGTGGGGGTCATAACACAAAGGAGACTAATCAATCATGCACAAGACATGGCCAGCCTGTGAAACATCACAGAACAAAAAAATGGATCTCTGTATGTCTGTTTATCCATTAACATATTATTTTCCAGTTTCTGTCTCTCTGCAAAACACTTTTTTTTTTTCCTCCATACATATTGTGCCTTGATACTGTGCATATAACTCAAGAACTGTTCTGAAGTTTGGCAGGTTTCCAGCTGCTCTTGTGTCATCTTTATGAAATTTGAAAGCATTAGGGTTGTACATATTATCTTTGGAAGTGATGATATGATTCATTATTCTGTAGCTCTCATTAGCTGCATGGGTCTAAGAAATTTGTTTCATGGGTAAACTCAAATGTTTAGTGGTTTGCCCAGAGACAATTTTAGGGTCAAAATTAAAACTGCTGACCTCTCTGTTCCATCTCTTTCCTGCCCTCTGGCAGGAAAGCATATTAGCATTTTGACTGAAATAAATAAATAAATAATGATTTTCAATTCTAGGTATTTATAGGCTTAAGGAAAAGTCTCAGTCACTAGAATAAATCCCAATGCTCATTGAAGTAGGCTAACACTCATTCCAGTGTTAATATTTTAGGGAGTATGTGAAATGACAATCCTGCTCAGTTCTTTTACAATACCATTGCCAACAAAGTATCACCAAATCACAAGATGGTTGAGTTTGGAAGGGACCTCAGAAGGTCCTCTGTTCCAACTCCATGTTGACAACACGATCAAGCTTTGCTATCCATTATAAACACGGGCTCAGTGGGCTTTCAGGGAGGGTGGCACTAAGGCTTAACCTCTCACCCTCCAGCTGATCTCACTTATGTAGAGTCAGGGACATTTCTCTGGGGCTTAACATCCATGCTGGCATCTTCTATACTGTCTGAGTTTCCTAAAAGCCTGTTTCAGCACCACTCTTGCTAGGATGCTAGGCTAGAAAATAATACTAGGCTAGCTAGTACATAATACTGGGAGAAGGGCTCGGGTACCATCTGTTGACTGCAGTGTGTGTCAATGTCAGCGTGGTCCTGGGCATGATAGAATAGCACTAGGCAGGGCCCTTCCCAACTGTGAACTGTGCCCAAGCCTGCTGTGAGGATTTAATGTGGCAGATGTGGCATACAGTAAGCTATTTCCACACAGTCATTCTATTCTTGGACACAGGAGATTTTATCCTGATGGGAATGAGTTGGAGAGTCAAGAGTCCATCTTTTTATTTTATTTTATTTTATTTTATTTTATTTTATTTTATTTTATTTTATTTTATTTTATTTTATTTTATTTTATTTTATTTTATTTTATTTTATTTTATTTTATTTTATTTTATTTTATTTTATTTTATTCATTTATTTAACTATCCAAAAATAGGACAGTCAACATTTTTTTGTTGTTGTTGTTGTTTGTTTGTTTGTTTTGTTATGCCGGAAGATCTGACTGAAGGCTAATCTCTGTTTTAGTGTTGTTCTTGGGAAAGAGAGGAAAACACCTGGCTGCTGGAAAGGAATACAATACATGGGCCCTCTTCAGCTTATCCCACTTCCAAGAGCTGGAGAAGAGAAGAAATTCAAGCAGCCTTATCTGTACTCTGAGACAGCAACCAAGGCAGGAAAGAGAGATCACATAGGGACTAGGAGCAGGACAAAAAATTAGCAGAGTGAATACAGCAAGTCTATTAACATCTAATAATTCTGGCATTGTTTGGAACAGGGGATATTTAAGACCATTTCCATGGTATTAGTGCATCTCCCATCACTATATTCAAGTATTAAAATATGGATTATAGCTAACACTAAAATTGCCTGCATGAGACCCAAGAGACCCTTTGCACTTTGGTGAATCACAGGAATGCTTTCAGAGAAGTAGATTCATTGATGCAAATAGGGGAAATCTACTCTTAAATTTATGGCTAACACCATAATACAAGTTAGATCTGAGGGTCTTTTTTTACCCCCCTTTTGTGTAAAACTATATATCTACAGTTATCCTAGGAAGTAAAAACATTGGTTTGCTGAACAGTTATCTTTTGGGTCTGTGGAACTGACATAAAATATTTCAGCAAACGCACTCTCACAGTTGCAGCAGAGCCAATATCTTACAGCTGTGACTGTGCTAGGAGAGCTGCCATCACTATGGTAGTAAAAAAGAAACAGGCAGGAAATAGATTTCACATTCTGGCCAAATATAACAGTATGGAAAAATGTTTATGTCCTGCATCAGGACAAAGAAGTCAAAACCTAAAAACATCATGGGCCGTAAATTCAGAAGATATGGTTTTGGTTCAGATCAGCTGTAACATTTTGCTTTGGCAATTTGGAAATGTTTTGTTTGCTTTTAATATATATTTTGTGATTTAATTTGCTTAATTTTCTCTATGAAAAGCAATTTGGGATCATAGAATTGTCATTTCTGGAGACAAAGTCTCAGTTACTTCAAAAGACATTTGCAAATGCTTTTCAATCTGCTTCTTGAGACCAACGTTTCCCCTTGAAAAATGTTGTATGAAGTGATCAATGTGTTCTAATTCTGAAAGTAGAATGAGAGTGTTCCTGACCACCTCACTGTAATGACAGCAATTTTCCTTGGTAAATGAGGGTTGGAACAATTCATAAGAAAATAGAATCGTGTATGTGGGTGCTGCAGGACTGGCAGTGATATTTTTATATGTTTTGACAGTTTTGTATACTCTGTCTTCATTTACTGGAATTGATGGTTACTTTTAATTTTCTGACAGTGCTGTGATTCTTTCTGCTGTATTCACATACATCAATCAGCAGAGCTACTCCCACTACTTAATGATGATTTTCATTTGACTTTAGGTTTGAACTAGACAATTAAGGTATCCTAAATATTCAGAGAAGGAGTCTGAGAAGGTAGGGCAGGTTGGAAATAAAAACTGGAATGGAAGCTCTGAACAGTTTTGCAAAGTCATATACATCCCTTTTTGTGTGGGGGTGTGTGTCTTACAATATTTAAGAAAAACACATCTGAAGGGATATTTTGGCAGAGATTACTGATTTATATTCATTTAGCTCTGGAGGTTGACATATTCTCTCATTAATACATGTGCAGAACATCCATAGATCTGCTCACAAGACATCCTCTGATGTTCACAGCAGAATTAATATTAGCTGAACAAACTGACGTGCAATTAATAGGGGATAAATGATTAACAAATGTGATAAAAGCTGACTGTGGGCACAACAAATGGGTCTTCTTATGTTTCTTCCATGGTCAGTAAATAGTGGTGGGTTCTTATAGGGGATGACTCAATGCAGCAACTTCTCATAGAGACTCTTGGGCTTGAGCCAGTATGATGAGAATGACTGGTCTTGCAGTAAACCTTGTAGGCTTGGCTCATGGGGTCCTGTGACCTCATTCCCTCATTCTAACTCTGTGAGGTGAGGAGACAGGGTTATGTTTCATTAGCTTGTGCATCAGGATTTCTTTCCAAAGGAAATGCCTACGTTCATAGGTAGAGAAGCTATCACGTAGCATTCCAGTTTGTTCACTGATGGAAAAAAAAAAATGTGGGACAAACTGCAGAGCCTATCTTTCCTGCTTTACGGATGCTGCTGGGATCAGGATAGCAAGGGGAGCCATGGAATGCCCTCATGGTATTACATAGTAACCTCTTGCTTCCCAGGACCTCTAACTCCCTTCATCAGTGACAAAGGCAGTGTAGGAAAAATAACTACCTACTTCTGAAGTTAAGCTGTGCAGTATCTCTTCCTCCAAAATCTGAAAAACATGAGCCACAAACCAATTATTGTTTTTCTTAACATCTGGAATGAAATCCAAGTGCACTGAGCAAAGTCTAACCTCTTAATTTTGAAAGTGCATATCCTTTAAAATATGTTGTCTCCCAAAAAGAAATTATGGAATTGTTTGCTGATTCTTTTTTAATACCAGATTTAATGATGACTAGGTCAAAATAAACCTTCTCTGGAGACTGCATTTAAAACCATGACCAAGTCAGTGCTGATCAAACTGTTTTGCCTGATATGAAAATAGCTTATTCTTTGTACCTATCTGTGAAATTATTGGTTTTATACAATTATTAGTAGAGTTTCTGGAGTATTATTTTAAAAGTGATTATTATTCAGCTTAATTTACCACTATCATAATTTTCGCTGTACAGTCCTTTACTGCTATGCTCTAACAGCTAGGAGCAAATGACTTTGCAAAATTGAACAGAGAATCTTGAGGCCATAATGCTTTCTTATTCCAAATGTTATGTTATATACCTATAGAAATTATATGTTAGCTAAACCATCTGCTAAAGTCATGCACAAGCTGTTATTTAACAGGGTCTGCAAATGATCAGATACAGCCTCACAAGCAGGTCACTCAGTCACAGCAAATTACAAATGCGTTTCAAATAGGATAATTTGACCAGCTGAAAGATATATAGGAATATTTTCTGAAGAGAAAAACATTAGAAACTGCTTGCCCATTACTACGATTTAACTTTGAAAATATCTCTAGAAAGAGACTGGGGTCCAAACCGCAAAGTAGAGAGCTGGATTTTAAAATCCTTGAATTTGGGGGATCTGATCTGAAGTTTTAGTTCTGCTCATTATTGAAGGGGATCTCATTTGTGAAATTCAGAGCTGCATCTGGTTTTGGATTGGAAACTAATGCAAAGAATGGGGGTATTTGCTTTCAAGAATCTTGATTCAGACCCCGCTTCTAATTATTGTCCCAGCTGAGGAAGCACTGATCGCTAATGCACATCATTCAGGAACTCAGTACAAGTATGCTTGCACAAAAGTTTCACTTTACTCAATTGGAAGCAAATGTAGTGCTTGCAGCCAGACCTGTTTTGGCTACAAGCAAAAACTTCTACAGATCTACACAATACAAAACTGAATCTTTAAAGTTAACAGATTGTGGTTCCTACAAACAGTCAAAAGGACATCACTTGTCTTGGGATTACTTTGACTGTGAGAAAATAGTCTGCTATTAGTCTGTTTTCCAGAAAACATCACTGCAGAACAATGAAAAACTCAGTAAGTTGTGTGAAATGTTGTTGTTGTTGCTATATGATTATTTTGCATTGTTTTTCTATTTGTTTCCAATGGAAGCAAAGGTGATATTACGTTTTCTTTGTATCCCTGAAAGGTATCGAAATTCATAGCTAATTTCAGCCAAAAGTGACAGTGTTAAACCTGCAAAAGATACCAAATTGCTACAGATTTCAGGTGGAGCCTGTTTGAGAGTCCCGGTGTCAGAGAAGACTGCAATGTGATTGTCAAAAAAAATATACCTTATGGGGAAAAACATGATGAATGTCAAACAGCATCAGACAGAGTGAATCCTTACTGAGGCACTGGAGAATCAAACTCTGAAATCCTAGGCCCTACAAAATCAGATTTAACTGTTGTTAAAGACTATTGTTTTTCGTTTGTTTGTTTGTTTTCCCTAAGGCAAGAAAGTGAAGCTGAACCAAAAATACCACTTCTTAGGAAGACTCACAGTAGATCAGGAGCTGACTGAATAAAGATTGAACCTTAAGCAAATTTGCCGATGACACAAAGATGGGGAGGAGAGGCTGATATCCCAGAAGGTTGTGCTACCATTCAGCATGTCCTTGACAGGCTGGAGGGCTGGGCCACAAGCAACCTCTTGAATTTCAACAAGGGCAAGAGCAGGGACCTGCACCTAGGGAGAAATAACCCCAAGCACCAGTACAAGGTGCTGGGGGGTGACCTGCTGGAGAGCATCTCTGCAGAGAGAGACCTGGGAGTCCTGGTGGATTTTGGGTTAACAGTGTGCATAAGGACAGAGGTTAGCAGTGATTGCTGCTGTGCATGAAACACAGACAGTATACAGAAAAAGCAAATAAGACAAAGAGGTCTTGGACATGAAGTCCTGAGACAAAAATTAATAGGTGACAATAACCAAAGCATCTCTAACATATTTGCCTTTACATATGGTGAAGATTAAAACTGGGACAAATTAGTGGGGTTTTGTTTGTTTGTTTTTAAGTGACCTTATCTAGGAGGCTAATTCTTCAAAGGGCAGAGAATTTAAATTCAAGCTTTCTTCAGTGCTCACATACACAGATTTATACTAATACCCCAGAGGCCAAGCAGGTTTTAATTCACTTCTGCCCCACCAAAGACGTGAAGAAAACAGTGTTTCCTCATGCTATGTTAAAGGGATGTCCTTTTTGTTGTACCAAAGTCTAATTTTAGTGTCAGAAAATGAAATTTCACTTCATCCAGAGGGCAACAAAGGTGGTAAAAGGGCTGGAGGGTAAGTCCTATGAGGGAAGGCTGTGGACACTTGTACTGAGGGACCTGGGAGTCCTGGTGGACAACAGGCCGACCATGAGCAATGTGCCCAGGTGGCCAAGAATGCCAACAGTATCTTGGGCTGCATTTGGTAGAGTGTGGCCAGCAGGCTGAGGGAGGTGATCCTCCCTCTCTACTCAGCCCTTATGAGGCCACACCTGGAGTATTGTGTCCAGTTCTGGGCTCCCCAGTACACGAGGGACATGGAGATACTGGAGAGAGTCTAGAGGAGGGCCAGTAAGATGATTTGAGGACTGCAGCACCTGTTGTACAAGTACAGGCTGAGAGAGCTGGGCCTGTTCAGCCTGGAAAAGAGAAGACTGAGGGGAAATCTCATCAAAGTATACAAATATCTGAGGGGAGGGTGTTGAGAGGAAGGAGCCAGTCTTTCTTCAGTTGTGTCCAGTGAGAGGATGGGAGGCAACGGTCACAAACTAAAGCACAGTAAATTCCAGCTGAACATGAGGGGGCATTTCTTTACTGTGAGGGTGACAGAGCACTGGAACTGGTTGCCCAGAGAGGCTGTAGTCTCCTTCTCTGGAGAGATTCATAACCTACCTAGATGCCATCCTTTGCAATGTGCTCTAGGTGATCCTGCTCGGCAGGGGCTTGGACTACATGATCTTCAGAGGTCCCTTCCAACCTTGGCCATTCTGTTATTCTGTGATTCTGCAAAAGAAGAGAAATCATAATGAACAGATTTCTACTAATCTGAACTTGTTCTTGAGAATGATGCCTCCCCTTCATTTGATAAATCATTATTATACATACCAACTCCATGCAAAGGAAGACAGGAAACAGGGATTTTTTGAAAGGCTTAATGTTAGGATGATGATTATTCCACTTAAGTCAATGTTATTTATTTTATCATTCAGCAACAGTAGAATAACAGTAAGACTAATTTATTTATTTATTTATTTTTAAAGAAGACTCCACCTTATATAGTCTGATGCTCAGTACTTATTGCTCACTAGTGAAATTTCATTAGGGTTTTGGGATTTGTTGCAAATTCTGCAGAACATGCATCCTCCAATTAACAGCAACTCTTTGTTTGTTTGTTTGTTTGTTTGTTTTTAAATAAAGCTGGAAGTAAAGATGACATAAATAGAATTTTGTACCACTTTGTACTTTCTTTTACATAGCTATGTTTAGTATCAAATTGGCAGATGGATCCAATACTGGAATGGGCCTATTTTTTGTTCCAGACTTTCCTGAATCTCATGAAAGCAGCCTCAGGATATTTCTTTTAATATGTCCAAGCATTTGTCCAATTTGCCTTTAAACTTCAGTTACAACTCTAACCTATCTCTGGATGCTACTGGCCTATGTATAATAAAAAATATACTTCCATTATCACAATGAATAATTTTTATCAGTCATAGTCCTTTGAGGCCAAATGTCCTAATATAATGTTAATTTTCAGGTCTTTTATGACATCTCCCTTCCAGCTCGGATATTCTGTGATTCTGTGATCTCTTTTGTAATCCTCTAAAAACACTTTACAAAAATCACTTATGACATATCTGTGAAATATGTAAGTGATATCTTGTTCTTCTGGGACAGTTCTGTGTCCAATGCTTTTTTGGAACCCAAAATATAAAGCTTGTCTGTTGCACCTAAGAAAAATTCCTGAAATCTAGCCATCCTTCTTCCATGACCAGAAAAAAAAAAAAAAAGAAAAAAAAAAAGTTGTTTCACAATATATGAAATACTAATGGTGGTTTCTTTAGTTCGTTTTGGTTTTCCTACAGTTTTTACAAGCTTCTATGACTTCCTTAAAAGCCACTTAGAAAATGAAAGGCAGTGTGAATTATTTATATCAGTGATGTTATCAACACAAAATGCTCAGTGTAGGAAATAAAGCTATGTGATGAGGGCACTAGATTAAAACATAGAAGACGGATTAATTTTATAAATTAGCCATGGCTTCCTGGGTTCACCTTGAAAGGCCCAGAAACACTTCGTGGGTTGATTTCCCAACTGGATTTGTAGCACTTCTGATTTTTCATTTCTTGTCTGTGTAACTGTAAAATCTTTGGGGAAAAAGCTGTCACTTATTATAAATCAGTGTACTGTCACTAATACTGAGGGTTTAATCTCAGCTTGGGCTTGTCTGTGCTGTCAGAATGCAAATTTGAAATAACATCATAAAAGTATTATATATTCTGTTGTACAGTAATTTTCCTGATCACAGATAAATTGACTAGTGGGATTATTTATGTTAGAGTTTGGAAAGAAAAATATACTAACTAAAGTTTAATGTGATTTTGCATCCTCCTTTCTATGTAGATGGGCTCTTGAATAGCTTGAAGGAACAGTAACAGTGAACCCTTTGGGCTCCATGGAGTACTTGCAGCGTACCATAGCTCTGAATGACCACTGGGTGGCTACACTTGCCTTCGGCATATCGTAGCCCTTGATCCACTTTGTAATCCCAGGATATAGTTATTAAAATGAACAATGAAAGGATACACACAGAAATCTGGAAGTATTCAAAAAACAGGCTTCACTGGTCTCTTATTTGTACACTGTGGCCCATTGGCCTGCACAATGAAAAGTTACAGTGCTATTGGAAAACACCATCAAACGGCAATAAATGTGCAGAGGGAGAAAGGGAAATACAGAGATGAGTTAGCAATAAAGCAAGCGTATTCTGCACATTTATCTTGTTAGTCTCCATGTCCTGGCCACTTCCCAATTTGAGCACTTGTGCTGGATATCCTACTGATTCACAACTGTTTTGGATTTTGATTCCTTTTCCTATGCTGGCATTCACCAATAAGCCTCCTGCCACGTGCTGGGATGATCTCCTGGTGATTGATATGGGGAAGAAAAGATTCTGGCCACCACCACCTGACATCTCTTCACCTCAGCCCTACCTAGAAGATGGCTGTTATATTAGGGAGACTACATGTGTGAAATCATCAGTGTAGCTTCACAGCATTTCCATTTCCAGGGATGAAAACTTCCAAGTAAAATTCATAACTGAAGGTCTGTTTAGCAATCTCCAAAGAGCTTTTGACACCAGGCAATTACTGGAGTTATAGCAAGACAAATAATATAAAATGATAGACAGCACCAATGTGAGCAGCAGAGCAAGAAACTTAGCTACAACATATCCTACATGTATGGTGCTATGAGCTGAGAGAGCATGAGATATTTTTTTAATAAAGATTGCTGTTCACCACCATGAACAGTCCCATTGTAAATGGTAGCAGGGGAGCTCTAAGAAGAGCTAATTGAATCCATTTCTGAATTTATCCTGAAAAGTGGTGGTCCTGACTGGCTATAAATGATGTTCACTAGTCTTTGGTAGCTGTTTGTTTGTTTGTTTTGTTTTGTTTGTTTGTTTTTGTATTAACAGAAACAAAATAGGGGAAAGATATGAAATACCTATTTTTAGTGAGAAAAAAAAATAAATTAAGTTTGTATTTCCACAGCTAGGGCTTTGCTGTAAATAGGAAAAGGTGAAATACCTTGGAAATGTCAGATGTTTAAAATTTAAAAAGGAGACAGAAAAAAAAAGGGGGGGGCTGTCAGTCAATGTGAATATATCAATAATTCTCCAACATGAATGGATAGATGTGTCAATAAAATAAGTACCCATCACATTGCCATTTTAAATAGAGAAAAACTTCTATGCTGTGGTTGACAAATGTCAGGATATGAGAAGGGAAGGATAAAGCAAGTGGACATTAGCAGAGGGAATGCAGTCAAGGAATCTGGTTTTGTATTCAATGTGATTCCCAGTCTGTCCATACAGCAGGAATGAAAGAAAACTTCTCAGTCTAAATATAACATGGGCTGATTGCTCTGTGCTGTGCACTTGTGCTGAAAGGTTTCTGCCCTGATGACCATGTGAGAGGAAGGCAAGCTCTTTGCAACCAGGTGCTGCACTGTTATGCATTGCTGTGTGATAGGATTTCTGGTTGTACTAAGTAATTTGTGCCAACACCTAGCAATAGGTAAAAGCTTTGTTTCCATCTCTGCAATCACTGTAGTTCCAGCAATTTCTGATCATGTGACTTAATGATCATCTGACTTAATGATGTAAAGCTTTTCTGCAGACTAAATGTTTGTCAGTTCTGCATTTATTCACCAATGCCCCAGCTTGTGGGCATTATTAGTGTAGAGAGACAGATACAACTGTGGTATGAATGGCGGAGGGGTGCTGTAGACACTCATATGGCCTCTCCCTTGCTATGTATCATAAAACAGTAGGGAAATGCTGGGGACTGAGTGAATGTGGAAACAGAATTCAGCTGCTTGGGTTGCCATGAATCTGATTCTGTCCCTTATGAGAAAGTAAGGGTTGGTTATCTTTGGACAGGTGAATTAACTCAATAGCATCTTGATCTTTCTGTCTTGGAAAATAGGGATTATATATCTTATCCACTCCCATAAAAAGGCTTCAAGATATCTGAAAGAACCATGCTACTTAAACACTGGATGTTATTTTTAGAGCACTCAGCTCTCTAGCTATGCCAGATGCAAATATTTACTCCTCTCTCTTTAATAAAAATTGGAGAAGAGAAACAAGATCAGAAACTTGGGCCATTTCTTGATCACCTTTGGACACAGATCTGGGGCTAATAGCACCCTTTCTCCTTTGGAATAGTATCTTCTGAAGACAAAGGAAATACTATTCCTTGCTTAATTTATTTCCTCATTGATCTTTGTTTCTTCATTGTCTTCATTGATTAAAAGTAACACTGTCTAAGAAGAGGTCAGAAATGTTTTTTTTTGTTGTTTTGTTTTGTTTTTTTTTGCTGGTGTTTTAATTTTGAACCTCTGGATCTCCCAGGTATAAACTGTAAGTAAGTGTAATGCCAGTATGATACAGCTGCTTGCCATATGTGTTGGAGAAAGAAACATGTGATTGTGAAGAGTATGATGACATCTGAACCGATAAAACATTCATCCCAAGGTGAACGGGTGTATCTGTTATATATTTAGGCATTCTCTTTTACCAGCAGACTTAGAGCAATTTAAAAGCATAAAGCCATAAAAGGAGGAAAGATCACAAGGGTTTGCAAGGGAGAGTGACAGAAATGGAGGAGAGGGCTTATCACGAGCAACAGTGATGAAAACAGTGGGAGGTATATAGATGAAGTGGAAGCACTTTAAGGTTCTCCTTCTTACACATACGTTACAGAAAAATGGCTGTTTTCCAAAGACTTTTTTATCACCGGGAATATCTGTTTTGCTATAGATTGCCTTTTAATCCCTTGAAAAAAAATCTCTTTGTTCTCATTTTGTTTTTCTATCCCTCATCCTGTATCTCACTATCAGAGTCCAAAACACCTCTAAAATTGGCACCAAGTTAACACGATACTGACATAGATCAGCACAGCATATCCTAACAGCCCAGCCTAAGATTATCCCATGACTTAGCCATATCGTAATAGACCATTGTTGGATAAACTTATATCTTTGCCATATGTAAAGAAAGCACTCAGCATAAAATAAACTTATGCGTTTGGTGTTTCTTCCTTCAGGGTGAAGCTTCTCCCTAGGTAGAAATAAGCAAGCCCAGTTCAGAACCTTCTGATTGAACATCAGTGGATGTAAGCAGTGTAGAAATGTCATTTTAAGGCTCCATGGGGCATACACATTTGGTCTTTGGAAGAAAGAACATCAAAAGTTTGCACAAGAAACGTTACTAATCAGCTTTCTTTTCCCTTTTCAGCTTTTCTCTTCTCAAAATGACTTCTGCTGCAGCAATGTTGAATATGTTCTGGTCAACCTCTGTTGTGTATATCATGACTAGCTGAGTCACTAGACAGGGATTTTTGTCCCATTGAATTCCTAATTATTTTGCAAATATAATACCTCCAGATATTTCAAATATTAGAGAAGTTTTGAGATTCCAGTAGTATTTTTTCATTTGGCAATATTATTCAAGCATGGTGACCATCAAATGATCAGAGGTATGTTTATTTATTTATTTTAATCAAGTAAAATAATTGGTTACTAAGGCAAGTTTAGAGGACCAGAGATAAAGGATTTGTAGAAAATCCAGAAAAACAAATAAACAATTGACAGGATATCCCATAATGTATAGTTTAGGTGCAGGTTCAAGTACGAGTATTTTAAAATCATAAATTTAAAAATCATAAATTTAAAATCATAAATTGAAATAGAAAGTGATGTCATTGTTCTTTTGGTGGATCATAAAAACAAACAAACAAACAAACAAAAAAACATAACCAATTAATTAAATAAAAATAGCAATACAGTGAATACCGAGATCTGTTTCAGTACTTGTAAGAAAGCTGGAAAGTACTACATACAGAAATATTGAACACAATCTGGATGGGTAGAACTTTTCAGTGTGTGGTATAACAGCAATGTCTAATGTAAGCAGGATTGTATCTCTCTGTTTTGCAGTAAACTATAATGTTGTTGACTTGAAAAAATAGAATTTATGATTGTGTCTGCTAATTGTAAAGAAGATTTTTGAGAATGCCTTATCTGATCAAAACATCTCTCATCTTCATGGGAACCTCACAGGCAGCCTGAAGAAATGCCTGATAGTAGCTTTCTGGCTGTACAATAAAGTATACAAATGAATCAGACCAGGTAGGTGGGATTTAAAGGGTGAACCACCAGATGTGGCTGGGACTGGGATGGAAGGTTTGCTATTTAATGGCCAAGAAATCCAGATTTTAGAGGAGAGTCAATATACTGTGTAATTCCTATATAAAAATGGAAATAGGTATTTGTATGCAGCACCTAATACAATCACAGTTTGCTGATGTTATTTTCTTTGAGGCAGCAAGTTTGATACTTTCTTGATGTTTGCCATATGTACAGTCTGATGTAGATCATCAGCTGGAGTGCTTCCTTTGTGTTTACAAGGAATAGTGAAACATACATTTGCAGTGCCACATTAAAACTCAGTTGGCTGCTCCTTACCTTCAGAATTTCATTGTAAGCAAGACATAAGTTTTAAGCAAAAATCCATAAGGATATGTTTATGCTCCAAAATAGAGATTTGGATTGACTTCTAGGGAAAAACTAGAACTAGAACAGGAAGAAACTAGAACTTCTAGTGAAAAACTAGATTTAATTTCAGAGTAATTAATTGTTTTCCTGTGATCATTGGCATAATTTCATCCTTAACTTATGATGGCAATTCACATGCACATGTGTACACATGGATCAGTCATCCAGAATAGCAGATAGAACATCTAGTTAAGATACAGAAGGAGTGGCAAGTGAGTCTGTGTAGAAAGAAGAGTACTTAAATAAGCATAATAACTTCACTGGGTCAGGAAAAGGATGTACTATAAAGTTTATAAGTATTATATTTTCCTTCTTGTTTTAAAATATAATTCAAATGTCATAGTTTGATGACATATATAATTTACAATACATGGATGTTAATATATAAATACATTACAAAAAGCTTAATGTTAGATAGGATGATGGTATCACAGAGTCTAACTTGACATATGTCAGTTCATTAAATTTCATGCAGAAAACCCAGATGACTGAGGGAATCCTCTGTAACCTCACAGAATGCTTCTCTGTCCTGAGGCTGCTACATCTCCAGCAGCAGCCAATGTGTAATGTTGCAAAGGGAAGAGAAAAATACCAAACCAAACAACCCAAAATAACAACTCACTAGATAAACAGAAAATAAGCAAATAAATAGAACAGCTCTTGAAGTTGTTCATAAGAATGGAAAAAAAATATTTTATAATTTCTTCAGGAAACAAACTGAAGCATGAAATTGAAACGCAGACACTGTCTGAGCTCAGAGCTGCTGATACTCTTTGTCTACTGCAGCAGCCCATGCACCCCAAATTCCATAAGAATGGAGATTTATTGAATCTACCCCCAGAAGAGAACCATAAGCACTTCATTTAATGCCTATAACCTTATTCCCAGGAGCTGCCTTAAAACGCATTGTAAAAAAGTACTAAGCTGTTCCAACTGATGAGGATGAAATCATTTCTCCTTAGCATCTATGTTGTCTAATTTTCCTCACACAAATAATGCCTCCTATTATTTTAGGGCCAATTTGTCAAATTTGACCTTCCACCTCTGGATACCCATAAGTGTCTGACAGCAAGCTTATGTTGGCAGTTCTGCTCATCTCTCACCTATACGTTTCCATGACATGATGGCTCACACAATACACTGAAAACCTTCATGAAGGCCTTGTTTGATAGTGAGAGAAACAAAATGCAGAAGGAATGAAAGCATTTGCTTATAGTTGACCATGAGTGGATAGCTAAGCAAGTGAAAAGCAAAAACTGCCTTTAAGTGAGTGCTGTGCAAGAGCTTTTCAACCATTAGAATGATGTGGTTTAGGGGAGTTGCGTTGATCTCTTCCTAAGTGAAGTTCAGTGGGTGTGAATGAATCCTGTGAATGTATTGCTGATCCCTGCCAGGACTCCACCAAGAAATAGTACATCTCCCTGGAGCATGGCAGACCTTTCAAAAGCAGTAAATCATAGATTTTGGTCCTTAGAGGACTTAGTTAGTCAAAGCCTTACATCTGCAGATTTAAGCATTTATACAAGTTGAGCTTTAGCTAATATTATTTAAATAGGGCTTGGAATGTTGTAGGCAGCCAAAATTAGTCTTTCTTCTTAACATATGGTATGATATGGTATAGCAGACCATTTAAGCCTTTAATCTTTCTAAGTAGGAGAGAGAGAAAGAAATCAAATATGTTAAGTCAATAGGCAGCTGATAGCAATATTATATTTATGTGAGGTACAGCAGCTAGTGTTGGAGAAGTTATGATTTTTAACTGCAAGAGGGAACAGTTATATTATGGATTGCTTAACAAATCCAGGTATTTAAAAAATCCCTTAGAATGAAAGCTAACTTACACTTATAAGACCAGTGACTGCTTTTAGTGCTCTGCAAAAATGTGCATAAAAGTAAGCCAAGCCACAAGAGAGTCACACAGACCCAGTGTGTGACAAACCATTATACAGTAAACCCAAAGATGCCAAGAGTCTTGTTCATAAAGTTAAGCAGACATTCACATTGTAGAGTCAGAACCAAAATTTTACTTTCTATAAGTTGCTTGTTCTTTGCCTTAGACACAATTTTCATGAAGCAGAATGATGCTCAGAGATTTCATATTCAACTTCATTCTTTTCTGAAATATTCATCTGAATTCAAGATGAAGAAAATATCTGCAAAGTGTTCTCTAGGTTCACTGAAATTTTATTTTGGGCACAGTAGATTACATTCCTGATCTTGCAAACATTTAATGCATGTTCTTAATTTTGTGCAACCCTTTGATCCATGTAACCATAAAAGTTTATTCTCATGTGTTAACATTTGAAGGACCAGGCATGTCAGAGTAGCAGTATGTGTTTACTCTGAGAAATAAAAAGGAACAACAACACCAGAAGCTGGAGTATTTCACAATCTAAAACTAGACAAATTCTCCTTTGGGGCACATCTAGCAAATCTCAATTCCCACGCTTTTCTCCAAAATAGTGCTTGATGTTTAACTACCGAAGTAACGAGGCAGCTACTTAAAATCAGGATGTATAGCTAAACTTGCATATTTCTGAAGTAAAGAACTCCAAGGACAGTTTTGCTGTCCCAGCACAAAGGTGGTAAGAGACATGGGACTGCCCAGCTGTGCCTAGCTGGCACAAACTTGACAGTGAGGGGGAGGAAGGTGGAGGAGAAAAATAAGGAAGAATTAAAAGGAACTCCTCTTTAACAGAGTATGTGTGATTGGTGTCATATAAGAAGGGGCAATTCTGTAGCTGTTCATCACTGCTGGGTTGCATCCAGCCTTGCTCTACCTACCAGAAGGGGGAGAGAGTGGCTTTGTGTAAGAAGGTTTCAGTGTGTGCAGTAAGATATCAGGTCACTACCATGTAGGAGAGAACAAACAACACTAAACAAAACATGCAGTTCCCTTGCTACATCTGTGCAAGACCCATGGACATCAGTCAAGGTGTGAATCAATTCTAAACAAAACAAATGGATAGATATCGTCCTTCTTCCATGGCTAAAATCCCATTTGTTTAAATACCTGCCATTTGTTATTAAAGCTGTGCCAAATAGAAGATTGCATTTTGTAAAAGATAGAAGTAATGCTCTTAATTAAAACAGATTCTTAGAATGTTTCATTTGATAAAGAAGGCTGCAGATAACTTTGTTCCTCAGTGGGGCCGTCCTGTTGACTTTGTATTAATCCAGTGGATTTCTGTCACTTTGAAGAAAGGAAGAGAAAGAAAAATATATATATATATAAAGTGTTTGATTGCTCTTTTATCTTTATTCAATTTTCCTTTGGCTTCATTTAAACAATAATAATAATTTCCTTATCTGCTGTGCAGCCTCTGCTCAGTTCTTGTCAGAGATATGTTTCTTCTTTGACACTATCAACATTAGTACATTTGCTGAAGTTAAACTATCTGTGTTGTCTAGAAAGCAGTTTCTTTGCTGGCCCTAGATTTAAAAGAAACTGGGGAAACGTTGGCAAACTGCTTATTAAACAATGCATGGTATTTAATGAAGCATTCCCAACTATAAAGGACATATCAACATGGGTGAATTACAAAACTAACATTAGATCTGAGTTGTTCTCAGAAGTCTGTTTTTGCCTTCCTGACACAATGGTCTGTCCCATCTTCACTCTGCTATCTTTTCTTTGCCAAGCAGCAGCAGGTGACAGGTCATTTGTGCTGATTTCTCAGTGGAAGATCAATCAGTGGTAGTGCAACTGGGTGTGGTCCATGTGTATTTCATTCGTTGTCTTGGGCTAGACAACGTTTGTCAGTCAACAAACAGAATAAAAATTTCTTTCTGCATTTTCCAGAGGGGAAAAAAAAAAAAAACAAAAAAAAAAACTCACAAGTACTTTAAATCAGAAAGTAAAGCCTGCAGCTTTTCACATAGTTCCTTAACCCTAATCCATTGTGTCTATACAGAATTTGGCATAACCAGGAAAACTATCTTGTGTTTCACCTGTTGCATACAAAAACAAGTGCACAGAGAAATTCATAAACCCGCATTTAACTGCCTCCCTCCATAATATCCATAATACTTTCCTTAATATACATTCTTTTACCAAATGTTGTGATGTCATTTTAATCTCAGAGCCCATCCATAGTAGCCTTAAGGACACAACAAAGTTTCAAATAATGACCCAGTTCTGCAAGACAGCTTATTTGTGTGATCTGGTAATAAGGGAGGAAATTTAGCCCTGAAATAACTTTTAAGCATGTTAAAAGATAAAATTAAATAAATAAAAGAGTCTAACTTTATCTGGTGTACTTTCCTCTGCAGGCTATGTAGTGCCATTTAAGCCTTGCAGGACGTGGTAGTAATTATTCAGTAATTTCCCTGTCCTGACTTTTGCCATTTCCTTTGCTGCCAGATATTTCTCCTATCCTCCATTTATCCTCGTGGAAGAAGAGAGTGAAAGAAGGGTGAGGAAGGTGAGGAACTGCTTCTAGAATTAGATAAATTTTCACTATGGATCCGGAACAAAAAAGACCAAACTGAGTTCTTTGAACCTTCTAATTTGTCATGCATGTCAAAAATAAGGTGATGTTGGTATGGGTAAGAATAAGCTGCCTCTGTCAGAAAAGGGGAAATAAATGTAGGTTAGAACAGGTTCAGAACACCATCTGGGAGAAAGACACCAAGGTAACTGGATATTAAATTGCTTTTCATTTACATCTGCCAAATGAGATGAAGCCAGAAGAAGGCTTGAAAATAATTCTTCTAAGAGGACAAATTTCTGTGTAGATAATCAAAAAGGATGAGAAAGATGTTCAAAGAACAGAGCTTTTTACATGTGGGTAAGTCCATATAAATGGGGGCAGGCTGTGCACTGAATGGCCCAGACATGAACCATCTGCAATTTGGAAATTGCAGAGCTGTCCTAGCACCCAGTTCTAGTGTAAATATACGCTAAAACATAGTAATGTGCTGTGTGGTGTCTGAAATGGAGATAGATTTTGTCTGTCTGCTCAGAGAATGGACAGAAAGAGGTCATCCCTTCCATATAGGCATGTGCAGCATTATCATTAGCTCATAATGCACATTAGCCAGTGAAAAGGAAACATTTCCAGGAAAGTAATGGATCTGTTAGTTCCTCTAGTTCAGTAGCCAAATTTTTCTTTTGTTCCCATGATGATTAGTTCTCATAACATATGAGAAAAGTAATTCCTTTTGTCTACAAGCATCGACTAACCTTGTCAGTAGAAGTTCAACTCTAGGCAATTTGTAGACTAGATATTAGCACTCTGCACAAACAACAACAACAAAAAAATCAATGGCTACTTAAGACATTAAATCCAAACAGCATGGTCAGTTTGAACTTTCACATACTATGGAGAGACAAAGACATGTTTTCTTTTTTGTTTCTTTGTTTGTTTCTTTTTTTTTTTATTATTATTTTATTATTAAATGTTTTTCTGACAAAGTTTTCAGAAAATTCTTTCCTAATTCTTTTTTTGTTTTTCTAACAACTCAAAGTTTGTTTATTTGTTTATTTGTTTGTTTGTTTGTTTGTTTAATAGTTCTATATAAAACTCCGAAACAAATATCTGCTCTCAAAACAAGAAACTGAAGGCTTAGAGCTAAAGGCAAATCAATGTTTGGTGATGTGTTCATAAAACAATCAAGGAATTTAGAGTCCATCCAGCAGCTGATGTCTATAAGCCAGTTTATTATGCCTTTAATCACAACTGTGCACAACTTTTGGATTCTCTTTTGCTGGAGTCTGGCCCCAGAAATGGTGTGAACAGCAACGCAAGAGCAAAAAGATGAGTTTAGAGCTCTCCTGCTGAGATGGGGTTACATGAACCTGACTCCACATTAGGTAGTGGGGACAGCAAAAGTATCTAATTTTCTGAGGAAGAAGAGAAGCAGGCCAGCTGGCAGCTCCTGAGGACCACAGGGAGCAGGAAAAGAGCCAACTGGAGCAGATAGTCCTAAGGGCTGGGAGGTGCTTGGAGAGAGAGCGTGGGAATGGGCAGAGGGAAGGCTTCAGAGGTAGGTGGGAACAGTAGCATTAGTAGACGTGAGTAGGGAGCTCACATCTGACATGATAAGACTTGTCAGGCATGCTAATGAAGGGATTTGGGGGCTGAGAAGGATAGGGGGAAAGGAGAAGTTGATTATGACTTTAATGAATGGAAAAGCTAGAGATGAGAAAATTGGAGAGCCAGTGGAAAGAAACAGCCAAGATCTGAACCTGGTTTGTGCTGGGAGCAATTGGTAGAGTTTTGAAAAGCATAAAGGAATAATTGACTCTATTTAATGACTGTGTTCACATCAGGAATATATATGTCAATTTTTATATGTAGGCATATGTTTTGCTATCTAACTGTACACACATATCCATAGAAGTGGTAATCTCACAAGTTCTGTTTTAAATCACACTCCTCCAATTTAATGAGAAATGAAACTTGATCTGCACTGTAATTAATGAAACTTTGAAGCAGCTTAGCTAAGGAAATTTGGAGTTCTTAATTGTTTAATTAAAAATGAATTGGTTTAAATCTAGTGCATTATAAAATATGAGACAAAATGTAGGTAGTATGTTGCACAGCAGATCAAGTGATCATAATATTCTGTTTTGGCTTTAGCATGCATAAAGATCATAGATAGACATCTAATTTTGATATTTTAAAGGCTTTTCTGCTATGCTTAGGATTGGCTTCCTACCTGCTTAAGGAGATATGTGAGTAAAGCCAAATTAAAAATAGGTATTAGAGAACTTATGTGGTGTGGTAGTCTTCAATATCATAAAAAAGTCTTATATAAAATTAGGTCAGCTTTCTTTTGGTAATGGAAGGTGGTTCTCATCATCTGCCTGGGTAAACCATGCCTCCTGTAAGGAGAATCTCATCTGGCATTCTATTGTGCCTAAAATTAGGGAAATTAAGTATCTAAATAGAGTATTTCTTAAGCACTGAGTTTTCTGAATAGACGGCATGGGAAATTAAAAAACTTCCTTCAGAGTGACTGCTATGCTAGGAATATAGTGGTGTAGACTAGACTTAATGTAGACACATTAAGTTCACTGAGTCTTTGGTTAAAAGGGCTGCCATGAAAGGGTTGCTCAACCATCCTGTTGATGTCTTATCCACTGAGACAACTTGAAGTAGCACTTTTCTCTTAGGTCTGGTATTTGTGAAATACTTGTTAAATCACCTCAGAAATCATTAAATCAGTGCCAAGGAAATTTAGGATGAATTCCAGTTCAATGGAAGTAACTTTCCAAAAATCTGTATGTTTTGGACACTCACAAGTATATTAATTAAAGAATCTCATGAGACATTTGCAGTGCCAGAAGATGTTCTTTGCTATTCAGGCTGAAAATATTTTCTCAGGAGCTTAGTATGTTTGAAATATAATTTTATGGTAGGAGCAGAATTGCATATCTCAGCTGCTGACCTATTAATATTTGTAAAACATATAGAATTATCTTATAATGAATCTGCTGTTTGCATTCCCTACTCTATACTGAAAAGGTCCTCTTTTTTTTTTTCTTTTTTTTTTTTTTTTGATTTTGCACCTTTTTTGCAAAGTGTGCTGATGACCGAACATGGTTTGATTTCTGTGTATCTCCATCAATCACAGCTAGAAGTCCTCATTTCCTTCTGATGCTTTATGAAACACAAAGTCAAAACAGACTAGAAATAGCGGGAGTAATACTCAAGGTCACGCAAGCAGTCTGCAACAGGACTTGAAAGTGAAGCCAGACAACCTTGTCCTTTCATTGCAAGGCCTTTCTCCTCCTCCAGCCCTTTTTAGCAAAAATGCCTAACACCTTGGTGCTTTGGGCACGTTTCCATGCTCAGCACATCTCTGGAGTTCAGAGAAGGGTGGGAAAATCTCGCTTTGTCAGTGCGTGGGAGAGCTTTGACAGCTGCAGGGTGAAGCTGGGGTCCATCTAACCAATTTGGCAGCTCTTGCTCTGCTCCGGCCTCTGGAGATGGTGACCTGGAATGCAAAGCCTCCTGTTTTGTGTGGTCTTGTGCCTATACATGCTGCACAAGCCTAATGCTAGTCCTGCTAGAAGAGATGAATTAAAGATATTGTTCAGTCATACAGAAATCTTAATCAAAACCCATGAGCTCAGCACTATCCATAAATATCTCAGCATTATTTATGGGAGTAAAATTAGGGAAAAAGGAAAAAAAAAAAAAAGAGAGAGAGAGAGAAGAGAAGAAACATTGGAATGAAGGAAAAAAGTACCTTCCTATGTCCAATTATTACGAAAAGAGTAAATATGTCACTCTTGGAACTTTGAAAAAGGAAAGTTTTGGCCTTGTGTCCACTGTGGCATTATCTCAGCCTAAGAAATCGGGTGATGAATTTGTTGGGATTCTCACTGGAGAAACTACTTGATTGCAATCTGGCCTGCTGCTTAAGGAAAATAGAATTGAGTTCTCATCAGGCAACAAGCCTGTATAAGTTAATAGGCTTTAATAATAGCACCTCATTACATTTTTATAAAACTGCCTGGGAAACGAATGCTGGAAATACAAAGGAAAGCTCTATGGGATCGCAGTTATAAAGCAAAGATAACATAGTCAATATTACAGCATTTCAAAATAATGCATATACTATACTGGATACCACACAGAATTCAGTGACTGGGATTAAGGCCAAATAAGCTTTTTTGAATGGATGTCCAAAGCAGATGGGAGACCTGACTCATGCTTTGGAGTAGAAAAATGATTTCTTGGACAAGGTGTTTGGGAAGCTTGATAGCAGTCAGAAAATTAAGGGGTACTAGCCTCAGTGGATGCTGATGTGTGTAGTAACAATATTGTAGTCACAATTAAAAAAAGGTCACATTCCCCATTCCCCAGCAAATAATATTTTTACATTTGCATCCAAGACACACGACTTCTTTCCCATGGATTTCTAATACCTCTGTGCAGTAACTGTTGACAAACATTTACATTTTTGAAAAATGATGGGCACTGTGTTTGTGAACTGGGAGGTATTTCTGTTCCCAACAGTTGGCTATTAATCAATGCAGTGGTAAAGAAACACTTAGATTCAGTGGAGGTAACAATAGAGAACACTTCTGAAATAATTCATGAAAATACAGCACGGACTACAGAAGATCTTGTTTGTATCAGGGACAGTCATTTACATTGCGTGTAGTAAGGATAAATTTGTTGCATCGTGTGGGAGCTAGGGCTCTTGAGACTGACTGGTGGAGACAAATATCTCTAGAGGATGATGCAGAATTTCTGAGTTCAACTGTAGTCAGGATATTAATTTAGATACTTTCTTCTTTCCACTTACTATATATTATTTACTATTTTCTATAGCCTGGGTCGATACCTAAATTAAATTACTCAAATCAAGAGAAATTCCATTCCCTCTGTGTGTGTGTTCAATTCCATGCAATGGTAATGTTTCTGAAAGCTGAATGTATTCAGTTCTTTACAGGATGTGTTTAGTACATTGTTGGAGATCTTTGATCTAGTGTTCTCAGTGGTAATGCTATATATTAATTAATAGATCCAATTTATCAGCTTGTCACTGTCAGTTGCAGACCAGAGATCCCACCTAGGAGACCAGAGGGCAGAACCAGGGCCTTGACATTGCAACCTTTCAGAAGGCAAGGTTCACAACTATGACTTCAGCAAAGACTGACTGTGATTCCTCATTAAATATTAAATAATAGTACACTTCAGATCTGAGTCCAAACTTCTCATCTTGCACCATTCCAGCTAAGCTGGTTATGAACAGCAACACTGCTCAGAAAACCCTTTGAACTTTGGAGGAATTTTGGTTGTGGATCTAAAACATGAGTTCAGTAGCCTGTAACAAGGGCTTTCAGTCAAAAGGTAAGCATAAAAGAAAATAATTCAGTATTATTTTTGTAATGAATTGAGTAAACAGTGGAGAAAAAAAGTTCAAGTCATTTGTGACTTGTATTCTAATAACCAAAATTATCTATAAATACAAATTAAAAACGTGAAGCAGGTTTGTATGAGTACATTTGAACCACTATTTCACAAAAGTTTTAACTGTGGAGGAAAAAAAAAAAAAAGAAGAAAAAAAAAACTTTATAACACCACCTGCTGTTCTGCTGGTTTTGACCTGACCCCTTTCTCCTTTTCTTGTTATTATAAACAGTGAGCTCTTTAAGTGAGAGCTGTTTAAAGGATAGGGGGCTGTAAGTGTTCCTTCCTAGATCCCAGATGCAGTGGGAGACTGATGGGCTTTTTGATCTTTATTTTATGAGTGTCTGATAAATTGCCTCTGGCACCTGGCAACTGAAATTTCACTATCTGAAAACTAACCCTTATGTCAAACAATGTGGCCAGTCTCATACGCTGAGTTAAAGAGCTGCATGCATTTAAGTACAGGATGTTTTCCAACATTCAGTACAGTATGTGGTGAAGCCCTGCTTCACGTATTATTATTATTAGACAGATCCTCAGCTGATGTAAATTGGCATAGCCCCATATGATTAAAAGAGCTGAACTGTTTTACATCAGCTGGCAACCTGGTCCAAAGTGCAACACACATACTTTTTAATTTAAAATACTATTTTGTATGTGATTCTTCAAAGGTTGGTATGGTTCAATTTTTTCAATATATTGCTCAGTGGCCTCTGTTTTTTATTTCTGAAGCAAGTAAAAAAAAAAAAAAAAAAAAAAAAAAAAAGGATAAAAAAGCATTAAGATAAAGCATTTTAAGCATTGTGGGTAATGTTTTCTGGTTTGCTTGCTTGTTGGCTGCTTGAGATGGAAACTCAGCCATCGTGTGTTTGAAATACAAGTCTCAAATGGTGCTCTGGTTAATGACTACTAAATCTTGTTACTACATGTGACCCAGGGAAAGATGCCCTGGTCTCCACCTCATTTCATATTTGTTCTGGCAAATGATAGGAAAACTCACACCTACTTGTGTCAAAATTGAAAAGATCAGCATAATTGTCGGAGATACTGAAACGTCTGACTAGCAGGTAATCTCAACATTTCATATTTTTCCTTATCTTGTTTTGTAACAAAAGTTTGTGAGGGGGAATGACAAAAATTGCAGAGAGGGCTTATCACAAACAACAGTGATGAAAAGAGTGGGAGGTATATAAATGAACTAGAAACACTGGGAGAAAATAAGAGTAGAGACAATAACTTCCATGTTTAAATAACCCAGAAGAAGGTTGCAAGGTGCAGTCTTAAGGTGGGTACAGAGGTTTTGGAACCATGCAAGCTCCAAGCATGGGCAGCTGGGGATAACTCAAAGACATCTGTTGGGCTTGAGAGCAGAAGGGATATTATGAACTCCCCCTCAGTCAGGAGAGTTTGGAAAAAGTGTCAGCAAAGCCAGAGGGAACATTAAATCTGAAGTTGAGCAAGAAATACTAAGTAACTGATGAGCCTAATCCTCATCAGCACAGTAAACAATAAATGTGAATTATAGCAAATACAACATTTCCTTCACGCATTCTTGAAGAGATATGCATGAAATGTAAGGAAACTTAATAGGAACATCAAGGTGAGAAGTTCGATTAAGTTTATATTTGTCTTATTACACAGGATCCATTTTCTGTGACACATATCCAAATGGTACCAACGTGACTGAATTTACAGCCCAGCCATGTTCACAGTCATAATTTTTTTGTGTGTTGACTAAGACACATGCAAATCTTATTTTTCTCCAGAGGGCAAAATGCTCTCATCTACCACATGTGCCTCTGCATTGCTTACTACCAGCCTCCACCATCTCCATCTCCCCTGCTGAAGGGACTGGGACACTTTGGAAGTTCAGTAGCGTGCAGCACCTAAAGTTTAAGTAAGGGTAGGTTAGATGGCTCTGTGGGAGACATCCCGTTGTAGGATGACATCCCACCCAGAACGCTAATAAAATGATTCCTTTTACAGGAAAGCTCATGCTGGCAAATTGTCTTTGAAAACAATGCTGTTTGCTTAAACAAGAGCATTCTGTATTTTCTCGCAGCAGAGGCAGTGTGACTGGTGAGGCTCTGGGTTAGGACTCCACGCATCTGACCTCTGGTATTGGCTTTGCCTCCAGGCTTGTGGGGTGGTATTGACATCTCTTTTCCCCCCAGCCTTGTCTATTTAATGGGATCATATAAAATCTAGCACAAATTGAGCTTGGAACTTAGAGGAGGCCGTTAGTTGCTACTGAAGTACAAATAAAAATAATACAAAATTCTTCCATAGAACATTTAAAGCAAACAGTCTGGGAACAGGAACAGCCATGTTTTACTTCACTGAAAAATCACATAGGACAAAAGAAAATGCAGATGGTCTGACTGAACTGTCTTATGAGCTGTTGACTAGCTAATTAATCAAAGTTGTCAAGTGATTTATTGATTAACAGAGGTTCTGTAGTCATGAATACATCAAATTTCACAATGGAAAATTTAGCAATGGAAAAAGTCTGGTCTTTTAGTTCCTTCTTCAATCAAGACAGAGAATAGTATGAGAACTGAGGACATTTCATGTATTAAATTATGCCAAGCAATCTAATTATATGATAGTGTTACTTAGACAATTTTGATTGTTTCTTTTTTCCATGCAGCTTTTTTCTAAATGATTTATTTATTTATTTATTTATTTATTTATTTATTTATTTATTTATTTATTTATTTATTTATTTTTAACAGTGCCAGTACGATCCCCATATAAGAAATCCTTTAATGTCTTCATGCATTTGCTGTCACAAGTATTTAACATTCTCTGCCATTTTGGCCATACTGTGTAGTCTAACATAGGATAAGTACTGAAAGAGTTGACTTTCCTGTTGGTGAGAAATGACAGAATTAAAATGTATCTAAAATACACTTAAAAGAAAGAGACCTACCTTATCTACCAGAAGACATGAAAAGTTTTGTTTGTTTTTTTGTTTGTTTTTTCCACAAACATGTTTAGCTGTAAAATTTCTCATGCAGAGCTTTTCTTTAGATATTTAATTAATTGGTGCAAAACGATAGTTGAACATATGCATTTGACAATATGCATTTGAATTCAGAGAACTCTGAGGACTGTGGGTATGCTCGTATATTGTATACAATTTATTTTCTCTGTTATAGAATTAGCAGAAGAACTGTCTTGTGTGGCCATAAATCTCACCTTTCTACTTGGTGGAGAGGTTTCTTTCTCCATTGTGTAGATATAAACCTACTGCTTGTAGGACAACTGTGCAACCTACCAGACTGGATGAGACATAGTGTTGTATCATGTAGGAATGTCCCCCATCAGCGCAGAGAAGGGATGAATCAGCAGAGAAACGTATGAAAATCCTGTCATAAGAAGTTGTCCTAATAATCCTCTAATATCAAAAAATGGTGGAAAATTCAGTGTTCAATTTCATAACTCAACAATTCTATAGTTATTTATTATTATATTACATTGTACTCTATTGTATTGTGTTGTATTATATTATGCTCCATGTTATTATATTACTTGTTATTATTTATACAGGTAAATCTGACTCACAAATAGGAAAGGTGATACAGATGTGATTCTTTATTACTTATTTCTTGCTGCAGGAGCAGTCCATTGGGGCAGTTTTGGCTTCAAAAATTAGAGTAGCCTTGATGGTTCTCTGTTTCACACAAGTGCTGAATGAATCTTTGGCTCAGTAAGTGCTGAGGGAATTCCATCCAATCCAATACCTTAAAAACACCTGCACTGACAGCTCAGTGTAATTAAAGGATGAGGTAATACCATTTCAGTGACAAGAAATCCTCAGATTCCTGTGCTGATAACTTCTTTCTCAGAATGCAGCTAATGATTTCCTAATGGGAAGAAATAAAATAATATTCTTCCATTGACTGCAATGTCTGTATCTTCAATCCATATTGTTGTTTGTTTTGTTTGTTTGTTTGTTTGTTTGTTTTGTTTTTTAATATAACTTTAAATTACTTTCGTTTAAAAAATTCTTAAGAACTATCCTAATAAAAAAAGTGAAAAATGCATGAGAAATAAGGAAGGGTGTATAAGTATAAACATTAGATTAGTCTACTGAAAATAAAAGTCATCTGAAAGGATAGTATTATTTTTAAAAATATAGTAATATAGTCTTGTGCATATATGTGGCTTATCTTACAAAGATAAAACCTTCACATAAATTAGTAGAAAGTAATTAGTTAAATAACTAAAGAAAATGCAGTTAAATTAAGGAATCTACTTTTTATGTTCCTTTTGGACAATGAACATATAGTGGTCTTCTTTTAAATGTTTGGACAGTAAAAATAATTTTAAAACTGATTTTAAATTATTTTTCTTACTGAATAGCTCTGTTTATTTGCATCTGCACTGCACCTTTCTTTGCGCAAAATATTTCTGCTGACTTCCAAAGAAGCTCTGTAAGAAGTGCAGGTGTACAACACAGAAATTGTCTGAGGGTTTAAAATCTACAGTGAGGAAAAGACAGAAAGTATTTCACTCCCAAAAATCATAGGGGAGAGTTCTGATTAAGCATCAAATTTAAAACCTATAAAGGACTCTCCCGTCTCTGTATCCAGCCTTTCTCTGCCAGGTAAGGCACCCTATGGAGCAATAGAGACTCTGGTGAACACACAAAGACCACTACGCTATTATCAATCTATTAAAAGGCAACAGGGAAAAAATGTTTGAGCATGGAAACAACACATTGGTTTTGAAACGATCTCCTCTGTTATTTCCCAGAAGTAATTTGCTTTAGTGGTCAGTTTTGTCTTTGCATGCATTTTATTAGCCTTACCCTAGCTTCACCAGTCGCTGCAGTGACTAAAGTCACCAAAATTCCTGAGCTACAGTCTACCTTCCTCTGTCAAGTTCTACTTGACAGAAGCAGTTCCATTAAATCTGTAAAAAAGAGGTGGGATAAGTCAGGCTCTTCCAGTTTTAAAATTAATAACACTTTGGCTCTTGTCCTGTACAAAATGAACACTGTATTTATTACACCTATGGATTACAAAGGTTCTACTCTAGCAGCAAATGTTACACCCCAAGTTTGCAGGATTTGGCTCTGATGTTTCATACCTTCTATAATATATGTTACAAAAGGGATGTTTATTTGGCTCAGAAAAGTCTGCACAGAAATGGAAAACAAATATAACAACCTCTCTTTGACACTGGGCTGCAGGACCCCATTTGGAGGCACATGACTTTTTTTGCAGCATTTGGGATGTGTGGATGTGTGAAGGGTTGCTTTTCACCTGGGACCCAAAGTCACAGACTTGCAGCCTGAGCCCCTGTTCCCAGTCCCAGTACACAGTGGAGGGCAAATGACAGATCCAGCTGTGATAAGGTCTCCAAACACACCTACCAGGACATGCAACTGATACTGGGCAGAGAAACACACAAGAACCCTAAATCAGCTGAGGCTTCTCGGTTATACAGATACCCTGTGGGAGGTTTTGGTTCCCTAAGGACCTTTTTTTTTTTTTTTTTTTTTTTTTTTTAATTTCAGAGGAAGCTAAAGAAAATGCAGTGAGACTGTGGAATTCCCTAAGTGCTCCCCTTCCTCTTGTAGGTTTTGCACCATAGGAGGACATGTTACCCTCTAATCCTCAACTGACATTGGCTTGAGCTGTGGCTTTGCAAATCTGGGTCCAGCAAGAGCCTGAGGAAGTCAAACCTTTGATCAGTTACATGACACCATAGGTGATGTGGCATCACAGAGTCAGGGACTGCACTTTTTAGTCAGGGGTTACCTTTAATCTCTAATTTGGCAAAACAAAACAAAACAAAGCAGAAATCCCCCTGAAGCGTTTCATTTTTGACTTTAATGCCAGAGAGCTTAAGCGTGGCAGTTTGGTGATGTGCTATGCAAATTAAAGCCATGAAAAAACAAAGCTAGTTAAACACAAGTTTTTCTTTAACAGGTAATTATTCTTAGCTGTTTCCACATGCCTCCTTGCAACCATGAAGCCCTGGTACATAACGATGAAAGACTAATTTCAGAACTCACACATGCACTATTTTGTTAGCAGTGGAAGCACAAGCAGAACATCTGGGTGCCAAGTTCAAGCAAAGTGCACGTTTTTTTAAAAAAAAATCAATGTTGGTGTGTCCCATCATGTAACTATGATATATGATAAAAGGAAAAATCACAGCCAAACTCAACCTTGTTCAAAGCAAGGTGCTAGTGAAAGGATGGGATGGAAAATAAGTACTAATGGATTAATGTTCCATGATAAATGTTTTATTATAAAAGCCAGTGAGTGATTAGATAATTCTTGCTTCCAAAAGTAGGATTTAAATATTTCTGCTTGGCTTGCAACCAAAATAAATACATCACTTAACTATCTGGTTTATAGGAACATCTATATGAACAAAAAAGTAATAGAGACTTGCTTTCCTTTTCTACCATGGATGTAATAAATAGCCAGTTATAGCAATGTTCTGCTTACTGTTTGGAGTTATGATACATTTTAAAAGTAATTTGGAATATTAAAGGTATAGCCAGAATTGTCCTCTGTGCAAGTTTCTCTTTCAATAATTCAAATGTTTATTAAAGGGTTGTATAGTGAATTCAGATAAGAATTCAGATACAAATTCTAACATTGTTAGGAAAATGGAGATATAAACTTTGAAAAATATGAATACTCACATTTGTAATATCTGTACAAATATTTGATCCCAACCAATTTTAATTTCCATCAGTACATCAGCTCTTGAACACAAGTGGACTTGATGAAAAAAATATAATTACATTAAATATAGTCACTTGAAAAACTTTACTTCTCTGGATATCTTTGCTCATTAATGGATCTCAAAAGACTTAAAGGGGAAGTTAATGGTATCCCTTTTTCTCTGATGAAGAAACTGAGGCATTCAGAAGCAAAACAGCTTGTTCACCACCACCCAATAAACCAGCATCAGACATGGGAATAAATCCCAGATATCTCAGTTCCAAATTCGATACGGTGTTTACAGGATCATGATAGCACTGATTGCAGTTTTTCTCAAAATAACCAGCATCACTTCAAATAGGTCTTCTACAGGAATTAAGATGACCTGGGAGGCTTGGCTGGGCCTTCAAGAAAGTTGTAGGAGAAAAGGGAGAACCTATCACATGTATAAAATACGTATCCTTCCTACGGTTACTTAACCATGGATAAGAAAGGCAGATAAAATTATGCAATCTGTAAGTCACAGATTCATTCACAGTCACAGTTCAGTGACTTAACAGACACTGAGCAAATACAGAGATGGATGGATTATGAAGAGGAGGGCACAAAGTGCAATTTTACCAGAACAGCAATGACAAGAAAGAGGAAAGCAGAAGCACAATGCAGAGAAGCGTGCTTGCACTCCTTCCTCCTGTCAACTTAGCATCTAAGTTTGGCTTCATTTGCTTTGCTCTGCTAGCCCATGTTAATTGAGGGATACACTGGGTGCCAAGGGAGTACAGGGAAATGCACAACAGTTAAAGCAACCATAACTTGATTACATGTACATGCTGAGTATTAGATATAGATATTAGTATTAGAGTATTAGATAATTAGATATACATGCTGAGCTATACATTTTTAAAGTATGATCTTTTGGTACTTTACCATTACAGTGCTCCCAAAAATGACATTTAAGGGTTCAGGTTGGCCTCATTGCTGAAGGCAAACAGATCATTGTCTTACTCCAGGCAGCCTAGGGATAAGTGTGTTTATACATTTTTCTCCTAGCTGTCTAAGGCATGATATACTTAATAAGTATGTTGGCTGATGGTGTCTGATGACGGTGGGATGCTGAATGTGCTGATCAGGCATTGCTCTGGTTTCTGCAACCTCACTGGGTTGTGCTTTGCACAGTATCAGGGAACCAGAGCATGGATGGATCTACAAAGTTTTTGAGTTCCCTGGATTTTGGAGAGTGTTCTGGTCAGCAATTCTGGGCTCAAGCTAGCCCCAAAACTGAGTAAATATGGGGGTAGCCAGGCTGTGCTAAAGTCCATGCTATCACAGCTGTGCTGCAAGGAGTACTCAGATATTCCTTAAAAAGCTTGCTCAGGAATGTCTGCTCAAACTACACTCACTCCAGTGTAAACACACCCTTAAACCAGATGTAGAACATGCCCCAGGGGGAGATAATGCAACACCCAGGGATTGCTGGTAAATAAAGCAATCTACACATAGTCACTTTGCCCTGAATATTCGTACTAAGCTGAAGGTCAGACTTCAGCTCAGTGAAAAGCCAGTGGAGCATGACAGCTGGATAAAATACTGTATAATAAACATATGGGAGAGTTGCTTTCTTCTGCTTCTATTGGTCTCATGGATGTCAGTGGAACGAAGATTTGGCCTGTGTTGTATTGCCCTACAGTAGTTTTACAAACAAGGTAGATTTATATGGCTTTAGAATTAAGCTACTGCTCAAAAAAAAAAAAAAAAAAAAAAAAAAAAAGTCCCATAGAAATGTTTGGTGTGAGATTATTTACAGAGAGGCTACATTGGTACCTTTCGTACTAATGCTTATGCAGAGCATAATTCTTTTCTATTTCTGCTTAGGGAGGTGGTTGAAAAGTTATGCTTTTATGGACAAGTCTATAATCCTAATATCCCTGGTTTACACTAAACCCCTTTATGAAAGGACATGAATTAAGCTGTGTACTAAAAACCAGCAGAAGAAACTTTATATTGAATCATCTTGAGCGTATAGTGCAAGCTATCAGAAAATGTAGCTGGCAAAGCTGTGTAACACATCCATGTACAACTGAGTGAAGATCCATAACCACCATCACAATTTACAGAAAGAAGTTCTTCTGAAGTTAAATAAGCATCAGAATTAGAGATTTCCAGCTGCTGAAATCCATTTCCCAAAGTTACCTGGCTGCTTAATTCCTGTATATCTTGAAATATGAGCTCTGATACTTCTGATTGCTTTGAATAGCTTTGATCAGATGGATGCAAATTTGGTATCTATAAAACCTCATCTTATCTTACAAACACATTTCTAACATTAAAAATGTTGCTGGACACCAGAGAAAGAATGCTAACAAGGATTATCGCTAAACAGTGAATATTTCAGAATTCCCACTGAGGAAGATCGAGAAAATCCTTTTCATTATGTGGTGCAGAAGGAACATGAGGGATCCCATGGATCATTGCCGTTTGTCATGCTGCTGAACCTCTTTAAAAGTGAAATGAGACCGTCACTGTCTAAATGTACATATGTGCAATGTGTGTGAAGATGAGGAAGATTTCTCTCTTCCCATTACTCTGTGTGAAGAGAGCAATAACATTTTTGATTGCAAATGTTAGCATCAGGTGGAGATCTTTGTCAGAGAGGAGGGGTGATGTTGTTGTGTCTGTTTACCCAGCCATAAACAGGTTTGTGTATTTCTGGTTCTAGAGTCACACAAGCAACAGGTGGGTGCATTCATCCAGGCTAACTATGGGCTCTTTTCTCAGATAGGAATACAGGTTATATATCACTGGAAAGGGCAAGTCATCTTTAGAGCACAGATCACACCAAGAGCCTAACTAGGCTTCTCTGAATCACTTTTTGAGGTGTCTCTCTTTCTTTAATGATTATAAAGACAGTGTAGGGTGACTGGCCTCCAAAATTAGTTGCTTCCATCAGTGTTCAGAGTACCACCAAGGGCCACCTGGAAAGGATTTGCTTCCTCCCAGCTCTCTAAAGAGTGACCCCATTCACTCAGGCTGTACTCCTGGGAGGGCTATTGCCCCTGCCTGAACTCAGATAGAGTGAGGGTTTGTTTATATCCAAACTGAATGACTATTTCCAAATAGGTCAGGCTATAGAGCTGTGTGAAAACTGCAGCTCTGACTCCAGGGAGTCTTGGCTTACAGTGAACCTCCTCAGCAAAGAAACATGAATTTTCTGCTCCCCCACTTCTCTGATTCCCCCACAATGAGCCAGAGGAATTTCGGCAGGGAGGTGGGGGCTCAGGCCCCCCTCTTGGGGCTCTTCATTGGAAAGAAGATGCTGACTCCTCATGATGCTGCATGTAAATCTGCTTTCCCACCTCAAGGACTTGCCTCTGAACATGCACAGAAATTTATAGTTTGTTTTTTAAAAAAATATTGCCCTCTATCATCCATAAAAGAGAGAGGCTTGTTGGAACTGCATGCCTCCCAGGCATGGTGCTATTGGTTGCCCTGCCAGCCCCGTGATGTAAATTACCTTTGCACTTTGTAATAGAGTCAGCACCATGACAGGAACTCACACATCACTCAGTTGGCTAAGGGTAATAAAGAGGAAAATCAAAAGGAGCATGAGTTCATGCTGGAGGTATGTGCAATCAAGGAGAGAGATTTATGACAAAAGCTGAGTTATAATATTAAAGGGTATAAACAGCTTCTTACTGTTATGCTTTCATACACCCTGTGTTCCTTCAGTAAGTACAGTGTTAAGTTTGAGAGAGATTTAGCTCCAAAGCATTGCTTTCTTAGACAGGGTTCTGGAAAAGCAAGCTTGCAGTTACATGGCATTAATTCACTGCTGAGGTTTAGCCTGCATCAATGTGGGTGAGTGTGAAGTAGCAGTCTTGGGCTAACAGACAGCAAAAGCATATTTTGAAAGTTCAGTGTGAGACTCCTAATTTTTTTGAGAGCAGCTCAGCATCTACAAAACTGCAGCAATGTTTATCATCAGTATCCGTTCATGTATTTATCAGAAATAGAGCCAAGTGTATGACACTAAGATGGCCTCAGCATGGCCTCAGTGAGGATATTATGACTATAACATTATTTGGACATCCTCAGATATAGGCTGTGCTGTCTCAAGCAAAACCTTTGCCTACCGTAGTTTCAAACTTTTGATGGGAGCTGTTACATATGCTGAGGGAGGCTTGACAAGCAGGGCATAGCACAGGGAGCTCCTTGGACACCAGAAATTATGGCCACCATCCCATCCCAGGTGAGGTGGGCCAATAATCCTTCATCCTCCTTCCCCTCCAACCTTGCTGATCTGTGCTTCCAGCAAGACAGAGGGAGCTGGCTACAAGCTGAATAATTAATAATAATAATAATAATAATAATAATAATAATAATAAAAGTCATAAATGTTTCAGAACAGAATAACAGAAGAACTGAAATGTCACAGAACAATAAGCATAACAAACATCAAGCCATTTCAATGCATATTTTTGCCTCTGTTTCTAGTGTAAAAAGTAGCTCATTACCAAAGTCTGATATGAGTTTCCCTGTATGACCTGCAACAGGAAACCTTCTGATTTCTACACTTTTGCTGGTGCTTTTTTTAGATCCTTTCTGTTCTCAGCTGGGAAGCCAACAACAGGCCCAGGCAATGAGATCTCCTGCCCACTGTTTGCTTACTTCCTGCCCTTGTCAAGTTGTAGCTCTTAGCTAGGCCGAAGTCCTACAGGACTGTAATATATGGTGTATGTGGTAAGTGACCACTTCCCTTGGGATGCCCATTTTGTACCTCGTTCCACCATGCGGCTCCACCAGCTGTGTTGGGAAGACCGGAAGCCTGGTTTGGTAAGAAATTGCAGTTTGACAAAAGGGTAAAGGGAAAGCATGGAAAGCATCAAGCCACTTTTTAATGTTACACCAAAAAGGATGCAGCAGATGTTTTTAAGTAAACATGGGCTTTTGTTATGCATTTTTGAGAAGTCAAGAGAAGCTTTTTCAGAAGCAGGAGTAGCCCATGAATTTAAAGGAGTTTTAAATACTGTACTTTCCCATAAAGCTATAAAAACCCTGGCAGAAAGCTCAGCAACCAATCAATGAGGAATGAACCTGAGCATGTTATAACTCAGATTACCAATAAAAATGTCAGGCTGAAATCAGAAGTGGGTAGTTTTATAATCCTGAACTGAAAGTATTTTTTTAATTGCTTTCAAATGGGGAACTTAACAATATAATTAAATATATGTATAAAAAGCCCCAAAGTGCTACAATCTGCTTTACTATCTGACTTTGTCAAGCTGATTATTATTACAATAGGGGAAATGGTGGATTTGAATGTCGTTTCCCTGGCACTGCAATTTCCCAGCTGTTTTATTGGGATTGTATTAAAACTAGACAAAATGGACTCCGCTGCTTCCATAAAAACCAGTTGAGCATTAAGAGTTAATACCAGCATTTTTAAATCATTAAAACCAGCCTATAGCTGCAGATTAGTGTGGGGTGAGATGTGTTATTTGAAGCAGGTGTGATCTGTCAGGAGCAGTGTTTTGGCATTTTACAACCAGTGGGGCTACGTGCACAGCTGTAGATTGAAGAAAAATGGACCAACGTGGGTACAATGGGCTGCTTTGTATATAAGCTGCTATTTTGCTAATGCACTTTTAGCATATATATAGATAAACAGTTCAAATATTGATTGGTATTTTCTGGTATTAATAGGCTCACTTTAATCTAGTTTAGTCTCTAAAGTATATTACATTGATCAGTGACCACTGATATATTTTCTTAGTGAGACTAAATTATGCTCTTATCCAAAGGATATGTGTGTAAACAAAAGTGCCTGGAGGAATAGTTTGGATAGTGAAATAGAGCTGAGTATGTGCCAGTCAGGTGTAAACTGCTGGAAATAACCTGTTACTGTTTATGGACCAGGTTGTACAGAGCACTTCAGAATAAGGTTGGTTGGGAGCCAGCAATCAAACACTTCTTTTGTTGGAAACTGCCAGTTTGGGGAAACAGAAGTATTTGTAGGAATGTGTCAGTTCTGATGAAGTTTTGATGAAATACAAACAGCATCCTGCTGAAAGTCTACCATGTTCCTACCAGCCCACTCAGAGGTTGTTATTGGACCAGAAACTGCTTATTCTTTGGTTTCATGTTGATAGGTCAGGCCCAGCCTCCACAGGTCCTGACCCTTTGTAGCCTTAGTGGTGCTGGACAGTGAGGAAACCCTAGCTATGGCGCTTTTGAGAATGGTCTTCCAAGAATTACTTAATTATGAAACTTTCAAAACAATACTTTGATTATGACTGAACAACTTTTTAACATTAATTTCCTTTTCTGAGGAACTTTTTGATATTTCTAGTTTCCAAAATATGGTGTTGAGTTTTATAATTAAGTAGAAGTATTTGTCCATGAAAGGGAAACCTCAAATTTATCTCAGTTGGTTTATAGAATAAAAATGTTACTGAGATAGTACACAAGAACTTTATAGGATTTCACATATGCCTCTCTGATTTTGACACTTACATGTTATTTGGGACTGGAACATGTAGTGATATTCTACTGTTTGGTCCAATAGAAGATTTACCTATTACTGTTTACAAGAACATTTTTTATTATCCTATAAGACTACTGGAAAGTAGTTTTTATCATATGTGGTGAAAACAAAGTAGAATTGATGCATATAAACTCTGTAAGTTTACAGAAACAATGAGCTAATATCATGAAGACTGGTAAGTAAATTGGATTTGAAGAACAAGTACAGTTCTGTGAGTCTGACAGGCTATAGATAACATGCTATAGATAGTGCTGTTTCATTTGCTGTAAATATGAAGGTCTGTTTTGCTTCCCACCTATACTGATTTATTTTTTTCCCATGGTAATTTTTTGCTGCAGTGGAGATACTAATGATTTATACTAGTGCAAATAAGAGTCAATATTAGGAGCATTACTTTCAACCCAGTAGTGTCCATTTAACTGTCACAGTGGGTAAAGACAAGAGCTCTCAGAGAAGGTTGTTTATCCTTATGGGAAGGGACAATAAAAACCACAGGGGATTTCCCTTCTGGCTTGTGTGGAATTTTAAGAGATGGAAAAAGGTAATTTTTATTCCCCAGTTTAATTAGCCAAACTCTTTGATGATAGTAGTAGATATCAGTATAAATCTCAAGGGTATTAAGTTAATGGAATTACATTAAGGGTGAATTTTCCTCAAGGAGCAATTCACAGACTCTGCTTTGCAGCTAAGAGTGCTATAGGTCAATGAGGCTTTGCTAATTATTACAGATCATGTCAAACATGACTACTTAAACCACAGAAATATGCTCTACTCAATTACACATGTATATCCAAAAAGACAGTGTTATTCTGAATCTTTCCTGTTGAACAAAATACAAGAACATTTTATTACTAGAGTCTAGCCAGGCACACTGGTACATTAGCTGGAGGATTCTAAGCATAAAACAGGCTCTTAGAGTTTAATTCCCATTTTTGTACTTAAATCTTGGACTTTTTACATCCTTCATTACTGGGACATTCACACGATCCCTAGTGACTCCTGGGATGCAAAATGTGTATCCTGTGCAGCCAAAGGAGCAAAGCCAGCACTGTCACATAATAAATAAAACTATGGTAGATCAAATGTTATAACATCCTGAAGGGTGCAGTAAGTGAGGTCAAGCTTAGGAGGAATATTACTAGAAAGGCCTGTGAGGCAAGACCATTGATTTTCAGTTCAGATTAGCCCAACATGGAAGTGTGAGGGCATTAGTTTCTTGGTCTCTGGTGGTAAAACAGAGGTGAGTAGGAAGAGTGACATGGAGATCAAGGAGAAAAACTAACACCACCACTTTTCTTGTCTCCATTGTATAATGGTGGCCATCATTAAGAACCCAACAGTGGTCACGTGAGGTTATATGATATTGTTATAAACTCTCTTTTGGGAAGAGAAGCTATTCTGTGGCAAAACTGGGAAATTATTTTTGCTGGAGACACATCTCTGTGTTTGGAAACAGTCCATGTCTGTTGGAGAGGCCTGTAGCTTGCTCTTATTAATGGTGAAGTTAAGGTAGCAATGAGTTATAGAGAAAAATGCTTTTTAAAAAAAAAACAGTGGCAAGTAGAAAAAAAATCTCTATGTATACAGTGGCTCAGTCTGCAATAGCATTAGGTTAAAGACTTCCTATGCTTTACTATCATTAACACATTGTAAACACATGAGGCTAACTATTCATAAAATAGCATCCATTTCACGGGCCAGATCACTTCCCTCTTGTGGGAAACCTTGCAGGAAGAGAAGAGGGAGTCCCTGAGGAATGGGAAAATTTTCAAAACATTCCTTAAGGGGAGATAATATTTCTCTGGCCCATAAACAAACAGCTGGTTTGAACCTGAGAATCAGTATACCTGCAAGGCTGTTGTAGTGTCCAAAATTCAGAGAAACCCCATAATACTGTATCACAGAAGTACAGAAGAAGATAACTCTGGTTAGGTGAAATCTCATGCTCCTTAGCAGTCACGAACCTGATGCTTTTGCAAGTCTCACTCTAGGAGAAGTTAAAGAGAAAGTCTTTTATAAATATGGTAGGTAATCCACTTGGAAATGGTGAGGTATCAGATAAAGAAGTGATGGATAAAGTGTGACAAGTTCTAGGTTTCAAGGAAGACGTGTATGCTGGTAACAGAACAAGGTAAACAGTGATAGAAAAAATAATATATGTGGTTGCTGAAGAAAAGTTGAAAGAATTGAGTTTATTTCTCCACTTGTTGTTTTCAACATTGAGGCAGAAGAGAAGGAGAAGGAGAAAAAGAAGAAAAAATAATAGTGTCTCCTGCAGCACTGATGAGCAGTTCAGTACAACCATTCATGATTTGCCTGTCTCCTCTCACTGGACATTCCAGAAACAGTGTAACCACAACCTCTGATTCTTCAGTGTAACTTGGGTATTACTTGATCCTTTTCACAGGGTATGTTAGATCAAGGGGCAGTAGCCATTGACAGATTTTGAATAATTTACAACAGCATGAAGGCAATGTCAAACTGAGAACAGGTACCATCTCACCTCTCTGAGAGACACCATCTCTTGGTCCCCAATACTTTTCCAACCAGTGCCATCTAAATGACTCTTCCATATTCCCTCTGCTGCATTGAACTGCATTTCTAGAAATCTGCATCTAATCACCATTGCTACTTCCCCATCTCATCTGCCAAATAGTTTTTGAATGCATGGTAGAGTTTCATTCGCTTCTCCACTGACTTCTGGGGCAACAGAGTGGGAGGGAGGAAGAATAGCCTCCACACCTCCAAACCTGCATTCTTGCATTCACACATCGCAAAGGCTATTGAGCTAGTCTGCAAGTTTCAGAGGCTGGGACTGGTATCAGCCTTTAATTTCCAGTTACAGAGGTAATATGCATGTCTGTATTGTAAAGGGATAGTCTGGCCCTCTGTAATGAGATATAAGTTTACAGGAATACTAGACTAATTGTTCCAGCAAAGTGCTGAAAAAAATCAGGTGGTAGTGAACATAAATAAAACATCTCACAGTCTCTTTCAATTAATGTAACTTGTATTACACATGAAATGTATACAGTGCCACATGAAGAAAAGCACATACAACCGGTGCAAGCAACAACTTCCAGTTCTGTAAGAAGTGGGAAACACATTTCTTGCTAAAATGGGGTTTGACTTAAACTAAAGGCACTTCGGGCAGCTGCTAAATTGTATTCTGAATTGGCATTTGCAGGCATTTTATCACATCCAGATTGAGGCAGAAATTGGACAAAGATGTGAATGTCCGTGGTCCATCTGAAAACCATTCCCATATTCACAGTAGAACTGTTGATATTTGAATTAGACAAACACCCCCTCTCCAGTACCTCACTCCCCCCCAGCCTAAAGAACTTGCAATTTTTTCCTCTACTGACCCCATCTTTAGGGCTGTCAGTGGGGCATCAAGGGCTGAGATGTATGGGGAACCCCGCATTACTTGCCAGCTTCTCCACAGTGTGATTGACAGTTGAGGAAAACCAGCATCACACACTCGGTGCAACAGAAATATAACATGCAGAACTTTGCTGAATGCTTACATGATATATATATGCATATACTTGTGTATATTTTTCCGTGATAGTAGCAGTTTTTGGAAAAGAGCTGGTAAAATACACCTGGGCAGAATTACCATCTCAGCCTTCCTTTAAACCTATTCTTGCTCTGGCAGAAGTTTTAACAAGTGACAGAGCCCCATACATTTCCACACAGCAGTGGTGTAGCAGAAGCCCTAGGCTGTTCTTTTGCTTGTGACTGATGGACTCTCAGACTTGAAACAAGGCATGCAACTCTGAGACCCAGTTGCTGTGCCAATAAAACAGACTAGTGAAAGATATCTCCCAAGGGCATGTTGAGGATTAATAAATAGTTGAAAAAGCTTTGAGATACTCAGCTGAAAAGTACTTGATACTGTCAAATAATTGTTATATTCATTATTCATTGATAAATAGCTATTTGGACGTTCCTTGGGAAAATGTGGACATTTGAAAAGAGGCCAATAATATTCTTTACAGGAAAAGCAATGACTATAAATTTGAACATACTTTATATAGGTTACATCTGAAGAATGAGAATATATCTGTAGATTAAATTACTACATTTGTAGAGTATAAAAATAGGATATAGTCATAATCCTCCTTTGAGTATAGTGGGCAAAAAAAAAAAAAGGGGGGGGGGGGGGAGGGAGGGGAGAAGCCCCCAAAACAGCTGCTACACAAAGTTACTAGATGCAGAGTTCAATAAAACCTTGATGTATGTAGGATGTATAAGCAGAACTGAGCCTGGATATATTAATCTCTAAAACCCTTTATTTTGCAGCCAAAATATGCCTACATGGAGTAGATTAAAAATATTTATACAAGGCAAAATTCCAAGGCTAGTGAACATCCTGTTGCCAAAGACATTTTGCGGACAACAATATATCATTTTACCACATACAGTAGTTACTGCTTTCACAGTGAAAGAGTATGATAACATAGATATATACACATGCAATTCAGAAATTATATTTGTGCCCACAAGTCAACTGAAGTCTCTTGTATAGCCATCAAGGAGACCAGATCCTATGAGTGACTGCAGATGCCCTTTCTGCTTTTGGATGCAAATAATTTTTTTGAAATCAGAGGAAAAGATGTGTAAATCAAAAAAATGCTTGTTAGACATGACAAATGTCTTCAGTTGCTGGCTGTAGACTTGAGCTGGGCTGCCCTGCTGCACCACAAATTTCCTGAATGACACTAAGCAGTGCTTTAAGACCTTCATACCACATTTAGAAATGTTACTGGCATGACTGTCAGAAGTTCAGTCTTCCTGTGTCCCTCAGTATTTGCTCAGAGACTCATTCAGAAGAAGAAAACAAGGAGCATAGGAATGGTCATCATGGGTCATATCAAACATCCACACTGTCTAGAGTTCCAAGTCTGAAAGCAGCCTTGGAATAATCTTTATGGTTCTCTGTAAACTGCCATCTCATTTGATGGCCTCCACTCTTGATAAAAATGAGAGAATGGGATCAGATGTTTCCATTTCAGCTTCTCTGAGGGACACTTGTAAATAGAACTGCTTGCCACTTTCATGCTGTATGTGCACCAAAATTTTATATCAAGACATAATAACTTTTTCTCTTTTTATTATTATTTTTTCCTTCCCCCTCTTCCCCGCCCCCCTTCTCTGTTCCTTTCCAGAACTACCTTCTGTTTTATATGGTGCCTCTGTGGGCTTAACCTCCCTTAGATGATTCCCGTCCATCTCCTTTGGCTATAGAGGAAACTCAGGGAAACAGATCCTAAAGCATACACAATGTAAGCACCCTGAGCTAAATTTCTAAAGTGAGGAGGAAGGAATCCTCTTAAGTTTCTAAAATGAAGAGGAAGGAATCCTCTGTTTCTCAGTACCTTGTGTAAAAAAAATGGGTACGGTAAAAATTAGCCTGGGAAACACTGTAGTAGTGTTCTAATAGGAACATGTCATATTAAATTACTTTCATTAAGTATCAATACTTTAACTTACCTAAATTTGAAAGAGTGTGATTATCTCCAGCTTTGACGTAATTATCTTACTTTTCTACCATTTTTATTGAGAAAAATAGAGGTGAGGCATATAGAAAATGTTTGCTTTGGGAGAAGTTGTTTGTGCTGCCAAAACCAGATTTCCTGGTCAGCAAAAAAAATAAACCGAAAAAGAAATTAAACAAAAGACAACGTAATCTGTCTTTTTTGGGCAATGTTAGGAGAAAAAAAAAACTATTTTTTGCTATACTTCAAATAGAATACTTTTCATCTTAATATATATATATATTACTCATAAAGTTAATATTGTTTGCGTATTGTCATATAACATTTTATATATTTTTGGTATTATTTTTGATACGTTTTTTGAGTTTTCTGAATTTATTATAAATATATTAAAATAATGCCAGGAAATTCTACTACTTGGATTTTATTTTATTTATTTATTTATTTATTTTCATCCCAGATGAGGATATTTCTCAGATTTCAAAGAAATCACTGAAATTAATTCTTCTCTCAGCAAAGATTTGAAATGTTTAGACAGAATTGTGAAATCATTCAAATATTGAATTTGGAACTGTCTTGAAAATAGTTTTAAGTCATTTCAATGCAAAGTATTGTAAAACCTGTAAATGTTAATTGCAAAATATGCGCACACTTCATATCAGTTAGAATCTTCAACACAATTGTATAAGAACAGGATATTTTCCATGTATTTCCACTTTGTCAGGATTTATTTGTTGTTTGTTGTTGTTTGCTTTAAAACTCTTAGGCAAGCAGTTGTAATCTGCTCTAATTTTAATGCCCCATTGTACAGTAATTAGTCTCATTTTTAACTGTATGTACTCGGAACATGAGCCTCATTTTAAGGAAACCAATGCTACGTAAGTGACCTAATAAAATAAATAAGAATCAGGAACTATGCTGTTTTGTCACACAGAATAATAAACAACTTCTGTCCATCAACAGAGTCAAGTATCCAAAACTATTTAAGCTGTTACATGGTACCCATCACTGCCAAATTTTTTTATGTGATTACACATTCCAAAAACACTTAATTTACAGTGAAGGAAAACTGAACTCTGTTTTCTATCCTCACCAAGCTTTCAAGAAGAAACAAATACACAGGCCTCCCAAAACCTAAAACAGAAGTAATAAAGTACCAAAGAAAAGATGTGAACTTCTCCATTCCAAAATAAAATATTGCTGGTATTGGCAGCCACTTTCCAAGACATCCTGTTTTGATTTTTCCATTTCATCTTTTCTTCACCTCTCTTATAGGCTGATATGAAGCATCTTTATCTTTCATTGCCTTACTTATTCACCTCCCTCTTGCCATTTTCTTTTTATTTGAAATGATATTATTCTGTCACTGTCTTGCAAACATTTTCAGTGAAGAACTTAAAACTCAGGAACAACATGGAAGTGTTTTTCTTCATTTATATAAATAAAAGATTAAAAAAATAGGCAAGTTTCAGCCAGAAGAGGAGGCTTTTGAGTGGTTGGTAGCCTTACAAAATAATACCACTAAGATACCTCCCTCCTGTAGGCATGAGAGATGCAAGTACCAAACTAAAAGGTGATATCCTGTTATATGCTTTAGGCATATGCTTAGCTATTGCACTACTTCAGTACTTTAGACATAGTAGAGTGACTCTTAAATGCTACCATTTGCTATACAGAAAAGATCTGATCTTTCATTTACACAGGCTAGCTGGTAGTTCTGATAGTCAAAGATTTACACAAACTTGCTCAAATGCTTAAAATTCATTAAGAATGGGAACATAGCATAGCATTAAACATATCCTGTCTTTTCTATGCAACTATTATTATTATTATTATTATTATTATTATTATTATTATTATTCTTTTTCTTTCCTCTCAGCTACAAACTCTAGCAAATGATTGCTTACATTTGCCAGGGCCTTTTATTCCTCAGTGTTGTTTGGTAAAAACACTTTTATTTAGTAATGGTAAAAATATTTTGAATGCATTATACATTAAGGCTGTTGATTAGAAAACTACTTCAAGATACTTATGAATTGCTTTTGTTCTTGTTTTACCTCTCTTTGCACTCTATATTCTATAAGGAAAATGCTTGGCCTGCCTTCTTTATTTTAAATAAAGAAAGCCCATTCTTTTCCAATCTGGCAAATAAAACTTAATAAAATTATATTCTTTGATCTCTACCTAACAAAGAACTGTATATTGTTAAATGAAGTGGAACTGCAGCTACACAGTTTGCTGTGGACACAAACTCCTGGAATCAATTATCTATAGATTTTAGAGGAGCACAAAATTTACAGACTTTTTAAATGGAACTGATGGTAAGCTGAAGGAAAAACACAGATGTTTCATAGTGATGCAATGACAAGAAAGAGATCAATAAAGCACTGTGAAGGAAAATTTTAAAGGAAATAATGCTTCCAGATTTATGTGCAATATTTCATTGGGCACCCCAAAGGAAGTAATTTGATTATTTGCAGAGATAAATTTGTACATCTTTTAAAGTAGTATCTGTGATGAGTTACTAAACAGTATGGAAATTTAATCTAAGTATTAAGTTATTTTCATATGTACCAGATACTGTTAAAAATGATGATATAATATCCAGTGACCACAGGATAGGAATAGTGCATCATTCTGGTAGAAATTGTACAGCTACCACCAAGGCTGTTGGAAACTGCAACTTTGCTGTTGCAGCTGCAGCAAGAGCTATGCTATTTTACATTTAAAATTCTCTAATTATCATGCTGAATAAAATCCATATATGTTATTCTAGTACACCACCATCAGATAACTTCTCTGAACAAATTATTTATAAATGAAGATCCTGCTGTGTAACTATTTGATACCAGACGTATTCTTATCCAGATTCAGGAAAATGTAACTCAAACGTTGGAAAGTGAACATAGGTCTGCATAGGTGTCCTGAGCATTCAGTAGAGAAATAAAGGGTCCTTAAAGACAGGTTCATGTTGGAACTCAGTCCAGACCATGAATTTATGTATTAATTTGAAGGCAAGTAATTTACAAGTCTGCATCAAAGTTACTGTACACTTTTATAGTTAATGGAGACAAATAGGGACACATGCAGCTTAATTAAGCAAAAATAAGGCTATTTTAGCACCGACTTCAGTATGAACTGAACTCCACTCTAGATACAGAAATATCTCCACACTGATTATAAATACAGCCTAGACAACTGGATCAGATGCTGGCTTTTACGATGTAGGTACCTACATTTGATCTAACAAGCCTTCTGGGATACCTCTGCTTGTGGTTCAAGACAGCAGAAGAATAATCAGATCCAAATCAGCAGCATTAGTCATAGCTGCAGATTGAAACTAGAGTTGTTTGACTTTGAGCTGGTACAGGTCTCAGACAGAGTGAGTTTGCAACCTACTTCAAAGACCTTGTATAGACACATCCCTGGAGTGTATGGGGAAAATGTTACAACTGAGTCTTAAAGCTTTTATAAATATTGCATGTATAAATCACATGCTTTTCAAAAATGAGTAAAATATTTTTGAATTCTCTAATTTGGTATAAAGCATGGGTAAATTGTGTTCAGAGTTTTAACTGAGGACACTAAGCTCTTTTTTAAGGCATCCAGAGTGATGGATGGAGACAAGAAGACATGGAAAATGGCAATGGAGGTGTGTACAGCTGTCAGGAAGGGAGAACCAGGAGCTAATATCAAAAAGAAGCATTGCTCTTTATAAAGTTTATAATGCAGAAAAGCAGAACAAATAAAAGATTTTTCAAGGAAAGGATGTGGATTTAGTACAGCGAGCGAGGAAGATGATCCTATCTGTTTAACTTTGGAGGTCAAGTGGCTTGTCACAGAAAAAGGGTTTCAAGTAAATGAAATGGAAAATTACAGAGATCTAAGAAAGATATTTTGGGAGCACATTACAAAGGAAAGTAATATATTTTCAGTTGGGAAAAGATACTGTGCTGTGGCAATAGCCAGTATTCAGATGACACTCCCATAACAGAATGCTTTGACTCAAGAATGCTGTAACACAGCAGCCTGCTATCCTACAGACAGCAAGCTTGTGGACCCTCATAAATATAGGATATTTTGTCTTTCTACCTTTTTCTTTTGCTCCTTCTTAATTTTGCTCCTGTAATTAAAATTAAACACTTATAACTCTTTCATCTGGCCCAGATGAATTAATGAATTTAGGTGCCTACAAGCCTAGGCAGCTCTAGGTACTAATTTGCTCCCTAGTTTTGAATAGATTTCAGGATGTGGCCTGGGTGCCACCCCTGATGAAGCAGAAGCAGCAATTAGCAGAAGTGTAAAAATCAGAATGATATTTCCTGGCTGTGGCTTCTTTTTACAGCACAAGCATATGCCAAGCACAACTGCACTCAACATTTATCAGAAAGAAAAAAACAAAAACAAAACAAAACAAACAAACACAAAACAAAACAAAACAAAAACCAAACAAACAAAAAAACAGATTTCCAGCTGTCTTGTTGACAGGTACTTACTTTGCATTGCTCTGCCTCGGTAATAGATTGTACTTATGATCAGAAATAAAGCATCTTCTTATACCCCTGTCACCCACCCTTTCTGCCCTTTACACATCAGTATTTATATGCACATTTAGTACTTTAGTGCTCACACAACTGCACAACAAGTAACGCTAGATAGCACTGTTTCTTTTAAGATCTTCCTTACAGATCTCTGGTAGATACTTAATCCTGACCTGACACTGCCCTCGTCTTTTGGAAGTGGGATGATATTTGAAATTATGCTTCTATGAGAGCCTGTAGAGCAGAGAATGGGGACATTTAGGTTGAAGTGTTCATTCAATCTTTGTGCCCAGAGTTAAGAATCATGTTAGACAGAAAAGCTTAATTTTCAGAAGGGCAATATGACCACAAATGTGCTGGGTAATTAACATCCCAACAGTCCATTTAAGTAACTTAATAATGTTATCTCTGATTTACTGAGCAGGCCTCTGGCTCACAAATCAATGGCACAGCCAGAAGGAGATCCCAGAGCATGTAACTCCCCTTCTAGTGCTCTCATCATTAAGCAATGAGTCAAGTTTAAACCTCTGCAGATATTCTGTGGATAGAACTGGTAACCTCCAGCAGCAGGTGGGGTCAAAACACAGGCATGCACTCACCAGGGACCTCCAAAGTAATATCAGATCTGCCCACACCTTCATTCCCTATGCAACTTCCCAGATTTTGACTGTCTCACAGAGAGAGTCAAATACAGCCTCAACCCAGTAGTGGCAGTAACATAAGCTCCCCCCAGGGCCAAAATTTCTGATCACACACTCAGAAATATCCATGTGAACAATCCCCCTTTTAATGTTGTTTCAGTATAAATTATGCACTGCTCCTTTCCAGCCAACTTTTTTTTATCAGCAAAAGTTATTTGGTAACGTTTTTGTTTTCATACTGAGTTTTGATTAAAGAGGAGGAAAAAAGAGCCTCATTTCATTTTCACAGTATCTCTCAGCAGAGCAAGCACTCCTGTTTCTACTGTGGGATTTTGTTTTTCTCTACAGTATGTCTTGACAAATAGCCCTCTCTGATTACTGTGCTTGCACAAGATTTCATTATGGTTTTGATAACATGCCACAATCTTTAAGTTTCGGTTTGATATAAAGAGTCTGTCCCTGAACAGTAATCATGAGAGAGTGGGGAATATTGAGTGTTAGAGTTTCCATATTTTACGAGCTGCCAAAATAAATGATTTAGGGCAGTGAAGCCTGTATTAGTAGCAGATCTCCAGCTTCACTAAAGTAAGAAACAGTGCTGATGAGTAAGCCAGTTTGTGAGAACTTATTTTTAGGGCTATTACGATTTCAGTCTTCAGGGTGCAGATTCTCAGGTACTATGAATTGATCTAGTTGCATAGTCTTCTGTGCAGTTGTGAATTCTGCACTGATGATTCTCTTCCAAGCCCATGCCCTTCTAAGCATCTGATGCTGATGAGAGAAGACTCTTCCAGGCATGTCCAAAATTTTCATCTTAACTCTGCCCAACACAAGCATCATTTTGATGATTTTCAGCAATTATTGAGGTCTTTCTGATCCCTGCTATGTTAATTCTGTATCTAACTGTAGAAATTGTATCAGTCAAAGGGGAGTCAAGTTAGTTTTAAACTTTGGCTGGCTGCAAAAGAGGAGTAATACACCAGAGATCAAAGAGAAATATTTTCCAAGGACCTCATCCAAGGGAACTCCTTTTGGATGAAAATATTCCAAGGGCCACACAGAATGAAAAAAGCCTCTCCAGAGGCCAGAACTGCCCATTTTCAGAATCTCTGTGTTAACAACTTCCAATTCCTTGTTTGAGCAAACTTCTCTGGTGGTTCCTGTTTCACTGTATTGTTTATTATCTGTCTACTTGGGAAATTTTATGTAGGTACCGTTTCCCAACACATTAATTTTATCTTATATGTATCTTAAAAAGCAACACTGAACCGCTCCCTAAATCTGACATGCAAGGTTGTGTGAAGTTGTTTTTCTGCAAAGTTGCTAACTTCTGCATAAATTTCTTGTTTTCATTTGTCCAAGCAGTGGAGTTTCACTAGAAGTGAACAAAACTGAGATGACAGGATATTATCTAAGCAGGATTGTCATCACTCTTTTTTTTTTTTTTTTTTTAAACTGAGACTTAAAACATAATCAGAGAAAAGAACAGTGGAGTCTTTTGTAGATGGCTCAAATTCTGTATAAATCAGTAATGAGTTAGAATATTGCTACCAAAATTCCAGATTATGTACTGGCCTGACTATATACTCCATTACTTTCTCTCACAAGCCTGAGAGTTTTTGCATGATTCAGCTTGCTGAATTTATTCCCAATTAGTCATGGTGATTTCCCTTCTTTTGCTTACAGAACTGATGAGTAAAGATCTTGCTTCCGAAATAGCATCCCACACTTGATATACTTTATTTTACTAAATCTACATAGGAAGGAAGGAAGGAAGGAAGGAAGGAAGGAAGGAAGGAAGGAAGGAAGGAAGGAAGGAAGGAAGGAAGGAAGGAAGAAATTTAAATTGTTTTTATTGCAATTGCTGTATAAAAAATATAAAATATAGTGATCAAGTGAAATCTATTGTCTGCTATGCGTTGTCCTGAACAACAAAGATTTTGAATGTCACATTAGCTTGGCTATTAACCTTCCTGTGTAGTCATATTATTTTCAAATTACACTTTCAAAGACCCTTGCTTATTTTAAGGAGTGTACGTGGCTTCATAGTCAGAAAGGAAATTATCTGAACTTTTGACTTTTCTAAGAAGAAAGGAGGGGAAGGGGAAAGGGAAGTGGAAGGGGAAGTGGAAGGGGAAGGGGAAGGACAGTAAATCACAGAATCAAGGAAACTGGAAGTGATGTCTGGAGGTTTATTGCAATATCCTCATCAATGCATGACTATTAACAGCAGTAGATCAGAGTAGCTGAGGTTAACTTGAGGCAAATCTTGAAACCTTCCAAAGACAGATCTTCCACCTAGATGTGATTTCCAGTGTTGTTCTACTCTCCTATTGAGGATTTTTTTCTTAATGTCCAGGGTGAATTTCCCAAGCTGCAACAAGTTGCTCTTACTCCTTCTTAAATTGTCTGCTACTAATGAGAAGAGTTTGGACTTATTGTTACTGTAAATGTCCTTCAAATACTTGTAGGATATTGTTAAATCACCACGTTGTCTCCACAACTGCTGAATGCAGGTGCATCTTCCTTCATTCCGCTGGACACACTCCTCCTAGTGTAACCCATGATGCCGTTTTCTGCACTTGTGATAAAAGCACCAAGTTGGCTATTAGTCCACCTCGTGTTCCCTAGATACCCAAAGTCCTTTCAACAAGGTTGCTGCTCAGCCTGTTGATTACTTGATTGTGTTTACTCTGCTCCAGGTGCAAATCTTTGCATTTCTCCTTGATGACCTTCATGAGACTTCTGTTAACATAGTCCTCAAGTTTCTTCGGGTCCCTCTGGTTTGGAACTCTCCTGTTCACAGAATCACACAGAATTTCTAGGTTGGAAGAGACCTCAAGATCATCGAGTCCAACCTCTGACCTAACACTAACAGTACCCACTAAACCATATCCCTAAGCTCTACATCTAAGCGTCTTTTGAAGACTTCCAGGGATGGTGACTCCACCACCTCCCTGGGCAGCCCGTTCCAGTGCCTCACAACCCTTTCAGTAAAGAAATTCTTCCTAACATCTAACCTAAAACTCCCCTGGCGTAACTTTAGCCCATTCCCCCTCGTCCTGTCACCAGGCACATGGGAGAACAGGCCAACCCCCACCTCTCTACAGCCTCCTTTAATGTACTTATACAGAGCAATAAGGTCACCCCTGAGCCTCCTCTTCTCTAGGCTGAACAAGCCCAGCTCCTTCAGCCGCTCCTCATAGGACTTGCTCTCCAGGCCCCTCACCAGCTTCGTCGCCCTTCTTTGGACCCGCTCAAGCACCTCGATGTCCTTCTTGTAGCGAGGGGCCCAAAACTGAACACAGTACTCGAGGTGCGGCCTCACCAGAGCCGAGTACAGGGGGACGATCACCTCCCTAGCCCTGCTGGTCACAGTGTTTCTGATACAAGCCAGGATGCCGTTGGCCTTCTTGGCCACCTGAGCACACTGCTGGCTCATATTCAGCCGACTGTCCACCATCACTCCCAGGTCTTTCTCTGCCTGGCAGCTCTCCAACCATTCCTCTCCCAGCCTGTAGTTCTGCTTGGGGTTATTGCGCCCCAGGTGCAGGACCCGGCACTTGGCCTTGTTGAACTTCATACAGTTGACCTCAGCCCATCGGTGCAGCCTATCCAGATCCTCCTGCAGAGCCTTCCTACCCTCGAGCAGATCGACACACGCACCTAGCTTGGTGTCATCTGCAAACTTACTGAGGGTGCACTCAATGCCATCATCCAGATCATTGATGAAGATGTTAAAGAGGACCGGCCCCAGCACCGAGCCCTGGGGGACGCCACTAGTGACTGGCCTCCAACTGGACTTGGCTCCATTCACCACAACTCTTTGGGCCCGGCTATCCAGCCAGTTTCTAACCCAACGAAGCGTGCGCCAGTCCAAGCCAAGAGCAGCCAGTTTCTTGAGGAGAATGCTGTGGGAGACGGTGTCAAAAGCCTTGCTGAAGTCAAGGTAGACCACATCCACAGCCTTTCCCTCATCCACCCAGCGCGTCACTTTGTCGTAGAAGGAGATCAGGTTCGTCAAGCAGGAAATGTATCAACCCCTGGCTGTATCAGTGTATCAACCCCTGGCTTCTCTGTTCAATTAAATATTGTACACATTTGTCAAGAGTGTATTATGTATCATTGTTGAGGTCATCAATTAAGATACTGAACAATGTCAGTCCTAGTATCAACTCCTAGGAAGCTCTACTTGTTGCTGCCTGCCAATCTGTTGTTGCACCACTAGTTAAAATGAAGTGCTCCAGCCAATTTTCAATCCGTCTTGCAGACAGTTTGTCCAGCCCAGATTTCCTCAGCTTACAAAAGATGGTGTGGGAGATGATGTCAACAGTTTTACAGAAGTCACAGTGTGTTACACCCTTATGTGCACAGATGCTTATGTCTTCATCAAACATAGCTGGGCTTAACTCTGATAATGTTGACTGTTCCTGATTATATTTCTATTCTTCATGCTCTTGGAAGTGGTAGCAATGTGACAGAGTGAAAACTCTTCTGATGGAATAGGTAAAAATATATACCAAAATGTTCTACCACTCAATGCAAATACTTAAGTATGACTACAAATTAAACCAGTGCTGGTTGTGATGATTCCAAATAATTCATCTCTTGAATATCTACTTCTCCTTAACAGAGCTTCATTATTCCTGAAGGTTTGATTCTTCTTGTCTTGGTAATAATATAGGTATGACAATATAAGAGCACTTATAACTATGTAAAGACATAATGTTGTTAATAAATAAAGTTTGCTCGTAGCACCAGAAAAATTTGTCTCTTTCAATACCTGGTTCTCCTAATATCATTCCCTTTTCTCCTATTTTTTTTTTTTATTCTCTCATGACCTTTAATAAACTATTTTAAATATTAATATTATCAAATATCACTCATGTACCCAGGTCAGGATATATAGCTTTTTTCACACCTCCCACAGTTGTTCTTTTAGGGTTTCCATAAACGCAGATAGACATCAGTGTATCAGTTACATTTATGCCATGTGTTCAGGACTTCCCTTAAAGCATTAGGATTAGCATCTAATATTTTAAGCTGTTAAATATATCATAATGTAATGTAAAAATAAATAAATAAATAAATAAAAACTAAAATTAAAAGGATTTTGTTTTGGTCAGACTGAAACCATTCAATTGATCCCAAATTAATTAAATCTTGCAATTTCCTTGCAGAGAATTTTTGAAATTTTCAAGTGCGGAAAAAAGCCAAGGTTTTAAATCCTTTGTGGGAAAAAAAAAAAAAAAAAAAAAGATTCTCATTCCCTGCAGAGCTGTAAAATTCAAGTAACAAACATGTACATGTTTTATCCCCTCCTAAATCATGTCAGCTTCCTGCAGTCTAATGCCAGCAGTTCCTGTCAAAGGTATAAGGTATAAAACTGTTCTGGTAGGAGCTGAGCTTCAGAGACTTCCTGGATAACATGGAGATTGTAAAAAATCCAAAATAGATTGGGAGGGAAGGCTGCATTCATGTGAAACCGGGAAGCTCTGTTCCAAGTTCAGAGGTGAGTTTTAAAGGGTCATGATCTGCTTGTTTGTTAGGATAGCCTTAAGCTTTTCTTTGGAGAGATGCAACTTGAAGAAGAGCATGTGAAGCTAATAAAAAATTAAATAAATAAATAAATAAAAATAAAAATAAAAATAAAAATAAACTAACATTTATAGCTTTCTTCAGATGGAGTTTTTGTGAAAGTTTTGAGAAGGAATATGTATCCTTACTGGAGTTAACAAAACTGGTGAGAAAATAAATAAGGTGAGAAAATATCATTTTTTCAGGGAAAAAAATCCAAACCATTTCAGAGAAGGAACTGAAGCCACAGTGGAAATAAGCACCTAAATAATATTTAGTTAAAATAAACATATAAATAATATTTAGTTACCTGTGCCAAGCTGTCTGACCTTGTGCCAGTTTAAGATGAGTATAAATCAGAAGATATGCAGAATGATGTAGGATCACTTTGGAACAGTCCTTAAAAGTAGAAAATAAATTTTTAAATCAGGAAAATGAAGAATATATTCAGTGGTTCACTCACAGTCACAGCAAGATACAGGTATTACAAAACCAATACACTACCCAGAGTATCTTCTGTCCTGTGCTAGATTTTTCTCCATAGGATAGTCTCCCCTTATTCTGACTTATCTAGTTAAATGTTCCAAAGAAGTTTACACAATGAAAAATGTTATTTGGGAAAGTGTTCCATAAATAAGTCTATAGAATCTTTTTCTCAGTGAGAGAGCTTTTTTTTTGGATCTAAATCCTAAGGCTGTGTTTACCCTAAAATTGAGCATCTGCAATAAATATAAATTGATCTATTCTAATTATTTCAAATCCTGTAGAACTGTTTTTGTCAGTTGTAGAGCTGGATTTTCATTCATTTCAGCTGGCACATACAAATATCCAGCCCAGGGGTTTTGTAAATTGCCTGTGTTAGCTGAGGCAGTCCGTGGGTGCAGTGGGTGATCTTTCAGAAATCCACATCTTGGTTCACCTCAGTGCAGCTTACGCAGTGACTTGGACCCATTTCTATGAGAAATTAATGGAAGTTGCTGAAATCAAAATAAAGAATTACATGTTTGTGTATATAGCTCCTTAATTCACAAACTTTAAAACCTATTTTAATAAACTCGTATAACTTTCCTTCTTGACTAGCTGTTTTTTCTTTTAATTTCATAGCATTAAATAATAAGTATTTCCTATGTATCCAACAGTACACATTTTTTTTTCTCTTTCATGGCTGTTTCCTTTCTTCACCTAGATTATTGTGAAATCCTTTTTTTTTTTTTTTTTTTTTTTTTTTTTTATTGTGAAATCTCTAAATATTCTGTGTTCTTAGCACAGTGGGCTGTAAACCTGTTTTATCTCTTTTACTTTATCACTTTTACTAGTCTGCTGCAGCTTGGTAAATCAATCTTGATACTAAAGTCCATTAGTTTTAAGACAGTTACATGAGGTTGTGGAGGTAGACACAAGTTGTTGGAATTGCATTGGTGGAACAACCTTTTCTAGCATTTCTGAGTTATTAAAAGCAGCAAAAATGAATACTACTAACGGATTTTATTCACAGTATTAAATCAATAGTAACAATAATAGTTTAATGCTAATAAAATGACAGATACAATTAATAGTTGAAAACTGCACCATCATATGGAAAGCAACCTTGACAACATATGTCTATATGGATAGACATTATCTAATAATAATCTAATAATGTCTATCCATATCATACTGATTTGCAATGGAAATTTAGGTCTTTTTATCTTTCTCTTAAGGCCAACAACTTTCTTGTATGTTGGTAATTGTCAAAGACAAGATTGCACACAGTCTAATTTGAATAGGAGTTATGGCTTGGTCAGGGCTATCAGAAGGTCAGGCAGTTCTGGTAAATGTTTAGCAATCAGAAAATCTGAAAAGTTTGAAAATAAAAATCATCATTGCCAAATAAAATATAAATCTGTCACTTTTAATTCCAGTGTAATCAATGAAAAAGTGTATTATCTTCTCAAGTTAGGTGTTTTTAATACAGTTTAGACACTTTTAATGTTTCCAGTGCATTTCAAATTCATGTTATATCTAATGTGTGTTAATGTGCCTAGGCTTTTGTCAGAATTATTGGTGTCTGGTCAATTTTCAGAATTTATGTGATTTTTTTCTGACATTTGATGTTTTTATTGTCTTCATTTCTTTTCTTTTTTCTTTCTTTTTTTTTTCTTTTTGCCATTTTATTTTCTTCTACTGTATTAGTTCTCTCTAAGCATTCTCTGTTCCTAAAAATCTTTGAAAATGCTCCAAATTAGCTTCTGAAGTACATACCCATTTTAAGAATGTGAGAAATCCCACTGACCTTAAAGTAGTGCCTCATATTCTCAGAGATGGGCACACACTTAAATACAGCACTGAAATGGGGTTTTAATGCTAAGTTCCAAACAAATTTATTCTGGAACCTGGTATTTTGGTAAAAGACATTTCTGCCATCAGCTGCTCCTCATCTGTCTTTGGCTCTGGCCAAGAGGCTGCCCTCCCTACAGCTTTGCTTGGCAGAACATCACTCTTCTGGTCTTGCACTCCTGTCCCAATGTTGGGTAGCACCTCTGGACACAGTTCAGCCCAACACCACAAACTGGTGATGCTGATGTTGGTAGCCACCTCCACCTACTGCCCTGGTTGTCTACCATGGCCCAGCTCCCTTTCCTCAGGCACTAACGTGTAACTCAGAAAAAAACTTAAACTTTTGGAGCTCAATATAAAAGTGATTTAAGGTGCAGAATGCAGTGTGCCAGGAAACACTTCATTATGATTGTAGGTGTTACCCAAAGTGCACTAGTGTGTTTAGCATTTTAGATTTTCTACCCTATAACACATGACACAAAGTTTATGTTGCACATGCTTATGTCAGAAAAGGTGTTATAAGTAGAAAAACGGGGAAGGAATTAAAAAGAACAAACAGACTGCTCCATGCACTCAGTTTCACAAATAGCTTCTCCAAAGTAGTATCGTTTTAGAAGATGAATCAGAAAAAGACTATTTACTTCTCTGTGAGCCAACAGAACCAAAGTGATTCATTCAACATGACTGAAACATTAGACATCTGTAGCATGGTCAGCAAACATCCTGCTCCTTTATATTCATTATCAAAGAGCCATTGGCAGAACCCAAATTGAAAAGTTGTTTGTTTATTCTGGGGACAATTCATTGTATTTTTTCCAACAGTCCTTCCTACTGTAAGCTAACCTGCATTCATTTAGGGCCAGGCACATCACTGTAAATTATGTCCCATGAAGCAAGAGATGGAACAAATTAATATGGAAAGCTTTTATTTTTAAAACAACACCAACAAATGGCCACAATCAACAACAAAAAGGTCTCATGAACTGGAATTATGAATAAATTACACATACATAGGATTCACTTCCAAGAAAGGAAGGTCAAACAGTTAAAGGAATTTTGAAACTTTGACTGGGACCTATGTGATTACTCAATATTTCTCTCATCAGTTGTTATAAACGTATATATAAGGATGAAAAGCTCATTTAAGGCAGGAAGGATAGCCTGCTGGAAATGGCATGGTAGTTGAATTTAGGAGTAGTGCTGTCTAAATAACTAATCTTTCCACTCTTTGGCTGAACTAAGAAAAAAATTATTTCAGGTCAACCCAAAATGACCTCTTTGTTGTTTTTGCCAAAATGAAAATGAAAGAAAAGGTTTTTCAGTTCTGATCAAATTAAACACTCTGCTTGACTTAAAATACTTCATTTACCCTAGATTTTTTTTCTTCATTTCAGTTTTACATTAGATTTAGTTAGCTTAACCTCAAAATGTGTTGAAGTGAAAATTCTGAATTTTGTTTTTATAAAAATGGGTGAAAATTAACTGTCTCTTTCTTATTTCAACCCAGGCTTCATGTGTGAATTGCATTGATTTTTATACCTCAGCTTCCCTATATCAGGAAAATGTCTTGATGTCCAAAGAACATAGCAAAAATTAAATCTCATGACCATGGCAAATAGGCTAAGATTTGTAAGAAAGAAGGAATTAGGCAGATGTATGTAAATGGCAGTCTGTAAGCAGATCCATCAATTAAGAAGATTTTAAGAAGACAGACAGTCACTGGAACTTAAATTGTGAGTCCTCCAAAGATTCACCATCCTTATGATGTTCGGAGTATACTGTAGCCAGTGGGAACACACCACATTTACAACTGTGGAGGATGAATACATTCTTTTTAGATCTGCCTCTGTCAAAGGAGCTCCTTGAATACATGTCATTCCATCTCTGTTATTTTCACAATGAAAAAAAAAATAACAAATACAAGAAACGTGTCTGGGAATCAAGCAGCCCAGCCCTGCCAACATGGTACTAATTTGTTTCCAATCCACTGGCAAACTATTCTACTTAAAAAGAGGTTGGGACAGGGTGGAGGGGGGAGCACTTGTCTCAGAGAAAGAGAGAAAAAAAATTAACAAATATTTTGCAGAAGGTGAACTCAGAGGTCCTGATGCAAATCCTGAACAAATTACAGGGAAACAGAAACAGCTGGTGGGAGAATACCACTGCAGTAAGTGCACTGCCTCAAGCCCAGTCTTCCAGCACTCTTCATCTCCCAGCTTTACCGTTTCTAAATACCTTGGCAAAGAAATACTTAGAATGCGTTGCACTTATTCAAGAAAAACAAGAGGAGATCCAATTTATTTTAGGACACAACTTGAAGAGCACCTTGGGGTTTCCATGCCAGGCCTCTGTGCTTTGGAAAAACAAACAAACAAACAAAAAAAGAACAGCTTGCTACAGAGAATCATAGGAGGGAGTAGGGAAGGCAGAGCAGCCTCATAAGAAGTGCAGGTTATGATCCATGGCTCATGAATAGAGGAATACTGGTGATGTGGGTAGAGCTTGCACTTATTATCTGCTACACAATTAATGTACAGTGATTCTTTTAGTTTTTCAGACATTCTTCATAGGGCTTTCCTAAAGGAGGTACCTCTGCAGGTGCAGTGATGGGGAAACATCTCAGTGTGGCATGTGAGTGGCTCAGAGCTGTATATATCCCATTACTCCTTTACTTTCTTCTCTGTGACCAGCCTCCAAGGTTTTTATCCATCTGTTTCATGTTGCCTGTGTAATCTTTGAAAGGATGTGTTACCTTCAGCATGACTGAATTCTGGTTTGGACTGAGCTCAGATCCTACCAAAACCTAAATGTTGGGTAATGATTTTTTACTTTATATAGAACATAGATTAAGTGAAAGAAAGAGTAAGAGAGAAGGGTGAAGGTTGCAGTAATGGAAGGATCTTTACTGTTGTAGGCTATTTAATAACTGAAATCTGGAATTGCATGAGTTCTGTTTCTTACAAATCTACATACTGAGTTGTTAAGGATTCTTGAAAACTTCGGGTCCAGAATGGATGACGTTCTAGGAAAGATGCACTAGTTCATCCAGAAATGGCTGGCTCACCACAGGACTCTTCTGGCAAGACATTGTGACCTGTGTTCAGTGAGAAACTGGAGCATATCCTCCAAACGGTTCCTCGTGTTCTTCAAACATATGAGTCTGAATACTTCGGCTCCATTTACAAACAGTTAGTGGGTGGTTAGTAAATTTTTCATAGGCTGTCAATAAAAGACTAATCAGTCTGTATAGTTACAGTGTGATTCTGTAACAGCTTCTATTGATGTACTGTCTCTAATGCGGCTTGTAAATCCTTTGTTGAAGGAGACTTAATATAAAGTGTTACAATGACAATAATAATCAGAATGTGCAACCAATTCTCCCTCCTCTGCTGCCAGCAATGCTGATAATGAGCTAACAGAAGCACTGCTGATTACTGCCATGAAGCCTGCAGGGAGCAAAACCCTAAAAGCTTTTATTAGCAACACCAAGACACACTGCTGTTTCTTTCCAAACTAAAATGAATCACCTTTTCTATTTCTCAGTTGGTATAACCATTGTTCTTATTGCACTCCATTGCGTGGTATGGTTAAAAAAAAAATTAAAAAAATGATACCTGTGTTATTAATTAGCTCCAAGAACTGTTTTGAGTTTTATCTGGGCAGTTCTATTTTATTTATTTATTTGTTTCCTTTTGAAACTGAAAAATGTGGCTTTGGGACTTCAACTAGGGAAATTTGGCACATTGCTGTCTCTTCTGAGTAGATAAAGTGCTTTGGAAAATTTGAATATTGATTGCACTGGAAAATAAAATCCTGAGTTTATAAGCCAGGTAAAGAAATGGCGATACAGAGTTCTCACCACAGCCTGATCCCTGCTTCAGAGTAACCATTCCACAGGAAAAGGAGAGTCTTACTCTGTATTTGACCTGTATGTTGAGGCAGCAAACAAGAAAATCAAGAATTGCAGGGTTGAGAAGCCTTGGATTTTCTTTTTGATATGTATTAATGAAGTAAAGTATCTCTTTGTGTTCTTTATTAATTTCACAAAGGCAGTGAATGATGCAGAAATAATTCAGGTCATTGTTTGTTATAAATTTAGACTCAGAATAAAGATGAGGTAAACACTGTAGAAATGGCCTCTTGTAGAGCATGCTCATTTCAAAAACCAGAAGCTACATTAAGAACAGTGCTGCACAGTCACAGTTCTCCTTGGCTCACATGGAAGCTGTTAAGTGGCCAACACCTCCAAAAATCATGTCTGAACTGTCTCCAGCTGGGACTCAACAAATGAATAAACAGATACAGTCCCAAATGTGAGGTGGTCATGAAAACCTTGGGCTCTGAAAGTGAAAATCGCAGTAGCTTTTGGCTGCACTTTTGTTGCACACCTAAGAAACAAACCATCTATAGTTTAAAAAACGAGACACGGATGGGGGAGCCCTTGCTGTCATCTTTTTAGGTGCTCTTGAAACAGAGCCAACAGAGCAGCACAGGGGATCTTCAAGAAGCCAAAGTATTATTAATTATTATTATATTTATGTGCTAATGCTGATAATCTTAAGTAACTGTTTGTGAGAATGTTTCAGCCTGGCTGTATCCAGAAGTATTGTGTAGATGCAGTAACTGTCAAGAATATGAGCTGTGGAGCAACAAAAGCCACCTGCGTTGCTCATGAAGGTCTGGAACCAAAGTACCGGAAAGACGGGGTTACATGCCAAGAAAAGAAAAATCCATTTTGTATGTTCTACATATGGACCGAGGCATGAGGCCCATAAAGATGAAAAGCTGCCGCTAATTTTAGTGGGATGTTTCTATGACTAATGGGACGTGTCAGTTATAGGTCCTCTGGATTTGCCACAGTGCCTGCTTGGAGCTGGGGAAGAAATGTTTGATTCCCAGATGCACACCCTAGAAAACCGACGTTCCCACGAGCAATGGTGTATCTTTAAAATAATGCTGTAATGGTGATGAAAATAAAACACAGTCAGATCCTGAGCTTTCATGGCTGAAGGCAGCAATCAGTGAATCATCACATTGCCAGAGCTGACTTCATTTGCACTTTGGCAAATCTGTACAGCAAATCTGAAATCCAGGTATTATTATTTTCAGTGAAAATTCCAGCAACTGACATCTCTTGCTACTTTTCAAGTAGCCCCTAGTGAGTAGCCAATGCTAAAGGACTTTGCCATATATGCGGGAGCACAGCCACTAAAAATAGTCAAGCATGTGCCTACAAGATGGCTTAGTCTGAGGCGGGTTATAAAACACACACTGGACATGTGATTTGCTTTGCTGTCGTATTTTCTGAGTTGTGAGCAGCAGGCTGCCAAAATAGAACTCGTTTGGTGATTTCTTCAGAGCTGTAAGCTTAAAACTGGTTTTTCTGTTCTTAATTTATGTCATGGAGTCTCAACAGCAATTTAACGTGAAGCCTCAGAGTGGGGGAAAGCCAGCTACTGATGTCTGCAGGCTGGTTGAACGCATGCTGGCAGAGACCTGGAGTCAGAAGCTGCACTGGTAACTGCTTCAAAGAAGTGGCTGCTCAATCTGCAGACAGTCAGATCATTTTCTTTCAGCAGGTGACACAAGAGCTGGCACAGAAGTTTAGAAATGCAGATGGGAGCATCTGGATACTGTACCTGAGAGTTACATGGCTGACTTGATATAAATAAACAGCATAATGTATACAACTGCAATGGTTGAAAATGCAGCACAATTATTTTCACCTCCAGATAAACAGTTCATTTCGTTCATGATTTATCTTTGAAAATATAGAAAGAGATTCAAACACTATGAACTTTAGAAAATTTAAAGGAAACTTTAGTTTAAAACAATTTCAGTGTTAAAAATCACTTCCTTTGTTATCCTTGTTCTGATTAAGATGGTACATGATGGTTTTTTTCAACATGCCAACCTAGAGCTCGAAGGAGAAAATACCTAATATTTCCCAACAAACGATGCTCACATTAAATTTGTAGTCATAAGCTTCTGAAATTTGAGCTATCTTTCATGAAGCTTTGTAACCTTCTGACAGTTCTCCGATCTTTATCCACTTAAAGAGAAGGGTTTTTGTTTTGTTTTGTTTTCATATATATAGCTTGGAAATAGTTGTTTCCAAATCTGCAAAACTTCATAAATCTATTGACAAGAGAGCACCATAATAATGTGGCTTTGTTGAGAGCCACAGCAGATTTCAGACTGTAATACATCATTTTTTTACATAGAAGAAATTAGCAAGGCACATTAGAGTTTATTTTTAATGTTGCTTGCTTGATTTTGCCATATAAATCAGTCTTGACAGGAACTTGTCACAAACAGCACTGCCACAAAACTTTGCTGTCAAGAATTTCAACCCAAACATCAGTGCAGGGCTCCTAGGGGAAAAAAATAAAATAAAAAAATAAAAATAATAATAAAAAAAACGAATTCAAGAGAACCAAAGCCTATATGCTAACTATGATTAATATACTAAGCCTGAAATTGATCTTTCTGCTACTTGCAACAGCTCCTTGTGAAAGACCATTAAAATTATTCATAAAGAAGCTGTAACAGTGCCATCTGGTGATTGCTGCTGAACTTGTGCCACAACTGTCATGGGAAGAATCATACTGAGAAACTGTACAACAAATGTTTAGCTGGAGCAAGGTTGTGTTACTATGGGAGTCAAGAAACCCTACCAATAAATAATAGTTGGTGAACTAACCTAAACTAACCCTATGTTGGGCTTAGAAGGGCATCTGAATGTTTCCTAGTTGTGGTTGGATGCGATTGTTTACTTTTCTTTGATATTTTTATTCCTTTTTTCTTTTTTTTTTCTTCCATTTCGTGAAACTTTCTCATGATCCAGAGATTCTCCAAAATGGCTCATCCATGTCAAAGACTAAACCCTTATTTTTTGTGAAAACATCAGTTCTCCATAGTGTGTGCAATCTGCGTTTTTAATGTCTGTACTTTTGAAAAATAAATAATAGAAAAGTTATTGATGGAGCTTTGTTTAAAAAAGAAAACAATAACCAACAAACAACACCCCCCCCTCAAAAAAAAAAAAAAAAAAAAAAAAAAAAAGCGCATCTCATTTCCTAATTTGTAGTCTAGGTCTAGGTGGAACTCATTTTGTTCTAATTTTCTGCTTACTATGTAGGAACCAACATCTGAGCTAGTCATTGGGGATATCCTTTATTGTTAACAGAGATAAAGTATATTTACAATGTGAAGAATCTGACCCATTTTTATATCTACTTGCTAAATGAATCACCATGAACCCTGGAACTACCTACCTCCAGCTGCTGAGCTAGTGCTCAGCACAAGGGAGGGAACATAGGGAAACTTTCTCTGCTGCAATCCTTCAGACTATAGCTGGCTACACTGAGCCTGACAAATGCCACCCCACTGCATGTACAACAATTCTTGTCTCTTCCTTGTAAATAGCTTCCCGGGCTTCTTGATATCACTCACCTGCATAGCTGATGCTGCACAGAGCAGAGCTGGCTTTGGGTTTGTTTTGTCAGCAGCACTGTTTTAAGAACACCATCCTGGAAACAGTGCCTTCAGGAGGGCTGGAGGAAACCAAGCAGAAGGAAGACACAGGGCAAACACTCCTGCTGCACAGACAGGATCTCTTCCCAAAAGCATATTTGAATCAAGGCAAGACAGGAGGAATACAATTGCCTTGCCACTAGACCTACAAGAATGTGGAGGATCCGTGACAGGGAAGTTGTTTTATGAACTAAGGAGAGCCTACAAGCCCATGTATTAGCCATATTAGGGAGCCTGTGCACACACCATTATGTTGTACCACCCTGAACTATGTTGACATGGGCCTGCTACACAGCACTGGGAACCTCTGGTTTGGTCTCTAATTGTACGATTTTCTTCTTGCTGCTGTTTCCCATTCTGTAATATTTTATTTTATTTTATTTTATTTTATTTTATTTTATTTTATTGCCCCACATGTTTGATGGTCATCAAGTGCAGGCATTTTTTTACTTTGGAAATAGATGCAGGGAAATCTAAGCAGCTACTGCCCATGACCTAAAGGCCACCCATAGCTCTTAATTCAAATTCTTTTTGCAGCATCTACATATATGAGCAGCTACGGAGAGCAGGTGATCCAGTCAACTCTGTCTTCAGCTGTTAGAAGACAAAAAATGATATTATGGCCATTACTTATTTCTGTTTCTCAGTTATTCATGTGCCTGACCCATGGTCTCTCTTCCGCCCACCACACCAAATTTATGTGCACATAACATATTCATGAAAACCTAAAGTGTATCATTTTCTGCCAGCCAGCCTACATTGAATAAATACAAAAATGAGACTATGTTACAGTGTGGGAAGTGTGATATCAAAAATATGTGCATAAGTAAGGGCTCACCTCGTAATTCATGTGTGAGGGAATGAATATGACATAGCTAAGAGTTTTCATTGTTAATTTTTTTTCAGGCAGATTTTAATTGTTAACATGCAGGAGCTGTGGCTATGTGTGGTCCCTCTCCCATCTTCCACTTTTGGCAGTGAGAGAGAGTTGGTGAGGAACACTGAGTCTGAGCAGACTGTGATGCTCTTGAATCACCCACACAAGCACTTACAGAGATGGAGCTGTTAAACGAGCTAAAATTCCCCCACCGACCACTGCTGCAACCACAGAACTGGTGTCTCTCAGGGCAGCATCCCTGCCTTTGACTTCTCAGCCCCAGCAATGTTTGCTCAGACCAGAGCCCTCTGGTACAATATGGCAAATCTTGTGGTTTACTGCCTACAAACCTGGTCCTGCTGCTGTCAGCCATGGAGATGCCCACGTTGCCTTTGATGAAGAGGACTGGAACACACATCACTGATTGAAGAAGCCTGTTATGATTCTAAATGTCTTCTACAGTGAGTTTCCCAATTAAACTTGGGCATTGTAATGCACTATAGGCATTGTAATTGTAGCTACAGATGTTCTGACTTTCAGAAAAGATTTCCTTATGTGTTGTAATGCTGCATACTCAATGTGAAAAACAATCCCTTTGCTGAAAAATTTCTTTCTGTACACATCCTTCAGTTTCAGCCTAAGTTTTGTTGCTGTTGTTTTCAAAGTTTTTGTTTGTTTGTTTGTTTGTTTGTTTTTTATAAAGCAAAATAGAAAATATTTCTTCAGCCACTCTGATAAAGCATGATAAGCCTGTTGTGATGACTTGGTATTTTACCAGTATTTTCTCTATAAGGCTTTAATAAGCTTTTCTTTTCAGTGGCTACTTCTGATTTTTTGCAGAATCCAATTAACTCTTACCTGACCAATAAGCATATGAATAGCTGTGAGGAAACTGGCATAGCAGAGTCTGTCACATTGAAATTCGCTTATGAACACATTCTTGGTTCTTGTGGTTTTACGGTTTTCAGCAATACTCATGCTGAATTCTGTTATATTTTTGTAAATTATACTTAGAAATAGCAAAATCCTTTTCTTTCTTAATGTTGAAAAGATACAATTATCAAAATGTTATCTGATGTGATGTGGCACTGTGAAACCAGTCTTGCAGAAAATTGATTCCAGCAAGCAGTAGTCCTGGTAATGGTTTCCACTCACCCTTCCATTCTCCATCTCATGTAAAAGACTTTTGAAGTTCAAAATCTATTTGGTGCTATTTAAATAGAGAAATTATCAAGCACAGCAGCAATTTCTCTACTTACTTTTTTTTTCTTCTTTTTTTTTTCTTAAAAAAAAAGGCATCATTAAAAAAAAATGTGAATAGCTTTGAGAAAATTTTGCATTCCCTGTTGTATATAAATGGTATATTATGCCTGCTTATAAAATAACTTTAAATTTCTTTTTAACAACTTTTTTTTTTTTTTTTTTTTTTTTAACAAAATGCCTTATAAACAAAAAGAAACAGGGTAATTATATTTTAATGAAAACTCAAAAAATCTTCCCCTTTTCAATTTTGCTCATGTGAATGGCAAATGCATTAAAAGCTCTAAGCAGTCACAGTATGCCTGCAGCCCATCTCTTTTTCAGTGTATGACTTTTCTAAATGAAAATAAAGAAAGACCAAAAAAAAAAAAATAGTAGTTATATAAGAGATGAATGTTATCTACAGTGGATATGCTTTTATACAAGCTGACTGCACACCTGGATAATTCTGAAAGCCTCTGGAAAATCCAGAAATATGTTCTGATAATTGCTCAGCATGTGTTGCAGTGGCTTAGGGATAGCATTATTGCAGAAATGTGATGTTCCTAGCATGAGAGAGAGATTAGAGAAATATCATTGCTGGGAATCAGGTAAATACCTTTTTCCACCTTCATAGGAAAGATAATCATTTTAGATAAGATTTGGTTCATGGTCTGTGGTGTTTTGTTTGCTTGTTTGTTTATTATTATTATTATTATTATTATTATTATTATTATTATTATTATTATTATTATTATTATTAGAACCTGAAATAAGAGCCTGAGAGGGAACAACTGTCTCTTGAAAGGCTGCAGATGTATAGTCACCAAAGATATAACTGCATTAAGCGGAGATTCTTCCTCTACTAAAGAGAGAAAAAGGGCAAAGCTGAGTGAAAGGAGAGTTTATACATTCTTCCTTGAGTTAGTTGTGTTTACAAGAGAGAGGCAGTGCTTTGCAGAGTGTGAGTCTTGGAGATATTCTGAGAACACTTATTGCATGTGCTGATCCAAATGCCTGCAATTATGGTACATGCTGCACTTTTTGATTTCATAAGCATTCATAGACCAGATAGATATCATCCACAGGACTGAATAACGTAACTGAGCAGAACCAGAACTGTTTCTTGACATAGTTCAGAGATGTTTTGAAAAGACTGAAGTACTGTCATCTTCTTCAGGGCTAAAATGTCCAGGTGGTGCACTTTATATATTATGGGTAGAAAGCTCAGGGGGAGTACATTTAGATGTGAGGACTAAAATGTGTCCTTTTCAATATTGCTGGAATAGCTTTCTATATCCACTTGAATGTATTGCCATATATGTAAGAAATGATGCAATGAAGTATGTGTGAGCAATTTATGCCTTATGTTTAAAATCACCTATTCTAGTCCCTATTATATTCGTAATATTTACGCTTCATATAATGCTTAACTATAATAATAACTAAATAATAACATATAATGCTTAACTAATAATAACTAAATAATAACTGGGTGCATTAGACACTTAAAAAACAAACAAACAAAAAAAAAAACATTTTTGAAAGTGTGAAAATTGGGAATTTGCAGAGTTAACTCTGAGAGGCTTAATACTGCCTTCCCTATTTCCCCTGAGTTTTGTCCAAGAGTTACTGTGATATATAGTGGGGAAAAAAATGGAGCCAATGTACTTACATGTGAAAACACATTCCCTTAAACAAATTAAAAAAAAATACTCATAATAATAACTTGTCTTCAGCATGTATTCTATAGAAGCCTGGCTATACCATTATCCTCCAAAAATCCTTAAACTTAATCCTTAAAAGTCACTGCACCAAGCCTGTCTGAATTTAAAAAGTGATTGAACTGTGCACTTAGTCACATGGTCTAAACTTTTGGGCAGACCTGTGCGGTGCCAGGAGTTGGACTTGATGATCCTTATGGGTCCCTTCCAACTCGGGATATTCTATGGATCTATGAAACTCATTTAATTTATGCAGCCCTGAACCTGTATGCAGCAGAACTCATGCAGGCATGAATGTCATCAGCATTGTGAGGTCATGGCAATTTATGATAACTAACACTAGAGAAAACAAAAGAAAAATATTTAATCAATTATACAGACACTATTTCTTCATTCAAGAAAGATCTTGTCTGCTTCCCTTTCTTCTTCTGCAATCAACATCTATGCAAAATGCTGTATTGCCTCAAAGTTAAGACTTCTCTATTGCACCACAAGCAGCAAACGGTGCAGTGGCTCAAAATTTGCTAGGTGTTAACCAAGGACAGTGACTTGGGTGTCTGAATAGTTAGGTGTTCCTCAGATTTTCTGTGGTATGCAGGCAGGAAGCAGAGGAAGGCACTAATAATCCAAGAGGAGGCCAGGTCCTACCAGACAGCATCTGCTATACCTTGGATCTGCAAATAGGGTCAGCTCACCTTGCTGTTAGACTTTGGACCTCTGCAAAACATTTTTCTTTTCCTGAAATCTTTAGCAATGAAAACAAGAACTTATGGTAGGCAATTTCTCTGGTCTGTTCAGGTGTGTGCTCAAGAGTGAGTTATGCTGGACTGTGGCCATACCTGCCCTTCCCCACCCATGGCATGGAGGCACCATAGAGTGGTGCCTACACTGTAGATGTCTAAAGTTAGGTGAAACTGATCACATCCTTTCTGGCCTGTTGTGACCTTGAGCCAGGGAGGTGGGTCACTTGGACCATGCTTGCCCAGCACAAGTACCCCAGGCCCATCACTTCAGACACCTGTGGGTGTCTCAGGGGCTGATGGGGCGGCAGGGAAACACATTGACCTGTGCTGGGGCACCAAGCAAAGCTTTGGCCTCTGCCCTACAGCACCTTGGCCAACTCGCTGTCCCCTGTCAGGGTGGGGGGACACTGCCCACCAGGACATCTCAGGTGCAACCTCTGTGGTGTGACGGGCAAAACCCCAGTGGTGTAATGGTCAAGAACTTGAGTGGCAAAGCTTTTCAAGGCAATTTTCTTTCGCTGGTAGGCAGGAGGCGCCATTTAACAGCTTGTGAAGGGGACAGGAGTCAAAAGGCCCTGGCAACAGCTAGGCCCCTGCCGGGGCATCCCAGTCCCACAGCAGCCCCGCGGCCCCTTGGGGCGCTCACACGTCCGGGCACCGGCATCAGCTCGAAGGAGAAAATGTTTTCCACCTCCAGAAGCTGCAGCTACAAGGCTGTGGGTACGGCAGAGCCTGAACCCTGCAGCTGTGTAGCCCCTCTGGCCCCTGCTTTGTGGGGCTGCACTGCTCAGCCCCCTGAAACCGAGGCAGGGAAACACGTAGTGGGGGTACATGTCCCAAGCTTGGCAGAGGATTAAAAAATAATAATAATAATCAGCAAATGCATTGAGTGTGATCATGGGAATCTCATCTAAAAGTATAGCAAACACTCCTTACTGTGTGTTTTACCTCTTTGAAGTCTTTTAGCATGGGGGATATTTTCATACAACTGATATTGAGGAGAGATGCTAACACAAACATTACCACCTGGCAAAAGCCGACCAAATAAGCTACAGATTAAATGGGGTGGTATTCTGCCCGCTATGTTCTAGGAATTGATCTGCTCTTCTGCATGAAAAGTGTCATGGTTTCTTTATGTAAAAAAAAAAGTTAATGGGAGAACATTTTTTTTTTTTTTTTAAACTAATATCCTATTATCAGGTTAGAAATTTTTGAAAATATGTTTGAGGACTTTTTCATTTATATAGTCCATAGTCTTTACATGTGTTAGGAAAGAGGAGAGGAGAGGAGAGGAGAGGAGAGGAGAGGAGAGGAGAGGAGAGGAGAGGAGAGGAGAGGAGAGGAGAGGAGAGGAGAGGAGAGGAGAGGAGAGGAGAGGAGAGGAGAGGAGAGGAGAGGAGAGGAGAGGAGAGGAGAGGAGAGGAGAGGAGAGGAGAGGAGAGGAGAGGAGAGGAGAGGAGAGGAGAGGAGAGGAGAGGAGAAAAAAAAAAAGAGGAGAGAAGAGAGAAGAGAAGAGAAGAGAAGAGAAGAGAAGAGAAGAGAAGAGAAGAGAAGAGAAGAGAAGAGAAGAGAAGAGAAGAGAAGAGAAGAGAAGAGAAGAGAAGAGAAGAGAAGAGAAGAGAAGAGAAGAGAAGAGAAGAGAAGAGAAGAGAAGAGAAGAGAAGAGAAGAGAAGAGAAGAGAAGAGAAGAGAAGAGAAGAGAAGAGAAGAGAAGAGAAGAGAAGAGAAGAGAAGAGAAGAGAAGAGAAGAGAAGAGAAGAGAAGAGAAGAGAAGAGAAGAGAAGAGAAGAGAAGAGAAGAGAAGAGAAGAGAAGAGAAGAGAAGAGAAGAGAAGAGAAGAGAAGAGAAGAGAAGAGAAGAGAAGAGAAGAGAAGAGAAGAGAAGAGAGGGTTGTTCAGCAAAATTTTCCTTTAAAAATAAAAGGCATTTTCAGCTCAAAATAATTTAGCAGCAGGAAAACAAAAGTATGTAACTGTAGCAAGTAGTTAAACCACATGAATAAATTTACTCACCTACACAGCATGATTTCCTTGTTTGCATAAAGTTTATGAACTGCTCATAGCGTGGATTTCTGGTAAAAAACTGATTTATTTCAGCAGAGTAATCCTAGTGCAAAATTAGTATAAGAGCAGGGTAGGTGTCTGGCTTCACTGATTCCTGATTTACATCGCGAGCCAGCGGAACTGAACTCTGACATTTCTTCTTAAACATGCTTAGTATTAAATGAAACTGGCTTGTTTGACCTAACGTTGTTCGCTGTTCACCAGAGATAATATTAAACTCTGTCCTGACACACACGTACATTAACCCAGATGATCCTAAAGGAAAGTTGAACTTGTGCATACATTAGAGGGCAGAATTCACCCCCGTACTTCTAATAACCAGAAATTTCAATTACGTAACTGGTACACAAAGTATTTTAGATCAAAATGATTGCTGAATAAAAGTAAGCTCTTTGCTGGCTTTATCACTCAGCCAAGTCAATTGGAAAGAATGTATAAACTTCACCTTTTGCTTACTCCATCTGCCTGTTCCTCAAAAGTTCCCTCTGCATAAACCTTCCTCTGGTATTTGTCTACTGCACAGCTACACTGTTGTTTTGTGTGTGATTTTTGTTTGTTTGTTTGTTTTTCTAATTTTATTTTATTTTATTTTTTCTTCATTTTAACCACAACCATCGATTCTAATAAGAACTGGCATTCTGTTGAGATTTTGTAAGATAATACTGTTTTTTAAGGTTTATGCTTTGGGATGACTGTAAAACCAGCAAAACCTGTGCCTTGGAGAGGTTTGGGAAGGCGCAAGGTGCTAAGTGACATCCTCCACCACAGCCACCCTCTGGGACACAAGGAGTTTAGGGGTGCAGGACTGGCTCTCTCACTCAGCCACCTGGTAGAAATACTCAGGGTGTTGGGTTTTGCTTTTTTTCCAGTGAATTTTCTCACTGGTCGAGGATTCAGATGAGAGCTCATCTAAGGCTTTTGCAAGCTGTGGATTTTCTGCTGACCCACGGGGGGAGCTGCAGGCTGTGGCAAGCCTCCCCCTTCCCCGGCTGATGGGGACGGTGCGGAGAGGTGTCTTCTTTTAACTCGGTAAATCACTGCTTGGAATAAATAGCCTGCGATGGAAAAACAGTAACCCAAAAAAACGATGAGGAGCTGAAGCTCTTTATTTTCCACCTACAGCTGAGAATGTGTTTGATAAGCAACACCTAAAACATGTTAGGAAGGAGACAGTTTGTTTGTCTGAGTGTGACTTTCTTGGCAGCAGGATTTCTCCCTAATTTATAACCATTATGTAAACTTCTGACTTCCAGATTCACACTGTGAAAATATTCAAGATGAACTAATCAGGGTGGAAATCTGAAATTGTTTCTGCATGGTTTATATCCCCCATCTGGCAGCGCAGAACAAACAATACGACCCTGATGGTGTTTACATGAGTTACCTTGTTGGAGGAAATGATCCTACTTAGAAAATTGTCCTTGCTCTAGAAATTTAACAACTTGCTGGCCTAAACAAGCCTTTATATCTTTTTAATCTTTTTTTTTTTTTTTTTTTTTTTTGCATATGTTTGAGGAGAGGGAAGTTATTAACTGTGAATTGGAGCTTTCGCACCACATCTGCCTTTTAACTGTGAGCCTAGCTTAGGTTAAATGTTCAAAAGCTACACTTGGTCCCTCTGCTTGCTTCCTACGGGGAACTGAACTGGTGATCGTTCTCAGAAATCCCTGATAGCATTATTACCTATTAAGACATTCAGTGTGGCTGTTTTCTTGGCTGTCAGCAGTTTCTAGAGGCTCTGCAAATGCAGTGTGCCCATTCAAAAAGCAGAAACGTGCTCTGTGATTTTAATTTCACTGCAGCCTAAGTGGAGTTTCACTATAGCAAAGTTTCATACAGCCAGTTTTCATGGGGTGGGACTGGATTTGCAGTTTTGTCGTTCACTAATATATATATGTACATATACTTAGGGAGGGTTAGAGAATGGAAGGAATAGCTTGACAAATGATAAGTATGATAACAAGAGAAATTTGTCTTCACAAACTCTGGAATTTTCAGCAACTTAAGAAGCGAAATTTTATTTCTGCCACTGCCTTGCAGTGCAGAACATTTTACATGTTTGTAGCAGAGAGTCTGAAGCTACGGAAATGTTCCAGAAAAAAAATGTAAACACATAACATGAGAATTCATGTTATGAGAATTATATTCATACCATGAGAATTCATTATCCTTAAATTGTTTTAGAAAGTATGGTAATTTAAATTAGAAATATTTCACAAAGTTAATAAGGGGAAAAATATGCTTTTTTTTGCTTTTTTTTTTTTTTTTTAACCCTAAAATAAATATGGCCTTGTGTAGTGATCTATTTCAAGTTTTTTGGCTCTAGTTTGTATTATTCTGTAGCTTTCATTTGGCTTTCTAATGATCACAGTGAATTGATGGGATATGACTATGTCATGTGAGCTATCCAAAAATAATTGATGGAATTATATTACAGTTTTTTTACTATGAATTATACCAATGTTCTCCCAGAAAAATAAATAAATAAATAAATAAATACTCCTGGACACACACACACACACATATATATATATATACATATATATATATATATTTAAGGCTTGTCTTTGAGGCTGAAGTTTAAAGTTATTTTCCAAAAACTTAAAATTATAATTAAAAAGTGAGTTTTCTTTCATTTTAATATAAGGATCCAAAATAATGCATACATTACATTAAAAGTTTGGCAGATATTATTCAGTTACTTTTTTTAATCAAAATCGAATTTTTATGATGAATGATTTAAATTGTCTCATATTTCTTAGCTTGAAGTTTTAAGAAGATTTTAAGGAAAACAATATATCCAGTATCCCAAGGTGATACTGCATTAAGATCTGGCTTGTAAATAAAGTAAATATTTAGTCTGGATTTTGCTTATTGGTGTGTTTTTATTTATTTATTTATTTATTTTTAATGAAAGAAATATTTGCTGTTGGAAAGAGCTGCAGCTATATAAAGCAGGAAAAAGATCCTACACCAAAGAAAAAGTAGGATCCTACAGCAATGCAAAAATACCATTAATTTAAGGAAGGAGAATTGGGTCAAATTATGTAAAGGAAAAAACAGGAGCTTTCAGACATGAGACAAAAATTTATATGCTGAATGCAGTGCAGTGTTAGAGAGATCCTGAGGGTGTTTGAACATGACAAAGCTTTAGGAACTGGGAGACATGCAAGAAAGTTGTAAACATTTCAAAAAATATTTCCAGCTGATCTAAAAGACTGAATTACATATTACTCAATAGAATGCAAGGAAATAAAATTAAGAGATTTCTATGAAAGTACTTTTTGTCTCATTTATATTTCTACCGTGAAGAATGCAGATTTTAATTTTCGATCACAAATTTTTTTTTTTTTTTTTTATTTAACTCAGAGCTCAACAGCAACTGATTATGAAAGCTGCAAGGGCTATTTTAAAGCACATAGTTACTTAATATTTGGTGACATGAATACTCTTATCTTTACTTATAGGAAACGTAAATTCTGGGGGAAAAGAAAACCTGGAGAATGTTGAGTAATAACTAAAATAATAGGGTAGACTGAGTGTTAATTTCAAATCCTTTACACGATGAAAACAAAACAAAACAAAACAAAACAAAAAGTGAAGGTAAACTGCTGTTTAACAGCTTTCCACTGTTATATAAACTTTCAAACAACCATGAAATGTAGGTCTCTGGACATCACTTAAAAGAACCACAAATAAACAGAGGGTCGTACCACACTTCTGTTCCCTAATGTGTAACTAAAAGGTTTAGCTAAGAACAGAAAGTGTCTAAAACCTTTTTGTTTATCTACCGCCTTGTGTACCATAAACACAAATAAGCAAAGCGGGGCTGGAGCAGGGAGGTGGGATGCTGCCTGGCTGTGAATAAGGCTCGGAGGAGTTAAAGAGCCCGTTAATGTCTCTGGAGGGTCATCTTACCTTTGTGCAAGCAGCAGACTGGGACATTTATGTACCAAGGAATCACCTACTTAAAAAATAAGGATGCCGCACTTAACACTCCTGTGCCAGAACATCCCTGGGGACTTGTATATTTTTCATGGAAATTTGCTTAAGTGTAACGGTTTAGTAATTACTGGAGACTTAGTATAATGGTGTCCTTTTAACAGAGTAAGACACAATCAAGGCTGTTAAACATAATGTACCTTCAGGCTGCAAGACTGCATCCTCTTCAGACTTACTGGGATCATGACCAGAAGTTTGTAGGGGTACTTAACCATGCAAAATTCCTCTGAAATTGAGGCTGCAGTTTCCTCTTGGGAGGAAGTGGTGGTACCTCTGTGTTACAGGTTCTGCACAGGCTGGTGATATGTTTCTGGAGAGAAACTCCGTTCTTGGTGATGGCACAAACCCACTACCAGAAAAAACATCACCAGCTGTCAGTTTACACTGATGCAGACTAAGGGTTATGCAAAGGAAATTACTCCAGAAGCACATTGGTGCAGAAGGATTTTTTTTGCTCCAAAGATAATACTTGCAATACGCTTATCCCTTGACACCAAAATGCTATATGTATACAAATAAAATAAAATAAAACCCGAAAGCAATAATCCTACAAAGATCATTTTTCTTGTGTCTTACTAGAAAACTAATACCCTCTGCACCCACCTCCAAAAATAATTTAAAAAAAATAATAATTTAAAAAATCAACTTATTTTGGTTTAATATAAAAAGGTGCTTAGGCACCATGGTGTTGAGAAGTATCATAAATCCAATAGCCCAGTGAATGTAGCATGTTTAGGAGAAAAGTGAAACTTCTGGTACAGACAGAGTATTTAATATCTATTGGGGTATAGGCTTCGTTAAATTGCTCATTATGGGAAATGAGGTACTTATATGTGCAACAATGAAGTTGATATATTTGTGTACACATTATTTATATATCTATGTAATATGCATGTGATAAATTATCAGTATGTAGACATCTTTTAAAACCTGTTACTTATCTCAGTGTTGGTCATGTAACCTAAGAAGGAACTGAAGACATAAGCTGTAGCAATGGTGGTTATACAACACCTCAGTGAGAGCAGAACATTTCATAGATGTCACTACACCACAAGGCTGAATGCAAGCACCTTGACTGCTTGCAGATTTCATTTGGGTTATAAAGCAAGGTGTGTGTGTGTGTGTGTGTGTGTGTGTGTAGCAAGGATTAATCAAAGGATGTATTTGCTCACATTCTTCCTGTTTACAGGAACATTTCGTGGCAGGAATTCACTGGTGACATTTCTAGAGCAGTATTGTAGGCGGGAGACTGTTAAAGGGTTACCAGCTGTAGAATGAAGTAAATAGCATGCAAGTGACCCAATAATAATGCAAATTGCAGAAGGAATATATAGAGGAACAGAAAGGAAAAAATATATTCCCCATCTGGGCAGTTATTGAACATTTTGGACCATGGAACATGCAAAATGGGGTGGAGCAGAGATTTTCCTGGCTTGCCTTCCACATCAATCACTTTGTTGGGAATTGTGCGCAGCAAACACAGTTGTGCCACTCTGAAAAAGACAATGGATCAGAGGAACAGCAACAACATTTTTCCAAAATGACTGGTGGTTCTGGGGTCTCATTGGACATACTTTGAAGCTGTCACACTTTCAGGAAACATTGAAGCCTTATTCTCTGAAACTCAGGCCCTCTCAGTCAACTGAGGGCAAAACATATTGTTATGAAGGCTCCGAGTGAGAGACATGAAAATATTCATCTAGGATCGCAGCATTCAGGGAATTTCTACCACTTGAGTAAAAAACTGTGGAGATTTAGATTCACTGTTCTCATTATTGATGCAAACAATTTTCAACCAAAATGAAGAAATAACACATTATTGTGAAACAGGAAAAAACAAAAAATTAGAGTTATCCTCTGCAATGAAAAGCATTTCAGGGAATGTGCTGAGCCCATTACTTTGCTGTAAGAAGTAATAGTACACAAAGTCACTTTCTGAAGTTGTGTGCATATTTCTTATATGACATAGACCAATTCATGTTATGAAGTATTGAGGCTTTATCACCAAAATGTGTTGGCTGTTGAATGCGATATGGGAGGCTTAGGACCCAGAATGGTGTCTTTCAATTTTAAAATGTCCTATAAAGGTGTTGTGGGTTTTCAAGACTGTAACAGACTTTCTCTGTGTTGAAATCCATACTATTTTACTGACTTTTTAAAAAATAAACCTGTGGAAGAGAAGTCATATATCATTTAGAAGAAAAGGAGTAGGCTGTATAAGCTTGAGATGAGCACTAGAAGTTGTGGGAATTTTTTGTTCAAGATTTTTTCTCATCATATTTGAATGGTTCAAAAAAGAACCAGGAAATAAATCAATAAATATATGTTGCCCATATTGTCTGCTGCTTTTTTTTTTTTTTTTTTTTTTTATATATATATATAAAACTGAAAGCAGTCAAACTCCATAATGTTTTAACCTCTATGTTTAATTCGAAAAACAGAGAAAAAAAGGAGGCTTGGAGTACTGGCATACTTTTTTCTTTTTCACATTCTCTTTTTCTATATAATGTTTTTGTTGTTTCACGGTGTTTTGTTGTTGTTGTTGTTGTTGTTGTTGTTGTTGTTGTTGTTGTTTTTTAATATCTCCCCTTTACAAGGCTTTAAATTGCAATTAATCTACCAACCTATCACCAGGATTTTATAACATAAGACTAATTAATTTCATAGTCTTATGTAAGTGCAAGCTAGCTATGGAATTCTGAGCCTCCTCATGCATGCTGCTTTTGAGGCTGAACTGAATCCCAAACTTTTCAGGTTTGTGTTCTGGGCAAAGCTGACAAAGTGCCAGCTCTGGCTGCTGTGGACTGTGCACGTCTAGCTCTGCCAGCTATCATTCAGATTAGTCGAGCACAAGATGGACAAGCACACATGCTGTTTCCACACCCATCCTCTAAACCCCATGAGTGCAAAAAAGTTCTATTCCTAAGAAATTCCTGTCTCAAATATCTTCCTGTATGACTACCCTAAGTAGACTTCCCAGCTTGCTGTCTTCTAGTGGTCTAGGCACCTTCAAATCTCCTTCGAACTTTGAGAATGGTTGGACCAGAAACAACAAAACTCCTGTGGTCTCTAATATCCCCTCAGTTGTTGGATGCTCCAATGTTGTAACTCAGCAGGCAGCTCAGCACCATACAGCCATTCACTCCCTCCCTCCCACCTGCAGTGGGATGGGAAATAGAATCGAGGGGAAAAAAAGAAGAAAAAAAAAAAAGTAAAAAATTGGTGGGTTGAGATAAAGACTTTTTAGGAGAACAGGAATGGAAGGGTTAATGATAATAATAAATATTACACAAAACAAGTGATGCACAATGCAATTGCTCGCTACTCGCTGAACAAGTCCAGCCAAACCCCATGCAGCACCCCCACCCCAGCCAGCCACCCCATATTAATTATTCAACATAACACCATATTGTACAGAATACTCCTTTGGCCAGTCTGTGTCAGGTGTCCTGGCTGTGTCCTCTCCCAGCTCCTTGTGCACCCCCAGCATCCTCACTGACAGTGCAGCATAAAATGTTGAAAAGTTCATGGCTTAGTGTGAGTGCTGCTCAGCAATAGCTGAAATATTGGTGTGTTATCATCATTATTTTCATCCTAAATCCAAAACACAGCACCATACCAGCTACTAGGATGAAAACTAATTCTATCCCAGATGAAACCAGGACATCCAGAATGCAAAGGAGCTTATGAACATCTCATCCTGTTTTTTATAATGCAGGCAGTGATTTTCTTTGTGTTCCTATATGCATTTTCACTACAACAGAGATGGTTTTGTATATACTGTTTTCTGTATTTTCTAATATTGCTGTTGGTTTCTGCCAATGGTGTATAGATTTTTATACTAATTTATTCTGAGACATTTATTATAACATAAGCTTTTACTCAGCTAGAAGTCCTGTCCTTGGTTTTCAGAATGCTGAAAATCATGGAACAAGGAGCAAGGTCATGAAGTGAAGAAAAAAAAAAAAAGCTTCCAGACCAGAAAGTCAAATTTATTCACCCACTGTACATACACTCTGCTTGAAGCTCAAGAGCAACCTAAGAAAAGAGGCAATGAGTTGGATCATGAAAGTGTTCCAATGCAACTTGGAACAAATCCTAGTTTTTCTTAAAGGTAAATTAGATCCATGGCAGTGTCATGGGGAGACCATTGTCACCTAAAGTAGTGGGATTCCATTGCTCAGGTTATCTCAGCTGTATCAGTCAATGGCTTTACAATTTTGACATTTGGGAGAAACAGTTGTAAGATTTTAATAAGAGCAGACACTTACCACTCCCAAGTAGCTAACTAGTCTAAAAATATCCCTTGTTTTGGTATTTCTAGGTTCCCTGAGGTTAGTGATATGTTTAATTTGCTGTCTGTTTGAATACAAGAATTCCCTTGACAGGTTTTTGACAGTGGAGAATTTTGTTAAAAGGAAAGCTCAAGAGAGAGAGAGAGAGAGAGATGGAGAGGTGGCATGTTGTCTTTATTTTCAAAATTGAACCACTCCCAATTAATTTTTGTCCTAGTAACTTATTCTGCCTGAAGAAGAAGAAGAATCAGAAGAAGAAGAATCAGAAGAAGAAAAGAAGAGGAGAAAGGGAGAAAGAGAAAGAAAGAGAGAAAGAGAAAGAAAGAGAAAGAAAGAGAAATAAAGAAGGAAGGAAGGAAGGAATGAAGGAAGGAAGGAAGGAAGGAAGGAAGGAAGGAAGGAAGGAAGGAAGGAAGGAAGGAAGGAAGGAAGGAAGGAAGGAAGGAAGGAAGGAAGGAAGGAAGGAAGGAAGGAAGAATGAACGAACATACTGAAGAGGACTCATTGTTCTGAAGCTTTCTTTTTGAAGTTCTCCACTTGAATTTTCTTACATTCATTCCTTACTGATGTCTCTTACCTTATGTCTCTTTTCATGTCTCTTTTCATTAATAAAGTTTTCAGAAGCCCACGGTGAACTATGATGGGCTGAATGTGATAGATTTTATTGAGGAGCAAAGATCTATCATGCTTGTTCCATGATAGAAGTAGTAGTGTCAGTAGCCACCATGATGAAGATGTAATCAGCTTCTGAGAGGTCAATGTAGGTGATTTTCAATTTTGTAATACTAGGTTACATGTTGAGCAGTGTAGATGAAGGGTTGCATGGAGAAGGAAAACTATTTTTCAGATATTAAACTTGTTTCCCTTGCACAAGACACATCTTACCCTTTAGAGAGAATATACTCCATAATATTCCTTTCTCATTTTTGGCTGAAGTGCTGCAGAACACTTATTTTAAATATACGTGTCTCCTTTTGAGGGTGGGTGGTGGGGAACTCACTTCTTGAATAAGGTGCTAGGTGAGTGCCCTCACCATTAGTTTACATCTACAGTCTCATTTGGGGGACGCTGAACTAGAGACAAGTTGGCTTGAGACCAGCCCTCAAAGGCACATTAACTCTACAGTTTAGGATCTGAGAGGAAATATGGAGAACTATTCTTACTGTTTTCAAAAAATATAGAGAAGTCATCACTTACTAGTCTTCACTGTGGTCTTGGGATGCGCTATGGGTATCTGCTGCCCTGGGCATTACTGGTGAGATAGGCAGAGGAGTCCCACTTGGGCATATAGCATGTGTACACAGAGAGTACCTGGAAAGCAAAGACATTGTTAGTCCCTGAACTGGAAGCAAGGCTTAACAGTTTGTCTATGAGATGTTATGACTTTTCTGCTTGCTTTCCATAGCAACGCTCTTCAGTGTTCATGTACCTCATAAGGGTTCCTGCACTCTGCTCTACTGTCCAGCAAGCCAACGTGTGTCCTAGGCAGAGGGTCTGCGTGTGGCTGCCTGGGATTTTAAATTTCTTGGAAATATCTTAAGTTGGACTGAGATCCCTGAAATAATCATGCATCATTGAAGCATGTTTGTAAAGAAGCTATATGATAACTACAGGTCAATTATTGTTGACAGTGAGGCATACATGCACAAGATGATAATATTCCCAGTGTTATTGTTATTCCCAAATCAGCTATAAAATGTGGACCTTTAAGTGTTGGAGGGAAACATTTCTGGAAATTTCTGTTGCTCTTCCTTACATGGATTTCCTTTCATTTGCTATAGTGTTGGGGATGAAGCATCCAGAAATACAGTGTTACTGTGCTGGTATGTTTTAGTCCTACAAACTACATTTATACTAACAAACCAAACAGTTCCAGTGTCTACTCTCTGACAAGGGGGCCAGCTGACATCGTCTTGACTCTTACATATTATTATTTTATTTTATTTTTTTTTTCAGGGTGGGGCTTATTTTAAACTGCCTCAGTGGCTATTCCACCACATCAACTTCTTTATTGTGCCAGGGAATTGTTTGGGAAAGTGCTAGGTGGACAGATCCATGCCAGGGGCAATTCTTAAATATTTAACCATGTAAGTACTTGTGTTGCAGTGCCCAGAATGTTCTCTGTTACTGTTTATGACTATTCTTATGACAATTAGCATAGGTATAGCCATAGGAAGAGACTATGGTGTCCATAACTGTTGATGTCTTCTTGCTTGCAAGCCAGAAATTATTCTTGGCAGCCAATGTACTCCACAAATGCATTTCTGTTCTCTTCCATATATTAGAATCACATTTCAGATAAAGATTAAAACAAGAGGGCAAATTAACAGGCTGTTTATCCATCTTCAGTGTTCACATATCCTGGGTAAGAAATAGAGGCTGCCCATTCCATTATTTGAGGTTTGATTTATATTCTGAAGTTTAGTTGATCTGTACTGCTTCATTTTTCATTTTAAAATAGACCCAAGGACCCTGACCCTCTTAAAAAGAAAGAGCATTAGCTTTGTGGTATTGCTGCACAAAAAGTAAACAGCCAGTTTTATGAGGAAAATGTCTTCGGGATGCATAACTCTCGCATGCCAAAGCCTGAATGTGGGATGCAGTGTGTGACAAAGACGCAAAATGAGGGACACACAAAAACTATTCATCCAGTAAATTTAAAATGTGGTGGGACCCAGTCCTGTAGTATAAATAAGTCTTGCTGTAACCTCAAAATTAAGATTCTTGATTTCTGATGTAAATGGTTGTCAACAATAAAAGTGTGGTACAGCCACATTTGTGCGGAATGCAGGAATTTGAATCTAAAATTGGAAAGGAATTTCCAAATATATGTTATATACCTATTGAGTTCTTGTTATTATTCATGAATTTCTAAATTAAGAAATGGAAACTGATGCCTTTACTTATTATATTCCAAATTTTGGACTGATTCCTCAATAATATAAACTGATAGCAACCTGAAACAACCTTCCAAGATGCAAATGAGGACATGTGGAGCTGTTCTGATTTCCACCAGCTGAGGGTTTGGACTTTATTTATTATTATTATTATTATTATTATTATTATTATTATTATTATTATGCTACAAGAATGTGATTTTAACTCTTAGCAGCAATACACAATTTAAAACAAGTAAACAATATGCTATGTAAAAAGCTTGTTTAACAGTGCTTGTTCAATGCCATGAATATTACTGTACTTAGTTTCTTGGCTAAAGCAAGCCAATCAATGGCAATACTTATTTATGAGTTTGAAACCTTGCTGCAAATCAGAACTTGTAAGAAAATTTTAACATAGCCTCTGCTGTGAGATAAAAGAGTGAAAGTGTAATTAGTTGTGCAGCTAGAAAAAAGTTTTCATTGCGCTTTTTTTTTTTTTTTTTTTTTTTTTTTACTAAATATGCAGATTAAAATGTATTAGAAGTGATACTAATGACTTGCTTCTAATCCAGACAGATTTTATACTTGAGTAACACCTTTGACTTCAGTGAAATAATTCCTGGATTAATTTGATTCAAATGAGAAGACAATCAGGCCCCAAATGCTGCAGTTCTAATGTAACCTTTCTCCCTGATCCTGTCTCTGACCTCCCATACTTTATCTTCCAAAGATCAGCTTTGTGGTGTTAATTATGGGGTAAGTAAGCAGTTACTTCCTAGAGCAAATCAGCAAAAGTCCAGGTTTGCTCTAGAGGTCCCAAAGATCAGAGCTCTGTGTTTCTTCAGGTTTCAATTTACCAGGCTCAAAACACTTAAAAGCAGAAGGAGGAGAGGCTGGGGAGTGATCAGTTTACAAGTGACCTGGGAGTTCACAGTCTCCATCCCGTGAAATTACAGCCCATATAATAGGTCTTGTGCAGACAAAACTGCAACAAATTAACTCTAGCATTTTTGGAGGAGAAAAACACCTCTGCTTTATCAGCACTTCCCAGGTTGTCCTTCACTTAGTGCCAAATTCTTTTTTTGTTGTTGATTTCATTACAGTTTTATTTATTTAATTATTTATTTATTTCCATTTGGAGTGTTTTGGACATGACACACACTTTGCTTTTCTGCCAAAAAGGCGCACTGCCTAGTAGTACTGCACAAGCAGTAGTACAACTCAACTTGCTGAGGGAATGGCACGAAGCTGCATCAGATTGGTTCAGATTGTTATTAGGAAAAGGTTCTTTGTCAAGATGCTGGTCAGATACTGGAACAAGATCCCTAGGGAAGTGGTCATGGTACCAAGCCTGCTGAAGATCAAAAAGCATTTGGTCAATGCTTTCAGACATATAGCTTAGTTTTTAGGTAGACCTGCATGCAGCCAGGAGTTGGATGGGATGATCCTTTTGGGTCCCTTCCAACTGAGGATATTCTATGATTTTATGTTTCTATGAACTCTGAGTCAAACTAACAGAACAGTTACAAACGGTAACATGCACTGGGGAGCTTTCTCACATGTATAGTCCCACTGAATTTAATCAGTCTGTGGCTGTTAACATTCAACTAGGTTCCTACCAAGAGAACCTCTTTTCAAGGTCATAAAATTCTTCTGGAACAGTTATAAATTTAATAGCATGTCGGAGTGTTTGAAATACTGAGTATATTGAAAGCAATGTATTTTGTCTCAATATGCCTTCCAGATTGCTCGATGCCATCTTATAGGTGGGCGTGGGAAGGTATGTGTGTCTATATTCTGTTGACCTTCATCAAAACCATGATTGCAAGATTGCACCTCATGGAAATTAACAGCAATAGAATGGAATCATTTGGCCTGTAGAATGTGCTTAAAACAGAAACGGCATTACCTGCAAAACAGGTGAAGTTTTCGTTAATATACTTTCAGAAAATATTTTCTCAAGTGATCTTCATTATTTTTACCTCTCTGTAAAATTTTGTTTTGTTTTGTTTTTGTTATTGTTGTTTGTTTTTCAGGTGTCAAGACTGCAAAGTTATTCAGAGAATTCTCTGTAACATCTGAAAAATAATATTATTTTTTAAAAAAAGAACACAAAACACATAGCTTGTATTTATAGCTGTGGTGTACTGCAGTGATCCCAAAGTTAGAATGCAAATCCAGATTCGAGGTAATTAAATTCATGTGCACAAGAAGCATACATTCACTGATGTATTTAATCTATAGCAAAGAATTTAAGCAAAGACCTTGGAGGTGGAAGCACATAGTCTTCTCAGAGATTAGCAGTTGTTTTTAGGCCCTCACCTACTTGTGCACTTTCCTTGAGGTTCCAGAGGATAACTTCTCTCCACATAGAAATACCATATAAATAACATTAGGAATATGTTTCAGTGGGGCTCTGAGCTTAAGACTAAATGTTGCCTGATCCTTCTGTTTATTTGGGGAGTAAGGGAGAAACTTCTATTTTAAAAACCATCAAGCTCAAAAGGGCCCAGAAGGGTATATATTTTGCTGCATTTATGTTCTCCAGAAGTGAACCAGCCTATAAGGGAGGAGAGCAGGAGGTAGTGAGGTACACAAAGGAGAAATAAGTTGTCTTTTACATGGAGAATCAGAAATATCCAGGAAATATTGGCCTCTACCGTGTAGCTGCAGGGCACATGTTTAGCTCAAAGCAATCAATTATTATAGCTGTATATTTTGCACTCCAGAGATTTGAGCTGAGTAGTTGGACAGACAGTTTTCTGTTTCTGTGATTTCTTAGAATCTGTGCATACAGAGTGTGAAGAATATGTATGTTCACAAAAAAAGTTTCAAGGTCATTGGAGGTGGTACTAGGTGGTAATAGGTGGTACTAGGTGGTACACACTTAAGGTGGTACTAGGGCATGCACAATAGCTGTCTACAAAGCTGTGCAGTGGGTTTCTAAGGCCACATTTGCATGCTTATTTGAGATACTTTTTGTAAGGTTAAGATAAGAAAACTTTGGTAATGAAACCAGAGCAGGATGTCTCTGATATGATAAGTCCTGCAGTGCTTGCGCTAACTAGGATTAGGACATAGATAGTATAGTTTGTTTTCAAGTAGACATGAAGAATATAGCAAGATCGCTTAGGAAACCAAACAGTAATCAGTCCAGCAGATGACATGCATGCTATGTTGGAAACAAGTGGAACAAAGTCAGAGAAACTTTATATATGACAGGATTTGAACAACACACAGAGAAGATAATGTTCTCAGTCTGTAATACTTGCAACATAGCCTTGATCCTACGGAGTAGTTGCTACTGCATGAGGCTTAGCTAGTAGGCAGTAGCTAACTGTCCTCCCACCATCTGATCACTGGTACAAACATCAGACCTTGCTTGTGCTCTTTGGTGCCTCAAGAGGCCAATTCTGGGAACAATTTACCAGTGTCTAGCCTCTGGGAGACGGTTAGTAGTTTCTCAAACTGCCCTTATTAATCTCAGGCCACAAAATAGGCCTGAGTATCACATGCTGTCTCACCTTGGACCTTAGCAGCCCCAAGGTCTTAAAAACCTACCATTGGGGGAAATGCAATCTTGTTTTAGGGCTGTAAATTTTTGCACTGTAGGTAAGTTAGAGTTCAGATCCAGAAAGCTGACCTGAGCTTGACATGCAATATAAATGTATCCTATGATGGGTTTATTACATCCTGAAGTCTGTGATTGTTGCGCATCCAGACTGCAGACTTAGCTGTATCCTAAGGTTTCATTTTTACCAGCAAGTTAAACAGAGCACTCCGTTATCTGTATGTTAAATGGTGCCTTGCCTGATTTTGACTCAAGATAACTAGCACTCTCCCTGATGATTCCCAGGTGTGGTCTGGGGATAATGTATGGGATGAAGATATTCCCAATCCTGAATTTGAATGTGGCCACCTTATTTTGAAGATGATGAGTTTAATACTATGGAGAAAACCATATAATGCCATGCTTAGCTTTAGGGCCACGCTATCATTTAGTTTACTAATGCAGATGCAGGCTTTGAGGGTTACCCAGGAGCTACTGTTCTCACCTGTGCTAGATCTCCAGCTGATGTAAAGGCTGTCTTAACACTTGTGAGATGACAGAAAGCCATCTCTATGGAAAGAGTTCAAGGAGTGTTTCTTCTGTAAATGTGTGCCCTAAGACAAAGTCTACACTGAAAATGTACAGAAAAGTCATATGATGTGGATATTTGCATGGAAAAGTCTAGCCAGGTTTCCTACATTGTAACTGATCAAGGCAAATTTTCTGAAGCATCCCAAAAGAGATAAAAGAGTGGGTATATATTAAATACAATTTCCTAATGAATTGGTCAGCACATGCTCTTGATCTAATACTTTTTGTTTAAAAAATGTTGAAAAGCAGTTTCAGCAAGAAAACAAACCAAGGGGCACAGAGAGAAAAACAGTGAATGACAGTGAACAAGTGCATCATAATACATTATAAAAATGTCATATTTCTGCCCACTAAGACCAGCAGTCATTATCTCAGCTTCAGACCCTCTTGCTGTTACTACTACAAACTCACCTCCTTCAAATCATTAAAATTGTTGTTGCTTAAATTATCCTTTTAGTGTCTCACTTCAGTCACAGAAATATAGATCTGAAGGAGACATCTCACATCATTGAGTCCAGTGGTAGGAAACTGCATCATGGAGACCTCCTCACAAACCTGTAAAACCCTCTTTATCAGTAGGCAAGTCTCAACTTTCATCTCCACCAGTATAGTACTGTTTCAAAGCTTTGCTCCTTCATTGGTTCAAACCTTACCACTTCCAGACTGCATTTATTCCCAGCAAGTTTCCACCCATTCATTCCATCATCCTTAGCTTTTCTGTTTGCTGATAATCTACCTAATTTGTTTGTTATCCACAGACATATCCTTTCACAATAGCATTATTTCCACATGCTCTTTGAAGTCTTTCAGCTGCCTTCCCTTCTGCTGAAATCTCAAACAAAGTTCTGGTGTATATGTTCAAGATCCTTCACTAGTTACCTCCTCTCCACTCTTCTACTGTATTTTCTTTCCCATGGTTGTCCAGTGCAATCAGTGAATACTGCTGCCCTTTCTCTGAAACTAACTTTACATTTTTACACACCACTGGCTCTAATAAGAAGAAAGTAGAAATACCTGATGCCATAAGTTGGCTTCTCAGTTCAATAAAACAACATCCTCCTCAAGAGACACACATCTTTTATTATTATTATTATTATTATTATTATTATTATTATTATTATTATTATTATTATTATTTATTTTTATTATTATTTTTATTAACTCATCACTGCTATAATAATTTGGGCAATGAGTTTTGTAAGTTTTCTAGATTTTTTTTGCATCACCCCTCAAGGTGCCCTTGCTTGTAATGAAATTATGACATTTTTTCAACATAAGCATGTAGAAAATGAAGATAATTTACCCTTTTTAAAAAGTTCTTCTGTCGATTAAGCAACTTTATTTTTTATTTAAAATGTGTGAACACTCTCATTTTGTTGCAGAAAAAAATCTTTATTTTGACATCCAATTTAATAAAAAAAACTTTTCAACGCAGCTTTCATACACTTACTAAAAATATTAGTTCAGGTTACAGATATTAGTTCAGGTTACAGACTGAAAACATGGGAAATGAGATCTGAGACAAGAAAGAACATTTTAATTGTAAGCTAGTGGCATAGAATTTTTTAAACAATAGTAATGAGACCCAGGATATAGACATCTTGAATTCTGCAACCTCTATTAAACAAAGTACAGCCAGACGCAACAGTTAAAAATACGTAATCACACAAGTTCCCCATTTGCCCTCTTTTATTTGCTCTGTGTTTTCAATTTGTAATGACAATTTTCTATCAGAACAATAAACCAAGAGGATCATCTTTCTTTTGCCAGCTGTGACCCAAATGACTAGATTTGACTGTCCCATGAATGGAAACTGACAAATGAGACTTCAAAAGACTTCCCATTGCCAAGTTTAACGAAATTCTGCTATCTTTTAACCAAATATTTATGTATTACATGACTGTGTTTTATTATATTTATGTATTACATGGCTGTATCCTATTAAATTTAGGTCTTCTCTGATCAGTGATACTCCCTTTCAGTGTCATTCGTAGTATTTGGTTTCAATTAATATACATGGAACAGAAAGAAATGTACAAAACCTTGTTTATTTTCTAGCAGTTGATGGTAACTGATTAAATTGTCACACATGGCATGGTCTCCATCCCCTGTTTACTGTACAAAGCAGCTGGCAGGCCGCACCTGTCAGCCTAGGAGAGAATCTCATAAAGCTGCCAGTAAAACAGTGGAGCTGAATACACATCTGCTAATAAATTCTTTTCATCATATCCTAATCAAACAGCATACACTGTTTATGGCCCTGCTAATAAAGGGTTTGAAATATCTGCTCATGAACTTGATTTTATCAAAGACAATGCCAACCTGTATGACCAGTTTTTATTTATTCCTCTGTTTGGTGGAAAGGGGAGTGTTAAAATGGCAGGACAGAAAAGGGATGAAAATTGGTTGTTATTGCAGACAAAAACATAGTCCAATTCCTTTATAAATCTTATTTGTCCATTAACAGGACTATGTTTTTTTTGCTTGCCAGTCATTCTGTTCCTAACACCAGCCACTGTGTGCAGATAGTTTCCAAGAGGTTCAGATGGGAGGGTTTTGGTCTAATAGCATCTGCTATAACACACAGAGCATGACTCGCAACCTGAGTATCATGGTGGTGTTCGACTGCATGGTTGTGTGGCTGGAGATTAAAATATCAGGCAAATAATGATAGAGGGTGCTTTTTAGCTAATGTATAAGAACATGGACCTGCATGTTAACATGCACACTTACTGAGAGGGTTGATTCTGAATAACAATATCTTTTCACATAACTATCCACCAATAATAAACAAGAGTGGCTATAAATAAAATAATTGTGTCTACATTTAAAATGAAAATTTCTATGGTGGATTTTGCTGTCCAGATTTAAACAGATCTCATCCAGAATTACTTTTCTTCTGATGGATCTTCTTTATGGACCAGTGCTCCTTTATTTGTATAAGCAAGGGTTGCTTTAATGTATCAGAATGGTTTGTCATGTAACACTTCTTCCTTGATGTTTCAATGTGGTATATAGCACAAATACATTGCATGTGGTGTCTAACTTTTGTCACATTTTCTTCTGGCACCAGTGAGCTGTGCAATGTGACTGTAAAGTCTAGCTTCCTTTCTTTTCCTAGGTATCCACCACTGTCCTTCTAACCTTTTACATCTCTTCATTTGTGTGGAGTTGGTATCCATGTGAATTACAATAAGTGGAAATTCCTCACTATTCTTCAGGATATCCTTTGCTCTTTTAGTCACACAAATCTTTTGGATTATTTTATTTTTTATTTTTTATTTATTTTTTATATGAAAGACAATCACACATGATTCAACTATGACTGTAAATTTTTCATGTCACTTCATTCAGTGTCTTTTTTTTTCTCCTTTTTTTTTGTTTCTTTCACTTTATGCTACATTGTCATCAGCAGGAAGTTTCACTCACCTTGTCTCATTGTTTCTATGTCTCTGGAGTATAGACATACAGTAAGACTGTTATCTTATTTGTATGTAGCTCTAAAGAGTCTAAAGAGGAAGGAAGAAAAATAAAGTCAAGACATTGGCAGTGTCACATCACTTCCTCTATGAATTAGAAAACATCATTTTCCTGCTTTTGGAAAAACTGTGTTGAAAAAAAAAAAAAAAAAAAGAAAAAAAGAAAATAAAATGCTATTGCTACTTCAAAGGAAATAAAAACAAACAAACAAAACAAAACAGAACAAAACACCTGGAATTATATTTCGAGTATACATATTTCAAATATAATTTAAACATTAATGATTTTGATATATATATTTCAAATATTTAAAACCTTCAAATCACTTCAAAACAGAGTATTTTACATGTCTGGGGTATTAACAAACCCCTTTACAATTACATTAAGACTGATGGAGAATGTCAGTGGACAGTTACTTAGTCATAGGTTTCCATTTCTGTAATCTTAGCAAATTTCACCAGAAATTCAACCTTTTCCAAAAAATATAACAGTTCAGTTCCTCATAAATGTTTCACAGATCCTAAGAAATATTTTGACTTTATCCATGATGAAGTCAATAACACTGACAATAACATTTTCTCACATTCATTTAACATTCTTTCCAATGAGAAGCCAAAAGGAAACTTCTGTCATGGCTGAAAAACCTGATAGAAGAGACCTGCAAAAAAGACCAGTAACAGACTTTTATCTTTGTTTCATCAACAAAATCCTCTTTTTTTTTTTTTTTTTTTTTTTTTTTTTTTTAAGTTTCAAGAGTGTTATACTGAGCTCAGAAAAACTGGAGGGGAGGAGAAAGGAGGGGAGGGGAGGGGAGGGCAGGGCAGGGAAGGGAAGGGGGACTCACTTTCCCTCAATGCCTCAGTGGGATTGAAGCCAACCTTTTTAATAATTTTTCATTTTTATGGCACATAAAATGGCCAGTGGCTATTCTTTAGAATGTTTTAAAATTTCATGAGCAGGGGCTGTACAAGTTATTAACCTCAAAACTGGGAATATAATCCTTCCTAGACCTGTATTTGTTAGTAATACTTAAAGAGATATGTGTAATTTTGTAATCAAAGTCAAACCTAGAAGATCTCTGAGAAAAGGTATTCTGAAGTGGTTTCTATTTGCTATTTCTGAAAAATAAACTTGCCATAATGCTACTTTTAATTTTCAGCTTGTGAAATAATCAACAGATAAAAGGCAAAGACTGTCAAAGCAATTGGGTAAATGTATTTACTAAGCAAATATTGTATTATTACATGAAATGTGTCATACTTACTTTCAGCACATGAAGCAGAACTGGCAGAACTTGACAGAGACTCTGACAATTCATTGTTGTTGTTACTTTGGTTGTTGTTTTGGTTTGGTATGGTGTTTTTTTGGTATGGTATTGTTTTTTTGTTTGTTTGTTTTTTTGCTTTTTTTCCCCACTTTGACCAGTACAGAATGTGGTTTTGTGTCTGTCAGAATTTTTAGAAGGGCATAACAAGATAATCTTCACAGTAGTGGAAACATGAAAAAAAAATCCATTATATTTATTCAATCCAGGGTGAAAAGCTGTAATATTCTAGCAGGTGAGGCTGGGAAACACAGAAGAATTGATCTTATCTCTCTGTTTGGCCCAAGAAAAAAATCAAGCAGACCAAAACAATTCCTGGCATGTTTGTCTAACCTGTTCTTAGAACCTGTCAGTAATAGAAACTGTACCAGTTGCCAGGTAAACTATTTCAGGGCTTCTCTTCATCCAGAGAAGGGTGACGAAGCTGGTGAGGGGCCTGGAGAACAAGTCCTACGAGGAGCGGCTGAAGGAGCTGGGCTTGTTCAGCCTGGAGAAGAGGAGGCTCAGGGGCGACCTTATCGCTCTCTACAGGTACCTCAAAGGAGGCTGTAGTGAGGTGGGGGTTGGCCTGTTCTCCCACGTGCCTGGTGACAGGACGAGGGGGAATGGGCTTAAGTTGCGCCAGGGGAGTTTTAGGTTGGATCTTAGGAAGAACTTCTTTACTGAAAGGGTTGTTAGACGTTGGAACAGGCTGCCCAGGGAAGTGGTGGAGTCACCATCCCTGGAAGTCTTTAAAAGACGTTTAGATGTAGAGCTTAGGGATATGATTTAGTGGGGACTGTTAGTGTTAGGTCAGAGGTTGGACTCGATGATCTTGAGGTCTCTTCCAACCTAGAAATACTGTGATTCTGTGATTTAACTCTCCTTACACTCAGAAGGTTCTTTCCAACAGCTAATCCAATTCTCCCTTCCCGTAGTTTAAATGTACTGTTTTTTCTTCCTGTCCTCAAGGGATCTGGAAAAGAGATTATACTGTTCTTCTTTGCAGAAGCCTCATAATTGCTTTATGGCAGGGTCCTGCTCCCTGGGCTGTCCACACTGCATATTGGGTCACCTATAGGATTCATGCTGGGACTGAGAAATTGCATCTTTCCTCAAGCAACCTGTGGTTCATTTAGGAGATAATCCATGATCTGGTCCAAAAAATCAGTCAAGAACCCAATCTCTCGCTATTACCTGTGTCTTCAACTTACATTTACCCAATTGGACCTTGCCCCTTTTTGTCTTCACACCCCATCCTTCTGAACATAACCTATGCCTATACTGTCACATAGTAAAAAAGTATGAATGTGAGGGATGTAAAGTAGCCACTATCCAAAAAGTGTTTCCTCTTAAAAAATGCTAAACAATGAAAAAAAAAATCAGACATAAATATAAACCACATGGGGGCAGGAGGAGATCTAGGCCTTCTGTTAGTGTTTCTTAGGCTATCCTAGGATGAGGTAGGACGGGAAAAAAAGGTTTATGAGAATATTACTAGCTACTGACAAGGATGTGGCAAGGGTGTCACAGCTGTGAGACAGGTGGGAAGATTGCAACAGACAAATTTTGCAGTTCGTGTGTGAGAGAAAGCCGTAAATTAGTACATGCAAATGCCAGTGGGGTCAATACCAAGACAAACTTTACTCCAAGTGCTGCTGTGTGTGGACACAATTAGAACACACTGTAGGGAACTAACAAAAACATAAGCCAATTATTAGAAAAAGAGAACATGATGTGCTATCGCATAAATTCACAACACAACAAATGACACAACAAATACACAACACAACAAATGAAAAGCTGTGTGCAATATCACCCCCATACGATAACAGAAAGAGATTCAGATGGAGGGAGGGATATAGAATACCTCTGTGGTGTAGACCAGTTAAAGAAATGAGGCCTCTGAGAGCTGAGAAATCAATGAGTGGTGGATACGGAAAGGAGTTATATTGTGTACAGTGATATCGAGGAGGCTATAAGGCTTAACTATTTGGAGCTGGGAGAAGAAAGAAAAATAAGAAAAATACACTCAAAAGAAAATAAGTAGCTTGTTCACTTGGGGTGCAGTTAAACTAAGTGGGGTTCAGAGTGGGGCTCCTTGGCTGCACTTTCACTATCTGCTTGCCTTGTTCTTATGCTCGTCATCTGCTTTTCTGCCTTTGGAACAAGGTGGGCTTTTTGCTGGATGCCATAAAACCACTCCAATATAGATAGGGTTTAAGCCATTCTGAACTAGATGACTTCTCTGGAGAGGAGATGAGAAAGGCCCCAGGGACATTGCCACAGTTTGGTAGAACAGTCACTCTAGATGAGAATTTTCTTCTTAATCATGGGTAGTGTACAGTTTTATATGTGGTCTCAGGTGATGTTCAGTCTTGTGGTTTGAGATCATCTCTAGAAATGTAGTAATTTAGCTAATATCTAGGCCAAGTGATAATTTTATTCTTCATCCTTCTTGCAAGGGTAAAAATACATGAAAAACAGGGCCAGCTCAGTAAGACTTCAATTGTGGTTTTAAGTTCTGGTACTGTTTTTGTTTTGCGCTATTTTTTTTTTTATCCCTTTTTTGATCTGTATTAATACTAGAAATATCAGCACAAAGAACTGCATTTTGAACTGCAATATAGTAAAGTGTGTCTTAGCTTATTAATTAGTTAACCAATTAATGTGAAAGTTTCCATGTGCATTGTTTTACAATTTTACTCTGAGAAACCTTTAAATGTAATCTAAAATAAACATGCTGAGTTATTTTGTTTGTTTGTTTGGTGTTTTGTTTTTTGTTTTGTTTTGTTTTGTGGTTTGTTTTTTTTTGTTGTTTTTTTTTTTTTTCAGTATCTCATAGCAAGGAGTTCCACAAATGAAATGTATTAATCTTTTTACTACTTTGAATAAGGATAGATAGATGTTCCAAGTTACATACATCTATTACATCAATTATTGCACTCAGTTAATGTATCATGTCCAAGATGAATCCTACCCTTTTTACATACTCCACAAGGGCCTCTTTTAAGTCCTTAATCATTTTCATTGCTTCTATAATGTTCTCATTTAGGTAATTAGTCTATCTAGAAGAAGCATTATATACTGTAAAACATTTATAGGTGAAATGTGTTTTGGTATTAAAAGGTTCCTTAACAAAAATAAAAAAATCAGTAATAACTATTTAATGAGAAATTTTTGTCCAAGCATCATACGGGTAAGCTGTTCTTAAATCACTTCAGAAATGGGTTTGGATTGCAGCTTTCCCTTTCAATTTAAGTTGGTGAGCAACCAAATTATAATCAACATCAATAGAGCATACAGGCTTGCACAGTAAAAAATAATGTTGAAACAAAATAGTTTATGTCAGTTGAAACAGGGAGATAGATTCCCAAGTGGCTCGTAAAGAAAAGGAAAATAACCATAATGAACCATTGAATCCAACCCTCTAGTCCTTCCTGAGGCAAATCTTCCCTTGACTTCAAGCCATGTTGTTTGTGTAAAAACTTGACCAGGGACTTAGTGTGGGAGATCTTGCTAATTTTCAAATACAAAACCTCTCAAACTTCACAACTCCTTTAACTCTGTGTGTGTTCCTGTGCCTGCTCCCAGTGACTGAGCCTTGTTCTCCATTAAGATCTATGACATATTTTATCTTCCAGTTTTGTAGTTGTTGAAAATATTTATTCTATTTTGTGTAAATGAGGAGTTCAAAGCAAACAGAAAAACATCCCAAAATTCAGAATCACAGCAAGATCTTATTTCACACTAGATATCATTTTGTTCTGTGTCCTCCCACAGTGTTGGGTTACTGGGTAGAGATGAAAAGTTGGGTTCTTAGTGATTAAAGATATTCAAGTCCTCGTCTTTAATTCCTTTTGAAAATTTATTTTTAAAATGTAGGGGTTGCATACATTTTTGTTATTACATTTAAAAATATACTTTAGACTGAAATATGTGGAAGAAAAAATCCAAATATGTGTGTAAAAATCTACGTATCAGCTACAGAAGAAATGTCATAAACATCACCTAATGTTAACAGAAATCCAGATACCGCCTTTCCTGATGAACTAGGTTTACTGATCAAGAAATTTTGTGCAGATACATGAAATGCTTTGCTGATACTCAGACACAAAAGGTATGAAGAATCCATCTGATCGCATACATTTTCAGTGCAGACCTCTACACCATATTTGTCAAATTCCCTTTATTGTTGCTTTTTATTCCCTTTATAGCATCTCCTTTATATCATAGAGAAGCATGTAGTTTTCAAGATTAATTTCATCCTAAAGTGGTTATCTAAAATGGGTGATATGAATCTAGCCCCCAAGGATTTGTTGACTCTAAAGCAATCTTAGAGAGCCTATGTGAGGTTTCAAAGTCTACACTGTAGACAACTAAAGTTAAATGAGTTTTATCCGATATAAAATGTTTCAGTTCAGAAGGAATAATTGACCAATTTAATATAGTAGATTGAGCAAAAACCTCCAACTAAAGAATAGCTCTTTTTCTGGCTAAAGCACATCTTCCTGAAATGCAGCCAATATTACTATGAAGAGAAGGATAATTCACTACTTTCCTTTGTAGCCTCTTTTTCTGACTTATCTCTCTCGCTGCTGAAATATGTGCCTTATTTCCAAACTAAACTTGTCTGTTTTCAGTTTGCACCCATTGATTTTATTTCAGCTTTTTTTATTCATTTTTTTTTCCATTTCTTTTAACTGTTCAATGTTTTTCCTAATGAATTTAAATTCATACATAATCAAGCCATCCTTAAATCTACTATAATGTACACAGATGAGCATTTCCAGTGCTCCACTATGAGGTATTTTCTCCACCCTGAGATGATCTTTTCTGCATCCTTTCTATTTTTTCACTTTTTTTTTTTTCTTTTTAAATATGGACACCAGATGATATTAGAATATAGCATACACAATCTGATCAGTACTACAGACAGAGGTAAAATCATTACTTTGCTTGCATTAGTTATTCAGTTTATACAATAGAAATTTTGTAGTTGGTTTTGATTTTCTCTTTTCCAGAATTATTTTAGGAACTTTAGCTCTGTTGCTTGTCTCTTAGGACTCTCAAATCCACTTCAGAATAATTTTGTCTGTATTAAACAAGTTAGTTAAAAGGTCTCACCTGTCTAAACAGGTCAGCTTATTTGATGTTTCTCATAATTTTTAGCTCTTGCTTACACTAGATTTTGTGTCATCTACTGTTGTCTTCTCCCAATATTTTGTTTATATTTTATGTTGCAGGTGGTTACCCTTCAGGCAGTCCGTAAGAGCTGCCATTAGAGGTAAAAGCATGCACCATGAATGATTACTTTTGGGAACTGTCAATCAGTTCTTGATCCTATCCTTATTCCTGTATCAGCTTTTGCATTATTTTGGCTGGGACTGTTGTCCAATTAACATGCCTAATTTACCCTTTTTGTATACTAGCACAACATTCTTCTAGTCTTCTGGAATTTCTCCAGTCTTTCAAGATGCATTTGAAAGTAATATCAGTGATCCAGCAGTCTCCTTGAGAAACTGTTGAGGACTTGTGGATTCAAGCATTCTGGTCTACCGATTTATCCAAAAAGTTTTATCCAAAATGCTTCTTAGTAGCTATAGGACTAGGGAGAACTTAATCATCCTCACGTGAAGTGATT